>NC_064924.1:224422760-225047760 GCF_023897955.1 Schistocerca gregaria
AAAGAAGGGCACCTCATTTGTATTATGGTGAAATAGGGTGTCATGGTTATGAAAGCAAGTTGCGGTCACAAACATTAAAACAATGTATTTTTCATTGCAGCGAGATCTTCATGCAAAATTTCAATTGTCAACTTTCTCCTTTGAATATGAAAACATTTTATTGCCATCAGCATGCTTAAGAGAAATCAGAGCACATACAGAAAGACGCAAGTGTTTCATTTTTCTCAAGCGCTGTTACAGTGCAGAAAGGTAGAGAAACAGTCTGAAGGTGATATCAAGAAACCCTCTGCTTGCCACTTAAGTGTGAATTGCAGAAGAGTGATATGGATGGGGATATACCACTCGTTTCCACAATTCTCCACCCAAAATGTCTTCCCTTCACTTTTCTGTGAACTGATGTTATGTATGAGTCTTTGATATAATTTACATCATTTTGTAATGTAACATACATTTGTTTAACCAATGTGACTAGGTCCAGAGATACTTTGCTAAAAACATTGGCTAAGATAATTGGTGGAATGCAAGCATGAAAATAAAAAATATTTATTTTGTTATTGTGTAAAAATATGCAGGTGCAGCTGATAGTTTAGTCTAAACTGAAACAGCAATTCAAATTGACTATATACACTTGTGAATATTAAATTTATTTCAAAAAGTCTGCTACAAAGCACCAGACTATATACACTTGTGAATATTAAATTTATTTCAAAAAGTCTGCTACAAAGCACCAAGGCATCAGAGTTGGTTTACACAAAGTTGCAATAACTAATAGTGGAGTGGACATTCCTCAGCCCAGAAGATTCTTTTTCTTGATTGGCTCTGTGAAACATCAAGAATGAAGGAAAGCGTATTTCATTATCGAGGGCTGTTTGCAGTCTATCGACCATAGCCAACCACATAGAAAAATGATACAATTTACTTGTGGTGGCTACCAGCCCTCTGTTTGAATGAGTCTACACCAAGAAGCAGCTGACATCCATTGTGGGAATACTTTTTAGTGGCCCAATATAAATGTCAACCAACAAGAAATTTTAATTAGATTTACATATTAGAACAGACACTAAGGCTGACTTTAGATGCTTATGGTTATTTTTCACTGACAACAAAAGAAATGAAATGATAGGGGCAGGGATACAAGTACAACTGGTTCTCAACTGGGTATTGTTTTCCAGAGTCTTCTGCAAGTGCATGATTGCTGGAGCCAACAGGAGCACATCAGCTAGTGGCATTAGATATATGTAAGAGATTAGGGTTTCTTTGATAACATGTTTATCACAACATTTATTCTGATGCTGTAGTTTAAATGCTAGTTATTGGCTTCCTGGAAATATTTGCAAATATCTGAATTTTGGAGAGCCACTTGGTCAATGTGCCATCATGGACTGTAGGAGATGTAGTAGTACCTGGAAGCTGCTTCTGATAAGCTGCTCATTGACCAATGTAGTGAGCAGCTGATACTGTTGCCTAAACATAAATCAGGTACAGGTTCCCAAAGTATAATCTGAGGTGATATAATTAGCAACATGGGATAGAAAGCAGCTGTTGCAACAAGATAAGGATGTCATCAAATAAAACAAGAAATAATATGTTCAATACACATACCACATGATGGGAACGTCTCATATCAGCTTTTGAATTTACAGATTTATCAGAATTATTATTATTGTAAGTACAGTGATTAATATTTGGAAACTGGAATGGAAAATATGTTATGTGCAATTTTTTCACAAAATGCGTTTTTAATGCTGTTGTATTCTTGATCATCTATAGCATGTCCCTAGACTTGTTCCAAATCGCAAATCATGGAGAATATGTTTAAACATTCATTACTATATGGCACAGGGTCCTTGTGTCAAGCAGTGCTTCCCAATGGACTCCAAAGTGCCATGCTTTTTCCATTTAACCTGAGATGGTTTGAAGACATAACATCCACATTTTTGGTGAATGGGCACACCTTTCTGAGCTGCAATAAAGACTTTGCAATTATAGAGAAATGAAGAAACATAAGCAGGCCTTTTGTCCCACAAGGTGCACACAAAAATTGTTAGGACAGCTAAAGCTATGAACCCATTCCATATAATTCCAATGCAGACAACTGACTTCTTTCATTTTAAAGAAGCTGATGAAACATTGTTGTCAATGTAGGAATGTAAGATCTGCAAATGCAATAAGATGAAAGTGTCTCATACCGATCCTTCCCAAATAGCTATATAAACTTCTTACTCTTAAACATAAACATGAAAAAATGACAATGTATTCAAAAGAGGAAGGTCTATGGCAGATGCAAGGCTTGCCTTACTTCATCTGACAGACCAGCCATGTTTATCAGCAGGAAAACAGAAAAGCCCATTGAAGATGCTATTTCTTCCTCAACAGGAACAGAGAGTTTTGCAGTAAACTCTGCAACATTTGATTCCAGGAATGGAGTTGTGCATGAAACAAAATTCAAAACTGAGACACTCTTTTTTCTTGAATGTAATATTGTTCTCCTCTTGCAAAAAAAAATAAAAAATAAAATAAAAAAAATAAAATAAATTAAAAGAAATGAGAACTAATTTTCGTAGATTACAGTCCCACTAGTTAAAGTATTACTCTCTACTTGTACTATCAAAATTAAAACATAGTGCCTCTGTATTAATGGCACTAGAAATTAAACCTTCCCTATTTGCCCTTTGAACCAGTAAGTTTTCTGGTATGGCACTTAGAACATTCATAGTAAATTATTTATTTTCTAATTTGATTCATCATGTTTTGCAGTGATGAGATGGGCAGCATAATTATGAGGTATCAGAATATTTTCTCAATTTCATGGATGCAGATAAGTTATGCAAGCTAGTCTGGCATGACCTATAACAGACTGTCAAGACCTCATTTTCACCAGTACCTACCTTACACATTTGAAGGTACACATAAGTTTTCCTTCACATCCTGCTGGTCTAGTACTCCTGGGAAAAAGAGTACAAAAGAGCCACAGTCTACATGTTGTTTCCAGAATTAATGATCAACCTTTAGAAGCAGGATCACAAAGATGATATTCGTGTTTGTGGAGTTACAAAACTGCTGAAATCTCTAAAATTCAACAAAGGCCCAAGGCCCAATGGAATTGTTGTGCCACCCACCAAACGTGCAGCATATCCTTGTTAATCATTATTCCAATCTTGTTCCCAGTCCTGCACCCCATAAGTGTTTGTAGTTAAACCATGTGCAAGACCTGTCCCATCTCTAACTGCTGTCCAGTTACAGGCAGTTACTACACTATCACAGACAGGAACACACATCAAAGCAGCCATTTTATATATCAGCTACACTGCAGTTACTGTGCAACATTCTACATGGGCATAACAAATAACCAACTATCTACTCACTTTAATGGCCACTATCAAACTGTGGCAAACTGCAAACTTCATCATCCAGTTGCTGAACATGCTGCGCACCACAACACACGACTTCAACAGCTGCTTCACTAAGCAAGCCATTTGAATACTTCCAGCACTAATTTCTCTGAACTATGCTGGTGGAAATTGTTTCCCCAGCATAACTCTGGACTTTCACAATCCCCCTAGCCTAAAACCTCCACTGCCTCACCAAATCATTCCCCTTTTCTCTTCTATCCACAACACTCCTTCCCTGTCTAGACTGTGTACTTTCTTCTACAGGGTTAGGAGTCATTGTTGCACTTGAACAAGTTGAGTAAGGAGACAAAATATTTGAAAAAGGCAATTAAAATGTGATAACACATTTTAAAAAAGGTGTTTAAAAGATGACAAATTATTTCAATAAACAGATATGGCACAAATGAATTGTTTTCATTTTTGATAATCCCCTGCCAAAGGTACTGGCTAAGACCAAAATAAATTTCTCTATTATGATCCTGGTTGGGGATCGCCATTCTTTCCCTTCATATACATTTATTAACATTTGCAGTTACATTGGTAATTTGGCATTGGCAATTCAATATCGGTAATCATAATTCACAAACAAAATCTACATCACATTTTTACAATTAATGGCATTCAGCACTTCAATACTGGGCAAAGGTTAACAAAACACTTTTGGATTACTGTTTCTTAGGAATCATAGAAAAAAATTAGGTAATAATACTAAATTTTACTTTCTAATGATTTTTCTGAATGGTTCCCACCTCCCTTTCTTTCACTCTTTCTTCTACTTTCATGGTTTGTGTGCCCTCTATGATTTTTCTGCCTTTAACTTTTTTTTAATTTTTATTTTTATTTATTTATTTATTTATTTATTTTTTGCTTTCCTCAGTTTAGCTGAGCAGCTGTCTCTTAGTTAATGGACTTTTTATGTTATTCTTCTTTCTAATCTTTTTTTCAAAATGCCTTTTTTTTGCTTTTCTTTTAATTCAAGTTTTCTTTTCCTTCTGTATTCTTCCCTATAAGCAGTATAATTTGTATTTGTCCTGTTTGTTCCTAATAAGCTGTGAGTAAATGGGCACAGAAAGGAAACATCCTAAAACATCTCCCACAGTCAAAAACCTGTTTAAAAATCTTTGAGTGATTGTTGCTTTGTCTTTTCCTAATGCGTGCTTCAAAATGGAATATCTTTTCTCTATGTCCACATTTCCATGAGGCTATGTAAAAGATGCCTTAACAGGTTTTGGAATATTTGGATACTTTAAGTCTACAGACGACAAGTCTCTTTTTGAGATCTGCTGCTACCAGTAATTGTCAATACCTTTGTCATTCAAACATGGGTCATCATCTTCAAACTGTAGAACCTTCCACTTCCACTCATGTAATAAGCAACCTTGTAGGATATCAAACAGCATCATTTTTGCAGCCTTTAAAATGTCACTGCAGCTTCTACTCTTTATTCTTCCTTTGGAATCTATAAACCTAAAACTTTTCAGTGGAACACTCGACATGCTGTCTTTTCCCTCAAATGTTTGCCAGCTGTGAAATAATGTTTTAGGGCTTCCTTTCGAAACCCCAAATTATCATATTCTTATTGTTTACTAAGCTCTTCAGTTACTTGCCCACTAACAACTAGTTGATAAAAAAAGGAAGCAGCCTATCCAATTTCAAGAGTTCACTATGAACTCCAGAAATATTGTCAATTTTTTCTAACAACAGAAACTTTAAAAACACAAGCTGAAAATGTCTGAAGTATGTTTTTCATTTGTGTATGCTTCCTGTTGTGTGAAATTACCAAATGAAGTTATGCTTACATTAAAGGATTTTTTTAAGCATTCACAATGGCATTATAGGATTTGGACTGAACAGTAGCAGAATTCTTTTGCAGAGGTATATGCTCAAGGTCATACTGAATACCAGCCCACTGTTCCAAAACCATGTTCCTAAAGTAAGCCAGATCTTGGTTGTATGCCTCAAAAACTTGTGATGTGAAATGTTAAACTTAGATTGAATTCCTTCAAACTCTTTCCAGTGAAAGGGCCAATGTCAAAATAATATTAAATATTAACCAAAAATTTGGATGCTTCTTCACCTGAACAATCCAAAGCCTTTACATAGGCCTTGAGCACCATACAAATGTTGCAAGTTCTGATATTTATAAGTTGTCTGCCTCAGGTCTACTGGACATCACTATCTAAAACCCTAAACACTTTTTTATTGGCATTAGTTCAGCATACAGATTTATTTAGGGACAAGTTGGCCTCAGAAAGAGCTTCACATAATTACTGATGCAATTTTTCACCCTCTGCTTTGCTGATAAAGTTCTTAGGTGGCACTTACCTTCTGACCAAAGTGTAATGGTTTTAGGGTTCAGTACCTTAATTTGAAAAAAGGAACCCTGGATCACTTTGTTGTCTGTCTGTCCAACTTTTCAAAACTGTGTTTGTCAGGGATGGGCAGACATACCAAGTTGAAATTTGTGTCACATAGCAAGAGCTATATTCCCTTGATGGTGTAAAACTTTTAAGCTTCTAAGTGAATCCAAACAAAAGCAAGAAGTAAGGTTTCACACTACAATGAGAAGATTTTTTAAAATCAGATTGTCTGTCTGCCTATCCATCAGTTAAGATCCCTTTTTTCTCTGGAACAGGTATAACACATCAAGTTGAAATTTGTGTCACAAACTAAGGTCTATGGTACCTTGGTGACATAAGCATTAGTGTCTGAGTCAATAAGGCATCAAAAGATATGGCCATTTATATAAAATATTTTGACACATGCACAATTACTAATCATAACCTACAAGATCTTTTCCTTTAGTCTAAAGCTATGAACTTTCGCAAGAAGCAAGGTTTCACTGTACATGCAAAGGAAAAAAGTCATAAAATCATGGATTTATAATTATATCAAATGAAAAAAATATTTTGTCATTGTTATCTGACTGTCTGTCCATCCATCTGTTAAGGCCTTTTTTCCTCAGGAGTGGGCAGAAGTATAAAGTTGAAATTTCTGTCACATACCAAAATATATATACTCTTGGAAGTGTAATAAATGCAAGCTTCTGAATCACTGCAGCCAAAAGATACAGCCATTTAAGTCACATATTTTGACACTGGCAAAATCATCCATTGAAATCTGTAGGACACTTCCCATTAGTATAGAATCATGAAATTTGGCAAGGAGCAAGGTTTCATAGTACAAGTAAAGGAAAAAATCAGAAAACTACTAATTTGTAATTATATCAAACAAAAAATGTTTCTTTTGTCATTTGTTATCCAAATTAAAACATTCTCGAAATTCTTGATATACCTGGGATCAATGCCGTGCCAGTTCAATTTTGATATCAGGCAAAAATTGTCAAGATTCTCAATTTCCAGCATGGATTATCTGCTATATATGCAATTAATTTTGTACAGAACCCTCAGTGCACAAGTCCTATTCGCACCTGGCCAATTTTTACTTCTCTCTAACATTGGTAGTCTCATCTTCTGACATATGTACATGGAAAAGGTGCCAGCTCATAATTTGTCAGGTATCTCATTTTCTTAGACAAAAGTGAAAACTGTTACGGAACACCATCAGGGATCACCATCTCAGAAACACTAAAATTATTATTTGATGAATCCACAGAGTAATTTGGAACCACTGATTTCAATGTCCAAATCAATTCCGGAGTGATGGAACTATACTTGGTACTTAACATCCATTTTGTTGGCACATGTACTGAATTTGATGGTTGTTTCTGACCTAAATGTTCTAAATGTAATTGATGAGTCTACATTTATCTTTGAAGTTACACTTATGTTTTGTTAAAAGTGAAAGATTAAAAACTGCCAGAAAGCTTGTTTGCCTCCAAATTAATACAGCAAGAACAAACACTGGAAAATAGTTCACTTTCACAAACATTCCCTTTTCAAACTATCAGTCTTTTCCAGATTGTCTTATAGCAATTTGCTTTTTCCAAATTCATTTTTTTTTTTTTCAAAATAGAACAGAACACGACAGAAGCTATTTTATTACTACAACAAAATTAGAATCTGGAACGAAAATAGAAGCAGTTGTAACAGAAGAAAATTTGATACCAACAACAGTCATACAAAATATTTAAAAAAAATGCTCAAAAAATCATAAGGAACAATCTACAATTTTCAGAACCCATCATCATTGGAGTATCTCAAAAAGTTAAATGAACAAACACAAATAAAGAAACATGGCAACAAAGGTAAATAACTTTTTTCTTCCTAAATGAGCAGAAACAGTTGAAAATGGAATAAAAAATAAGGTGACAATTTTGAAATCAAGTGACTAAATAAAAGTCAACTGACTACTCACCCAGCTTCTTGCACCACTCCTCCTGCCCCATTCCCATGTGGGAATCCCCCCCCCCCCCCCTCTCTCTCTCTCTCTCTCTCTCTCTCTCTCTCGCCCCCCCCCCCCCTTTCTAGTTCTTCCACTTTATCTATTCTGTCCCTGTCCCCCTTCTCACCTCCACCTTCCTCTCCTTTCCTCCTCTCTCCTTCCCTCTCTCTACCTCTTACATCGTTCTGTCCTCCAAATTCCTTTCATCTTGTTCTGTAGCTATTGAGTCATCTGTTGAAATATCTGCCTCACACTATTCCACTACCTCCTCTTCATCATTTTCATCCTCCCCTACAACCTATCCACAGCCAACCAACGAGGAAACTGCTATCAATGACAGATAATCAATAGTTAGTCTTACTCCAGCTGCCAATATGTGTGTTTGGATACTGAAGTTATTGTGTGTGTGAATGTGTCTACTTTTTACTAGAGAAAGGGAAAAGAGGTCAAAAGCTAATGTAAATACAGTTTTCTGTTGCATGTTTCTACATGTAACACATTATTCAACTATAGGTGAATGGTTGCTTTTCCTTTATTTTACATGGTGTTGCAATTCTCAGTGACAGGCAGAATGGTTACCAGAGTGCATTAGTATTGTTCATGTTTAGTGTTGTTGGCAGACATGTTAGAATAGACAAGGGGCATGAACAGCATCAGATGTTGAGTGATCACTGAGATGTTCTGTACCCATGTGAGACAGCATTATTAGCACCTTACAGAGTTTGAAAACAGCTTCATTGTAGGTCTCCATTTGGTCTTCAGGTTGAATCATGTAGTATCTACATGTGTGGGAATTTAGATGTGACAATGGCCCAACGTGGTGCTGTACTACCCAGGACACTGCCAGGTTCTTTGTACATTTCACTTGCTTTTGTAATTGAAATAACATCACATATCTTCTCAACCCCCAAAGTTTCATTCTGATTTCTCATGCTCTTCTAGGTCCTTTACTCTTTTTGTTGGGCAGTGTGTAGAGGTGTAAATCCAAACTTATGACTTTTCACATGATGCAGTTTCAATAGATTTTGGTAAACTATAACTAAAACTGCTGCTATTGCATGTGCAAATTAGGTTCTCACATGCAGAATCAAATCTGGTTCTCATAGGGTTATTAGGTTCAGGTACATATCCATTAAAAAGAGCATATAAACACTTGAGATGATGCTTACAGTGACAGGCACTGAAGTTCTTGCAAAATTAAATATCTTTTCTTTTGGGACTGACAGAGAAATAGTCCATGAATTATTCAGAAAGTCAGGCCTTATGTACATTCTGGTAACATATCTATGAGAACTAAAGAACAGAATTAAAATGATGGCTTGGCTTTGTGTTTTTGCAAGACAGACTACTCTGTTGCCTTGTTTCTGTGCAACATCATGTCTTCATTTTATTCTATCTTTCAAAACAGAAATCTCTTATGCTCACTCTGGACAAGAACAACATTTTATCTGAGGAAATGCAAAGTAAAATTAAATTGATGACCAGAGAGAATACCTTAATGGACTCTCGAAATATTAATGTTTATTACCTTATAAGTCAGCCCCAAATTTACAGAGACTCGATAGTACGCAATTATTCTTGAAATGAGATGTTTCCCATGTTCTATACAGTCAGCAAGCTTCTCAAGGAGACAGAGTGTGTCCTGATATTCTTTCTGTGAATCATCTGCTTGGTCAGTACTTATGCTGTAGTTAAGAAGACTATATGAGGCTAAAAACAAAAAAGTTATGTATGTACATAGGTGTCTGTAGCATTAGCAAATGAGCAAACTTTTAACCAGCAACATGATTACCTGATGACATAGAAGAAAGTCGTTTTGACCTCACGGATCTTTTCTTGTATCCTCCTGTTATGTTTCTAGGTTGCTCTGGATTCAACAAAGCCCTATATTCTGCTGGAAGCTGATATGGTGTTAACTGACCTTCAGCTAAATCCATGCACATTAGAATAAGTTGCAAGTCCTGTGGAGAAACAAGAACCTATGTCAATTTTGTAGTTGAGCAAAAATGCTAAAAATAAATCAGTATATAGTGTGTGTTTTCTCTTTCTGAGCACCTATAGAGAGTGTTTAACAAAAATTGTCCTATATTCTACAGAGGATAGAACTTGTCAAAAAAATCATATATACATACATGAAGAAAGCAAAAATATTCAGATATGGTCAGAAACAAAGAAAAACTATTTTATTTTATGGACAATTTCGCAGTTAGGTTTTTCTAATTTGAATCTTATTTTTTGAAAATTTTGTTGTTGTTTTCTGACGACTTAATTCTTAAGAGTAATATGTTCTGTACTTTGCTTCTTCAGTGGTATTTTGAAAATGAAAAAATACTTATAAATTACATTGCATTTACTGATGTCTCACATCAAATCTATCTAAATCACTGAAAATAAAAAATCTACATCTGTGGAATGAAGGAAATGTCATATTTTGGAACATTTTTAAAAACCACGAAGTCAAAATATTTTTTGCGTTATTGTTTATGTGACAAGGACAGTGTTCTGTTCATGGGTGATTTTAATGCCAGTATTGGAAATCGAACAGAAGGGTATGAAAAGGTTATGGGTAAATTTGGAGAGGATATGGAGGCCAACAGGAATGGGAAACAACTCTTGGATTTCTGTGCCAGTATGGGCTTAGTAATCACAAACTCCTTTTTTAAACATAAGAATATTCACCGGTATACTTGGGAAGACAGGGGAACCAGATCTGTCAGTGACTATATACGACAGGTCATGAATTCAGGAAGGCTGTGAGGGACGCACGTGTATTCAGGGGATTCTTTGATGACACTGATCATTATTTAATCTGCAGTGAAATTGGGATTGTGAGGCAGGAGGTCAGGTCCATATGTAGGAGGATAAGAGTGGAGAAACTTCGGGATAAGGAAATCAGGCACAAGTACATAACAGTGATCTCAGAAAGGTACCAGTTAGTTGAATGTAGTCAATTACAGTCATTGGAAAAAGAATGGACAAGGTACAGGGGCACGGTACTAGAAGTGGCTAAAGAATGTCTTGGAACAGTAGTGTGTAAAAGTAGGATGAAGCAAACAGCTTGGTGGAACAACACAGTCAAGGCAGCCTGTAAAAGGAAGAAGAACGGGTGTCAAAAATGGCTACATACTAGAACTCAGGTAGACAGAGAAAGTTATGTTGAAGAAAGAAATAAAAGCCAAACAGATAATTGCAGCATCGAAGAAGAAATCTTGGGAAGACTTTGGAAACAGGTTGGAGACTATGGGTCAAGATACTGGAAAAGCATTCTGGAGTGTAATTAGCAGTCTTCGAAAGGGCGGTAAGAAGGAAATGACAAGTATTTTGGACATGTCAGGAAAACTGCTGGTGAATCCTGTGGATGCCTTGGGCAGATGGAGGGAATATTTTGAAGAGTTGCTCAATGTAGGTGAAAATACGATCAGTAATGCTTCAGATTTTGAGGTAGAATGGGATAGGAATGATGATGGAAATAGGATCACATTTGAGGAAGTTGAGAAAATGGTCAATAGATTGCAGTGCAATAAAGCACCTGGGGTGGATGAAATTAAGCTGGAACTCATCAAATACAGTGGAATGTCAGGTCTTAAATGGCTACACAGGATAACTGAAATGGCCTGGGAGTCGGGACAGGTTCCATCAGACTGGACAAAAGCAGTAATCACACCGATCTTAAAACATGGAAACAGAAAAGATTGTAACAACTACAGAGGTATCTCTTTGATCAGCGTTGTGGGTAAAATCTTCTCAGGAATTGTTGAAAGGAAAGTGCAAGTATTAGTTGACGACCAATTGGATGAAAATCAGTGTGGGTTTAGGCCTCTTAGACGTTGTCAGGACCAGATCTTTCGCTTACGGCAAATAATGGAGAAGTGTTATGAGTGGAACAGGGAATTGTATGTATGCTTTAGAGATCTAGAAAAGGAATATGACTGGGTTCCTAGGAGGAAGTTATTGTCTGTTCTAGGAGATTATGGAATAGGAGGCAAACTTTTGCAAGCAATTAAAGGTCTTTACATGGATAGTCAGGCAGCAGTTAGAGTTGCGGGTATTTGAGTTCATGGTTCAGAGTAGTTTCAGGAGTAAGACAAGGCTGCAACCTGTCTCCACTGTTGTTCATATTATTTATGGATCATATGTTGAAAACAATAGACTGGCTGGGTGAGATTAAGATATGTGAACACAAAATAAGCAGTCTTGCATATTCGGATGACTTAGTTGTGATGGAAGATTTGATTGAAAGTTTGCAAAGTAATATTTCGGAGCTAGATCAGAAATGTAAGGACTATGGTATGAAGATTAGCGTCTCCAAAACGAAAGTAATGTCAGTGGGAAATAAATATAAACGGACTGTAGGAGGAACAAAGTTAGAACAGGTGGACGGTTTCAAGTAATTAGGATGCATATTCTCACAGGATGGCAACATAGTGAAAGAACTGGAAGCGAGGTGTAGCAAAGCCAATGCAGTTAGCGCTCAGCTACGATCTACTCTCTTCTGCAAGAAGGAAGTCAGTACCAAGACTATGTTATCTGTGCACTGTTCAATCTTTTGACCAACTTTGTTGTATGGGAGTGAAAGCTGGGTGGATTCAGGGTACCTTATCAACAAGGTTGAGGTTACGGATATGAAAGTAGCTAGGATGATTGCAGGTACTAGTAGATGGGAACAATGGGAGGAGGGTGTTCACAATGAGGAAATCAAAGAAAAACTGGGCATGAACTCTATAGATGTAGCAGTCAGGGCAAACAGGCTTAGATGGTGGGGTCATGTTACATGCATGGGAGAAGCAAGGTTACCCAAGAGACTCATGGGTTCAGCAGTAGAGGGTAGGAAAAGTCGGGGCAGACCAAGGAGAAGGTACTTGGATTCGGTTAAGAATGATTTTGAAGTAATAGGTATAACATTGGAAGAGGCACCAATGTTAGCACTGAATAGGGGATCATGGAGGAATTTTATAAGGGGGCTATGCTCCAGACTGAATGCTGAAAGGCATAATCAGTCTTAAATGATGATGATGTTTATGTGAAATATTCAAGTCCCTAGATATGGGCCTGGACTTAACCTCCATTAGCAAAGACTGTCTTTTTTTTTTTAACTCATTTACTTAATGAAATATTTCCCCCAACCCCCACCTTTTTTTCCTGATTTTCCTCAGCTCCTTTTCTTCTTTCTCCTACATTGTAATGGCACTATTCATTTTCTTTTAATTTATCTTTTCTTCTCCTTAATCTCTTTTATTTCTCACTCTGTTAATCTATCATCTCCAGCACAGTGCTTACCTATGTGGGATGTTTGATCTCCTCCTTTTCTGATGGCTTCCCCTTCATTGTTGGCCCCCTTAATCCTCACAGCACAGCAGGTGAGTCCCTGTCATCTACAGGTCTGAGTGAACTACTCTTCATTTATAACACACACAAACCTACTCTTCTTTCCTCCCTGAGAAAGGAACTCATATTTATGAAAGCTAGGATAGCTTCTTTTACATGTGGCAATAGGCAGCAATTAGAATTTCACCTCCTAGAGGTAAATTCTTTTTTTTTTATCCTTCCCATTTTGTGATTTGCTTTGTCTTTTTCTTTTTTAGAAATTTTTGTGATAAATACTTTGTTGAGTTCTGATGCAAGTGTTCAAGTGTTTCCTTATTGTCAAACTCACTCTTTTCCATTCAGTCACAACATTCTCAATAAATGTCAGGGCCAATCAATGGATATACTATTTGATTCCTCATTAATAACTTTCTTAAATCTCTAAGCAATAAAATGACACAAGTCACAATCCTATGTGATCTATCCACAGCTTTCAACAATGCAGATCATGCAATTATTCTACAGAATAGTTGGATTAAGTCATATCTAACAGATAGGAAATGAGACAACAATTACTGGTGGTAATGGGATTCCAGCACCACCTGAGTGAGGGTAGGGTAATTATTGGAATTCCACAATACTCAGTACTGGGTCCCTGTTTCTTAAATTCATAACTGATGACCTATTTTGTTCCACTGCAATGAGCAAGTTCCATTCTTTGCAGATTATCCATCTCACCTTGTTGGTAAAATGGCAGAAAGTATCTGGAAACGTAAGTGAACAGTGCCTTTGTTGATTTCTACAACTGATTTAGCTGTAATGGACTTGCTCTTAATATCACAAAATCCAGTGTGTAAAGCTGTACATAACACAAAAGGTACAAGAGGACACAAATTTATCATGTATGGGACAACAAATACAACAATTAGTCTCCTCCAACTTCTTGGATCTACACACTGATCTCATATTAAATTGGTCCTACTATATTCCAGACATGGCAAAAATGGTTTAATTCAGCATTTTTCTCTTAAGCATAATTGCATCAACTACATGTAATGATGGGATCAGAGCTGCTTACTTCAGATACCGCCATTCATTGTTGATGGCACCACCTTTTTTGATAATTAGCCTTTTGTAAAAAAAATCTTTGTTTTTATGCATTATGAGTGCTGTCCATCCAAGATGTTCTTGAGGATTGTGTTCCAGAAACAACAAAGTTTCACACTGATTTCACTATGCCTCACACTGCTGTTATATATTGGACAGTAATGCAGACAGCAACACCGTGTCTCCTGTGTTATACTATGAGTGGTGCCTTGCAAGGCCAGTTTATCGCGCCTCTGAGGAGAATGGTCACATGGGCCATTCCAATCATTTCTAGGACAAGGTGCACAGAGCAAACACAGGAGTAGAGAGCTGTTGTATGATATACAAAGTGTAACTACTAGGAGATCTCCTATGAAGACTTTGGTTGGGGACTTACTCAGCAAGAGATTCAATCTCTGGAGAAATTAAATCAGTAGTATATGGCACCATTTGCTTCACAGAAAAGGAGGAGTTTGAGAATTCCTTAATGTCAGCAATCTTGTCCTTTCTTCTTCTTCTTCCTCCTCTTCTTCCTATGCCATGTCTATCAGGGTTGGCAGGTTAATCTGGATTTGGTAGTATTATTTGTAGGAGGTGGCCAGATGCCCTTTCTGTTGCCAGCCCTTTCTCATTGGTACAGAATTTGTTTACCACATCCCTCTTGCTTTTAGTGCTATCCCATAGGCAACTGTGTGAAAGGTTCCTTAAAGTTTGTCAGTCTTATAACTGAGATAGCATGCTGGTACCAGCCCTGTATTCACCTTGTCAGATGTAGGAAACTCTCCAGAAACCACCTCAGGGCAGCCAGTACATAAATCCTTGTCATTAACGTGCTGGGTGGAATTGATCTGGAACCAGCACACCACCTAGAATCCACAAGTGTGGCTATCTGGGTGTGTAATGTCAGCAATTTTATGCACAGTCATTAATCAGGGATTGTGTCATTTAGCTGGCACCAGATAGAGAGAGAAGGTAGATTTCAAAATGACAAGATCTCTCTTCAGAATGAGTGTTGAAAAATGTTTGACTTTTCATTGTTTATATCATATCAAAGTTTCCCAGTTTTTTCAAAATTCAATAAATGGAACTTAAAAGTTTCATTAATATACAAATTCAAAGTGATTTTTTTTCTGTTTCTTTTTATCTTTAATACTAATTACAAAGAAAGCCACTCTATTGTTCATTTTGATTAGAGATACAATAATGTGCTACAATATAACCATCTGTATTGTAGTTTTCCATAAATGTTTGATAAGCAGAAGTAAAAAACAATGTCAACAGTGCATTTCATGACCGCAATACAAAGTCAAAACAGAATTGCACAGCAACCAAACAAATTTCACCCTAGTACACAAAGGAGTTAATTACTTGGCCACAGCTTTCTTTTATTGTGTGATAAAGAAAACATTTACCATGAGGAAATCTGTGTTCTCTGCTGCAGCTATGGCTTGTCCTTCACTAGTTATCTACAACCACTGCTTTCAGAAGCTCAAGAAACAGTTTCACTTTTATGCTTTATATGTGGTTTTATGACAGCCATTACAAGTGTACAATCATCTGACTTATCGTGATGACTGGGTGTTGTGTGATGTCCTTAGGTTGGTTAGGTTTAATAGATCTAAATTCTAGGGGACTCATGACCATAGATGTTAAGTCCCATAATGCTCAGAGCCATTTGAATCATCTGACTTATAGCAATATATGATATTTTTCCTGTAAGTTTTGAGAATTTTACATGCTATCAATGATGAGGCTGTTACAGTTGTCTATTAATTACGTAAAATGTTACCTGATTTTTATGTCTGAAAAACTTCTGCAGCCTGCAACAGGAAATTATGTCACCCTGGTCTAGCAATTTTCCTATAACAGAATCAAGTTTCAGTATTTCCTCAGTTATTTCTACACTTTTTGATTGCTGAATTTTGTCAACTCCTGATAAATCCAGCAACTGTGTTTTTAAATAGCAGAGCTTCTGAGTAACAATACTCTCCGGGACTGTCTGAAAAATGAAAATCACATTGTGTTGACTGTCAGGTATTTAAAATGCATAAAAATTGGAATGAAACAAAAATTATAACTAAGAAGATTGTAACCTGTGAGTTTGTATCTAAATGAATCCAGCACAGCCACATTTCAAATTCAACTTCATCTTCAATTTGTCGATCCAAGATGCCACTGCTTAGTCTCGCTTTCTGGTACCACATTAATGACAAGTGCAGGATGCAGTATCTGAAACATGTTTGGTGCGTATTGAGAGATTTTTAATCATCTTCTGCATTTAGAAGAGCACTTTGTATTTGCCTTAATACTCACTGAAATTTCAGTGATGCACCTGGCAGAAGATAAAAAAAGGTACAAAAAGGATAAACATTGAACAAACATTATGTATCATAAATAACTCAGCTGCAGTCTCGGGATAGAGCCTTTGACTAGGAATAAAAATCTTCGATCCTGCCACTATTTAAATTCTGAATAAAACTCATCAGTAATGGTGACCAAAGAGTTATGGTATCAGAAGACACTTTTTTTCTGACAAGAACCTTGTCAAAGAGGATGAAAGAACAGACTGAGTTTCACAGCAATCTCTTGCCCTCGATGTAGAAAATGCCCTACAAGGTGAGAGAATCAGCAATTACCAACAGCATGAGGACGCAGAAGACAATAGAAACCACTGTATCAAGGAAATGTATGCAGTTCCTCAGGACACATTGCCTGTAACTGAAAAAGTAGGACGACAGTCCTTTCATTGGTGAAAGATTTCAGATTAATCCCCATTTGGTTCTGCAGGATGGGATTGCCTTAGGGGTCTTACTGCAAGGAAAATAACCAATAAAAGGGTATCATGCTGTCAAGTTAGATATAGTGTGTGTCAGTGAAGTGTAATGGAAAGAGCATAAGGATTTCTGATCGAATGAGTATACGATAATATCAACAGCAGTAGAAAATGATATAACGGAAGTAGAATTCATTCTAAATAGAAAGGTAGGGCAGAGAGCAAATTACTGTGAACAATTAAATTGTAGAGTAGTTTTTGATAGCAATCCCATGCCAACAACAGTAGTTCAAGTATATGTGTTACGGTCACAAGTAAAATCTGAAGCAAGAAAGTATCTGATGGTATTCAATGGGTAACCCAATATGTAAAGACGGATAAATATCTGCTAATCATAGAAGGTTAGAACACAATAATAGGGGAAGGAAGAGAAGGAGTTACTTGAGATTGTGAACATGGTAGCAGGGACGAGAAAGGAGAAAGCTACAGCAGTGTTCAAAAATCTCAAGAGGAGCAGGCATACCTGGAAAAGGCACAGAGTTACAGGCAGGTTCCATCTGAATTACATCATCATACGACAAACATGCCAAAATTAGAAACTGGATTGTAAGGCATACTCAGGAGGAGAGATAGGCTTGGATTGTAACTTCCTAATAATGAAGAGTAGACTGAAGTGCAAGAGAATCATCCAGAATAATCATAGAAAGACAAGAATAAATCAATATAAATCCCTTAGTAATTAAATAAATAGGAAGTGCAGAGAAGCAAAAGTGAAATGGTCACAGAAAAATGTAAAGAATTCCAAAAGGAAATGGTCGCTGGAAGGACTGATTCAGCAAATGGTGTACACTGAAGGATTTTGCAAGGGGAAGGTCTTGTCTAACAACGTGATAGGAGAAGGAACGGTAATTGGTAATGAAAATGTAGGGGGACAGTATCAGAGTCACAGTTTAGTAGAATTTGGATGACTTGTGATCAAATGAGACAGAAGGGATAGATAACACCCCTTCTAATTTGTAAAATCATTGGCAGAAGTAGCAACCAAATGAGTAATCAAGTTGGTTTGTTGAATCTGCGCAACTGGGGATACACCATCAGAATTTTGGAAAAGTATTATTCACACAATGCCAAAGATAATGAGGGCAGACAAATGTGAGAACTATCACACAATCATAGTTGTTAGATGACAGTCAGTTCATCATTTCGAAAGATAGAGATCTGAGAGAGGCAGTTGTCATTCTGTGACTGATAATGGAAGAAAGACTTAAGAAAAATCAAGACATGTTAATACGAAAAAGTGTTCAACAGTGTAAGATAGTGCATGATGTTCAAAATTCTGAGGCAAATAGGAGTAAGTTATAGAGAAAAATGAGCAATATACAATATGTACAAGAACCAAAAACCACCAATACATATGGAAAACCAAGTATGAAGTGCTAAATTACAAAGGACATGAGAAAGGCATGTAGTCTTTTACCCCCACTGCTCAATCTACACATTGTTGATGCAATGATGGAAATAAATGACAGGTTCAAGAATGAGATTAAAATTTAGGGTGAAAGGATAACAATGATAAGATTCGCTGATAACACTGCTATCCTCAGTGACAGTGAGGAAGATTTGGGGTCTTGCTGACCCATATGGACAGACTAATGAGTACTAACTATACATAGGGAGGAAATGGAATAAAGATTGAAGTAATGAGGAGTAGCAGAAACGAGATTAGTGAAAAACTTAACATCAAATTTGGCGACCACAAAGTAGATGAAGTTACGGAATTCTGCTGGCTTGGAAGCAAAATAACAAGAGACAAAATACAGAGGACATTAAAAGTAGGCTAGCACAGTCAAAGGGGACATTCTTCACCAAAAGAAGTCTACTTGTGTTAAATACAGGATTTGAGTACAAAATTTCTGAACATGTAAATTTGGAGCCTATTGTACTGTAGTGAATCGTGGGCTGGAGAAAACTGGAAAACAAGAGAACTAAAGTGTTTGAGATGTGGTAGTATAGGAGGATGTAGAACATTAGATGGACTGATATGAGGTTCTCCAAAGAATAGGCAACAGGAAAAGGTAAACATGGAAAATACTGACAAGAACAAGGGACAGGATAATAAAACAGGTTAACACACTTGGGAATTATCTCCATGGCACAAGAGAGAGCTGTAAAGCATAAAAACTGTAGAGGAAGAAAGTGACTGGAATACATCCCACATATAAATGAGCATGTAGGGGTGCAAGTGGTACTCTGAGATGGAGAGTTTGGCACAAGAGAGGAATTTGTGGCATGCTATATCAAACCAGTCAGAAGATTGATGACCCATATACATCATAAATAGAACATGCTGATTATTAAAATGATAGCAATAATGTCTACTTACTAGACAACAGGATGTCCCCAGAGAGACAGACAGAAAGTGGAACAAGCGTAAGCTTTACAAATCTGGTACTACATCGCCCACAGAAAAGACAGGAAAATGTAGCTGCATAAAGGTATTGGGGAAGAAAATAAGAAAAAGAAGGAGAGTTAAAGTTTCATATCCTGTCAGCAGAACAGTCATTAGAGACAGAACACAAGTTCGAGTTACTTAAGGATGGGGAAGGAAATTGGCTGTCCCTTTTTCAAAGGAGCCATCCCAGTTTATGTCTGCAGCGAGTTAAGGAAAACAGGGAAAACCTAAACCTGGGTAGCTGGACAGAGATTTGAACAGTTCTCCTCCCAAATGCAAGTCCGGTGTGCTAACCAATGTATCACCTCAGTTGGTTGGGGGACGAAGAGAAATAACTTGTTATACAGGCATACATACATACGTATATACATGCATACACACCACTGTGAGCCCACACAACTTGCCACGCACACGCACACGCACACGCGCGCGTGCCCGCACACACACACACACACACGCGCGCACAGACACACACACACACACACACACACACACACACACACACACACACACACACACGCACACTAAAATACGTAGTTCAATAGAAAGAGAAAGATGCAAAGGAGGAACAAAAGGATCTTAGCATACAAGTGTTTGATAGAATAAATGATTGCATTAAACCTTTTACCACCAACAGCGCAAGACATGTTATGCAACGTAGAAGCAAGAGTTTGGTCATTAGTTGTATTACTAGACTCCTTTGTACAATTGTTTTCAATTGATTGCATTTTGTAGATCTGTCATGAAGATATACACTACATTATACCTTGCTTCCTAAGCACTTCCTAGATAACTGGTGGGGACATGATTCCCATCATACGAGGGTTGAAACTTTAAGAGTGGCAACTATTTATTTACAGCTCGTACAAAATAGATACTTTTTCAAAGCTTTACTTAGCTTCAAAGTAGTCACCAGTATTGTTTATAACCCATTGCCAGCAATGTTAAAGTTGTAGAATACTCTTGGCACTGACACTAGTGTTGACAGTTCGAGCAGAGCGGTCTATTGCCCAACAAATTTGTAGAAGTTCTGAAGCAAATGACTTGGAGTGTTTCCTTCAGTTTAGAAATCAAGTTGAACTTACGAGGGCTTAAGTCAGTGGAGTGCAGCAGGTGTTATAGCACTTAGCAGCCCCATCAGTCAAACAAATCAGTAACAGCTTGCACTGTTCGTGCTTGAGCACTGTCCTGCAAAATGATGGTCAGGTCCTGCAGTAAGTGTCATCACTTCTGTCTCTAAGCTGGTCGTAGGTTGTGTTCCAAAAATGAACAGCATAGAGACAGATGTAGACAGTTTCTGCAGGACCTGACCACCATTTTGCACGGCAATGCTTAATAACATACAGTGTAAGCTGTTAATGATTTGTGCGACTGATGGGGCAACTACGTGTTACAACACCTACTGCACTCCCCTCAGTCCAATTCGATTTCTAAACTGAAGGAAACACTTCATGGCATTTGCTGCAGAACTGCTACAAATTCGTCACGCAATAGACCCTGCCGCTCGAAGTGTCAACACAACTGGCACTGCTAAGAGTATCTTACCCCTTCCACATCACGGGCAGTGCATTATACACAATGCTTGTGACTACTTTGAAGGTCAGTAAAGCTTTGAAACGCGTATCTATTTTGTACAAGCTGTAAATAAATAGTTGCCACCATTAAAGTTCCAACCCTCGTATAAGCGTCACTGCTGACTTCATCAACAGACTTGAGTCACACCAAGTGAGCAAGTTGGACATTTTTGTCAGTTTTGGCGTGGTCTCACATCTTACAAGGGTTCCACACACAAGGTCACTGATTCTGATCCACAATAAATTTCAGGTGAGCATCACTGTTTTGTTTCCAAATACTCTTTCCTCAACTTTGCCTGTATTTAACAGCAAACTTTTTGAAAAGAATGAGGGATCACAATATGTAAGCTCTCTCTCTTCATCAGTGGGAACCTTTCTTTATCTATAGAGTTTAAGGAGAGAGCAATGACATCAACAGCTCCTCTATCAACCATTTAGTCTGCAACAGCTTGCAACATATGGATGAAGCTGTAAATATAGATGTTGCCCAGCTGAGATATAGTTTTAGGAAATTAACCCTGACTGGCAGTATTCTCAAAATTTTATCACGTGCAACAGGAAAACATTGACCAGTTTTTTGCATCTACTTTCTCATTTTCTTTTCATTAACATTTATAGAAACGAGTAGGATAGATATGATGTCCATGAATTCACTGCCATATCCTTCACAAACAGGAAAATCATTATTTGTGCATCTTGCTGAAATGTTTGCAAGTGGCAGTTTTCATAACCATAGCGATTGCGTTATTAAATCACATGTGATACAATATGACAACAGGCTTACCTCTCTGTGAGTGTTTTTGCAGCTTGTGAACATTTGCGAAAGAACTCTGCGACTAGTGCTGCATTTACTTGTTCATCTGAAAATATGTTGTGCCATTTTTTCCAGAAATCTTCTACATCTTCAATACTTTCAGATTGGTTTAATGCAGTATAATCATACGAACACTGAAAAAGTAAATGGAGCTGAAGTTTGTATACTGAACATTACCAAAAATTTATAATAATTTTCTTTGTTTCAAAACCGAATTTCTTCTGTTACCTCAACTTTCACTAATGAGTGAGAAAATGAGGCGATGAAACTGCTACCAGTGACATAAATCTCTTAATTATTGATTTAATAACATACAAAAAAATAAAGTAAATTTTTGTTCTATTATCTTATACTAATGTTTATATAATATGATCATTCAGTAGAAACATTAAATACAGGAAATAAGTAAATTTGTGAAGAGCTAGAATTTTTTTGTCATTTCATGTTTTGTATGAAATTATCTTCAAAGCACATATTATAACTGTAAAAATCTTTTGTACAAAAACACTTTAATGTGTTTACTGAAAATTAAGTATTTTTATTTCATTAAGGAAATTTTCATTAACTTTGCGAACATCACAAGCAAACACAAAAGAATTGAGATAATATGTTTTGTTGGGAATAACAGCATTAGTCAATTATTTGCATGATTAAAATTGGGTTTTATTAAGTAACAGAAATCGTTTTACAAAATTATTTTTATTAAAACGTGTAAATGACAGATTTTGGGAAAAACTATGGCTGTCTGGATATTAATAGACAAATTATAACAGATTGGTATAATTTTTAACATTAATAATAAAAATAATTTCATGTGACTCAATAGTCTTGTGCAAGTCTTTCAATTAAGATGTCCCTTTCTCACAGTTAATGAAAATAATAAGAATTCAGTAATTTTATGTTGGAAAGTGTTGCATAGTTATGACCTTAATCAAAATATTGTTATAAATGTGAAAATTCAAAATATTTAAGCCAATGCAACATTTTTTATAGAGAAGTTACATTGTGTAGATGCAAATGACTGTTAATGATTACTCTTAGAGAACAGTAGATTTGCACTGCTCAATACAATAAGCTATTCAGTAGCTCTTCAATTAGTTATTTTCTTGCAGTAATTAGTCTTCCATTAATCTCCAATTAGCATGCAGTCTGACAATTCGAGGCCTTCACCTGCGACCACAGCTATCTGCATTACAGGTATAGTCTGCACGTTGCCACTGCTCTGGCTCCTTAGGAGTGACCTCATTGACAGATACAGACAGGCATGGTGCATCAACCACAATGAGCTGGACTGTGTCCAAAACACAACAGTCTGTTCTGATGTGGAACTACAGCCAGCACCACAGAAACATGCTGCACTTGCTTTGTCATGACAGGCATCAACCTTGAGACCAGTGGTGTGTGCATTCCACACAACAGTGCCACAATCAGAAGCACCAGTCTGTTACAATGATTCATATGCTTTCCAAGAATTGACCAGATATCACTCTGTCGGGCATGTATTTATGACAAGTGTCAGCCATTCTCTGGCAATTTCATCTGCAGAGCCACTTCATGCAATTCCATAACAGAGCAAATGCCAGGATTTACAAAACATGGTTCTGGCAGCAGTTTGTTCTCGAAGATAAGTAGCCACTATAAGCAGCCAGATTTCACCCTGTGAACTTTTCCCCCTCTGACTTGGCCTCTCACAGATTCAGTGCTCCAAGATTAGTATTTTTGTTTGGAACTTAGACTGTCAACTTTGATCAGTAGTTGCTACTACTATACTACTGAAAAGACTGAAACTTCCTGAACAGGTGCGCTAAATGAACGTACAATGTATTAGCCCTACTGTACACTAGTTCAGTGACTCATGTCATTGTGATTCCTTCTGGGGAACATATAATCTTTCAAACACTTTTTTGAACTGAGACTAAATAATCCTTATTGTTCACGAATCAAATCATTAATTTGTGGTTAAGTCCAGTCAGCACACTAAGTCAACGCTGAATGAATTTGTTTGTATTTTATGCAATTTTTGTGTGGAATGAAAATAAATGCTAACTGACTATAACCAGGGAAATCAGTTATTGAGTATGAGCTACAGATCAATTTTAGCAATGAAGATTTTTTAAGGGTCATTTTTTCCATACATGTTCCTGTGTGCTAAGCAAGCTTTCTTGTTCCACGACGGCAGCGTAGAAACAAGATGAGCTGTACAGTTCATGATGACACATGACAATACACTTCTCTCTTAAACCACTCTGTTGCCCACACCTGTCAAGTTCTTCTATGCCTTAAACCTGATGTAAGTACACATACCTTACCTTATGTTCAGCTAAAATTCCAACTCAATGCCAATTGTGCCTCACACTTCTATTTGTGTTTTTGCACAAATGCATGCCCTACACTTACTCAAGTGTCTTCAATGACACAGCAGGACTCTCTGCCAGTCCTCAGTGCTACCACACACCATTAAATTCTAAGTTGTCCTCCATGATAAAAGAGGGCTTCATGCTGCTCCTGCCTCTTCAAATTCTTAGTGACCCAAACCACATGCTCCACCATCCCTGATGTCAGTTGTGATATTCCTGGGCTTCCAGCCCACCACTGCCCATTGTGTGGTGGAAGCCCACAGCATTTCAGCTGCCACAGAACTGACTCATGTGCTCCAATCACAAAATATTTACTACCATTCATTTTAAGGCACTTTTGGATGATTAGACACCTCTGGGTACTACAGTCATGCATGACCAAGCATAGTAGCCATGATGACATTCTAAGTAATGTTTGATTCCGTGTTTGCATGTAGCCGTGCACCATGAGGAAGCCAGCACACTAAGAAGTAAGATTGAAACCAACATGTATACACTGAACAAAAGGGAGGGTATAAGAAATGATGTATGGAATAAATATCTATTGGCTGTAGACAAAATCATAAAGTCTACTGGATACAGGTACTGTATAAACTGCTCTACATTGTTGCGTTTTGGCTTGGGTAGGACTTGCTTAAAGAAACACAGTTGTAACAAATTTTACACTGACACAGCTTCTTCAGGGATACTGGCAGTAACAGAAAATAGTATAACAGCAAAGTGACTTGCAATGTGGGCTGAAAATATGAGATCTTTTAATATTGTTTCTCGTGAAGGTTTCAAAAAAGTAGGCCAAGAATGACTAGTTCTAGGTGCACAATATGGAGAAGTCAGCATCTGAGATGGCATGGCATATTTATTTACTATAAGTAGAAATATCAAAGAACAGGCTGATGCGATTTGAAACAACATAACGCCTTGGGTTACTACTGAAGTTATTAATAAAGCATGTGTTGCAACAGTTAATAAGTGGATTGGTTTGCATAATCAGATGCATTATTCAACCCTTATGGCACATTACATAAATACGGATTTGTCTGTTGTGAATAATGTTTTGTTTACAACTAAATTTGTCATATAAAGAAGACATAAGTAAATATTTTGAAAGAAACAGAAGAAAGGATGGATGATTGGGACATTTCACCTGACACGTTGCATAATTTTGTTTTTGTCACTGGCAAAGGTACCAATACAATAAAAGGCTTCGAAAATCGAAAAAGGGTTCTTTGTGCTACTCACTGTACAAGTACAGTATTTAGCCAAATTTTTGTTGAGGATAGCACCTTGTTAAATCATGCCCCACACATTGCAGAAAACCTAAATACTGCAAAACTGTATGGTACATGAAGCGGCCTCTCCTCATATTTGAAACAAGAAGTGTGTACATGCTGGAACAGCTTGTTTGCTATACTACAGTCTTTACACACTCAATATAATGAAGTTGCTGCTTTAGTATAGAAAACAATTACTGTTACTTATTCTAGTGCTATGATATTGAACTTCCAGGAAGGTGAATTAGAAGATCAAAAAGAACTTACAATCAAGTCAGTCAGTTCTTTGGTTTCACAAAATTCTACAAATCTGGACTGTCAATGACAATGAGTGCGAAGTGACTTTAATTTGTGCAAGTAGAAGTACTGTTTCACTCTGGCATGAGGAAAGGATAGATCTGCAATGAAATAGTGTTACTGGTGTGTACTGATAGATACGTATTTTTAACAGGAGTTACAATGTATGAAAAACCAAACCCTGACTTTCCTATGGGAGGAGGTTACAATTACTTAGAAGCATAAAACTTCTATGTTGTTTTGGCCATCGTTTTGTGACCTGAATATGCTTGATGCAAATGGAAAGAAGGAAACTCTTACCAGTATGCAACAAATATGTGCAATTTAAGCAGGTACAACATGCAACCATTACCACAGTCATTTTTGTATAGTTAGTGCATAGTCCCTTATAGCCAGATGGAAGCATTATAATTCATATAATAATCCATTAAAGTTAGGCACATGTTTTTTTGGATATGACTTCATGATTTCCATATCAGTTCTGTATTACCACTCTCTCTTTTCTTTATTAACAGAGAGCCTTTAAGTGTAGTAGCATCACCAAGTAGAAAGAAGGATCTTTTCATGGATTTAAACTTCAATGCACCTCAGTGATAATGATGACATCTTAAAATGGTGGAGCAGACCAGACTCAGCTTCACTCGTAAGACATATTTTATGTATTCCAAGCAACAGGTGAAACTAGTAAACGGTGCTTTAATAGCACTGGCGTGTTATTAATAAATCACCACAACCAATTAAATCCTGAACACGTCAGTGATAAACTACTCTTTAAAAATAGCTTCAGCTTTTATTCTCTTGCAAACAAGGGAAAAATGTAAAAGTTATGGCTATAAATATATAAAGTTCTTCACATGTTTTCTTTTCAAAGATACCTGTCTTTTAGAATTCAAGAATAGTACTTAATTAAAAATGAAGATTATTTCCTGTTAATGACAAACAGAAGAAATCCTCTGTTTGAAAATGAGTTATATATTTTTTCTATGATTCTCCTGAAATAACAAATTATTTTCCATGTGCAGTATGATGTGAAGCCTGATTAGGCTCACTTATTTGAATGCCCAGAGTGCAAAAACCAGACACGGAGTGAGTATGTGGCCAAGACAGCCATGTCAGACATGTCACTAGCAGCTTGGTTGTCCCTTTTAGCAGGCAATTCATAACCAGTCAAACATAGAGTGTTGCAGCACTTTACTGGATACAGCACATTTTTGAACTCTCACTAAAAGGCGTTCTCTGGATACTTCCACCAAATTATGGAACTCCCTTGTGGCACAACATCCAGCACTCAGTTCTTTTCAGGACAGTTTCCATCATCCATGGATTGATTCATTTTCTGTTTCATTTCCTGTACCTGATGCATGCACATGCACCATATCCACATTCATTCTGGTCACTGGTGGCATTTCTCCACTATCCACTGATGCCCCTGGCAACCTATCAGTTTCTGTGTTATGTAGTGTTGCAGCTACATATTCACACAGTGGTGCTGCAATTCTATTATTATTTCCTGCATTCCACAAATCTGCTGGGGGAGTGATGAAGTATCCAAAGCCTTCACCTGGAACCACAGCTACCCACGTACAGGCATGGTTTGCAAGTTGCTCATGCTCCACCTCCATAGAAGACACCCCCTGAGCAGTCCCTGACAGTGACAGTACAGGAGGCATGGTGTGTCACCCATAACAATCTAGACTGTGTCCAAAACATGCTGGTCTATTTTACAGTGGAACTCCAGCTGGCACCATGCAAACATGCAGCACTAGCTTCGCCGCAAGAGGCACCAGTCTCGAAACTGATGGCAAGCGCATCCTGGACAACAGTTTTATAATCAGAAGCACTACTTTGCTTCCACGAATTACATGCCATCCAAGCAGCAAGAAAATATTACTTTGTCAGGCACGTATTTAGGATGGTGGCTGGCCATTCTCCAACAGTTCAGTCTGTTCAGCCACTGTATGAAATGCTGAGCACAGAGACCACTAAGACCTACATCATGGGGACCCTGTAGCAGCCTACTCAGGAGGATACTGCACTACAGCCACTGCAAGTAGCCAGCCAATGCCCTGGGAACTTTGCCTCCTCTGACATGGTCTCCCATGGACTTGGTGCTACAAGACTGGTATTTTTGTAGGGAGCTTAGACTGTCAGTTGTGATCAATATTTTCCATCACTATACTACCAAATGAATTTCGACTTTGCCACACTTCCTGCATAGTGCTAAATGAAAATAAAACTTACTATCCCTACTGTAAACTAATTCAGTGACTCCTGTCATCGTGATTCCTTCCTTTTAAGCACTTTCATGGACAGACTAAATAATCTTTATTGTTTATGAATAATTAATTTGTGGTTAAGTTTAATCAACACATTAAGTCAATGCTGAACAGGTTTGTTTGTATTTTTGCATTTTTTTGTGTGGAATGAAAGTGAACACTAATTGACTACAACCAGTGTCAGTCTGTTATTGAGTGTGTACTACCACGTAGGACACATCACTGTAAGTTTTCAGTGAGATGGTTTTCTGTAATCTGAATTAATAATGTCAAATACAACACAAAGAACGAATGTGTGGAATTACTAACCTACTTCAAAAAGAAAATTCAACTATAAAATGAGTATCTGGAATAATAGGAAAACCCAAGAAGAAAGGAGACAAGATATAATGAAACTCAACATAGCTTTTTCATCTATAACAAGAATAAGGTAAGTAAGTTTTGTATTGAGAAGGGGGGAGGGGGGCCAGAGGGAGGAATACACTAAATCAAATGAACATTAAACCAAAAACATTAGGATATTGTGAGACAGAATCGCTGGCCGGAAATCACCTACAAGAGATAACATAGATATGAAAGAAAGTGATGATACAACACAAACTTTCAGAACTATTAGTTCCTACCTTGGATAGCTAAAAAGGAAGGGCAGGTCATTCAGGCCACAGCATAAGAGGAGACCCCCTATAGTGAGAAAAATGAAGTGAAGGAGGAGGAATCGGAGAGAGTAGGAGGTTAGAACTGATCAATTTTTACTTTTATGTATGTGTATTGGCAGTATTTCCTAATTTCTAACAATATTCATAATGTGCAATTAATTGCACTTCGGAAAATTGATGTATGAAGCCAATTTAGTTTAAACTGATATTGTAGCTGAGAAGTAGGAACTTACTCAATCCAAAAATTTTTGGCCCTCAAACATGCAGTAGTTCCCCGTGTTCTTTAGCATCATTTTCATATTTACCAGGAAATAAAAGCACTGGATATCAAAAACTGTACTGTCAAGGTCAGAGCTATTCCGGTATTTATGAACACACACACACACACACACACACACACACACACACACACACACACACACACACACACACACACCTGCAAACCACCATAAAAAAGGAGTTCTATTGATTATAAACATTATGGCAGAAGGAAATGATAAGGGGTAATCAGGCTCTTGCTCTCTACAGAGCAAGAAATTCACATCACTTTGTTTACAGAAGAAAGGCGAACATGATTTTCTGTGCAGTTGGAGTTACGGTACTAACAGCTTATAACTGGCAAAAATTACATTATGAAGTAGAGAGAACATTCTGGGAGCATATAGTTTGTTAAGTAAAATCCTGGTCAAGTTCATCAATAGAAAAATGTATTTGACAACAAAGTAAAACAAATACATACACTGTATATGAACAAAATAAAAATGCACCTACAGTGCCATCTGAGGTGTGCTTGAAACCACGTTTTCTGCATATTTAAGTGGAAGAGACCTCCAAATGCATTGAATTTGCATTGGCAGCTATTTCACAGTGAATTTTACTTGTGCACAATGCATGGGTTTACCACAAAAAGGTTAATAACCATTTTTTCCACTTTTGGAGTCACTTTACCGATTGAGCCATGTTATTCAAAGTTATCCATGTCTTTAACCAATTTATAGCAAGTTACCCACTTCTGTACAAGTTACTTTGATTTACCCATATATTTAGACACTGCAGCATTACTCATTTTCGTAACTTTCGGGCGGCTACAGAGAAACGCAGCCTCAAAATACGAAGTGTAAGTTGCACTCATGTCTCTTCCTGAGTACCTCAGTCAAGAATTCAAAGTAAACTAATGATTATGGACACTGCATGAGGACAAAGGTTTCCTCTCTTGGGTTGTGAAATAAGTAAGGCAGTATCCTTTACCATCTGTTTGTAGTGCTGACCACGTTAACAGACTGTATATACGGTACAACAATACCAAGTTAATTGAAAGATTAGCTACGTATTTTATACTGGCATGCTCACCAACAAGTTATCAGTAAGTTTACATGGCTGTCACCTAGTACACTGGTAATACCCAATATACTTTCGTTCAGCATGATCTGAACATAACAGCTGGGCCACAAGCATCTGTGTCAATACTCAGATGATTTGGATGTTTAATCTTGACAGCAGTTTCTTGAAACCTTGAAACTGGAACTGACACACTAACACATATCTTATCCATCATCCACCAGGTCTTAATTTACATTATATTCTTCATCCTTGGTTTCTCCCTAAAAGTTTTCCCCCCCTCTTTACTAAACGTGTTCTCTATCATCACTATTTCTTGGTTCCAATAACTGTGTTTGACTCCTTACTGATTTGTTTGCCTTAAATTTATCAGCAATAAACAAATCATTAACACTAATATGGTGCATTTTTTATATTTTGGTTGCTAGAGCACTGTTATTTTGTAATCAGGACTGATACCATGTACTTCTCATTTATATCCTTATATGCCTGGTTTTGACCATATTAAACAGTCGTCTTCACACCAGTTCATCCTTTCTGAGCATTGTTTAGCATCACTGCTTATTGATTTGAAGAAATGAATTATATAAAACCGATAATCTAGGTCTACAGATATGACTGTTTCAGGAATTTTTTTTAACAAATTTAGTAGAAATCATGGATGTCTCCTTATGATTACAGTGTTGAGAGAAAAGTCATGAAGCCATAAAATTGATTGAGCATTTACCCACTGCCTTAGAACATAAAAAACAATGAAAATTAAAGAAAGAAATCAAATATGATTTAGAATTTATGTAAGAGTCTTAATAGGTAATACTGTAGTGCATTTTCTTTCTTTCTGCAAAGATGGTGTTAGAATTAAGTTCAGTTGTCACAAGATTGCCATAAAATAGGCTTATAGAAAGCTATGTAAAGGGCCACAATGTAGCCACAGAAACAGTTGAAAGATAAATATATACACAGACCTTCTGACATAAGGATGTGCTCAGCATCATAATAAACTGTTGTTCAATTGGAATATGGAACAAGCATTAAATCAAAATAAACCAAATTCTCAGCACTTTTTTGTGCAAGAATGTAGACTATCCAAATACAGACATTCTTTCCCAGAGCAAATACAGTAAAGGAACATGATTATATGGTTATATAAAGCACAGGTACTGAATAGCCCAAGCCAACTGGGATGAAAACTGGTGGATTGTTGAGAGTAGAAAATAAGAGAATACCTAAGCCAAATTTGAATGAGACTGAAACATGGAAATTTGTTAATAATCTCCTGAAGTACATGTAATGAAAAGAATCATTTCAACATAACAAGAATGTCTTGCAATAATATTTTATGAGGATACACTGATCTGTAGACCACAAACACTGGTGATATGTATAAGTGAAAGTAGAAGATACCAGCATCAAATTTATTTCTTATAAGTTATACAAAGGTGATTCAAATGAAGTTGTTTAATGTGCTGTAATATTTTTAACTGTAACAATGAACAAAAAAAACTTATTGTCATTTTTTGTAGTAGTCTGCTTGGTGCTGATTGCACATATTCCACTGCTTAAGAAGTGCACAGATACCCTGATAAAAGAATTCTTTTGGTCATTTGTGTAGTCAGTCATGCACCATGGTTTTCACCTCTTTTTCACTTATGAAAGCCTCCCTCCCGTTGCTTCTTTGAGTACACCAAACAGATGAAAGTCACTAGGAGTGAGGTCTGGTGAATAAGGAGAATGTACCAGACATTTAGCTTTAATTTACTTAATAGTCTCAACTGCTAATGAGCTACATGGCCATGCTGTAGCAATACTCCTATCAGAAGTCCTCATTGTTTACTACTGACTGCAGGGTGAAGCTGATTTTTCAGCGTGTCTGAACACGAAGTACTGGCTACCATCACTCTCCTATCCATGTAATGGTCCAAAATTACTCTCTTTCCATTCCAGAAGAGAATGAGCACGACTTTCCCCGCACACAGTTGAGTGTAAATTTTTTTTTTTTTTGTTTTGGCGATGAGCTGTGCCACCATTGTTTGCTCGACCATTTCTTTTATGGTTGATGATAGTGGATCAAAATTTCATCGCCTGTAACAATTTTTCCCAGAAATGCATCACCTTTGATGTAGAAACAATGCAAAAGTTCTTCACAGGCATCAACATGACAGTCTTTCACAATTCAGCAATCAACTGACGTAGCAACCATCTAGCAGACATCTTACTGAAGTGCAGTACATTGTGAACAATATTCCGCAATGAACCAATGCTAATCTTCAAACTTGTGGCAATTTTGTTCAGAGTTATGTGACTGTTTTCCTTTACAAGATCCTCCACTAATGCAATGTTCTCACCCATCACTACGCAGTGAGCCTGCCCTGTTCTTGGGGCACCTCCACGGCAGTTACACCACTTTTGAAATTCCTAGACCACTTGTAAGCTTGCTGTAAATACAAACATGAATCTCCAACCTCCACTGTCATCCTGTGATGAATCTCAATTTGTTTGACACATTCACCACACAAAACATGTATCACCGTTCGCTGCTCAGTCACAGTGCATGTTGACAGCAGGGCAGCTATCTTGCTGTGCATGCTGCTGCCTTCTCCCACATGGCACCATCACTCTGCTACCTGCCAGTCATTTTCTGTACCTCAAGGAACACTACTGCCACCTCCCAACTCCACCACACAATTTTTGAAATTTTATGGATCTTTTGAGGTTTTCATTTGAACCAATCTTGTACCATAAAAGTGACAAACAAAGATTATTTCTACTCGATTACTGCAAAGGCACTACGAAGAGGCACATATAAAGTCATCTGACTACCCATCGTAGCAACATGTCAAAGACAAATTCAAAAATGCAGATAACAGAAATAAAACGGTCTGAGAAAAAGATTTCAGAAAAAAGATAGCAGAAGAAAAACTAATGATGATTACATTAAACCCAATGCTACTACAGTATAATGTAGTGAACAGAAGATGTAAATGGTTCATTCCCCCCCCCCCTCCCCCCCCCCTCCCCCATTGTTGACCACCTGCATACAATGAGATCAATGTCAGTACAAATAAATAAACTTCATTTCGTAATATGGGTAAGATCAGTGCAAACACAAAATTTAGTACTTTTTATACTGTATTCTGCACACAGTGAAAATCAAAAATTGTAGAGCACCAACGTTCTTAAAATTACCTGAGCAATGAAAATGTCATCTTTTGGTATCCCTGTAATTGCTGCCAAATTTAGCGCTTTCTGGTGAGAGTTTTCTTGTAGAAGTTCACTTATGCAGCGCTGAATTTCTTGTTTGTGGTCATCAACATTTACTGAACAAAGGACTTCCAAATCTGGCCTGACATTACTATCTGCTAAGCACTGTACTACCTCCAGTAAATAATGAAAATCAGGTGCATCTGCACAAAAGGAAAAAATTATGTAGTTTGAACAAATGAGATGAATAACGACAACACAAGTTTACATATCTACATTTTGACATATACAAAACAACAAACCTGGTAAATTATCTGAAAATCCGGAATCACGTAATGTTCGCAGAAATTGCTGCTGACAGAATGTCGATGTAAAGCAGTTAGCAGCAACAATAGCAATCAGGCGAATAGATATATATGACAGCCAATAACCATTTGTTAGGAATGCATCATCTGGTGTATCAATATCTTTGAGGGATGCCTGTAAGGATACATAAAAGTTATTGCAACCAAACAATGATGACAAATGTAGATCCATGTTGCTTTTTCCTACATGAAACATCATTATTGTGCATGTGGTATAATATGTAAGAACAGGACAATATGGTTTTGTATGTATGCAGAGAAGGATCAAACAGCTTTCTATACCAAACTTTGACATGAATGTAATTAAATGACAATGAGAAAATGAACTTTATTGCCTTGATTATATCAAGAGCTTGCAAAGATATTGGCTATGGAGTTCATTTTTTATGATTGTAAGGTATTGAAGCAGGATTTAACTACATGGAGATTCATAAAAAATTCGAAAAAGTAATCTGGTGTTTATCAGAAGTTGTAAAGTCCCTCACTTTATTCGTTAATGTCTTTTCTTGTTGATTTCTGCAGCTATTGGACTATTGGACTCAAGCTTTACAGAGAGATCACACTTTGTTACAAAAATAAACTGAAATGTGCCTAATACAAATGTGGCTCTCTCATACTTTCAAATATTAATCAAAGAATGAAACATATCACTTTCAAATAATAACAGTAGATGTCAAATTACTTCGCTTTATTGTTCCTTTTGGACATAACACACTTATTCAACAATGCCTACACTCATCCCGTTTCATTTAATGGTTACTTTTGTTTCACATTCACACTGAAGCAATCATTGCTACACTACACTTCCATGTTTATAAAACTGGTAATGATGGACCATAGAAGCCTTTTTATTTACATTTTACTATCAACGTTTCTCCAATTAAATTACTGGTTCTCAAATGACACACTATATCAGCCATAAATCTATTAATACCCTATGTCTTTTCATGAAATTACTGAATTACTGAAAGACTTTCATTCCACAAACTGATGTAACACTCTCTATTATTAATTCCACTTCCTACCAAATTCTGCTCATTACTTATCCATGAAGTGGAGGTGTGTGACCATCCTGTATGGAAGTTCAACATTGAGTCTTCTCAGCATTCCAAGAAAGTGCTTAATCACTAGCGCTGAAGTGCTGTTGTTACTATACAGCAGCTCCCTCATAGGAAAGGCACACTCAACACCAAAAGTTGCAGAAGCCCGCAATAAGCAAGTAGCTACATAAGGAGCAAGTTATTGATACATTATGACATCAAAGACAGCAGTACTCCTTATAAAGGTATTCAAACACTACTTTTTCAGCATGTAAATTTTCACTAGTAACTGTCATCAACTCCCTTCCCTGCTTCCGCTGCACCACTATCCATGCCTTCTATTCCACCAATGCACCTACTACTCTTTTCCCCTTCTCTAGGTCTCTCCTCTTCCCTTCCTCTCCCCCGGCACAGCCTCCCTACAGTGCACCTAACAGCCTTATCGTGTACCCACCAAGTCCCTGCTTGCTCCCACAGCTGCACATCATTTTCCTTCACCCAATTCCTGCTACTGCTCCCCATCCTCAACCCATGCCTTCTCCTTACTATCATCACCCACCTCAGATTGCTGTTCATGTCAGATGCTGGGAAAGCCCACTATCAGGCCAGAGTGGCCACTGACTCAATGCCTCACCTATGTGATGAGTAGCACCAATCTATTCCTTTCATACTGTTATTATTCAACATGGACTTTACATTGTTTGACATTTTCTCCTGAAATGTTCTGGGCAACAGGTAAAGGCATTCAATGTGACTTAATAAAAAAAAAACGAAACACCAATGCAGAAATGAAGGTGCGTCAGTTGTAGCACTGTTAGAAATAAAATTGTTAGCATTAAATGCACGATACGAGGCAGTTACACATACAAACACACAGCTTACCTTTTTCCTCAAGTTTACACACATATTTTTGAAAAGCTTCAGAGTCACTGAACTGCCACCAAAATCTTGATTTGTCACACAGAGCCTCAAGAAGGTACTAAAGGTGCACAGAGGATTATCCTGTAAAATATGCAGTTCACTGTTATCTTGGACATTAAAATTTGCATATAAAAGAAAATAATGTATTACTTTTTGTTCATTTATAACGTCTATAATTTTTTAAGGTATTTACCATCAAAAATATCTTGAAACCTCTTTCTAAAGTTGGTAAGAAACGAGCTCGAACAGTTTCTTCCACTACTAACTGCAGTTCACGATGGGTCCACAGCTGTTGTCGAAGAGCCAATTCAAGCTTTTGTGAAAGGGTGGAAACATTTTTTGGTGGCAGTGATGAAAGCAGCCAGGTACATGTGCATTCTATAACTGATGAGGGCTGAAATGAAGAAGAATACAAAATAATTTTTGTAAAGGTTGTAAGCACAGAAGAAAAAACAAAAATTAAGATTTAATGTTCCATTAAAAACAGCTCAATTGAGATGGAATATAAATATCCTCATTTCAGTACCAGTGGCAGAGTGATGGATGAAGCAGGAACTGAGTTGTGTCCTATTTAGAGGAACCAGCTCAGCATTTGTCTTACAACATCCAGCTGGATGAGGATTTGAACCACACTTGTACTAACCATCAACATGAATGTTGAGAACATAAAGAAAAAGACCTGAGCTAAAGCACAAAACTGGCCAGAGTTCCTAAATAAAGTAATGATTTTAATCAAACAGCGTAGTAGTAATATGATGATGTCTTTCTTTGGTCATTCGGGCTGATGAGTCATAAAAAATATTGCTACATGCTAATGACAAGATATGAGTACATCAAACATCCCATGAAGTGATGAATTCCACTAGCCAACAAGGCACCATTCAGACAGATGGTGAAGAAAGTCTCATGCCGGGGGACGCATATATGGAATGAAATACTGTCTCTCATACTAGCAGTGAATGATACAAAGTCCACTGTTTGATTATGTCCATCTGTTTTTTTATTACAAGTGCCCCGTAACTCAGCAAGCTGATATGCCATCTATCACTCCTAGATTGTCAGAATGGTTTGAGCAACCTTGCAGAGACAAGAAAATGCTTATGAAGCCACCCACATCACTTAACCTCAGTCATTGTGAGCACAACCTGGGACACTAACGAGCAATATATGCTTACCTTGGATGAAGCTTCAACTTATCTCTTTCAGTTGTGAATGGTAGTTAAGCAAATGTGGAATCATACAGCTCCCCAATGCCTTTGGTGTCTCAAAGAGTCCACACTGAGATACAATGTCATTTCCCTTAGATTGAAAGAGGGTGCTACAGGCAACTAAGTAGATGCCTTTAATTCAACTACTCATGAGTTTCTTTAGTATGTTAACAGAAGAACCAAGGAAAGAAGCAAGACCTTCTATAAAATGGAGCAAACAAAAATCATTATTACTAATAACCAACTATTAGTATTACTAAAGTTACTCTCATGGAAAAATGGTACTATCTATTACAATTTATAGTTGTTTATACTGTCAAATATTACAATAATTTACTGGGTTACATCATACAAGAATGCCTTCACATGCTACCGATATGATCTGAAATTTTCTCTAAGAATTATAGTACAATAATACTATGAATGTACCATTTATGAAACTATATGCCATCAGTTACGGAGAAAATGCCCAACAGGCAGTTAATTAATTAATTCACTCACTCACTCATTGTGTTCCACTGATGCTATCAACAAGGAGAACCTACAGGGATGTGGAATGAGCCAAGGAACATATTAATAAGAGACAAGAAAATAAGAGAAAGTTAATTTGCATACTTTATTAACAATAAACTATCACTACACTACACAATGCTATTCATGCTTATGCCAGTTAAGTTTAATCACGCAAATTAAAAAGAAAGCTGCTATTTTGCAAAAAAAATAAAAATAAAAAAAGCTGCTACTAGAAGAGTAAAGGTTACTTGAATACGATGGTAGGCCTACTTTCCAAAGAATAAGTTTATCCAATGTAAATATTGCATCCTATTTACAGCACTCTGCTACCTGTCCTGCAGCTCTGCAATGAATAATGCTGTATCCCTTCTGGCTAACAGAACTTTCCAGTTCCTGAATCTAGATATTCTGATAATTTGTAGAAATACATTTTTAATTTTACTTTGAATGATTAGGGATTTCAAATTTCTTGCTTCATGTTAGAAGGGAGCTTGTTGAACGTCTTCTTATTAGATTACATAACTCCACTCTGTTGTTAGCAACAAAAACCATTAAGAAGGGGATATGTTGGGAAGTGAGTGTAAGAATTCTGAAATTAGTGAAAAGGCTTCTGCAAGAGGTACAATTATCTAATTTACACAATATTTTTACTGTTTACTTCTGCTGAATAAATTCTTTGTTTACTTTAGGTGTACTGTCCCAAAGATAATTCTATAAGATTACATAAAGTGAAAACATGTAAACTAAGTCAACACTCTTGTCTTTGGGTCAAAACAATTGAAAATATTTCTAAGAGCAAGTTACACTCAATTGAGCCACTTCATTAGTTTACCTACATGTTGACTCCATTTTAACATGTTATACAACTAGATTCCTTGGAATTTCAAACAGTGTGTTTCATTTAGTGTATGATAACTGATGTCTACTTTTGGTGTTAAGAGGTCATTGTTGCTTGTTTGAAATCACATAATATGAGTCTCTGTGTGATCAGGGCACAAACTGTTAGCTTTGAACCATTTGTAGCCCTTCAGCTACCACCTTAGCTGTGTCTGGCAAGATTGAGTTCAGACACTTGTGCCAACAACAAACATCACATATTTTTGATCACCCTAAAAAGTCATTGGAAGATTATTTACAAAGGTGAAGAACAAGAAGGGTTCCAGTATAAACACTTTTGGGACTGTACACATTTGATTCTCTGTGTAGTAGAATTTTGTGATCTACACAATCAAATTCTTTGGCAAGATACACCAACAGGGTACGTTTCCTTGTTTAGCTGTGCTGGTGACCATTTTATTTGAGGGGCCTTGCATTGCTTTCTCTGCTGAGAATCCTTTAGAATATCCAAGCTGAGAGTCAATTAACAAATTCTGTTCAGTTGAATGAGTCAGTATTAATTCATAAGACAATTTCTTAAACTCTATCCGCAGGACACCACCTTATCGTAGCTCTAACTGTATGGGTGGAGGGGTTTGCACATTTGTGTGAAGCTGAGAGCTATGCCAGCACTGGCCAAGCTACTGGCAGGGTCTTCCCAGCCAGACAGATCCCAGCACATGAAAAAGACAAAGCGTGTCCCACCTCTTTCCACATCCCTTTCTGTAGTCATTTTCCCCAAAACCCTAGGACACAAGGACAAAATGGATGAAAGGGGAATATCTCACATCTGAAATGGTCATGAAAGCAGAAGAGGTTATGCCAGATAAAATGACTGTAAATGTGTTCTCTGTTGTCCTTGAGCTTGCAACAGTTTGTTCCTGTTCTGAAGTCTGAAATCACATTTCATCCCCATGGGCTCTGATGAAAGGTTCCAGAATCATAACGAGTTGGTTACTTCTTCACAAGCTGAAATCCACCTCAAACAAGTCACGCAGATGGTAATTTCTCCAGCCATTTTCCTTAAAGCCCAGTGGCAGTGAGCTAAGGATGCTGGTAGTAGGCTTTAGTGAAACTGGAAGCTGTTAGTATGGACCTGCACTCTGGCGGCAGCAGTGTGATGGTCTGTATCTGCAAACAGGCAGGCCTATTTAGGATCACTGTTGCCCATTCTGAATGGGGAAGGTCCTAGGAAAGGTGGGCTATACATGAATAGTCACACTTGTAACAGGCTGGGAATCCACACTCAGAAGGTTACTCCTAATTTGTGGACAGAAACCAAGAAACAACAATACGACTATGGCTATTGTAACATGGGCCGTAAGAACTCTTCTACATTTAAGTGGTAACAGACCAGAAAGAAGAACAGCTCTCCTCATCCACGAGCTAGCTAGATTAAATACAGACGTTGCTGCCTTAAGTGAAACCAATGTATCAGCTGAAGGACACATCAATGAGACTAGTTCAGAATACACTATCTACTATAAAGGAAAGGATACAGAAGAATCACACACCCTTGATGAAGGATTTGCAGTAAAAACAAAAACATTGAAACAATACTGATTAACACCTACTGCTGTTAATCAAAGAATTATAATTCTTCGAATTCATCCTCACTGGAGATAGCTTTGTCTCCCTCCTCTCTGGCAATGCTCCCTCTTTATCCAGTGCAGAGGATACAGACAACCAGTTCTACCATAAACTGAGAAACATTCTCTTCAAGGTACTTGCTAATGATAATAACAACTGAAGACTTAAATCCTAAAAAAGGAAGAGATAATCATTTTTGGGAAGACATCATGGGTATCAAGGTGTTGGAATTGGGCTGCTACTTATTTGCCTCTGTCTGAGCATGAATTTTTTTTATCACCAACACACAATTCCACTTACCTAATTGTTATAAGGCTACATGGAAGCACCCATGCTCGAAACAATGACATCTCATTAACTATGTCATCACTCAGCAGTCTGACAAGAAAGACACCCTGATAACCTTGATAACAAAAGCACCTTCAAACACCAGTGCCTGCTTGACCAATCATAACTGCTGGCTAACCATCTGAGAGTCTTCGTCCATCATAAAACATGATCCTACTTCTCAAATCCCTCCAGGAGAAAATTCAACATCAACAGACTGCAGAATGAAACTGTTTGCTCTCTCATGCAAGACACTCTTTTGGATCAACTTACCAATATGACATGTAATGCAACAGATGTCAAGTAGGAATGTACCACTTTACAAAAAGTGATCAAAAAGGCTGCAGAAGAGGTCATTGGCTTTGACACAAAAAAGAAAAATGACTGTTTGATGGCAATAATGAAGTGATTAAGGATGTTATAAGTGCCAAGATTCATCCTTTATGGAAAAGAAAACATGCTTTCAAGGGCTCAAGCAGAAACATCAAACTGAAACAAGAACATCTGGCAGCAACAAAAAGCTAAGAAAATCCAAAGTCTGTCAGACACCAGGGATTTTCAGAGCTTTTGCATTGGAAGAAAAGAAATATATGGGCCTTTTCACTGCTCTTCAGGAACCCTGAAAGCCGTCAACGACATGACCATACTCACTGATGACAAGAAGTCTTGAATTGTTCAAAAGAGCATTTCACCTCATTCTTAAATCATAGGTCTACTGCTGATGACGACTTACTCAAACATGTCTCTCAACATACAACACAACCTTTGATGCAGTCCCACTGACATTTCATGAATTCAACAAGGCTCTAGATAGTATGAGATGGAGAAAGGTAACCGGACCTGACAAAATACCACTACAGATCATTCAAAGTGGTGGCTTCCACATAAAAACCACATTATTCTTCCTGTTTCTTCTAATGTGTGAAGTCCATAAGCTACCTGCTAGCATGCGGAACTACAAAATTGTCACCACCTTTGAAAAAGGTGACTGAAGCATATGTGGTACACCATGGCATATCCTTGATCTCCATGGCTTGTCCAATTTTTGTTAGAATTCTGTTGAATTGCCTCCAGACTCTTTCCAAGAGATTTCACCCCATCAGGGGAACTATTGATATGATCTTTTGTGCACAACAACTGCAGGAAAAGTGTGGGGAACAACATAAGCCTTTACTATTTGTTCTTATATGTCCATCCTTGTGACTGGAAATCCGGGGGACTACGGCTGTTCAATATTGTAAGAATCCTTATGATGTCATTTATTGTACTGCTACCAGTTTTGGCACTTCAGTGTATCATCTTCATGCCTTAGCTGATGCTGAAGGGGTTAACTCCATCCATATACACAGTGCATCAGTGGCCAATATAACTGTTTTATGCAGACTACCTGTAACTGTAAAGTTGTATTTCGAACCAACAGCTGTCAACTATTTGTGTTCTATGGCTTAGAAAAGGCCCAGAGAATCTATGTGGAAGGTTTTAAAACCTTTTGGGTGCCCCAAATACTTTGTATTCTAGTTTGCCCAGATTATATGTCTGGGCAAGTGCTACACCAAAATGAAACATATAACAAATTCATTACTAATGGGCTCAAACAAGGATGTGTCCTCATGCCAACATTGTTTACTCTGTACCTAAAAGCCATGCTTCACGAGACATCATCTGTAAACAATGCATGAGTAGAACTTAAATACAGATTTGATGGAGTGTTATTTAATCAGTCCAGACTGCATTCTAAAAGGTTCATTAGTCTCACTCTGGTAAAAGAACTGCAGTATGCAGACAACAGTGCTTCTCCAGCCCACACACCTGCATACTTGTAACCATCTGTAAACTGTTTCAGAACTGCACGTAAATGGTTTGGCCTGACCATCAACATCCAAAAGACAAAGTCACCCTGCAGCCAGCTCCTGGAACTGTCTTTTGGATTTCAATGTTTCTATTTCTAGCACACCTCTAGATCACTTCCTCCATTTAGGAAGTATATTATCAATTAATTGGACATTGGAAAAGGATGTGGAGAACAGGATTCATGCAGCACATATTGTTTTTTGGATATCTCTTACATCAGGCCGTTCTGAATAAAAATGTGACACTATGCAACAAACAGATGGTGTATCGAGTGGCTATTATTTCTACCTTCCTCCATCATTGTGAAACCTGGATGTCTTGATCTTAAGAAACTAGAATGCCTCAACCAACAGAAGTTAGATACATTATAAATATCAAATGAGATGGTTTTGTATCAAACACTACTGTTCTTGAGAAGGTGAAGATGTACAGTACAGAAGCCACCATTACTGGTCACAAACTCAATTGGATTGAGCATATCCAGCAGAAGAGAAACAACATACTTCCTTGACAAGTTTTGTATAGTGAAATGAGCACAACTACAAGACCCCTAAGTGCTCCTCCGAATTGTTGTGAGGACCAATTTAAGAAGAAACTGAACATTGATCAGAATAATACCATAATCACTGGTGTCTTACATTTTGTGCATGAATGTCAGAGTTAGGGAAAATGAGAAATGTCAAAGATGCAAACTTTGTCAGCCCCAGGCATGCCCCCTGATAAGTAATCTATGTGGCCACATGTTTCATGCCAGGATTCGTCTGCTAAGCCACCAAAAGCATTTCCATACCTGAGCTACTATGCAATAATGTAAATGCAGGGGTGAAATGAAAATGCAGGTACCGGTATCAGCTGATGACTTCCTTAAATGTGTTTGAAAAGACTTTAAGAAGTGAAATAAACTGTAGCTAGTTGTGTTTTGATTATCTCTTGTGTTATAGCAGGGTGTTACTGCAGCATATGTAAGTCGGTCAGGAAATATGGATTGAGGTACTGATTGATTACAAAGACAGTTTAAAGATAATTTTATCAAGGCACAAAAAATTAGTATTATGCTAGAAACACTACTGTAGCCAGCTGAATTATTAAGTTTTAATGAAGCAATGAATATTGCAGTTACTTTATGACTTGTACATTTGAAACAAATGTCTGTTGCTGCATCTGCATGGGTTATTTATTAGTGAGGGCAATGTTTGATTCCACTGTGAGGAAGTACACAGTGAACTTGGCAGCTAATGATTTGAGAGTGTTACAATTTCTTACAGGGCTGTACTGTAGGGGATCAATTTTATTTGGGTTGCTACTTTTCTACGTGTCTTGTTTATTATTGTTCCAAAATTTTTTTCTTGTTCTTCCTTTTTAGCATAGTACATGTGTTTTGCTGTTTTAATAACATAATGTAGCAATACAGGCAGTACTGCAGTTTCAGCTGTTGACTACAGCTAACATTCTGAATTACCTACAGCTAGCTCTTCGTAGCACAAGATTTTTAATCCCATAAGTTATCCACCTGTTATCCTTGCTTCTGTTTAATTTTACTCATATTTGTTTTAGTGGAAAACAAGAACAAGACTAGTGCTGTCTGCTTTTTAAATTTCTCCTTAGTGTTCTCCAGTAATTTCTCTAAAAACTGTGATCAAACAATTGTTCATGACTGCAATGAAATACTTATTTCTATGACTGATTAACACGATTAACATTTGATCATTGTGGCCACCACTGTTGTTGAATCTTCACATAGAATTTTACAGTAGAAATAGTTCAAAGCTGGACATCAATAACTGCCCCCAACCAGTATTATCTTATAGAAAATTAACATTAAGGTCTCAACAAAGAATGAGTCTTTTGTTAATTCTCTGTGATACAAGAGTGAATCAAATATAAACTGGAATTCTTGTTTTATGGACCTTTTTGTAAATGAGAGCAGCGTGTTCTCTGCTCATTGTTTCTTTCATTTAGAGTAATAGTCCTCCCTAGCTAGAACATTGTCGTACCATTTCTTGCAATGTCAGATCGAGAGGTACCCATCACCTGTTGCGCCATGCTTTATAATGAAGTTTCTAACAACAGAGGGAGCCAAACCATCTGAAATTCTGCAAAGACTTGCAGTACAGTTTGGGGACAACAGTCTGGGAAAGACTCAGATGTACTATGGCACAAACAGTTTTTACAAGGACAAGAAATAGTTAAGAATACAACTCACTGGCTTAATCTGAGGACCAACATGACAGACTTTTTAATTTAAAGAAGTTCTTATTAATTTCCTCAGTGAACATCTTACTGTGAATACTGCATCTTTTGGATCAAGGAAAATGTGCACATCGTCAGAAATCCTTGTAAGACACTTTTATTTTTAATTTAGCTTTAGTTCTGTCATGTTCCATAGATCATTTTCCCAATTATTTTATTGATATGATGTGGAACAAGTCAGATTACAAGATATATATATACATAATTGAATAGTGCTGAGATCTTTAGTTCTACACATGCAGCTACATTTAGAGGTAAAATTTTTATTTTATTTCATTTTATTTTACCATTTCTAAAACAGAAACTCGTCCATGGACTAGGAGGAGTTGTCCAAAAGAAACTATCTTAAGCTACATTTTAAAACTTGATCTGCTACTTGGCAGACACTTTATGTTGTTGGGTAAATGATCAAAGATTTTTGTTGCTGAATAATGTACTCCATTTTGAGCAACTGACAGCTTCAATAACAGATAGGAAAGGTCATTTTCCTCTCTAGCATTGTACGTATGAACATCACTGCTCTTTGCGAATTGAGATGTATTATTTGTAACAAATTTCATTTGCAAATATATGTACTCTGATGATGCAGTTAAAATACCTAACTCCTTGAAAAGGTGCCTACATGACGTCCTTGGGTGAACACCAGTAATTATTCTCACTGCTCTCTTTTGTGCAATCAGTACTTTATGTCTTCATGGTGAGTTACCCCCAGAAAACTATTCCATAAGACATTATCGAGTGGAAACATGCAAAGTACATTGGGAGGCTGATCTGTTTATTACCAAGAATAGCTATTATACGAAGAGCGAAATAAGCTGAACTTAATTGTTTGAGAAGCTCAGTAATATGGTTCCTCCAGTTCAAGCTGTCATCACTGTGAACACCCAAAAAATTGCAGAAATCTACTCTGGTAACAGAGCCCTGTTCATATGCTACATCAATTGTCAGCATGACTCTTTTCGGTGTACAGAGCTGGGTATAGCAAGTTTTTTTTCAAAATTACGGGAGAGTCCATTTTCTGAGAACCACTTAATAATTCTTTGAAAGACATCCTTAACAAAATCTTCAGCTGCTTTTTCTGGAATGGGATTTATTACAACACTCGTGTCATCTGCAAAAAGTAATAGTTTCGCTTGCTGAACGTTAAGTGTGAGGTCATTCACATGAATAAGGAACAGCAGAGGACCTAAAATTGAATCTTGTGGGACACTCCCCATTTACTAGAATTTACCACCCTCCCAACATTACTTGTGCTATTCAGCACAACTTTTTGCTTTCTGTTCATTAAGTATTATTCAAACCAGCTGTGTGTGTAGCCTTCAGTTCCATAAAACTGGAGTTTTTCTAAGAGTGTGACACGATCCAACAGTCAAATGCCTTGGAGAGATCACAAAAATACCAACTGGTGATTATTTGTTATTTAGGGCTTATACTATTAGATGGGTAAATGTGTAAATAGCATTCTCAGTCAGGTAACCCTTCCGGAATCCGAACTGTGACATGCTGAGTAAATTATTTTCACTTAAATGTGAGACTACTCTTGAATACATAACTTTTTCGAATATTTTAGAAAATGAAGTCAGCAATGAGATTGGTCTGTAATTATTTAAGTCACTCTTGTCCTCTTTCTTATGAAGAGGTTTGACAACTGTGTATTTCAATATGTCTGAAAAAATTCTCTGTGCCAGCGAAGCATTACATATATCGCTAAGGACTCCACTTATTAAATTAGAACAACACTTCAAAATTCTGTTAGAGACCCCATCAACACCACATGAGCTCTTGGCTTTCAGTATATTTATAATTCCCTTAATTTCAGTGGGGGATGTTGGTGCTATTTCTAAAGGCCTAAAGTCCTGGGGAATGACATTTTTAACATATTTTTTTGCTTCTCCAACTGAACCCTTTAACCATATTTTTGCTGCTACATTCAGAAAGTGATTGTTAACTTATGAATTATCACTCACAACATCGTCATTTAGCTTTATTGCTATGGTATGCTGTGCACTGTCAGGCTGCCCTGTCTCTCGTCCTGTCCATACAGTTTTAATCTTAGAACATCCTCCCTACAATCCAGACTTATCACCCTGTGATTTTCATTTTTTTGGGCCAATAGAGAAAGCAGTCAGAGGACCAGACTGACAATAATGGTGCTGTCAAAGTGTTTGAGTGGAACTGGCTGGTTTCATAGCCATGTTCATTTTATGAAAATGGAATCAACGAGTGCCTATCTGCTGGCAAAAATATGTTTCCTGTTCAGAAGACTATATAGAAAAATAAGGTTGTGTGTAAGAATTTTTCTGAAGCTTAAAGGAACTTATAAAAAATATCTGCTTATATTTTTTCTAGCTGCTTTGCACTTATGATACTTTCCTTTGCTGAAATGTAAACTGTCAGTACTACAAGTTTGCATGTTTCTTGACTCACTACTGTGGTGTGGTATTCAAAAGGTTTTCATCAAAACAACATTCATTAGGCTGAAGGCCTCGCAGTTGACTTGGTTTTTGACTGACTAAACCCCAAATTTACAGTTTCTGGAACATATGATTACTCTGAAAGAATTCGGTCCTGTCCTTCAACAAACAAAAGCTGCGTAATATTTCTTTGAGTCCCAGAAGCATAATAGAACTATTGCCTTTCTCAGTATTGACACATTATTGCTATAGATGTACAACTACACAATACTGACACTACAACTCAACATCAAACAATTCTGCAAACATGGAGGTAATTATGGAATAACTGGTAGTCTTTAACAAATTTTAGTGATATTTTAACAGCTATGAATGAGAATGTGTCCAAGATGTAAAAGAAATCCAAACCAATGCATTATAAGTCCTTTGCAACCTCTAAAAGATGCCACAAAACCATTCAGCACTATGGAGTTAGGTAAGGTTAGTGCTTTTTTTCTAATTACACAAAACAACATGCAAGTTCTTCCTACAACCACTATATTCTCTTCAGATTAGTGATGATGCAGTTACTACTCCAGGTCACTTCAACTGCTCTTACAGATATGTTTTTTTACTCTTGTAACCAGCAGCAGAATTACCTTCATGCCCACTTAGAAGGTACAAGTCTATAAACTTTTTGATGAAATCAGTAAATTAATTTGCAGAATGCCACGAAAGAAGGAGTTTAAGAGTCTAAAAATCAATTATGAAAAGACATTTCAGGATGGAATAACAACAATATTATGAGAATGATAGATTGCTACTCACCTTAAAGAGGTCATCACTAAACAGTGAGTAGCAATCTCTCCTTTTCATAATATAGTTACAATGAAAAGAAAGTTACAAAGTTTAATAGATAGAAATCATTTCCTCTGAGAAAGAATAAATGCACTACACCACGTATCATATAGTCTGTGCAAAATTCTTAACAGATGAGAAGTATTATATCCAGGTAGCTGCCATACACCTATGATTCACAGCCTGTTAAAGAATCTACTATACTATTGTTACAATTAGAAGGAAGTAATAAAGCAACTGAGCAGCAATGGTCAAGCATAAAAAACATAACAACCATAATGCGAAAGATGGAACACAGCGTCAAACAAGCAATATAAAAAAAGTCATACAAAAAAGGAGCACCTACTCACCCACTGCTGAGCCAGGAATAACAACAGCAGAGCCAAAAAATATGTGAACACAGAAAAAACACACTCAATCTCAAGTTCCTTAAATTAGACAACAGAGTGACACAAAACAGAAAACATAAAGAAACAAGGAGTGTGTACAACAAGGAATGTCACTCCAGACCCTGAGAGAGGAAGGAAAGGAAGAGACAGTCAGGAGGGAGACAAAAGTGACAGTGGAATCTTAGTTGTGATTAAAAATTCTGGAGTGTTGGCCAAGACTGGAAGTTCCTCAGACCATTCTCTAAAATGTATAAAAGTAACATACAGTTCAAATACATATTTAATGTGGACCCAAAAAAATTATTATACTTTGACAACCCATATTTGCTTCCAACTGAACTTTCAAATACAATGTCAATCACTTGAAACAAATTAAGCAAAATACTTCAGCTAAAGCTATTTTATATGATTAAGCAATGTGTCTAACAAAACAGATGAACTGTTCCAAATTATTCTCATGGAACAGGTACATTCAACCTTTAATCATAAAATTTAGAGAAATGCTGCCAACTTACCTCATAACAGTTTGCAAAGACTGAAAGAATAGGGTTTCTCAACAAAAGTGAGGAAGACAGAAGTGCTCTTGGTGGATCAGGGCTATTGTGGCACTGAAGAAGCACCAACAACAAATTATCACTGTAATTGTCACTAATTACAGGTGTGCCTTCAGCTGATGTCTGTGAAGCGTACATGTCCTCGCTGGAGCTGCTGCAGGTGTCTGTGCTTGTACTGGGAGCATTGATGGCTTTCTATGAAGAAAAAAAAATCTAGTGTAACATTCAATCAATATGATAATATAGAATCATTAGTGAAATACAAACAATGACAAGTTTTAACAAAACATGTACTATGTACAGTAAATTTTGAGTAGGAATAGCGCATAATCAAGAAGTCACAAACATTGTTTCTGAGCTAGCTTGTGTACACACTATTTCTATTCTCTCTCTCTCTCTCTCTCTCTCTCTCTCTCTCTCTCTCTCACACACACACACACACACACACACACACACACTCAGAGAGAGTGTGCGTATTTCCAGGTGTGTATTTGTGGTGAGGTTACTCCCTCTGTAATTATTAATCATCTAAGTACATCTAAGAGCAACAAAAGCAGAACAATTGCAAGTTATTAAACAGCTGCACCAAGCCTGTTGTGTAATACATGGGTATGCTGAAAAGTAATGCCTCCAAACTTTTTATGTGAAAAATCTTAAAGCCATTTAAGTATACCAAACATTATTAACATTCTACACCTGTATTTCTCATGCCTACATATTTACAGCCCTCTGTTGCTAGAGGGTTCCAAATCAAAGTGCGTAACATGGCCAGTGCTTGAAGAAATAGCATGCTGTAATCAAGTTTCGAAGTCAAAGAGTACGTCCATACAGGGTTCACCTTCTCCTTCAGCATAACAAAGGCAGACACATGCAGGCATTGCGACATCTGCAACAATTTGATGCCCTGGGTCCATTATTATCGACTGTCCTCTATACAGTCCTATCTTGGCCCCATCTCATTTAGATCTGTTTCCAAAACTTAAAGAACACCTTCAAGGACTTCATTTTGATAGTGATGAAGTGGTGCAAGAAGAGGTTGTGGTTCCATCAAAAAAGTCAAACATTTTATGACAGTATCAAAAAACTGGTATATCATTGGGGAAATGGAAATGTGTTTATCGCCAGGGTGATTGTGTTGAGAAATAAATATGTAGAAACAAAGAATAAAAAGTTAGAATTTTAATAAAGTTTGATTTATTGAAATAGTTTCAAGAGTTTCATACAAAAAATTTGGAGGCATTCCTTTTCAGCATGCCCCTGTAAATAAATGTTTGAATTTCATCTGTATCTGTAAATGTCTTCCCATTATTTTGGAATGCTTAAGCAAACCACAATAAAAAAAAATTGTGATATGACATTAGATTAGATTAGTTTTTGTTCCATAGATCCGTGTTGAGGAGATCCATGTGGATGTGGAACATGTCATCTTTTTTTGTTTTTTATTTTTTTAAGCTGAAATAACAATACTAATAGAATAAATAGATACAACACATCATTTGTTTCTATTAAAAAATTTGTCAATGGAGTAGAAGGAGTTGGCTACTAGTAAGTCTTTCAGGCTCCATTTAAACTGATCTCTATTTGTAACTAAATTTTTTATGTTTGCTGGCAAATTATTGAAGATGAGTGTTCCTGAGTAGTGGACCCCTTTTTGAACTAAAGTAAGTGCTTTTAAGTCCTTGTGCAGATCATTTTTGTTCCTGATATTGTATGTATGAACTGAGCTGTTTGTTGGAAAAAGAGATATATTATTTAGGACAAATTTCATTAAGGAGTAAATATACTGAGAGGCAGTAGTTAGTATACCCAGTTCTTTGAAGAGGTTTCTACAAGACATCCATGAGTTTACTTCACAAATAATTATGTATATGTATTACACACCCACGCTTTTGGACTCTGAAAACTTTTGTTTGACTTGAAGAGTTACCCCAAAATATTATACCATATGACGTTATGGAATGAAATTAGGCAAAGTATGCAAGATTTTTCACTTTTATGTCGCCTGTGTCTGCTAACACTCGAAATGCAAATACAGATTTGTTAAGGCGTTTCTGCAGTTCTGTGGTGTGCTCCTCCCAACTGAATTTATTATCAAGTTGTAATCCCAGGAATTTAAGACTGTCAACCTCTTCTATCTGCTCTTCTTCATACTTAATGCATATGCTTGGTGGAAAGCTCTTACAGGTTCTGAATTGTATATAGTGAGTCTTTTCGAAGTCTAATGTCAGTGAGTTGGCTTTAAACCATTTATTAATATCCATGAAAATATCATTAGCAGATCTTTCTAGAACTACACTCGACATATTATTTATTGCAATACTTGTGTCATCTGCAAACAAATCGAACTCTGCTTCTGGCAGTGTAACTGATGAGAGATCATTAATGTACACAAGAAAAAGCAATGGCCCTAAGATGGATCCTTGTGGGACACTACATGTAATTTCTTCCCATTCTGATGATGACTGATGACTTAATTCATTAGTCCCTTGCACTGACACCCTTTGTTTCCTGTTAGTGATGTATGACTTGAACCATTTTGCAGCACTGCCTGTGACACCATAGAATTCTGATTTATTTAAAAGGATGTTGTGGTTTACACAATTGAATGCCTTTGACAAATCACAGAAAATACCTGCTGGGAAGTCCCTAGGGATTCAAACACATCAATCAGAAAGGTTTTATGCCTTCATTCAGTACCCTTCTCTCCAGAAGTACGAGCATTGTTTTGAGTGTAAGTTTTTCATTCTGTTGACTATGATGAATATGTGTAAAGTACAGTGTTGCATTTGTTTTATTGATGATGATGAATGAGAGGAGGACAGGATGAAATGCGATATCAAAGTAACCTAAGTATTTCTCAAGGCTGAGATGCTAATCTGATCAAAAGATCATTGCCAGCAGTATCACATGCTTGCACTTATTTTGGTGATCACTAGCATTGTGCCAGCCTCTCTTCTCCTGTTGCTAGTCAAATAATTGTGAATAAAATATCGTTCCCCTCAAAAGGGTATGACTCAATTAGTGTGTGGGCAAACACAACTGAATATGAGTGCGTTAAAGAGCTTGCAGAGAGACAATAATCCTGAAGTGAATAAGCACTAAAAAAACAGACAAGATAAATGTCAGTAGTTAAAAAAAAAAAAAAAGACACGTTTTGCATACATTAACTTTTTAAAATTTTATTTCACACCAGATGCATTTTGACTTATTTATCTTCAGTGGGTGTCCTGAAGTACTACAAGCTCTTTTTCATTCGCACATATAGCTTACATATTTAAAACAGTTCATGAAAGTTTTTATCCAAAAACAGTTTTAAAGCTATAACCTATATGGGCAATGAAAAAATCATTCAAGGCATCCAATGCAGATGCCTTGTAAATAAGGTGAAAGGTGAAAGATGGCTGTGTGTGTGTGTGTGTGTGTGTGTGTGTGTGTGTGTGTGTGTGTGTGTGTGTGTGTGTGCGTAGATATACAAAGGAGGTTTTTCTTTTAAATTACTTCAATTTATATACAGCTGCCGAGAAAATCACCACCAAAAGAAAATTGTTAAAGATAAGAGACTTTATGTTTGCAAACCTTATTCTGTATTTTTCTAATTCCTTAATGGGTACAAATAATTAGAATATCAAGCTGTATACGCCTAGGGACGGGAGGGGGAGGGGGGGGGGGGGGACTACGTACCATGGAGGTGTTATCTGAAGGGACAAAAATCAGTAGATGTTATGTACACATATAGGTAAACAAATCACTATAATTTCAGAAAAACTTTATGATTTCTTCAAAAGAAAGAGCTTCACACATTGAGCAAGTCAATAACACGTTTGACCATCTCTGGTCCTTATGCAAGCAGATTTTGGCTGAGAGAGTTGTTGGATGCCCTCCTGAGGGGTATTGTATCAAATTCTGTCCAATTAGTGTGTCAGAATGTCAAAATACTGAGCTCGTTTGAGGGCCTTACCCCATAGTGCTCCAAATGTTCTCAAATGGTGACAGATCTAGTGATCTTTCTGGACAGATAAGGTTTGGTGAGCATAAAGACAGGATGACAACTAAAGAGATCCTGCTGTGAAACTCCTGGTTGTTGAGCCGTATGGTGGATGATAAGTCAGGTTGGTATCTCACTGCTGTCCAAGACATCTCCAGACATGTCTTCAGCCTGCAATCTCATTACTGGAGTTCAATTCCCTTCAGTGAAGAGTGCCACTTTGAACTGGGCCCCAAAGACATGCAAAGGCATATATGGAGACACCATGGACAGCAGTGGGATACCAATCTGACTGTCGACCACCAAATGTACCTGCATTTTGACAGTTCATTCCCCTGAAATACTCTTACTTACTAGTTTTGTTAGTTTTTATATCAAGATGACACAAACAACTGAAGTCTTGCATCATTTATCACATGAGTGAGGCTGAATTAGTCTAACTAAGACACAAAGAAAATTTTACCTAACATCTGAAAGATTTCACGTGCTTTAGCTGCCTTTAACTCTTCATAGTTTAGAATGGGTACTGATAATCAAGCGGATACGCACTCTTCAATACCCATCACATTTTTTGTCAATATATCACATGCTTGGATTTAGAGTTTATTATTGTTATTAGCAGCAAATCAGTCAGTGCTTTGCAACTGCTAAATATGTATGATATACATCCTAACCCCTCCCAGTCATGTCCTCTTACCTACTCTCTGACTTTCAGCATGTAAACAAAACCTTGATTGGGAATTGAGTTCCTCAAACTAAAAGGATAAATCGGTTGGAATCGTTGGTGTATGGGATACGAGAGATACATCTCCAGCTGTTGGATCTGTGAGGATAGTAGCTTTAATGACAGTATTTAGCACAGCTTTAAGCTGTGAATGGTTATTGATGTTGTGTATACAAATTTTGTGGAAAGAATAATATGGGAGAAGCAATTTTCTAATGATTTACATGTCCTTCTATGACATGACACTGATACCACGAAAAAAAATCAAAACCACACATTTTCACAGCACAGCAATTTCTTTCAAGCAATCAGTTTTAATGAAAAAAATAAGTCACGGACTTTTCGAGATTTTTGGTAACAAATTTTCCAGGAGGTTGTTATAAACTGTGTAAATTGTATGTTAATAGTTGTTTGTGAGTATAATATTTACAACATGCTTTGAAGTTGAGGATTCGCAACCAGAGACACCACAGCTGGGCAATATGTAACTATAGCATAGTGCACTGAAGTAAGAAGAGTTTAAACAAGATTTGTTACAGTAAACTGGTGGCAGATACATTACTTAATATCTGACTACAAAAATGTGGGTAAGATTACAGGGAGGCTGACAACTCCTTGTGTTCCATATGTTAGGAGAGGATGAAACAAAATCTTCTGAAAGATATAAAATACATTTTGTAGAATTAGAGAATTGTGGTAAACCTTCCACAATAAAACTTTGAAGTTCGGCCATAGTTTTCAAAGCAAAACTGAACAATTTGAGTTACAAACCAAAAATTATGGTGCAATCCAAATCAGTCTTTGAACCAGACTACACATAAGCAAATGGCATGTGAAAAAAACATGTAAACTGATGAAAGAATTGTATGGAACCAGAAATTGCATGACCTTACTGTGTTTATTTGGAATACCATAAGTACATAGAAACATTTTTGACACTATTTTGCTAATGTACTGTACAATGAAAAAAAAAAAAAGATACTGTTTCCTTCAAAAGAGATAGAGAACCAATATAAGAAAATTAAATATATTAAGACAATGTAGCACCTACAAAAATTCCTTCAGGCAATAAAGTGGAATTAAGAATAACACATATCTACAAACTTATATCAAGTTGTGACAATTATGAAACATAATTTTCACATCATGTTAGATTCATATACCAACAATTTCGGGACAACCAGTGAGATGGTATTGCACAACTAGGGTAGAGAACCTAAAAGAAAGTGAGAGACGTGCAGTACCATAAGGCTGTATGTGATAAAATTGTTAAGCATTGATCACCTATTGTAGGGTGTTCAACCTAGAATATATACACCTTATTCTCCAGATGGCTGCACAAAGAATAGGATAAAATACATTATTTTTAATAAAAATAATGTCTATATTTAAAAATCATAAAGGCTCAAACTAATTTCAACTTACCAGAGGTTAAAAATAACGCTACAGTTGCAAGGTTCTTTTATTTAACACACGACCGGCTTCGGGCTCTTATACACCAATCTTCAAGTGTTGTACTAAAAATAGCAAGAGAGGGGAGATAATTTTTCCATGCAGCAATACTCATAAAAAACAAAAAAATACATAAAAAATTTAAAAACTTTGAATGACTGCCGGTCGGCCAAGGTGCTGTGAAACCAAGTCAATGCCAAAGTGACATCAGACAGTACCTGGGTAAAGAAATATGCAAAGAGTACCAGGACACTTAAACAGTTCTCTACTGCCCTGTTCGACATGTTCCTTTACCATGCATAATGCACTTTTAACATTTTTCATGTAACTTTCTATGTAATTGTTTCTCTCGCATTTTATATGTAAATCACTAATCCAAATTGTGAATGGCCACGCTAGTGGCCCCGCATTCCTCTTCCCGTCAACAAATAGCAGTACTCTGATAAATCTGCTTTACCAGTTTTCTTCCTTCTTTGTGTCTGTCACTCCATGTCCTGCACTTGTTGGTTGCATTCGGGGTTTTTCGAATATTTCATTACCCAGGCAGTCGTCCGTAGTATTATCAGGTGTCAATCTGATGTTGACTTAAGTTTCACAGCAACTATCCTGATTGGCAATTTTTAAATATTTTTTACGAATTTTTTTTTATGGGTATTGTTGCTTGTAAAAATTATCTCCAGTCTCTTGCTATTTTCAGTACAACATCTGAATATGGGCGTATAAGAGCGCAAAACCATTTATGTGTTAAATAAAAGAATCTTAAAACTAGAATGGTATTTTCAACCTCTGGTGTAATGCTCAGTAGCGGATGTTCCTCCGACAGGATTGTTTGTAATTTCAACTTACTGGATATTACCTTTTTGTTTAACCCTCGCTTTACCAAGCTTTTTCACACCAGTGTTTTACCAAGCAGGGTATTTGGACTCCCCGAAAGAGTTTTGTGTTTTATTGCAATATTTTTTTTCAGATTTCATTATTTCCATTGAATGGGTTTATTTAGTACTGAAAAACAGCTTTTCAGGTTATTAGAAGTATTTAATCAGATCACAGATATAAAGTACAATTTTTTTTATATCTTTTACTAAATTCAGTACTCAATGAACAGAAAATTAATAATCTATGTACCTCAACAGTCACTGCAGTAAAATAACATAAGACTTTTTTCAATTCTACAGTCAAGTACATTTTTGCACTGCATGCACTTCACAGTAACAGTTTCTTCTCTGTGTATATTAAAAACAGGTTTCTTGCACATTACACAACAGAATCTTGTTTTCTGATCTTCGTTTCTCTTGCAATCTTGACATCATTGTGGCATTGGTAACTTGGAACACTGGGTCTGGATCGCTGCCGTAGGAATTGCAGTACCACAAGCTTTCAGTGCATCTTGTACATCTTTATGAAGACCATTGATATTTTTGGCTCTTTCTTCCATGTTGCCTTTGCTGAGTCTAAATGCCAGTTCAGACGTGTAGAGTTTACGTCAGCTTTGGTTATTCTTCTTCCATTCAGGAAATCTTTGAACGTACTGAATATGTGCATTCAGTGCTGCAATATCTATTATTTCCATGAAGATTCTTAGTGGTCACCGCCTTGTTCCTCTAACAAAACTACATTCTCTTGTCATTTTGTCCCCATGATCTACAGCATCTTTGGTTTTGTTGTAGAGCATTATGATTTCAGGTTTGTGTTCATTTTCTTCACCACTCAGTTGTCTCTCATTATGCTGAGTAGAGAGTAGTATTACTGCCTTTCCCTTCTTTAGAATATAGGAAACTAGGGTCAAGTCATTTGTGAAACCAAAGATTGAAGAGTGAACTTCTCTCTTTCTGTTTGGCAAGAATTGCTTCGGAATCTTTTTCTTATTGGAACACAAGGTACCAACCAATGTCGTGTTTCGTTTTAGTAGTTCAGCAGGCAATGGAAAACTGGTGAAAAAGTTATCAGTTGTTACACCATGACCATTATTCAGAAATGGTTTCATCAGATCCAAAATAACTCTCAGTCCTTGATTCGCTTCCCAAGTATTGTCCACCATTCCAGTGTAAATTTGGATCCGTAATAAGTAAGATGTCTCCACATCAGCACAAACCCAAATTTTAATGCCATACTTCCAGGCTTGCTCTTCATATAAGCCCTAAAAGGGCAGTTTCCTCGGTACGTTGCTAATCGTTCATCAATAGTCATGTATTCATAGGGATAGAAGTTCTTGCACAAGTTAGACTGAAATACTTCCCAAGTATTGTCCACCATTCCAGTGTAAATTTGGATCCGTAATAAGTAAGATGTCTCCACATCAGCACAAACCCAAATTTTAATGCCATACTTCCAGGCTTGCTCTTCATATAAGCCCTAAAAGGGCAGTTTCCTCGGTACGTTGCTAATCGTTCATCAATAGTCATGTATTCATAGGGATAGAAGTTCTTGCACAAGTTAGACTGAAATTTGTCGAACACTGCCCTGATGGCTAGTAGCTTGTCCTTGGTTTCTTCAGTTCTCTGTGCTCTTGTGTCTCTGTTGTCAAATCAAAAGAATTTCAGTATAGACAAAAATCGGTTTCTTGACATGGCAGCAGAAAAGAATGGTTGCCAAATGGCAGCATTATCTCCCCACAGATCGGAAGCACTTGTGCGATGTCCATGAGTTCGACCAGCTCCTATTAGAATTGCTAATACAGTGTACACTTCAGTTGCATTTATATCTCTCCATGTTGTTTTGTTCAATGCTGCATTCCACAAAGAAATTACTTGTTTTGTAGTGCCCTCAGAATTTCACAAAAGTCTGGGACACTTGTGTTCCAGCCGTTTCAAACACACATTATTTTAAAGCAGGGCATAAGGATGAGCATGGGATACAGCACCCATTTATTGTTTGTGCAGGCGAAACTGGAAAGAATATAATTCGTCGGGGCTGGCAAGTGTTCAGCGCGACCTGCCAACAGTAAGCAAACATGGCCCGGAAGCTCCGTGGCCAGCTGCAAAGAGTAAAGCAGCATTGTATAGTTAAAAAAAATGGAGAGACTCAAAATAGTGACTGTTTATTAGACGTTGAACTGCTGTTGAGAGTACATGGACTGGACGTGGACAGTCAGCCACGATAAAAGCTTATGGATTAATTGTGTTAAAAAATGTGTAATTAACTGATTCTGGGTGCCCGGTAATGTGTGGGCTTACGTCATAAAGTATAGTTGTTTTTTTGTACAAAGTGGAAATAAATATGTTCTGGTGCATTGAATGATATTCCAAGAGTGCGTAGTTTTTAAATAAGAAGAGAGAGAGAGAGAGAGAGAGAGAGAGAGAGAGAGAGAGAGAGAGAGAGAGAGAAGAGATATAGTGAAAATTTCCCCTGCCTAGCAGTGAAATCTTTAGAGAAGCATCCGGTGCTAGCAGAAGACATTGGTGCTGCAAGAAAGCAGAACCAGCATTCTTCAACAAGTAAGTCCACAAAAACGCTTAAGCTGTATAGAGAGAGCTTAATATTAGACCAGGCTGCCGTAAGAACATGGCAACCATAAAGAAAGGACCTGAGAAAGAAGGGGAAATATTAAAGAAGAAAAAATATAGCAACCGATAACAGCGAGGCTGAAGAGCGATTCCACGATACTTATCCAGAAATATCGTGTGGATAAATGGTGAAATGATTAAGGGAATCAAGAAAATCGCACAACACTGCAGTTAGTCTCAAATCGCCAACACCGCCATCTACAAACGCTGACACCGCCGCACACCAATGCCGATGCCACCGTACACCAACGCCAATGCCACTGTACACTAATGCCGATGTCGCATCACACCAACGCGGACGCAGTTGTTCACAAAAGCAAATGTTCTCGTCCACCTACGCTGACGCTGCCGTACACCAGGTGAGCTACTACTGACCTTTGATTGTTTGTTAATTGTGGGGGGCTGTGGAAATAAGCAAGTGTACTTTTAATGATAACTAGATTAAAGGCAAAACAAATCACAATGGAAAAAGAACATCAATCCGCAGAGTCTGTTGGGGCTATGGGAATTGAAAAACAGGGGCCAGATTTAGGCAAATTAATGAGGTTTATCAAAGCGGAGTTTGAATCACAGAACACAAAACAGGATGAAATGAAGGCAGAATTAAACTCTAAGTTAGATTTGTAAAATACAAAACTAGGGGCTCAAGTTAATATCCTAAGTAATCAGATGCAAGAATGGAAAAAAGAATTGAAAAAAGAATTGTCCGATTCCCTGAGCGAACAGACAAATATTTTATTTAAGGATTTAGAACAAAGAAATGAAGCTCATCTAAAAGGGTTAGTTCAAAAATTAGAATATGATGTAGACTGTAAATGTAGTAATTTGGAAACACAATCTAACAAAAAATACAACTCTTTGAAAAACGTATGTTATGTTACATTTGATGTGGTTGAACGAGAATTAACTACGCTAAAAACCAATGTGCAGAAACAAGATAAGTTGCTCCCCCTAGTACAGGTGCAAATTTCAGGAGTCAAATCACAGGTGGAAACCGTAGATCAGAACTTCAAAGAAAAGTTAATGACTGCAGAGCTTATAAATTTGAATGGCTTAGAAGAACAAGTAGATGAATTAATAGGACAAAAGGTTGAAGAGAAACTAAGTGTTGATATCTCTTCACCTATAGTAACTTCCGATTTAGATAACACCAAGAAAGACTTAGATACTTCAAGGAAAGAATTCAAGCTTATGCAGGAGAAACTAGAGAAAGGCACAGTTTACCAAAATATTATATTAAATAAGGACATGGTGACTGATTTGCAATGGGGATCAAATTCAGGCTTGTCAAGACAGTTTCCTAAATTCCAACCAGACGGGGAGGTACACCCCACGCATTTTTTAAAATGGTTTAACCAAGCCATACCTAAAAGTTGGGACGATGATAAGAAAATAGAGTTTGCGGCAGGTTATTTGGAGGGTGAAGCTTCAGAATGGGGCACAGTAAATAATGAAAACATCCTGGGAAGATTTTCAGAGAAAGTTTAAGGAAAAATATTGGTCTTCAAGTGCACAAGAGAAGTTGATCTCAGATTTGTGGGATCCTAAATACTATAGTAATGCCTGGGGTACAATGCACAAGTATTTTGATTGGCATTTGACAAGGACAAAATATGTAAGACTGTATCCTATTAAGGAGGCTAATGCACAAACTCTGATCAAGTCTTTGCAAGAATATTTTATAGCTACAAGTAAACCGAGGTGTTTTCTTTCTGATAATGGACCTCAGTTTACCACCCATGAAGTTAAGGAATTTTTAGCCTGGGAAAATATACGACACATTTTAATATCCAACTATAATCCATAATCGAACCCTTGTGAAAGAGTTCAAATGGTTCGAATGGCTCTGAGCACGATGAGACTTAACACCTGAGGTCATCAGTCCCCTAGAACTTAGAACTACTTAAACCTAACTAACCTAAGGACATCACACACATCCATGCCCGAGGCAGGATTCGAACCTGCGACAGTAGCGGTCGTGCGGTTCCAGACTGAAGCGCCTAGAATCGCTCGGCCACACCGGCCGGCCTTGTGAAAGAATAATGAAAGAGATTGGTAGGTTGTGCCGCACTTATTGCCATGACACTCATACCTCATGGGCGGAAAGAATTAAAGATTTTGAGCTTATTCTAAATGAGCTGCCGCATTTGTCTACAGGAATGATGCCCGTAGGAGCCATTGGCAAGCCATTTATAGGACAACCTCTAATTAAGTGTTTTCGTAGCCGGAGCAAAAAGCTGATCACCAAGCAAATCAGGAAAGAGTTGGTAGAAACTTACATAGGAACGCCCAATAAAGGGTAGATGAATACAATGTAACCACAACTGACCCTGAATTCCATGTAGATGACTTAGTATTAGTAAAACACCACCTTCGAAGTTCAGCACTGAGAAAAGAAACACACAATTTTTTTCTGAAATACGTAGGACCTTATCATATTCAATCAATAGTACACCAAAAAACCCTATGTTTAGTAGATCCTGGGATGGGAGAGGAAAAAGGAATGTTTAATGTTAAGGACATAAACCGATATGTACAAAACCCCCAGGGACGTTGACGTTCCGTGTGAATGGGCGGAGTGACATCCACCAGTTCCCGAGTTGGGTTCGGTGTTACTTCCACATTAGTTTTCCTACACCGAACTCCCTTCAAATCTTTGACTATCCTATAATCTATTTATAGCCCTTAAGCTATCCTATCATATTAGTATTAAAAGAGACCAATTATGACTACATGATTATGACTAATTTAAGGAGTCACAATAAACAGTAACCTCTAAGCATGAGATAAAACTAACAGGGTAACATTCTAACAGGAAATATAATGTGATGGTACTGTTTAGGAAGAATGATACCTAGATGACATAAACTGAATATGTGTATGAAACATAAAGTGAAGTGACTAACTGAATAACTATTTGATTATAGTGTATATAATTTCTATTTTTATAGAATGTTTTACAATTTTTGTAAAGTGTGATGTGATTGGGGAGGGTTTATATTTAATTTTGAAAGGGGTGGTAGCATAGGCACAGACATGACCTACACACCACGCCCTTCATACAACCCTCGCAAACAAGTGTGACTGGTTCGTCATAATTTGCCATTCCATAGGAGTTGCTAAGACCTTTTCTTCAGAAAAGTTGCAGAACATCATACCTCCTCCGGCTTCTCACTTAAGTGTCGGCAAAGTGGAGATCCTGGGGAATGGGGTTGGGAAGGGTTTCCTGTCTTTGGGGCTGTCTTCTTTCTTTCTTTGATCTTAGCAACCATTTCTTCTATTTTCTTTCTTACTTCTCTTAAGAGTACCAATCTATCTTTCCCCCTGTCCACATTCAAATACGTCTATCGCTGAAAACCTTCTCGTTTCTGTGATTTCTATAAATCTTTAACTAAGAACCTCAGTGGGCTGAAGAATCAGGACGCATGATCACACTTCCACAATCAAACAAGCAAATACAAAGACGCAGACAAGTAATACACAGAGAGATGTAACAACCGTCACAGATAAGGGGAGAAGTAGTGCTCAGGAAGGGCTCAAGCACATGTGCTAAGTAATGATGGTTGCACACCTCAAGTGAAATGGTATAGTAAGCTTAAGCTAAAGGAACAAGGGGGGACGAAGTGTATATCCACCTCTGTTCATAGCTATAGTAGTACAAAGTAATATGAATGGAGATAAAAAGAAATAAATATTAAGCCAGAGGTATGGAGTCAAATAAGTTTCTGATGAATAACAGGATTGTGCAGACCGAATAGCCCAAAGAAAAGAAATAAAGTTACAAAAATGGACGAAACATATTTAGTTATTGAGGCTATATCAGTGAGCTGTAAGCAATGAAGAAGCGAAGAATTTAAGCAGGTAGGCTGAAGGACTTAGGAGTAGGAAAGGAGAGGTAGATAGAAATTGTACCAGGAAATTTTAAATAAAATAGTGTGCAGAGGAGTACGAAAGAGGCAAGACTATAAATCATTGTTAGAGAAGATAGGGAGGGCGCATCCGATTTAGATGAAATGAGAGAAAAAGTGGCAGGTAGGCAGACCTGGAGGCTGACCTATACTGTGCGGGCAGGGGCACCAAAAAGGGGATTGACCTGTACCATAGTTTAGTATAAATGGAAGGGGCATACTTACCCAAGGATGAGGAAGAAGATGTTTTCATAGTATCAACCCTCACGTAGATTGGAACCCAAAGGGAAAGGGTAGTATAGTCCTTGCACCACTGACTGCAGTAGACAGTGGAAATTTGGAACACTTCTTGACACAAATGAAATTCTGAGGAAGTGTTCATGAACACCGTCTTTCAGCAATTTCATTTCTGTTGCTGTTGCTTATGTAATTTTGCAACTATGTATTACCTCAATAGTAAAATAATGACATAAAGTTATTATTTAACATTCTTTATGCCTGAAGTTCAGTTTTACAAATCCATTCAGTTGTTGGTGTATTATTTTCTTTCAAGATTATGGCAACAACAAGAACAGAACTGTTACAATAGTTAATTATCCTTAGGTGCCATATTCTTTGCCTTTCAGTAGGTGTGAACACCCAACACACACAGCCAAATGCAACTAGTGCAAGTTTAATTAAAACTTTTCTCCACTATATCACTTTTGCAACTCAGCTCTCTTTACTGTGTCAAACTGCAGTGCACCATGAGCCTGATGTGGCAGTTCCATGTAACTACATAAACCATAACATAAGACAGCAACTGATTTCATATTCAAAATGAATAAATCCTAAGTTCTAAATATAATTTCTCTGGAACTACTAACTGGGTTATGGAATGTGAAATGCTCTTCAATTTTCTCCTTTTTAACTATGATACTAGCAGCAGAAATTACTAAAGATACATTTTAAAAAGTAAATTTCATACCTGTGGCCTTGTAATTAACGTAGCAGTGAAAAGGGACAATACGCCAAATACTGAAGACTTTTTCACAATTTGTTTGGATGAAAACAGAAATGCAATACCTTAAACAATCAGGCGATACCTCAAGTGGTCAGCTTAGCTGAAACACCCTGTATATAACAACCACATCACGAGGTAATAAAACACATCTTCTTGAATGACACTGAGGGCCCAGAATAAGGTGTATTACATACTTTGCATCATTCTTTCATTCCCATTCTGGTCATAATGTTAGTTTCCACACACCAAAAGTCTTTGGGTCAGTGCCTGTGCTTGTTGAGCTCATTTCCACTAACTCTGTCTCTGAACAATACAGCCTGCAAAGCTATATGACGTATGTTTGAGATTGCTATCCAGAGTGCATTGCAAGGCACCCACTCAGAAATGAAAGTTTCGTCTGTCAGCACTGTCTACTGCAGTCAGTGGTGCAAGGACTATACTGAAATAAGGATTTTACAGTTAGAAGCAGGTAAGGACTTCGTGTAAACAAATTATTATGGCTGCAGAACCCTATGATAAAAAGTTCCATTCTTTTGCCTTTCCATATTTCATACATATTGCAACATCTTTTGTTACAACACTATTTTAAATTTAATTACATGAACACCCTTACCTGAACATTCAAGTACTCATTAGTAGTATATGTTAGTTTTAACCTTGGTACCAAATTTGAAATATAAATTGCACAGCTAACACTGAGAAACAACCCAGCACAGACAGTATATGGGCAGCAGCTGTTCTGTCACATACTGACACATTGTTAGTAGAAGAGAGGGAACGGGGCGTGGCCCATAAGCAGCCAAGTCTAAATATGTCACACACGTGCTTGTGGCACTTGACATCCTCCTATGTAAATCAGTGAAGCACAGGAGACTTTCTTCATTGGAGGTGTGGTGGAGGCATTCACACCCAATCATGAATTTTTTCCTATAGACAGACAGTTTCTGTCACTGGTAGTTAGCCTACGAGTCAGGACATGTAAAGAGTCTGGTTGTAAAATGATGGAATGAACTGAGCACTAAAATTTTGCCAAAAGCATGGTGATACCCAAGTGAAAACCATTTGCAAGATTCAGACCCTCAACAAGCCAAAATGACAGTGTAATTGTGCAAGTGCAGACTTTGGTCATGAAAGGCCATTACATTATGAGAACATGCAAATGAGATAGGGGTAAGCATGAATTGGTACATTTAGTTTTGACTGATGATTTGTGCTGAGCAGAATGTCCGATAAATTTGTACCAAAACTGCTTACAATGGAGCAGAAGCAACACCACCTGAAAATCATACAGAACATGTTTGACAATGTAAACGGCAATACCAACTTTCTGAACACCTTGGTAGCAGGTTATGAGATATCAGTTTATGGGCATGATGTAGAAACAAAGATGCAGTCATCACAGTGGAAACATCTGATATTCTTGAGGCCAAAAGAAGCATGTCAAGTCCGTGGCAATGTCAAGGTCACGTTGATCGTTTTCTTTGATTCTCATGGGTTGTTGCAGCATGAGTACACAACAAAAGGCCAAACAATCACAAAGAAATACTGCCAGCAGGTCCTTAGTCATTTTCATGATGCAGTGCAGTGCAAATGATTGGATCCTTGGCAGCAAAAACTTGGCAGCTTCATCCTTATAACATTCCCACCAATTCTGCACATCTAATTCAGACTTTTCTCACCAAACATTACATTTCTGTGGTTCTTTAGATTCCCTACTACCCTGATGTGGCTCTGCATGGCTTTGGTTGTTTTTCGAGCTAACAATGCCCCTCAGAGTTACACAATTTGAATCAAAGGGAGACCTCATGAGAAATGTGACAATCCAGCTGATCTTAGTTCCAAAAGACATGTTCCAAAATTTTTCCAACAATGGTAAGAGCGTTGGGAGAAGAGAGTGCATTCTCAAGAAGACTACTTTGAAGGGGACGAAAGTTCTGTACTTCCAAACCAATAAACGTTTTTCTGCCAACCTAAAATATTATTTTTTTGAACACACAATGTATATCTGCTTTCATTTACGAGCCAAAATTGAACTAGTTTTCTCTTCTAACTAATGCAAAATTTCTGCATTTTTTGTTGTTAGAATGATTACTGGAATTATTCATGTTGGTCAAGCAATAATTCTGTAAATCTCGTCATAAATCCTATATATCTATGTTTAAAGTAACCACTATTCACATCCTCATGTTAACTGCTCGACTCATCGGATGTATGAGGATAAGTCAGTTATTGTCTGCAAAATAGTTACAAAATGTTATTATATTCAAATAGGAAACTTGCAAGTACATCATTTTTTGACATAGTCTCCTTGCATTTCAACGCACTTGGTCCATCATTGAATAAGATTTTTGATGCCATCATAAAAGAAGGTTCTCGGTTGAGCTGCGAGCCAGGAATGCACAGCTTTTTTCACTGCTTCACCCGAGGCAAATCGACAGCCGCTTAATACCTGTTTGGGTGGACCAAACAAGTGATAGTCAGAAGGGGCAAGATCAGGACTATATGGAGGATGATCCAGTACTTCAAATTTGAGTTTCTGGAGCGTTTGAGCAGTGTGAGTAGCAGTATGCAGACGGACATTGTCTTGCAACAACACAACACCTTTTGACAGCAGTCCTCGGTGTTTGCTTCGTACTGCAGGCTTTAGCCTAGCTGTAAGAATCTCACTGTAACATACACTGTTTATTGTTGTGCCCCTTTCCCCTTAATGTTCCAGTAGTCCCGAAAAACCATAAGCATCAGTTTTCCTGCGGACGGTTGAGTTTTGAACTTTTTCTTGGATGGAAAATTTGGATGTTTCCATTCCATACTCTGCCATTTACTCTCTGGCTCATAATGAAGGATCCAAGTTTCGCCACCAGTAATAATTCTGTCAAAGAAGTTGTCCCCTTCATTACCATAGTGATCCAAATGTTTTTTTGCAGATGTCCAAGCACGTTTGTTTATGCAACTGTGTGAGTTGTTTTGGGACCCATCTTGGACAGACTTTATGAAACCCAAGTCTGTTGTGGATGATTTCATAGGCAGAACTGCGACTAATCTGCAGACAATGTGCCACTTCATCAATAGTTAATTGTCTGTCTAAGAGAATTTTTTTACATGAATGTTCAATGGTTTCTTCATTTGTGGAGGTAAATGGTCGTCCGGCTCCTTCATCGTGCGTAACACTTGTGCGAGCATTTCAGAATTTTTCAATCCATTTCTAGACACTCCATTGTCGCAAAACACTTTTCTCATACTGTTCCGAAAGTCTTCAATGAATTTCAGCCCCTGATACACCTTCCGGCCACAAAAAAAGAAACAAATCAATGAACATTGCTCTTCTTTGGTGCAAATAGACAGCAGAGCAGCCATGATTAACAGCATAGCAGAATAACGAAACTAAACTAGCAGCTTGAAAATTGCAAAGATATAACAACAAATAAACAAAACATGCACCATCAATGTACAACGACAGTACTACCAAAATAAACAAAAATATAATTAAATTGCACATAATAATTGACTTACCCTCGTATATGTTAACTCTGCAAGTGTGATAAAGGCTTAGTCTTCTGATGATGATGATGATGATGATGATGATGATGATGATGATGTGTGGGACATAATAAACCTATGTCTTTTGACAGTTGGCACTTTCAAACCACCATTGCTCTTTGAATTCTGGCATATGTGCTTCCTGGTATGATTCTCATTGTGTCAGGTCTTATTGAGATAAATAGTATGGTGATGACGTTATTTCCAGATGTTGAGCATTTTTCTTAGCTAACTGCCCTAGCTGCTACAATATTGGATATATTCATCAGATTGCATTTTACAACACTGAATTTTCTGTAAGTGAACCACAAAGTTTTCAGAATAATGCCAATTACATGGCAGCTCCTCCCTCCATGAACCATGGACCTTGCCGTTGGTGGGGAGGCTTGCGTGCCTCAACGATACAGATAGCCGTACCTTAGGTGCAACCACAACGGAGGGGTATCTGTTGAGAGGCCAGACAAACGTGTGGTTCCTGAAGAGGGGCAGCAGCCTTTTCAGTAGTTGCAAGGGCGACAGTCTGGATGATTGACTGATTTGGCCTTGTAACAATAACCAAAAAAGCCTTGCTGTGCTGGTACTGCGAACGGCTGAAAGCAAGGAGAAACTATGGCCGAAATTTTTCCTGAGAGCATGCAGCTTTACTGTATGATTAAATGATGATGGCATCCTCTTGGGTAAAATATTCCGGAGGTAAAATAGTCCCCCACTCGGATCTCCAGGCGAGGACTACTCAAGAGGATGTCGTTATCAGGAGAAAGAAAACTGGCGTTCTAAGAATCGGAGCATGGAACGTCAGATCCCTTAATTGTGCAGGTAGGTTAGAAAATTTAAAAAGGGAAATGGATAGGTTAAAGTTAGATATAGTGGCAATTAGTGGAGTTCGGTGGCAGGAGGAACAAGACATTTGGTCAGGTGAATATAGGGTTATAAATACAAAATCAAATAGGGGTAATGCGGGAGTAGGTTTAATAATGAATATGAAAATAGGAATGCAGGTAAGCTACTACAAACAGCATGGTGAATGCATTATTGTGGCCAAGATAGATACGAAGCCCACACCTACTACAGTAGTACAAGTTTATATGCCAACTAGCTCTGCAGATGACGAAGAAATTGAAGAAATGTATGATGAAATAAAAGAAATTATTCAGATAGTGAAGGGTGACGAAAATTTAATAGTCATGGGTGACTGGAATTCGGTAGTAGGAAAAGGGAGAGAAGGAAATGTAGTAGGTGAATATGGACTGGGGCAAAGAAATGAAAGAGGAAGCCGCCTGGTAGAATTTTGCACAGAGCACAACTTAATCATAGCTAACACTTGGTTCAAGAATCATAAAAGAAGGCTGTATACATGGAAGAAGCCTGGAGATACTGACAGGTATCAGATAGATTATATAATGGTAAGACAGAGATTTAGGAACCAGGTTTTAAATTGTAAGACATTTCCAGGGGCAGATGTGGACTCTGACCACAATCTATTGGTTATGACCTGTAGATTAAAACTAAAGAAACTGCCAAAAGGTGGGAATTTAAGGAGATGAGACCTGGATAAACTAAAAGAACCAGAGGTTGGACAGAGTTTCAGGGAGAGTATAAGGGAACAACTGACAGAAATGGGGGAAAGAAATATGGTGGAAGAAGAATGGGTAGCTTTGAGGGATGAAGTAGTGAAGGCAGCAGAGGATCAAGTAGGTAAAAAGATGAGGGCTAGTAGAAATCCTTGGGTAACAGAAGAAATATTGAATTTAATTGATGAAAGGAGAAAATATAAAAATGCTGTAAATGAAGCAGGCAAAAAGGAATACAGACTTCTCAAAAATGAGATCGACAGGAAGTGCAAAATGGCTAAGCAGGGATGGCTAGAGGACAAATGTAAGGACGTAGAGGCTTGTCTCACTAGGGGTAAGGTAGATACTGCCCACAGGAAAATTAAAGAGACCTTTGGAGATAAGAGAACCACTTGAATGAACATCAAGAGCTCAGATGGAAACCCAGTTCTAAGCAAAGAAGGCAAAGCAGAAAGGTGGAAGGAGTATATAGAGTGTCTATACAAGGGTGATGTACTTAAGGACAATATTATGGAAATGGAAGAGGATGTAGGTGAAGATGAAATGGAAGATACGATACTGCGTGAAGAGTTTGACAGAGCACTGAAACACCTGAGTCGAAACAATGCCCCCAGAGTAGACAACATTCCATTGGAACTACTGACGGCCTTGAGAGAGCCAGTCCTGACAAAACTGTAACATCTGGTGAGCAAGACGTATGAGACAGGTGAAATACCCTCAGACTTCAAAAAGAATATAATAATTCCAATCCCAAAGAAAGCAGGTGTTGACATATGTGAAAATTACCGAACTATCAGTTTAATAAATCAGAGCTGCAAAATACTAACTTGAATTCTTTACAGATGAATGGAAAAACTAGTAGAAGCCGACCTCGGGGAAGATCAGTTTGGATTCCATAGAAATGTTGGAACACGTGAGGCAATACTGACCCAATGACTCATCTTAGAAGAAAGATTAAGGAAAGGCAAACCTACTTTTCTAGCATTTGTAGACTTAGAGTAAGCTTTTGACAATGTTGATTGGAATACCCTCTTTCAAATTCTAAAGGTAGCAGGGGTAAAATACAGGGAGCGAAAGGCTGTTTACAATTTGTACAGAAACTAGATGGCAGTTATAAGAGTTGAGGGACATGAAAGGGAAGCAGAGGTTGGAAAGGGAGTGAGACAAGGTTGTAGTCTCTCCCTGATGTTATTCAATCTTTATATTGAGCAAGCAGTAAAGGAAACAAAAGAAAAATTCAGAGTAGGTTTTAAAATCCATGGAGAAGAAATAAAAAGTTTGAGGTTTGCCGATGACATCGTAATTCTGTCAGAGACAGCAAAGGACTTGGAAGAGCAGTTGAACGGAATGGATAGTGTCTTGAAAGGAGGATATAAGATGAACATCAACAAAAGCAAAACAAGGATAATGGAATGTAGTCGAATTAAGTCGGGTGATGCTGAGGGAATTAGATTAGGAAATGAGACACTTAAAGTAGTAAAGGAGTTTTGCTATTTGGGGAGCAAAATAACTGATGATGGTCGAAGTAGTGACAATATAAAATGCAGACTGGCAATGGCAAGGAAAGCGTTTCTGAAGAAGAGAAATTTGTTAACATTGAGTATAGATTTAAATGTCAGGAAGTCATTTCTGAAAGTATTTGTATGGAGTGTAGCCATGTATGGAAGTGAAACATGGACGATAAATAGTTTGGACAAGAAGAGAATAGAAGCTTTCGAAATGTGGTGCTACAGAAGAATGCTGAAGATTAGATGGGTAGATCACATAACTAATGAGGAAGTATTGAATATGATTGGGGAGAAGAGAAGTTTGTGGCACAACTTGACCAGAAGAAGGGACCGGTTGGTAGGACATGTTCTGAGGCATCGAGGGATCACCAATTTAGTATAGGAGGGCAGCGTGGAGGGTAAAAATCATAGAGGGAGACCAAGGCATGTCTACACCAAGCAGATTCAGAAGGATGTAGGTTGCACTAGGTACTGGGAGATGATGAAGCTTGCACAAGATAGAGTAGCATGGAGAGCTGCATCAAACCAGTCTCAGGACTGAAGACCACAACAACAACAACATGGCAGCTTTCAGTTAAATCTATTGTGTATGATATCTGCCGTCTCTTGCTGCATAGTATACTTGCTGTGGTCTTAACATTTCAATATAGTGGAGTGAACAACACTTTTTTAGAAACCATCTAAATCTGTGACAGTTCTTCTTCCAATAATATCTGTTTTCTGAGACTGAAATTTCAATTATTGTTCACAGGTTTCCATTATCTGTGCCACTGTACATTTCCTACTCTGTTGTAGCATGCAGTGCAGACAAGTTTTCCTCTCTTCTTTTTGCATATGACTGCCTTTGTTTGACTGTGTGTCTTATAAATGAGTCTTTTTGACTCACAAACAAGAATCCCTTAATACAATTCAGTCAACAGTTGCACAGCTATTTCTATCTCACTTTAACAGTTTCCACAGATTCATCTGTCATTTTAAGATGCTTAGTATTGGTTTAGCAATATCTTCTACGCAGAAGCATAATGTCATGACATGTTCCAAAATGCACATACAGTATGTGATCGTTACAAACACCAATAGACAGATTGATAATTTACAATAAATGTATCACATTCATGTAGATCTTCAAATTGTTGTGCTAGCAGCACCTCATTTAACAGTGAACAGCAATTGTATATCATTAAAATACCACATGCTGCCCTCCCCCCACCCAGGATTTTTAGTGTGTTGTTAAGGACACTCCCTCCTAGCATTGTGAAAAAAATTATGACTATTTTTTTCATATATCAACCTTTTTGTCTTCGTTGATTGGACTAATTGTCTGCATGTTGCAGTATTTTTCACTGAGAAAGGGCATTACAATTGCCAAACTCACTTGTCCCATAACATACTGAGAGGTTGCAGTTATGAGGCCTGTGACACACACAAGTGACTAAACTAAACTAAGAGCTTCCTCCAGTTAAACATATTTACTAGTAAAATGTTGCTCTGTAGTTGATATAAATAAAGAAAGATTAATACTAACTTACCTGTCCCTTTTTAAATCCAATCTTAGAGTAATATTGCTTTCTTGAATCTTGAGTCAATTTTCTTGCTGCTATGCTTTCTTGTGACTTGGTTGTGATGTTGCTTTCCACTGCATGAACTAAATGTTCTTGCAGTGTCTTGGATTTAAAGCTTTTTGTCAGTTCCAGCACCTTCACAAACATACAAAAATGTATAAAGAACAGAAAGAAAAAGATCAGCTTCTAGATAACTCAGGATAACACAAGGGCTGGATAAAATATAATGAGACATACTATTTTTCCCTGATATGGCTGAATTGCCAGAGATACTTATAGTTACACTTCTTCAATATAATCACTGCCATTTTTTATGACCATTTGTTATATGCCTGGCAGACATCATATACCACCTGTGCTTCTATTTCTGCTGATGTCCTGTACTGACCACCATATAGCATAGATAATGTCACCTCTGGTGGTGTACTAGATCTCTCGAAATTGTTCTTTCACTCTGGCGGAAAGATCACATTCCCAGAGGTTCATGTTAGATGAGTATGGTGGACGTTCCAGACCCTGCCACTGCCAGCAGCACAAAAGGTCATGGACAGCAACATCAGTATGGCATTGTGCATTGTCAAGCAGAATGATGGGATGCTGTTCCATGAAATGTCGTCTCTTTTGCCTGAATTCTGGATGAAGGTGGTGTTGCAGGAATGTGCAGCAGTAGGCAGTGTCTATCATCACCTTTGGTGGTACAGCAAGATGCAGTATTACACCTTCAGTATCATACACCACAATCAACATCACCTTCCCAGCACTTGGTGTAGCAAGCACTTTCTGTGAACGAGGAGAACCAGGATGCCGCCATTCACTAAACTAGCATTTCAAGTTTGTTTCATAAGAGCATGCCCAGGTTTTATTGATAATGACAAACCATTGAATGAAGTTGTAATCTCTGCTTTGATAACACCCCAAAAAATCCTGTGCAATGGTGCAGCAGTGCCATTGTTGCACCTCAGACATTTCATGGGATATCCAATGTGCTGCAGTTTTGCAGTACCCCAAAATGTGCAGAATGTGAAGCACAATGTTGTGGTGTACTCAGACTCCTGCTGCTAACTCACGCACATTCCAGAGTCAATCAGCGTCCAAAAAGTAAGCAGGGAGCTAAGCTCTATTGTCTTCTATATGGATTATGCCATATGGGGGTGATCCTTCACAGCACCTCTGCCTAATCTGAACGCTGTAACACATCATGCAACTGTGCTGTTTGGCAATGATGTGTCACCACACATTTCACGCAGTCTCTGGAAACATTTTGGCATGTTACAATGTAGTGTCTCTTCAATTTTGAGGCAAGAACATTACTCTTTCTTTGTAAACATGATGTTAGGGTGGTTGCACTACTGCTACGACATTCAAAGGTCCACATATTACAGTGGCCTGACAGAGGACTATCTCTGCTCACTGTACAAAGCCATCTCACAGGCCTTCATTGTGTCAACACAATTGCACATCACCAACTTATTGGTTTGATATTACAGCAGTGTTACCGCTACTTTGTATCGAGCCCTTATATGGTTACTAATACATATAACTTTAAATACTTACTAAAATCTAAAGAAGAGTTTTTGGATATGATTTATTCTATCATAAACATGTTTTCAAGCCACTGCAGGCTCATCATCAGATGCAGGTATTACAAGAACATTATGCTGTGGACCAACTGTAGCTATATGTCATGCTGATGACTGCAATGCCTTGTGGTATTCATATCAAATCTGTTCCTATATTGTACATTATCAAGCAATGTACAAAACAATAACAGTATTTAGCTGCACTTGGTCTTAAAGTGTAAAACCACATCCAGCTAAATACTTTGTATAGTTGTGTACATAGCTTGATAATGTATGATATAGAAATGATATGGATACCACAAGGCAGTGCATTCTTCAGCACATCATCTAGCTGTACTTGATCCATAGTATAATGTTCTTATAGTCTGATGATGACCTGCAATGGCTTGAAAACATGTTTATGGAAGAATAAATTGTATCAAAATAAATAAACATATAAATAAATAATAAAGTGACTGGTTGTATATTTGTTACCAGATAAATTGGCAATTAAAATCATAGTCACAGTTCATCATCCACATTGGATACACTGAAATTATATTTTGTATTTCTGGCCTACATAACTGATACCTGAATGAGATTTTCACTCTGCAGTGGAGTGTGCGCTGTTATGAAACTTCTTGGTAGATTAAAACTGTGTGCCACACCAAGACTCAAATTCAGGACCTTTGCCTTTCGTGGGAAAGAGCTCTACCAACTGAGCTACCCAAGCACAATTCTCGCCCCATCCTCATAGCTTTACATTCGCCAGTACCTTGTCTTCTACCTTCCAAACTTCACAGAAGCTCTCATGCGACCTTGCAAAACTAGCACTCGTGGAAGAAAGGATATTGCAGAGACATGGCTTAGCCATAGGCTAGGAGATATTTTTAGAATGAGAGTTTCACTCTTCATAGGAGTGTGTGCTGTTATGAAACTTCCTGGTAGATTAAAACTGTGTGCCGGACCAAGACTTGAAGTCAGGACCTTTGCCTTTCATGGGCAAGAACTCTTGCTTATCTTCTCGGTCCTTACGCATGATGTATGTTGGCAGTAGTAGAATCATTCGGAAGTCAGCTTCAAATGTCAGTTCTCTAAATATTTTTAATAGTGCTGCCTTCCCTCCAGCGATTCCCATTTGAGTTCCCAAACATCTCTGTAATACTTACATTTTGTTCAAACCTACCAGTAACAAATATAGCCACCCTCATCTGAATTGCTTTGATATCTTCCTTAAATCCGACCTGGTATGGATCCCGAACCCTCAAGCAGTACACAAGAATAGATCTCACCAGCATCCTATATGCAGTCTCCTTTACAAGTGAACAACTCTTTCCTAAAATTCTCCCAATAAACCAAAGTTGACCATTTGCCTTCCCTATCACAGGTTTCACATGCTCGTTCCACCTCCTCTCACTTTGCAACATTACGCCCAGATATTCAAATGACTTGACTGTGTCAAGCTGGACACTAGTAATACTGTATACGAACATTACAGTTTTGTACTTCCAACTCAATAGTGGGCAGTATATATTCTATACATTAGTTATTACTGAACAGTTATTTGCCACTATGAAAATGATAGAAGCAGTCTGAAAGTCTTTGCAGAGTTTAGAATGCACATCAAGTTTCATAATTTGACAATGGAAAATGCTGTCCTCCTTCAGTTAAAGAGTACCATAGCATCCTACAATGAGCATAAATACCCAAAACATGTAGTACTAGTTGAAGTGACTTTAACCTACCAGGTATAGACTGGGAAGTCTACAGATTCATTGCAGGGGGCACGGACAGACAGTCATGTGGAATACTACAGAACATGTTTTCTGAAAACTGTCTTGAGCACCTAGCTTGCCAGCCCACATGCAATGGAAAATGTTAGATCTTATAGCTAAAAATAGGCTTGATCTTATCAAAAATGTCAGTTTAGAAACAGGGAATAGCAATCATGATGACATTATAGCAACTATGGTTATGAAAGTTAATAAATCAGTCAAGAAGGCTAGCAGCATGTTTCTTCTAGATAGAGCAGATAATCAGTTGTTATTATCTCACTTACAGGGTGAACTGATGTCACTTGGTTCCAGTAAGATGGATGCAGAGGGATTATTAGCAAAGTTCAAGCATATTGTAAATCGCAGTCTGGAGAGTGACATGCCTAGTAAGTGGATGAATGATGGGAAAGACTCACCATGGTTTAAAACAAAATTCAGAAGATGTTGACAATGAAGATGCTGTTGCATTCTCATTTCAAAAGAGAACACACAAACAACAACAAGCAAAGGTTAGTAGAGATTCGGGCGCCTGCGAAAAGATCTAGCTTACAACTATCTCCGTCACACCTTAACAAAAGATCTGGCACAGAACCCGAGAAAATTCTGGTTCTATGTAAAATTGCTAAGTGGGTCCAAAGCTTCCATTTAGTCCTTCATTGACCTGTCTGGTGTGGCAGTTGAAGATAGCAAAGAGAAAGCCAAAGTTTCAAATTTCACGTTCAAGAGTAAGTTCACACAGGGGAATCATACAAGCATGCCATCATTTGACCACATACTCCTGTATGTACGGCATAGAAACAAACATCCCTGGCACAGAGAAACAACTGAAAGATCTGAAAGCAAATAAGTCACCAGATCTGGAAGGAATCTCAATTTGTTTTTACAGAGAGTACCCCATGGCATTGGCTCCTTACCTAGCTTAAATATATCATGAATCTCTCGCCCAGCACAAAGTGCCAAGTAGGGTGACCAACTCTCATATCTCCTGGGATCACCAGCATTTGAACATATTTTTTCATAATCTCCTGGCTCCCATATATTCAGGTTCATTGGGTTGGTGTTTTTTTTAAAATATTTTTCAAGCATTTAAATTTTGTGGGCATCAGAGACAACTGATTCCATATCAACATTGTGTTTATCGACTATTTTAGAAATGGTCAACAGACACTTCGCAGTTACAAATGACTTCGTTTCAGTGCCACTGCTTACTGTGAATCGTTGTTCAAGATTTTATGGTGAGCAGTGAGAACAAACCTAAAACTGACTGAGGCAAAGTCTGTTGAAAAATATGTGCTCAGTATTTGCAATGTGTAATTAAGTAATTATCTTTTACAAATACATCTTTGATTTCTGGTGAAATTTTGCCTTGCTCTTAATCTCCCTTATTTTTTGTCAAGGATATAAGTATCTCACTTATTTTCTTTTAAGAAAGTGGTCACCCTAGCCCAAAGTGACTGGAGAAAAGCACAGGTGAGTCCTGTATATAAGAAGGGCAAAAGAGTGGACCCACAATATTTTCTTGAGACTGAGAAGCTTATGCTCATGAATCAGCATGGTTTTAGAAAGCAATGCTTGTGTGAAACTAAGCTTGCCGTTTTCTCTCATGATATACTGTGAACTATGAATGAAGGGCAACAGGCAGGTTTCATATTTCTAGATTTCCGGAAAGCATTTGACATAGTGCCCCATTGTAGGCTGTTATGATGGTACCAGCATATGGAATAAGTTCACAGATATGTGAGTGGCTCGAAGACCCCTTAAGTAATAGAACCCACTAAGCTGTCCTCGATGGTGAGTGTTCATCACAACAAGGATATTGTCAAGAGTGCCCCAGGGAAGTGTGATAGGACTGCTGTATTCCTCTAGACAAAACAATTTGATCACAACTGAGTGACTGTAGGAAGATACAAGATGACTTAGACAAAAAATGGAACAAGCATGTAAGGACTGTGGTGAGGAAGCTGAATGGTCAACTTTGGTTTACTGGGAGCACTTTAGGAAATTGTTGTTCATCTGTTAAAGGAGACCACATATAGGGATACCAGTGTGACTTATTCTCAAATACTGCTTGAGAGTTTGTGATCCATACCAAGTCAGATTGAAGGAGGACATCAACACAATTCAGAGGTGAGCTACTAGATTTGTTACTGGTAGGTTCGAACAACACATAAGTGTTATGGAGATTCTCTGGGAACTCAAATGGGAATCCCTGGAGGGTAGGCAATGTTCGTTTTGAGAAACACTACTGAGAAAATTTAGAGAACTGGCATCTGAAGCTGACTTTCGAATGATTCTACTGATGCCAACATACACTGAGCATAAAGACCACAAGGGTAAGGTATGAGAAATTAGGGCTCATGTGGAGGCATACAGACAGTCATTACAGTCATTTTTCCCTTGCTCCATTTGCGAGTGGAACAGGAAAGAAAATGGCTAGAAGTTGTACAGGGTACCCTTCGCCATGCACCATACGGTGGCTTGTGGAGTACCTGTGTAGATGCAGATATTACTCGATTCACAAAACTTGAGAGATAAGTAGATTTACATTCAAGTTAACTGAAAAAGACAAATTGAAGAAGTTAATGCAGCATGAAAATATGAGAAACAATACAACGAGTTGTAAAGTACATCTAATAAGCTTTTATTTCAACTGAAAGTAATCTTTTAGTCTTCAAATGATTTTTTTGCTACCCAGTGTCTACTTCGTCTGAAACTTTCTATGTTGTAAGTAACACACTAAATTAATGATGTACATTTTCTATGTACTAAATTTGAGTGCATCCCCTTCTAGCTTTCAGTGAACAACAGATCCAACACCTCAGTCCATCATATGCCACAGAGATATTGTACTTCATTTTTATTTACGACGTATTAGTACAGAAAGAGCTCTAATGCAATATAATGGACAAGAAATAATAAAGAAATAAATGTGAGATGTTTTAACATATAATGTATTATCATTTCACAGACTTTTGTAAATATTATGGTAATTATGTTAACATTTTTCTGAAATTTATTATAATGAGAGATCATGAGGGATTGAAAATTAATTTCTTCATCACACCGTCAATGAATGGAACTAAACTGTGGACTTACTAACACTACAGGAATTACAGATTTTTATCTCTACATGCACACAGTTTGCAAGTTATAAAACGAATACAGCAGAGAGAGACAGAGCTCGTACCTTTCTTAAATTCAGATTCATCAGTTTTTCTCATAAGTGGACAGACTAGTATGGTCACTGAGTAAATTGTACTCTGTACTGAAAGTCACAGGTTCAACAAAAGAATTAGTAAGAAAAAGGATCACTGCATGGAGAGGAAGGAGAACAACACACAAGATGATTTGATTCCAGAACAACTATTAATAAATCTCCAAGATAAAGTCATGTCATGTTAAGGAATCATTGGACATGAGAGCGAAATATTAAATGCAACTGAAACAGGACACAAAAACATGTACAGGAAGCATATAGTTTCAGAATAAATATTTTACTAGACCTAAAAACTGAAATTGCGAGTAATGAGAGAGTAACTTATAAGATAGAGGTTCTTGCAGTTTCCAAATTTTTCAGTTCACTTTGCCGAAAATTTTAACATCCATACTGCATACAAAATGTTCCATAAACTCAGAAATTGGTAAGGTGTAATTTTAGCCAGTTTTTGTAATTTGTTTAGAAATATCTCCATCTTCTCTTCAGGTATTAGCCAAGAATTTCCTGTTATTGCACCCATCTCTGCCGCGGTCTTCCTCTGTCTCTTCTCCCACGGCACTTAAAATTTCTTGCCCTTAAAAGTAGTCTCTCACTCTCCATTCTTTGTAGATGTTCATTCCATTTTCTTCTGTAATCTCAAATGTTATCATTGAGGCTAAAGATTTGCAGTTCTTCTCTAATATCTTGATCTCTTGTGCAACCTTTGAACATGTCTAAGGAATTTCATTTCTTGTGCCTCAATCCAGCTTTCTTGCTTCTTGGTAATCACCCATGCCTCATTTCAATAGAGCAGTGTGGGAACTTCAACAGTTTTGTAATATTTAATTTGAGTGTCTTTCCTGGTTTTGATTTTAGGTTCCGGTTGATTGTTCCACATACCCGACTGAATTTACTAAGCTTAATTTTAATATCTCTGCTGTAGCTATACGCCATTTCAGATCCGAGGTAACTGAAATGGTTCAATTGCTCTAAAATCTTCTGATATATCACTATTTTGGTTCTGATTGGTTCTTTCCCCACGAAGGCCATTGTCTTAGTTTCTTTCTTTTGAAATTTCCATGTTAAATTTTGCACTTACCCGTTTTAGCTAGTAGATTCCTTTCTGAAGGTCACCTTCCTAATCTGATAGGATCACTGCATCATCAGCATATGGTAAATTATATCTAGGTAGATGCGTTTCTGAAATTCTGATTTCCACATATGTATTATTTCATTAATGTAGATGTTGAATAAATTTGGAGAGATGCAGCAGCCTTGTCGTACCCCTTTGTTAGTTGGTACCTCATTAGCTGTTTTACCACTGAGATCTAGAGTGACATTTGTGTCTTGATACAAACTTTTTATCGCATTTACTAGATGCTTTGGATATCCGCGATTCATCATTATTTCCCAAAGTTTCTGTCTGTTGACTTTGTCAAAATCTTTTTTAATGTCAATAAAAGCAATGTATGTTTCTTTATTGTACTCTCTCCATTTTTCTATTATATGCTGTAGAATAAAAACTGCATCTATTGTGGAGCGTCCTTTCCTAAAACCCATTTGTTCCTCATGAAGTACTGCTTCTGTTATGTTTTTAAGTCTAGTATTTAAAATCTTAGCATACACCTTGTATGCTGAATCCAGTAAACTTACTCCTCTGTAATTACTGCAGAGGCAAGTATCTCCTTTTTTAAAAATTGATGTCACTCTAGCTGTTTTCCAGCCTTTGGGAGTACTTTTCTTCTTCCAACATTCATTGAAGAGATATAGAAGTCATTGGTGTAGTGTCATTCCTCCATATTTTAATAAGTCAGCATTGATGCCATCTTTTCCTGTTGCTTTTCTGTTCTTAAATGATGTTAGTGCAGATGTTAATTTGTCAAATTGTATTTCATCAATTTCAGTTTCTTGTACTGTATGATCTTACCAGAATTTGCTGTAATGATTTATCATATGTTCTTCTTCAATACTATTTATTTGTATCTTTTCTCTTTCTGTTGTGTTTAAGGCTTTTAAAACCTTATATGCCATTTGTTGTCTTACATGGATATAGGGTTCAATATCAGAAATAAACCTATCCCAATGTTCTTGATGTGCTTATCTTACTATGCATTTAGCATTATTTCTTTTCTCCTTACAGTATTGTCTGTTCTCAATAGAGGGGTTGCTTAAGTGTTTTATATATGCATCCTATTTTTCTTTGAAAACTTTCATTAAATCCTCATTCTAAATATTTATGCCTTTTCTTTTCCATATTCTTTTCTCTTTACCAAAGCTTCTCCTGCTACTCCACATACAGTATTCTTCAGAGTTTGCCATTCTTCCACTACATTGTCTTTATTTTGTAAGTTTGCTAGTTCTTCATTTAATCTCCTTTGGTACAGGTGTCTGATATTGTCCTCTTCAAGCAAGTATACCTTATAAATGCTTTAATCTTGTTGGTTTGTTACTTGTTTAGTTGTTTTCTTCCATTTTGTGAAAAGATCTATTCTGAAGATTAGTAAGAAATGATCTGATCATGTATCTTGTCCTCTATAAACTCTTGTATCCCTCACTTGGCCCACTAGCTTATCATTTACTAAGATGTAGTCGATTATTGATATAAGATCTCTGCTAGCCCAAGCATACTTGTGTATATCCTTGTTTTTTAAGTGAATTTGTGATTTTTAAATTGTTATAAGTAGCAAAATCTCTTAGTAATTTTCCATTTTCTTTACATATTGGTTCTCCAAACAGACCAATAACATTTAGAAAAATTAACTGCTAAAAACACACATTTAAATGGGAAATTAGAGCATTTGTTCAACTGAGAACCTGTACTCAAAAGAAAAAAACTCTTTGCTCCACAATCACATACAAATTGCCTATACATTTTCATGTAATATGTTGCTTACCTGAGTAATGGGATACTGATGGATATCAACAAACATCAAAAAAGGCAACCACATATCTTTCTTGGCACAACAATTCAAAAAACCTTCTGGAAGTTTTATTTTGTGGATTTTTGCAAATTTTACAGCAAGTTCCCATTGAATAATTGCTTTTATAACAACGTTTTCTGAGTCACTGTCAGAATGTGGAATGGCTGAGTCACACAGCAATGCAGATTGTAACAAAGATAAGATTTCAACAGGAGACTCAGGATTTTTCACAATTAGTCCATGCATAAGCAAAGCTGTAATAGAAATAAATATTTATTTTTTTAGGCACACAAAATATATTACACCAGTATACAGCATTTAATTCTACACACAGTGAAGTGACAAAAGTCATGGGATACCACCTAATATCGTGTTGGCCTCCTTTTGCCTGGCATAGTCCAGCAACTCAACGGGCATGGTTTGAACAAGTCACTGGAAGTCCTCTGCAGAAAGTTTTAGCCATGTATCTCTACAGCCATCCATAATATCAGAAGTGTTGTAGGTGCAGGATTTTATGTCTGAACTGACTCTCGATTATGTTCCATAAATGTTCCTTGGGATTCATGTTGGGTGATCTAAGTGGTCACATTATTATTTCAAAAATTGTTAGGAAATTCCATATTCAGAGATCAAAATTGTCAAGAGTGTGCCATGAATACAAAATTTTAGGCATTACCTCTCACCATGGACAAAGCAGTGGTCAGTGGCCTTCACTTAATGACGGAGAGCAGCAGCGTTTGTGTAGAGTTGTCACCAGTGCGGACAGACAAGGAACACCATATGAAATAACCACAGAAATTGATTTGGGATGTACAACAAATGTGTCCTGTAGGACAGTGTGGTGCAATTTGGCATTAACGGTCTATGGGAATAGATGATTGGTGCAAGAGTCTTTGCTAACAGTACAGCATCACCTGCAGCACCTCTCTTGGGCTCATGATCATATTGATCAGACCCTAGACAACTGTAAAACCACAGACTTCTCAGATGAGTTCCGACTTAAGTTGATAAGAGCTGATGGTAGGGCTTGAGTGTGGTACCAACCAGATGAAGCCATAGACCCAAGTTGTCAGCAAGTGCTGTGCAGGCTGGTGTGGGCTGTGTTTACATGAAATGGACTGGGTCCTCAGGTCCAAATGAACCAATCATTGACTGGAAATGTTTATGTTCAGCTACTTAGAGACAATTTGCAGTACTTAGAGACAATTTGCAGCCATTCATTGACTTCACATTACCAAACAGTGATGGAATATTTGTAAATGATGATGCTCCATGTCACCGGGCCATAATTTTTTTCAATTCATTTGAAGAACACTCTGGACAATTTGAAATAATAATGTGACCACTTAGATCACCCAACATGAATCCCAAGGAACATTTATGGAACATAATCGAGAGTCAGTTTTGTAAAATAATGGACACTACATATTTAGTTTTACTTCGTTTCTGGATTTGAAGATGATCCACGGAGCTCAAAAGTAATCGCACTGCAAGTCAGGCACTGGCCACTGTCAAGTGGCCTTATTTGTGGATCACTATCTACAGTCTTGAGACTGGCTTGCAATATTGGGCTCATTCCTGACATGGAAATCCTCTCCAGACATGTGCCCTGTTACACATAGCAGTATATATCTAAGCTCACTAGACAAAAAATTGGTCACTCCAATGTGCATGCTCGGATGAATCGTTAAGCCTTTACAGATGGTACAACAATCAAGTTAAAACCTCAGTCACACATTCAGTGCACATGAGCATAAGGCATTACTGATCAGTGAGACATTTATGTTTCAAGCAGACATTTTTTGTAAAGAGGAGTAAATGTAAGGATGTGACAGAGTGGCAGAGAGGGGAAATCATGTTCAATCATTCCCATGGCCGTATGGTGTGTGAAGTTGCTATATTTGTTAGTGTATCATAGTGGACTGTTCAATGTGTCCACAGGCACTGGTGTAACAAATGTGGCCACAAAATATGACACCAGAATTCTGGTTAGAAAAAGATTGTGACTGAGAGGGACTGGAGACACAATTCATGGCTTCTGAATAAAAATTTCTTCCAAATCAGACAGGTATTGCTGCAGGCAGTGAATACAGGTCCATTGTGACCTGTTAGAGAGAGACCATTGTGACAGGAGCTGCACACAATGAGCATTTGGAGACTGTCACCTTGCAAGGGACCATTGCTCACACAGGCACATAAAGATGACAACAGCAAAGTTCAGTGGGCTGAAAGAGTATGTGACTGGTTTTCTGAACACTCTCTCGCACTATTAAATCTCAATTGGCCTGCAAAATCTCTGACTTGGACATCACAGAAAATCTGTGGGATGTGTTGGAACAGCAGGTAAAACTCCTACATCAGTATTCCTGGAGTTTGGTGGAACTGTGTGATCTAATCCTCAGCGAGTGGTTTAATCTGTATGCGGAGTATCTGCATAAACTTGTGGATTCACTTCCTGATGGAATCCAAGTAGTTATCAAGTCAAGGGGCGAAATCACATTGTATTAAATAACACTTGTAATTATTTCTGCAAGGGTGACTTAATTTGTTGTCCAGTGAGCTTATTATCTATCTTAACATCCAATGGGATTACTAAACATAGGATAGATGCATAAAAGACTTCTCAAATTGCCTTTAGATTATAAAATATATGGGAGAAGAAATATCAGACTACCTCAAAAGAGATGGAAGGAATTTTGTAAAGATGAGACAGACTTGAAAAACCTAATCCATCAAATGAGGACGAACAAAAATGTTGAATGTTGTTAATCACTGGCACAACACAGGTAGGAGGGAATACCTCCCGTTTATGACAGATGCAGGTAGCTCATGAACAAATTCTGATAGACTTGGTGGAAACAGAGCTTTCTCCATCCCGCAAAAGAGACAGCGGGATTATTTCATGACTATGCAATATAGTACCTGGTGACCTCTATGCAACAGGGACACAATAAAAGTAAACCAAGGAGATAATCAACTGTACAGTACTATCATCAGGCAAGGTGTGAGAGAAACAACAGTGAGAGGAATTGACAAGTAAGAGGCAAGGGAAAGAGAGAATGAGAATAAAAGTATAGCTGACACCAAAATAACAAAGAAGAAGGAATAAACATAGAAGAAAGAAGCCACAGGAAATAGTGGCAGATGTACAAATACACTACTGGCCATTAAAATTGCTACACCACAGATGTGAAATTTAACCAACAGGTAGAAGATGCTGTGATATGCAAATGATTAGCTTTCCAGAGCATTCACACAAAGTTGGCGCCAGTGGCGACACCTTCAACGTGCTCACAAGAGGAAAGTTTCCAGCCAATTTCTTATGCACAAACAGCAGTTGACCGGCGTTGCCTGGTGAAACGTTGTTGTGATGCCTCGTGTAAGGAGAAGAAATGCGGACCACCGCGTTTCCGACTTTGATAAAGGTCGGATGGTAGCCTATTGCGATTGCGGTTTATCGTATCGAGGCATTGCTGCTCGCATTGGTCGAGATCCAATGACTGTTAGCAGAATATGGAATCGGTGGCTTCAGGAGCGTAATACGGAATGCTGTGCTGGATCAAAATGGCCTTGTATCACTAGTAGTCGAGATGACAGTCATCTTATCTGCATGGCTGTAACGGATCGTGCAGCCACGTCTCGATCCCTGAGTCAACAGATGGGACGCTTGCAAGACAACAACCATCTGCACGAATAGTTCGAATCTCTTATTTAGTTGAGATACTTTTAAGAAAGGGGAGCCTGTTAACGTGGTTTATCCTAAAAAAGGCCCAGTTCTCCTATCCATGACAAGAGTTATTCAATAATGTGTGGCCAAACACCCACCTGCTATACTCTCACTAAACAACTCTTAACAGCCTTCCTTTCCCTGTTCAGTTGAGTTTCAGACCACGCCTAGTATACCCCCTTCTCCTGATAATCCCCACTGGCACCAGTGCAATGTGTGTCCAGTCGGCAATCCTTGGGGCCATCTCCAGCTCTGTATTTACATGCTGTAAGGCACTGCCAAAACGAGGCTGAACATGTTGGCAGAACAGCTCTACTGTGCTCACATTGGTGCTGCCGATCAATATGAATGTATCAGTACTAATAATGGACATATTAAATATTCAAAGTAGTCTTCTGAAGTTACTGTTAACTGCAATACTGAAGTTCTTAAATTAGAATATAAAAGTCCTTTGATATTCTGAATTGATCTAGCAACTGAAGTCTAATTCAGAAAACTTAATTACACAATACCCAATAAGTGAAGGTCTTCCTGTTACTGACACCAGGATACATTTTGATTTTATGGTGATTTGCCATTTTTCTTTATTCTTATATGGTACACTGAGGCGACAAAAGTCATGAGATAGTTATATGCATATTACAGATGGTGGTCATATTGCATACACAAGGCATAAAAGGACAGTGCATTGGCAGAGCTGTCGTTTGTACTCAGGTGATTCATGCGAAAAGGCTTTTGGGTGTGATTACGGCAGCACAACAGGAACTAACAGACTTTAAACACAGAATGGTAGTTGGAGCTAGACACATGGGACAGTCTGTTTCAAAAATTGTTAGGAAATTCCATATTCAGAGATCAAAAATGTCAAGAGTGTGCCATGAATAAAAATTTTAAGCATTACCTCTCACCATGGACAAAGCAGTGGTCAGTGGCCTTCACTTAATGACGGAGAGCAGCAGCGTTTGTGTAGAGTTGTCACCAGTGCGGACAGACAAGGAACACCATATGAAATAACCACAGAAATTGATTTGGGAAGTACCACAAATGTGTCCTGTAGGACAGTGTGGTGCAATTTGGCATTAATGGTCTATGAGAATAGATGATTGGTGCAAGAGTCTTTGCTAACAGTACAGCATCACCTGCAGCACCTCTCTTGGGCTCATGATCATATTGATCAGACCCTAGACAACTGTAAAACCATGGACTTCTCAGGTTAGTTCCGACTTAAGTTGATAAGAGCTGATGGTAGGGCTTGAGTGTGGTACCAACCAGATGAAGTCATAGACCCAAGTTGTCAGCAAGTGCTGTGCAGGCTGGTGTGGACTGTGTTTAGATGAAATGGACTGGTCCTCAGGTCCAAATGAACCAATCATTGACTGAAAATGTTTATGTTCAGCTACTTAGAGACAATTTGCAGTACTTAGAAACAATTTGCAGCCATTCATTGACTTCACATTACCAAACAGTGATGGAATATTTGTAAATGATGATGCTCCGTGTCACCGGGCCATAATTTTTTGCAATTCATTTGAAGAACATTCTGGACAATTTGAAATAATAATGTGACCACTTAGATCACCCAACATGAATCCCAAGGAACATTTATGGAACATAATCGAGAGTCAGTTTTGTAAAATAATGGACACTACATATTTAGTTTTACTTCGTTTTTGGATTTGAAGATGATCCAGGGAGCTCAAAAAAAATCACACTGCAAGTCAGGCACTGGCCACTGTCAAGTGGCCTTATTTGTGGATCACAAATAATGCCACTTGACAGTGGCCAGTGCCTGACTTGCAGTGCGATTACTTTTGAGCTCCCTTGATCATCTTCAAATCCAAAAACGAAGTAAAACTAAATATGTAGTGTCCATTATTTTACAAAACTTAGAAAAATCTTGCACATAAATGTTTAATTTACCTATGTATCTGAGAATCATCAAACTGTGACGTCTGTATCAGAACCACATACCCGAATACTATGGTATGCAACTGTGGACCATATTTTAATTGTTAGAAGGAAGGAAGGAAGGAATCAAAGTTAAAGTTTAATGCCCCATTGACATTGAGGTCATGAGGGGTAGAGCAAAGATAGTGAAGGAGATCAGCCATGCCCTTTTAAACAAACAGTCGTGGTATCTGCCTGGAGCGATTTAAAGAAATCACAGAAAACCTAAATCTGGATGGCCAAACACAGATATCAACCACTGTCCACCCGAATGCAATTTCAGAGAGCTAACCACTGTGCCATCTCACATGGTCCAAACATTCCCAAAGAGGTGTCCCTGAGGTTCAATGTGTAGCACTTCTGAATGTATATGGTTCCAGTAAAGTGCTTTGATATTAGAATATGTCATCCAAATACTGTTTTATTATTGTGAATTGAAGCATGCTCCCTGCTACTAAGAAAATGTTTAGCAATTACTTCTGATATCCATCCTTTATAACTCGCAGGCATATATGCGATTTTCTTGTCTTCCTGTTATCCTCTTAGCATACTATCACTCATTTTATGTTGTTGTTACCCATTTTCTGTAGCACCTTGGTTACTGTTGAAATCATATACCTGTTTGCTTACTGCAACTTGTTTAATAATAGTGATTTCTTTGCTCCCCTCAAGCTCACTTAATGGCTGTTAGATTATGAGAACTTCCATTATACAAGCAAGAGAGGAGAAAGGCTGCTACAAAAAATTAAAAAACAACCACAAAGTAAAATCAGTGATTTTATGCTAACAGGTGAATGGGAAGAAAAGAAAATCGTCGATACGTCCACAAGTTATACACGACAGGTATCACAACTAATTGCTACAGTTTTGTAGCACCAATTTCCATAAAGGGTTTAAGACTTATGATATTCTTTGCTTCAGACCGAAGCACCAAATCAATAAAAGCCTCAAAATTCATGGTAGCAAGTATATATAAATTGAAATGTGGAAAATATCTTAAAGTTAACACAGGTCACACAGGCAAGGCAACTGAAATATGTTTCAAAGATCAAACTTCATTTCACAATAATAGAACATTTGGTGAAAATCTAGCATCAAAACACTCTGTTGGAACCAGTGATACACACTTGGAAGTATTACAAAATTAATCTTAAGTACATCTCCTGACAATGCTCAAAAAAATTGAGATTTTTGCACACCGTTTACAAGAGCCAGGCAATAAATTCAGCAGAAAAATTTTATAACCAGGGCATTTGTTAAAAACTTCAGAGGCTCTTCCAATAATTCACATTGACACAGCACAAATATAAGCAACAGCCCCACTCACTGAGAAGAGACAATCGCTGTGCATCATCTCACACACCATCCTAGCAGCAAAACGGCATGCAGACTGGCTTCCACACACACCGCGAAACTGTGAATTTTACAAAACCACAAAGCACAAGCAGATGCAGCTAACTGTAACTGTTATATTCCATTCACTATAATTTTAGTTGCTCACATAGTTTCAGTTTTATAATATTATTATTTTATACCCTCTACAGTTCTATAATTCCAGTGTTTTACAGTAGTGATATTTTAAAACAATTCAGTTTTTGTTACTTTACATAACCCCACTTTTATAATTTGACTATTTTACTTCTTTTGCAGTTTACAAGGCCTTGTTCTACAATCTTAATGTTTACATTAATTTTTACATAATTTTAATTTTTATATTTTAGCATATGACTCCCTCTTGTCACACAATGTACTATAGCGTCTTGCTGACTGTAAATTCATTGTGGTTACACTATCCCTAATCCATTGTTCTACACTCTTGATATTTTAATGATGATTCTTACATAATTTTACTTTATTTAATTTTACATAAGTATACTGAATTAAGCATACGACATCCCTCACACTACACCTCCTTGCTTTCTTTCCCGATCTCCCAATCTCTCTCAATCCACTTTTTCCCCATTCTCCTCTTTTCTCTCCCCCTACCTCCACCAGTTACCTATTCAAAACACAGACCACAGTTGCATGCACAGTATTCTGATATGTGGTTGTGATAAACACACATTATACAACACCTGATTAAAAATCGAACTCCACAGAATAGAATGGCATTTGAGAAAATATCAAAAATTAACACAAGGATTGCTGGCAAAATATATATTTCATTTAGGCCCTGTATTTCACTTAATGATGACATCTGAATATATACATGGCTCTACACACCCCATGGTCAATATCATTATTTCGTACAGCAGAAATACCTAGGTGGCAAAAAAAGAACATTAAGCCTAAGTTTAATGTTTTAATTCTTTCAAATATTATAGGAAACAACGTACCAACTTTTTCCACTAATAATTCAGTATTTGTTGTGGAAGTTTGTTCTTCTGAAACCAAATAATCTAAGATTTTATTTGCAGCTGTGATATGTACTCTCATAACTTCTGAGTTGGCACCCAACATTTCAACAAATGATACACAAGCACTTGTAATACAAGTGTCTCTGAAATTTTGTAATGCCACACCATGAGCATAACTTGAAGCTTGCCTTGTCCTGAAACATGTAAATAATAAAATAATGATAACAAATTCAAATAGTGAAGTAAGAAATGTGATACAACACAATAACAAAAGAACTTTTAAGTATTCTGTAATGCTACTATTTAAGATAAAAAAGCACTTTTAACTATTCTGTAATGCCACTATTTAAGCTACTTAGTACTTTAGAGCTGTAAACTTAATATTTAATGGCGTTTGTGGTAAGCTTGTTGTAGTTTAGTTTCATCAAACAAAACAAATAATTAAACAAGAAAGATACTATCTTGTGAAACCAGATAACTACTAATGAAGAAAGTTCAGTACCAATAACTGAGCAAAAACACATTACATTCACTTTTATGTTCCTGTTGACTGCCCAGTACTGTGGTAAAGATTCTTGTATACCTTTTTTTTTATCTTTCATCCAGGATTTTATATCACTGTTATCAAATGAAATTGATGGAAATAAAACATCAGATATAGAAAGGAACTATATATAAACATACATTGTTTTTGATATCCTCTTGTGGCACTTGAACTGTTCTACTAAAAAAGTATTTGCAGCAAAACTTGGCCGTCCTTGTTTCAAATAATACAAGTAATCCAATTTACATTTGTATCCATATTTAGAGACCAACTTTGGCATTGAAAAATGTGGCAGATCCACTGCCTCAGTCCTGTAATAACAACCACAATTAATAACAAAATTTGCAGACACAGTACCAAATTCCAAAAACTATAAAATATTATCAATTCAGATTAATAAAAGTAATATTATAATCTACAAAGAAAATCTCTCTAAAATAAAGGATAATCAAACTACTTACATTGTATTAGCAAGTATCTAAACAAATAAATCCTAACAAAAACACTTGCTTTCAGAAATAGATGAGTTATCATGAAGCAAACCAGAGAAATGGATAGGCAAAATTTGATTATTAGGTTATTTATTTTCATCTGAGCACAATCAGTATTTTTACTTAAACTTAAACAAAAATCAAAAGTATTTTTCAAATATTCCATATTTGCCCCTGACTGTACATTTATTACGATGTCCAGTATTGCACTTTCAACATTTTGCTCATTTTCATGTGGTTATAGCTGCAATCAAGATTAATATCAACATTAGACATATCGCTAATGGAAACACAAATGAGGGTGGTTTCATAGGTTTGATAAATTTCCACGAAAGAATGGAACATTTTTGTTGCATCTTCTTGGTTGGTAAGCTGGATTATTCCAAGGATCGTATAAAGAATTTCAACATAGTACAGCTTACAGCTCATTGTTGACAGCCATCTGAATTGGTCAGTGTGCCTACTGTGATTGAAAATGGAGAAAACTGCAGTTATGAAACATTTTCATTTGAAGGGTTGGACTGCCAAACAAATCAAAACAGAATAGGACAAAGTTCACGCAAACCCTGTACCATCACTGAAGACCATTTTCTTTTGGATTAATGAATTTAAATGTGGTTAGACAAGCTCCAAATATGAAGCATGCTCCAGCTGTCCAACTGAGGTCCCCACAAAGAAAAACATTGGTTTAATCCACAATATGGTAATGCAAGACGGCCAAATAAAAATTCGTGAGGTAACCGAGATTGTACAGATCTCAACTGAGTGCGTGCATAGTATTCTGCATGGACAATAGTCTGTGAAGAAGCTGTGTGCGAGCTGGATGCTGTGATTGCTCACAGTTGCCCAAAAGTGCATCTGGCACATTTCAACACAATGTCTGGTGATGTTTAATCACAATCCGAAAGACATTTTGCACCAGTTTGTGACTGTTTATGAAACCTGGATCCATCATTACACACCAGAGGCAAATCAGCAGTCAAAACAATGGACAGAGGCTAGTGAAAGTGCACCAAAGAAGACAAAGACCATTCTATCAGCTGGTAAGGTAATGGCCACTGTATTTTGGGATCTCCTACGAATAAAGGCAGAAGCATAACTGGACCCAACTATGCTTCATTGTTCAATCATTTGAAACCTGCGTTGGCTAAAAAAGAACAAGACTGGCACACAAAAAAGTGCTCTTTCACCAGGATAATGCACCATCCCACACATCAATAGCAAAAATGCATTAATTGGGCTTCGAACTGGTTGATCAACCACCCTATTCATCAGTCTTACCTCCAAGTGACTTCTTCCTGTACCTTAACTTGAGACTTCAACTTTCTGTGAAGAAATTTTCATTAAATGAGGAAGTGATAGTTCTAGTCAATGAGTATTTTTCAGAGTTTGACAGAACCCCTTAAAGGAGACTATGTGGAGAAATATGATGAATTGTTTACAAAACAAACATTTCTTTTTTTGCTTTTTTACCAGACTTCTCAAACCACCCACACAATACAGCCATGAAAATCAAACTAAAAATTTCTCACATCCTGAATACAGAGCAGTAGTCAGCATTAGTAAAAAGAACAAAAATGGCATGACCATCTGTGGCTCATGTCAGCCTTTGTCACATACACTATCCGTATAAAGTATAAAATACATCATCGCAATATGAGAACGTTTCATAAAAACACACAGATAAATGCAGCTCTGATTTTACAGCTGTGTGACGGACAAGATAAAAAACTCATGAAAGTTAATTTTTGCTTACTGTACATGTCAGTAATAAACTCTGTAGTGGTCAAAACTGCTGGGAATCAGCTCTAATGTCCTTAACGCCATAACCAGGACAACATTTAAGGTGCAGGCAGGAATCCTAATACAAAATTCCTGATATAAGACCTTTGTAAGCATAGATAAGTATCCTCTTAGGTTCCGGTAATAGGAAATGAAGAACAATAAAATTTTATTAACAGTGAAAAAAGACAACTGCATGTCCGTAAAACAGAAAATATACTAAAATGTTACATGATCATGAAGGTACATACAACAATGTGCAATAGTTACAAAAGTTCTGGTATTACATAGCGGTCTGGACTATAGATAATACACTGAGTTGACAAAAGACTTGGGACACCCCCTAACATTGTGTTGCACCATCTTTTGCCTGCCATAGTGCAGCAACTTGACATGACATGGACTCTACAAGCCTTTGGAGATACTCTGCCATGCCGCCTATATAGCCATCCACAATTGAGAAAATGTTGAGTGTGCTGGATTTTTGCACAAACTGATCTCCTGATTATGTCCCATAAATGTTGGATGGGTGACTAAATCATTTGCTTGAACTGTCTGAAATGTTCTTCAAACCAATAGAAAAGAAATTATGGCCTGGTGCACTGTCATACATAAAAATTCCATGAATGGCTGCAAACAGTCTCCACACTGCTGAAAAATTCCAGTCAATTATTGGTTCAGTGGAATCAGTGGGCCCAGTCCATTCCATGTAAACACATCTCATACCATTGTAGAGCCACCACCAGCTATCACAATGCCTTGTTGACTACATGGGACCTTGGTTGGTTGGTTGGTTGGTTTGTTTTGGGGGAGGAGACCAGACAGTGAGGTCATCGGTCTCATCAGATTAGGGACAGATGGGGAAGGAAGTCGGCCGTGCCCTTTGAAAGGAACCATCCCGACATTTGCCTGGAGCGATTTAGGGAAATCACAGAAAACCTAAATCAGGATGGCCGGACGCGGGATTGAACCGTCATCCTCCCGAATGCGAGTCCAGTATGCTAACCACTGCGCCACCTCGCTCGGTATGGGACCTTGGGCTCATGGGGTCTGCTCTACACTCGAGCCCTTCCATCATCCCTTACCAACTGAAGTTGGGACTCAACTGACAATAGTTTTCCACTCAACTAGAGACCAATCAATATGGTCATGAGCCTGTGCAAAGTGCTGTAAACAATATTGTGCTGTTAGTGAAGGCATTAGCATTGGTCATTTGCTGCCACAGCACATTAACACCAAATTTCGCTCCACTATCCTAACAGATACGTTCATCGGACATCCCACATTGATTTCTGTGGGTATTTCATGCAGTGTTGCTTGTAATTGTATTATAAATTTTTGACATGTCTCCTGCAAGCAAACAAAATAGACTGCAAATGTACATCATGAGATGGATAAACCATAATTCCACAATTGTCTATTAGCACTGACAACTCTAGCAAACAGTGCTGCTCTCGGTCATTAAGTGAAGGCAATCATCGTCCACTGTGTTGCCCGTGGTGAGAGGTAACGCCTGAAATTTGGTGTTCTCAGCACACTGGTGACAGATCTCAGAACATTGAATTCCCTAATAATTTCCTAAACGGAATGTCTGATGTATCTAGCACCAATTACCATTCTGTTTTGAATATCTGTCAGTTCCCATCTTGTGGCCATAATTACGTTGGAAACCTATACATGTGAATCAGCTGAGTGCAAATGACATCTCCGACAATGTACTGCCCATTTACACCTTATATATGGGATGGTGCTGCCATCTGTTTATGTGTATGTCACATGTATTTCATGTAAAATGTGGGTTCTGTGTGGGTGTCATGCCACAAGGAACCATACAGTTCAAACAAATTTGTATGTGCCAAATATAAAAGCATGATCACTGTACTACTATGTTAAAAGCACCATCCTTACACTTGTTTAAGAGTATAACGTTTCATAATCTTTAATGAACATGTCCTGTATTATCTTACTTATTAGGCGGGATGTCAAATGTTGAATACATGCAAACATCACACCACAATACAACTAAACGGTTCAAACACATTACTGTGTGTCAGATGATTGCAGCTGTAACTTGGAAATGACCAAAAGGTTGAAACTGCAATAATGGGTATTGTACGGCAAATATGAAGAGATTTAAAGGTCTATGAGTCTATGATAAATTGTACAAATTGGAAGTAGTTCTTTACATTACACATGAGAAATTACTAATATTTAGCAAAACATGGACAAATCAAACCTAATGAAATTTTTAATGTACACTTGAGTTGAAGACTGAGTACTGGAGAACTCAGCACATGCAATGAGAAATACATTCTGCAGAAAAAGTGCTGAGAAAAATACTTACTGCTGCCAAGAAAAAAATTTCTGGCTATCAAATGGTGTACAGTCCTGCAGTAATTCATACACGGTGATATCTGGCACTTCATCAGTTTTTCTTTGAGACATCAGAGACATTTCTAAAAGAGGTAACTTCTGCAAGGTTGACTGAAAGATTTCTTTTGTTACAGGTGAATTTTCTAGCTCCCCTTGCTCATACACAGCTGAGAGACTCTCACCACTGAACATTATCAATGCAATAACAACAAGTGGATGTTGTTTTAAAAATATTTCTACATTGTTATTCCCTAGGTACTGTATGGTTTTAAGTATTAGATTATAAATGAATGCTGCATCTGTAGTATTAGGATTGAAATCTCTGAATGCCAGCCACAATTTAAACCAATGTAACTCGGTACTTTCACTGTCAGGAAATGCTTCACACAGTTCCTGAATTTGTTCTTCCGTGTATTTACTGTCTTCCAAGCACACATATGGCAAATTATATAATTTATGCTTGAGTATGAGCTCTGTCAATAGCTGGTGAACACTTTGCAAACTTGTATTAGCTGTTGGTGCATTTAGAATATCCTTCAGCCTGTGTAATGATGATGCCCTGGCAAGTCTTCTGAGTATGCTGGAAATTCTAGTTTTTTCGTGACTATCGAAGACTCCAAACCTGTAAAAATGTTTGCACATAAAATCATAAATGTATATTAGATGAAGGAACAATATTAGCTGAAAGAGTTATTTAGGCTGTCGCAAAGTTTTCAATAAACTGGCACAAAATTCTACATAAAGAATGAATCATGGATCATTATTCATAATGATTTTCCTCAGCACAGACATTGTCATTGTGTATTTGTGGTTATTCGTCAATTACATCAATAGAAAACTCTAGCACTGTATATCCAAACTTGCACTGTCTGGGCACCATTTCTTGTAAATCATGTCTGAAGCACAGACCACAATTTGTATGGAAGAGGATAACAAGCTGTAATGGAATGTTTTCATCTTTGATGATATTTCTTTGCATTACAGATGTTGAATACAACTGGAAGGGTAAATGAAGTCTAGAAAATCTGTTTTACACATCATTTGATTCCCAGTCACAGCCAATATGAAAAAATAGTTGCTACGCATGTAGAAGCTGAAAACTAAATAAAAAATACTGCAACCAGCAGTGAGCAGAGCATGTGCTTGGAAGATGCTACTGCAAGATACTTCTTTGACAATTTTAACAGCCTGTCATCTTTTAACAGAAAATGAATCATATGATGGAGATTGTGGCTTTACACTCTGTTAAGAAAAGTAGGAAGATAAGTCTGCTAGAAATTGGCACACAAAAGCCACAGAATGCCACTTAGTATTAAATGACTGAATTCAATTTTGTTTTTCTCCTTTGTTAAATAAGTTTTGCTTACAAATAATAGGTTGAAATTTCAAAATCAACATTATTGTTCATTAGTTGTTAAAGGTGCCTCTTCATAAAAAAGGTTTCTTTTTTAATTAATGTAACTATTTCTACATAAAAAGATAATGCTTTCCTGCTTAGACATTCTGAATGTCATCATTTTTGTGTGTTGTGTAAAAAATATCTATTTTAGTGTATGTATGAAGACCGAAGTGATGAATGATAATTTGTACCAATGTCAGGATTTGAACCTGGGTCTCCTGTTCATCAGGCAGAGTCTTAAAAAGGTGTCTGGAACCATATAGTCTCATTTAATGTCTGTTTATGTCACATGAAGATGGCCTACGAAACAGAAAACAGATTAGTGAACAAACAAATAGAATTTTGTAGAATATCTGGAAATGTTTCCTATTATAAACACTTATGAGGGGTTACCCAAAAAAGAACCAGAATTATTTTTTAAAAGCTATATATTGTCAAACTGTTTGCAAAACAACCTTATCCCCTTCAAAATAGTCTCTACTTCAACCAACACATTTGTCCCACAAGTGCTTCCACTGTTTGAAGCTTTTTTGTAGTCATTTTTAGAAATGGCTGAAAGCTTCTCCCTTCAGCCCCCCCCCCACCCCACCCCCCGCCCCCCACCCCCCACCCCAAATATTGTCCACCACCGCTCGTGGTCTCACGGTAGCATTCTCGCTTCCCGAGCACAGGGTCCCAGGTTCGATACCCGTTGGGGACGGATTTTCACCTGCCCCGAGATGACTGGGTGGTGTTGTGTCGTCTTCATCATCATCATCATAATTCATCCCCACTGTGGTCGGAGGAATGCAACGGCAAACCACCTCCATTAGGACTTTGCCGAGGACGGCTGTGTGGGTCTCCCGCATCGTTCCCCTACGCTCTGTCAAGAAGAATGGGACTTCATTTCCATTTCTTCAAAGTTGTCAAATCAGTACCTTTTCATGCCCCTTTTCACATGTGGAAATAAGAAAAAGTCGCATGGAGCCAGGTCAGGCGAGTAACGTGCATGGTGCAGTGGAACCAAGCCATTTTTAGCCAGAAACTCTCTAATAGAGGTGGCTGTGAGTGGAGGTGGGTTGTCATGGTGGAAGAACCAGTCTCCTGTCTGCCACAAATCACGTCTCTCTTGATGAATACTATAGTGGAATCTTCTTAAAACTTCCAAGTCCATGATTTGATTAACAGTTTCACCTGGTGGAACAAACTCTGAATGAACTATGCCCTTGGCATCGAACAAGCAAATCAGCATTGTTTTGATGTTCAATTTGACTTGAGGACATTTTTTTGGATGGGGTGACAATTACGTCTTCCACTGGCTTGACTGATGCTTTTTTTCTGGGTCATACCCATAGCACCAATAATGACCTTTCATAGAAAATCTGGATCAGTTTCAAGCTATTGTTTCGAAGTATGACATGTTTTAACTCATCATTCCTTTTGATTGTCAGTCAGAATCCAAATAACAAACTTGGCAGCAACCGTTTTCATTGTCAAGTCTTCAAAATTTGCTGAACTTAGCTCCAATATAACCCACTAATCTCTGACCTGCTGATCAATTGGTTGACGGTCTCTGAACACAAGCTCTCAAATTTTTTTAAAATATTTACATTGATTCAGGCATTTGATGGACATCCAGAACAAAGTTCATCATCAGTTGCCATGTCACCATTTTTAAATCAAGCAAACCACTCGTACACTTGAGTTTTTCCTGCAGATTCATCTTGGTAAGCTGTTTTCATCATTAAAACAGTTTCAGTATCATTTTTATTGAGCAGAAAACAAAATTTTACAGCTGCTCATTGTTCACTTAAACTTTCCTTCATAAAAAATGAAACAAGAAAAGATCAGCGCTAGCAAGGACAATCACTGCAGATGAACAGAGCAAGCCAGGTCAACAACTTAGGCAGCACTGAACTGGCTATGAGTTGCACGACATATGTCTAGCGGTAGAAATGCATATTACACAAGCTCTGTCCATGGCAATGTAATTCCAGTATTTTTTGGGTACCCCCTTATCCACAGGAATATCATTTTACAATGTGTTCTGGGGAACTTTCACGTGGGAGGCAGATAGGGAAATGGAACATCTGCCTTTGGGGCATATACATATTGCTTCCTTCTGACATGTATTAAGCAACTGTTGAATATTGGGATTTATTTGAAAATTTGAAGTGAATGAAGTCTTGAAATTCAACAAAGATTTCAATTTTTTATTCAATCTCAGACAGAAAATTCATCAGTCTCAAACAAGTTTTATCAGTTTTGACACTATTTTACCCATACTGAAATAATGAATGGAGTCACTTAAGTAGTCCTCAGATAAACCAACAGAGCAATCTGGAACATGTGTTGAATCTGGAGGTTCACATTCTCAATTTCTCGTATCTGGCATATTATCATCAGGATTGAGATTGCTCACATTTTCAATTGGGTGGTGCTCATTGACTTTAAAAGTAATAGTTGCATTCTCTTCCTACAAAATATTCTGATCCATTTTATTTTATAATATTTCTGAAACTTTCATATTTTGCGAGAGGAACATATGAATCACTGGTGTCACCTACAGAGTCACCTACAGAATCATCTGCGTAATTTGTCTGCTTCTATGAGACACACATGCAAAGATTTTTACAGCTATTATGCTCTAAAAAATAACAGCCTGAGTTAGGAACTAATACATGCTAGGACTTTCTTGTTGAATGTAATTTATGAAAAGAGTTGTAAAAAGAGCAGCTACCTATCTTCACAAACAAGCAAACAGCCAGAAAATAATGATACAATGAAGGCACCATAATAAATCAAATCCAAATTTATACTGTATAAATTATACATCTATACTCAGAAAAAATTTTGAACAAGTAAAATAGTAGTTTACAAAGAAAGAAAACTACACTGAAATGAGCTGAAACCACACTCAAAAAGAAGTAATTTGGTAGTTGTGACTTTATCAACAAATTTATTCACTCCAAATTCCTTGAAGCAAACTCACTAAAACATAATTTAAGTTGCAGCATAGTCAAGTAACTAAAAATGTCATGCAAAAGAACTTAAAGAATACAATCAATTATCTGCCTGTGAGGCACAGCAATGCAAGTTCAGGAGCATTTGCCTGTGCGACAGTGTTTGGCTGAAATGGAAGCAAGTTTTGTTGAGTAAATCACCACGATGAGGCACATGACCTTCACTGTACTATGACTAAATACCTCCCTCGCATCCCCTCATAGATGACAAATCCTGTCTCGCAGACATTCTACATTTATCCCACCCTCAAAAACTACCTATCCCCACCATACACAATCCAGAACCTAAGCAGACCAAAACACAGTCAGGAACCTTTCCTCCAAAAGCCTTAGCACTGCACAAATATCAATCCTTTCGAAAGGCCTCACTTTTTGCCCCACTACCAAATTCAGTCATGCTGAACTTGTTAAAAACCTTCTTTTCTCCTCCAGGTCCCTACAGTGGAAACACTTTTTCACCAGCAACACTGCCAATTAGACTCAACCAAAGACCAGTGTTCCAGTGTTGAACCCTCCCTGACTCTGTTCACTCTTCCATCCAACTGTGATACTCACTCACTGCCCCCCCCCCCCCCCCCTCGGAATCACCCCCTTATAAACTTTCCAGATTTTCTTAACGTCGAACCTTGCCTCACCATCATTCCCCTAATCCCTCAATATGCAAACTAACCTTACATCCATGGAAAAAAGCAAAAAAAAAAAAAAAAAAAAAATTGCAAACCACCACCTAAAAATTGATCCCGGCCTTATAATCCTACCTGCGAACAAATTAGAAGTATCTTTCCCCCTAGAATTGTGCCTATCTGCAATCAGCATCTCTGCTACATGATGAGTAGCAATTATTGTTTTCATAATATTGTTACATTATTACAATTACATACTTTGACCTTCAAGCAATATTTGTCCATTTACAGGCAAGATGTTGCATTATACTGCATTGGTCCCAACTGCAGCCAAAAAACAAGGGAAGTATTTCTTTTCAAAGCATAACTAACTAGCAAAACCGGCAATGCATCTTTATTGGCAAACACATATGATATACATCCTAATCTGGGGTATCGCTGGGAACTGCGTCAACACGCAAACTGTGGCTCCTCATTGTGATTTTGCCCATTTTGAAGGTTTGGGACTCAAAAATGTTAAAAAAAAACATATAGAATATAAACAAGAAAGGCTCCTTCATTTTCATTTTTATTGTTTTTAAGTTTCTTTAAATGTCTGTATACAATACAATTACAAAACTTAAAAAAATACAGCATTTTTTGTTTTTTGGATATTGTGCGGTAAGAGTATCAACTGGTTTTCATCTGATTTTCTGAATTACCGGTTCATGAATGCATAACATACAACTGACAATGCAAAAAACATTCTGATTACAAATCAATTTGAATGTCTGGCATTGAGCACTGTTTATTGTTATTGCACACTAAACTCTGATTGGTAAGTGAAGTCACTTCAAATAAATAGGTAAGTAAATAAGTCAAGAACTTTTCCAAAATTTTTGAAAACAATGTTAAAAATTTCCTGTTTATTTATTACTAAAGATATTTAAGGATGGTAATTCTTAGGCAGTTCACTGAACCAAGAGACAATGGAATATTCACATTTTTATAATAACAGGTCCCAAGGCAACAGAACATATCCATTAACAAGTTTTACCAAGTGGGATGATTTCGTTCATAAAGTTTAATTAAATATAGGGCATTACTTTAATTCACAAAATATTCATATTTATGACTAACCTGCTCAAATGGTCCAATACAAGATCTTTTGTTGTCTGCATTGCATCTTCAGATCTTATATTGTCTATCATAAACTGTGATATCTCCATTGAAGCAAACATTCTTGCTGCTTCAACAGAAGTCAAAACACACAAATTATCTTTCTCCATTTGATATGAAAGATCTTTCATAGCATTTTCCCATTGGCGTAAACAATCCAATGATTCTTCTGGAGGGTTACCATTGTTATAATAAGAATCAATCCAACATATCAAAATATCATCTCTGTTGTTACGCAGTAAATATTTCCAAGTAACATCTGGACTTAGAAGTTCTTGTAAATACGAACCTGCAAATTTTAAAAGCTTTACATAGCAGAGCTTGAGAGTAGCCCACCAAAACAAAATCTGAACCCAATGCAGATTACAATATGTAGTTATACAAATATAATTGCTTTAAATCAGTGGAGCTTTTTTACATCATCAACCAGTGTAGGTAACAAAATGCTTCTTTTGAATATCTCACTCATATATGAAAAACAGACTTCTCATACAAACACTGGTAGAGCCTAAGAGTGGGTAAATAGTTTTTGAAACTGGGAAGGTACATTGAATAAAGTATATACATAATTTATCTGCAGGACAGCTGATCACTGGAAGCCATTTGTATACCAATCATCTTTTGAAACTCGGTAGGAGCCTTACACTAACTGAACATAGGAAGAAATATTGGAATTTTGATTAAACTGAGAAATACTTCCACCCCACAACAAGCTTAAATTTAACTTTCATTTTGTCTTTCTGCATCATGTTACTATCATAGCATCTCAACAGATATTAGTGCTACTGCTGTCTGATGACCAATGATCCACAGATTTATTTTGTTCATCCCTATGCCCTAAAATGCAATCCTCACTACAACAACAGATGCTTCTTGACCTTGAGAATCTTACGCTTTAATGAAAACTGTTCTGGAGGTGTCATCCTTATAAAAAGCAATGACGTTAAACAACTGCCAAGATCCAGCCACAGTCATAAAGATTTCTTTTCTCTATCCTATTCTTTTTTAAGGAGAGTCCATATTTATGCAAAATATGTCAAAATATACATTATGGCAGATCTGCAGCTGTGACAAACTGTTCATGTACATAACATTCACGATAATGAAAAGGATAAATTGCTACTCACAATAAAGAAGATATGTTGCATTGCAGACAGGTATGATGATCATTTTCATAATATTGTTGATATTCCAACTAGGACTTTCCATTGTTTAACATTCATAATTAATGTTTAAGCTCTAAAACTACAAAGGGAATGAAGAGTTGGCCAGTAGACCCACTTGTCTTCAGCAGGTGAAATTTCATTACTGCTGATAGACACGTGTAAAAGTGGAAACACTAATCTCTGCTTTTGGAAATATTAATTGAATTAATTGAGGAAGCCTCAAGGCTAGATGAAATATGCAGGGCTGCAGAAGCAAGCTTAACTATGGGAAATACAGATGCCACCTACAGAAAAATTAAGGATACCTTAGGAGAAAATCAAAGCAACTGTTTGGATATCAAATACTGTGAGATCGGGTTTTTGGAAACCATCAACCAGATATCACACCCTGCAGCCATTCACCCTGGTGGGCCCTCACTTGTGAGTAACTGCCAAAAAACAATTCAGAATTTTGAGAATCATATGGGTTTTAATGTCATCAGGTGTGTATAAATTATTTTAATTATCAAATCTTTATGGAAATTACTTTGATTATTATTTGTATTCAATTCAATGATTTAAATGTAATTTTTTATTTCTGTTCCTTTGTCACTTCATTTCAATCATCATATCAACTATTTCATTGGCTCTCTGTTTCTTTCTATCATTCTCTTCTGCTTGAAATCTTTGTTGATGTCACTCTAATTTATTTTATGTATTAATTTTTATTTAATTTCTTCCATTTAATCTTCTCATTTTTTCATTAACGTTATTGCTTTCATTAGTTCTGTTCCTCATTTTGCTTGAATTTCATTTTACTTATAATCCCTTCTTTTGTTTAACTCTTCATCTGTGTTATTTTGCCAACAGTGCAGTAAGAATGAATACCGCATTTTAAATGTTTGTATGATGATTACCATCAAAAAAGGAAAGAAAAGAAAAAGAAAAAAGCACATCTTGCAACAAAAAATAAATTTTCGTCGCCATCGCACAGCAGATATAATGTAACCTTTTGTTTTTAAACAGACAGATCAGCATTTGCAAATATTTAAATATTATAGAAGATTATATAATTAAATTTACATTCATAAAAATTTTGAATAGAAAAATAATGATGTCATTAAAAAAACCAATTAGAGCAAATGAAAACATTCATATAGTGACTCAAAAGATGTGACAAAGGAAAAGAAAGAAATTAAAAAATTACGTTTAAATCTAATTGAATAATATAATGACCAACATCATTTCGATAAAGATTTAAAAATAAAAAAAATCTCTACCCTATCCATCACGCCATGGAACCAAATATACCATCACTCATTTTATAACACTACTGAGGGTCACATAAAAGTCTGAATTTTTTTTTAATTTACTCTGTAACGAGGACACACCAGGGTGAATGGCTGCATGGTGTGATTACCTGCAGTCTTAACATAAATGACCATATAGCATACTTGAGCACGGCATTATAGACAGTAAAGGGAAAATATATTGAGAGGAGATAGGAGACATGATACTGCAAAAAAGTGACAGAGCACTCACAGACCTAAGTTGAAACAAGGCTCCTGGAGAAGACATTCCCTCAGAATTACTGAAATCTCTTGCTGAGCCAGCCAGACAAAACCATTCCATGTAATGTACAAGATATATGAGACAGGTGAAATATCCTCAGGTTTCAACAAGAATGTAATATTACGGTATATTGATAATTTTTACTTATGGACCGTCTGACAGCAAATGAATGAAACACAATTTGAGTGCCATACGCGTTTCGCCTTTATTTTCTGCAAGGCATCATCAGTGGCCTGGAATATGTACGTATGTTAGCTATTTTATTTACATTTTTGTCATTGTGCCTACAGGTTATAAACAGTTCTGGTGGTTGGTATTTCCTATTTCCTATTCCTGTCAGATGGTCTATAAGTAAAAATTATAAATATACCGTAATATTACATGCAACTGAGGAAGACAGGACTATAAAAGTTGAAGAATGTAATAATTTAAATGCAAAGACTGCAGGTGCTGACAGTTGTGAATATATATTACTGAACAACCAGTTTAATAAGTTGTGGTTGCAAAATATTGATACTAATTATTTACAGATGAATGGAAAAACACAGAAACTGATCTCAATGAAGATTACTTTGGGCTTCGGAGAAATGTAGGAACATGTGAACATTTTAGCAGGTAGTAGGGTACAGAAAGGCAAACATACATGTGTTGTATTTGTAGATTTGGAGAAAGCTTTCAACAATTTTGACTGTATCAAACTGTTTGAAATTCTGAAAGTAGCAGAAATGAAACACAGTAAGCAAATTGATGTACTTCACTCATGATGCATGCAATTTCAGAGATTGCGCGTCCATACAGTTCACAGGCCTGCTTATAGAGGCCACCTGGGTCAGCCCCCTGGTACACTTTGGTGAGACCCCAGAGAAACAGTATTATTTAAGTGACAGCAAATCAGTGTTTGGCCTATCCTGTAAGCTGTATCACTGTTGTCCATTCAATATGTTCAATGCTCCGCACACATTGTATCTTATATTGGCTCTATAAAGTACTATGTTCCATAAATCGTGTTTGTTCTTGCTATAACACAAACCTTATTTACAACCTATACAGAAATTAGATTGCAGTTATAAGTTTCAAAAGTCTTGAAAGGGATGTATAATTGAGAAGGGAGTAACACAAGGTTGTAGCCTACTCCCAATTTTGTTCAACCCATACACTGAGCATGCAGCAAAGGAAACCAAATAGATATTTGGAAAGGGAATTAAAATCCTGCCAGAAGAAATAAAAGTGTTGAGGTTTGCCAATAACATTCTCATTCTGTTAGAAGAAGCAAAGAGCTTGAAAGAGCAACTGACAGAAATGGAGAAAGTCTTGAAAAGTGATTGTAAAATGAACACCAACAGAAGTAAAACAACAGAAATGAAATGAAAACAAAATTAAATCATATCAAATTGTTAGGGCTTCCGTGGCCACTTGTTGAGAAACTGCCTATTGGCTTCTGTCAAGGGGTCCTTCAGCCGACGTTCATCTAAAAAATTTTCTGATGCTTCACCAGCACGAGTGGCTGGCATTGTCAAAGCTTCACCCTTCATTGCCGAGCTCGCAGCCACAGACTATATGTACCTGGCACGCCAATGTCCGAAGGCTTCTCCACAGTCATTTCCGTTGCGGTTCTCCTCTTGCTACCTGAGGTGGTCGTTCGCTGCAGTATGGGAAGGCAGGATACGTTTACCTTAATGCTTTCCTCATTCTTGTTGAAACTGTTCACGTGTTTTTGTATTTCTACAGCTTCTCTGAACAAGCGCATGTCATAGTGCTTCTCTCCTGCCATAACTTCCGTGTCAGTGAATTTTATTATGTGGTCGGTGTCATTCAGTGCGTGCTCTGCCACGACCGATTCCTCCACCTGCCCCAACTTGCAATGTTGCTTATGCTCTTGGATCCTGGTGTTAATTGATCGTCCACTCATTCCGACAAAAACTTTTCTGCATGTGCATGGTATATGGTATATTCCCGACATTGCAAATGGGTCTCTTTTCTCCTTCACCAATCTAGGACACTCTTTGATCTTCTTTGTCGGTTTGAAAATTGTCTTTACGCCATGTTTGCGCAATATACGGTTGATTCTGTCCGTCACTCTGGGAATGTATGGCAGAAAGCCGTACCCGACATTTCTTTTTCTGGTTCCTTACTTCGCCGAGTGTTTTGCTCTGTTACACTTCTAATGTAATTTGTGGGGTACCCATTGCTCCTCAGAACAGTTTTCAGGTGTTGCAGTTCCCGTTTGAAGTGTTGCGGCTCACATATTCGTCCTGCTCTCATTACGAGCAAACTAATCATGCCTCTTTTCTGGCACAGGTGGTGGTTTGACAGTTTGTGCAGGTATCGGTCCGTGTGTGTCGGTTTTCGATACACGCAGAGTCCCTGGTTTTCGCTGTCCCTTCTGGCTGTAGAGAAGCACTATGACACGTGCTAGTTCAGAGAAGCTGTAGAAATACAAAAACCCGCAAACAGTTTCAACAAGAAAGAGAAAAGCCTTAAGGTAAACGGATCCTGGCTTCCCGTACTGCAGCGAACGACCGTCTCAGGTAGCAAGAGGAGAACTGCACCAGAAATGACCACGGAGAAGTCCTCGGATGTTGGCGCTCCAGGTACATATAGTCTACGGCCGCGAGCTCGGCTCCAGTTCACCACCGGCAATGGAGGGTGAAGCTTTGACAATGCAAGCCACTCGTGCTGGTGAAACATCAGACAAATCTTTAGATGAACGTCGGCCAAAGAAACTGAGACAGAAGCCAATAGGCAGTGTGTCAAAATTAAATCATGCCATGCCAAGGGAATTAGATTAGGAAATGGGACACTAAAACTAGTAAATGAGTTTTGCTATTTTAGCAACAAAATAACTGATGATGGCTGAAGTACAGAAGACATAAAATGTAGACTGGTTGTACCAAGATATCCATTTTAGAAGAGGAATTTATTAACATCTAATACAAATTTAAGTGTTGTGAAGTCTTTTCAGAAAATATTTGTCTGGAGCGTGGCCTTATACGGAAGTTAAATGTGTTGTGGATGAAATTAGGATACAATTTTATAACAAGAACACAACATTTTTAGCAATAGTGATCTTCTTCCTTTAATATCTAAAAGATAACTCATAGCACAACAAAAACTTCACAAAGCAAAAGGATGGAAAATAAAGGAAACTCTTATGAGCAAAGAAATTCACAACACAGAACGAAGCACCACCACAGGAGCGGAGAGGAAACACCGTTCTGATTTATTTATTTTAACACTTCCCCAAATGAAACTGTGGTGCACTGAACAACTTTTAAATAAAAAATAAGAAGTCAAACACATTAGTTATGAAGTCCTATCTAGGTACAGATTGCTTTAAACTTGTTTGATTTTAAAGGCTTTGCAAACATGTCACCAAGTTGATTTTCAGAACATACATATTCTACATTGATACATCCATTTTGATAGAGTTCCCGCACAAAATAGTACCATACTTCGATGTGCTTAGAGCATGTGAGGAACACTACATTTTTCACTAATTTAATGGCACTTCCATTGTCAATTAACAATAAGAGCGTGTTCCTATTTCCACTGATCTCCAACAGCAGTCTGTTGAGCCATACTAACTCGGTTCCTTCACTTGCAGCAACGAACTCCACTTCAGTGGTGGATAGCGCACAACTGATTTCTGCAGTTGAGTTGTCCATGATACAGCCGTGTTGCCAATCATTGAAACAAAACCATTTGTTGATCATCTTGTTTTAGTGTTGCCAGCAAAGTCAGCATCAGCATAGGCACAAAGTTTACCACCCAATTAAGTATAGAAAGACCTAAGTCTGAAGTACCATGAAGATGTCTGAAAATATATATATTATACAGCATTCCGATCAGAAGAAGTGGATCAAGCAACTTTTGATGCGACATAAGCGAGAGCTCGATGAGTAGAGCATGCCAAGTACATTAACGATCCCAAACAATAAGGGACACTGTTGTCAAGAGTACTGCTATCTTTACTGTCCAATTGTTCATTATCACGTGAAGTTTTTAATGGCTTTGCATCAGCCATGTTAAAACAATGCAGAATCTTCTCTGTATATGCTCGCTGTGGAATAAACAAGCCCGACTTGCATTGCCCTATTTGCATACCTAAAAATAAGCCTAAGGATCCCACTGTAATTTTGAATTCAGACTTTAACATATCTAAAAATGAATTCACTGCACTTTCAGTTGTCCCTGCAATAAGTCCATCATCAACATAAATAGCAAACAGCAATTTTTCTGTTTTGCTTTGTCGAATGTAAATGCAAGGATCTTCTGTCGAATTAATAAAGCCATTTTTTTCTCATGAATGAATGAAACTTATTATTCCAGCAATGAGGTGATTGCTTAAGTCCAAACAATGATTTCTTGAGGCAACAAACATGACCTGACCCGTCATCAAACCTTTCTGGCTAAGCCATGTATATTTCTGTATCCAAGTCACCTTATAAAAATACAGTTCTAATGGTGAATTGACCAAGTTTCAAATTTTCTTCTGTTGCAATCACTTTTACAGCATGAATAGCATCATAATGAGCAACTGGACTGAATGTTTCATCATAATCAAGACCAGCATGCTGAAATATACCTCGCACAACCAAGTGAGCACAGTATTGATCAATTGATCCATCAGGTTTTTATTTAATATGAAGCACCTATTGTTTTCCTATAGGCAGTTCTACCAAGTCCCAAGTATCATTTGCTTCAAATGCCTTCATTTCTTCTTTCATCGTATTAAACCATTCACTGGAATTACTACTTTCCATAGTTTCATTGAAGTTTGTCGGTGCAAATTAATTTTGTCAGGCAAATTAATGCATATGCTTCTTGAGAGTGGTGAGGCTGGTATCCTAATTCGTAGTCACTAAATTTTACTGGGGGACATATTTCACGAACTAGATGTTGATTTGGTAACTCATTTAAATAATCTAGTTTCAATCTGATCAACAGCAGATTCAGTTCCTGTCCAGTTTCTTCAGGTATGGATTTAAATTCCAATTCAATCGAATTTCCAGTTGTACATAGCTTTTCTGGTTGAAAGTCAACATTGTGTGATTTTATCACATGATATTTTGATGGAATGCACATTTTGTAACCACCTTTGTCATTCACTTAGCCAATGAAATGGGCAGGTATAGCCTTATCATCGAACTTCGAACGAAATTTCTTTGAAAAATAAACATAGCATTTTGATCCAAATATCCATGGATAGCTAAAACTGTTTAAGCACTTTGCCAGTCCACAATCTGAAATGTGTTTTACCTTCAACACTCGACTTCCCAGTACAATTGAGCAGAAAAACAACTGTGTCACATGCATGAGCCCAATATGATTTAGGTAACTTGCTACATGTTAACACTGACTGAGCTAATTCAACTATATGTTGATTGCTTGTTCAACAACACCATTTTTTTCAGGAGTGTTGGACATGTAAGACGAAGTTCAATACCATGGTCTCACAGCACAGCAGCTACGAACTTACAGTTAAATTCTCCTCCACAGTCAGACCGAAATTCTTTTACCTTATGACCAGCAGCATCACACTCCTTCAAAAACTTTTTCAAATTGTCAGTCACTTCCGATTTATTTCAAATGAAATATATCCAAATGAAATGAGAATAATCATCTTTGAGAATCACATAGTAATGAATACCCCTTATAGAGTCAACAGACTTGGGTCCATTAACGTCTGCACTGATCAACTCACCGACAGTTTGTGGATGATCTCTGCGATGACTAAATGGTTTATGGTGGGATTTGCCAAGAAAATATCCATCACAAAACGATGTGGTGTCAGAGCACTTAACTGATATACCTAAACAAGAGAGCACATCTTGTACATGATGTTTATCTTGGCGACCGAGTCTCTCATGCCAACATCGTAGTTGTCCTTCTGAAGTTGCTAAGTTAATAATTACCTGTAAATCCGGAGGACAAACTCACAAGTTCATCATGAATACTGAACCAACTAGTCTTTCTATTGTGACTATTTCATTATGTCACCGAGTGATAACACCTTTGATATCATAAGTCATATTATATCCATTTTGTGTAGCTTGACTGACAGAGAAAAGTTGGTGTCTGACGTCAGGTACATACCAGACATTTTCAAGCAAAGCAGGTGTCCAGCTATTGTTTATGAATATTTCAATATGAATGTGCAAAAATAACTTCTTTGTCAGCTGTCTGTGCACACTGTGGGATCAGAAACATTTTGAATGTAGCGAAATGTTGTTTATTTGGTGAAATATGATGTGTCGTGCCATAGTCAGAAATCCAAGAACCTGCACTATCAAAATTAACATGAGACAACAAGCTAGTGGCTAGAAATGTATTTGGTTTGTTGCTCACTTTTAAACTGGAACTCTAATTATTATTATTGTTAGCTGTCGCTTTTGCTTCTTCTGCGGCCATGCGCTTTCTGCAGTTCGCAATATTATGTCCAGCTTTCTTGCAATGCAGACATGTACAATTTGCTTTCTTCTTTGACTTACTCCCCTCAGTTGCAAATTTCTTCGGCTTTTGATGTTGCTCATTCAATTTTGATTTTGCGTAGAAAGCACCAGCTGCCTGTGTAGCTAGCGAATTCTCAATCGAACGCAAATTCTCAATTAGAAGCTGTGTCGTCTGTGCAGTTTCAGGAACACGATACCAGGTGGATCTTTAAAACTGATATTCGGGTCCTAATGTTTTGATAATATGATGGTGGAGCAGTGAAAGAGGCAAAGTTGCATTTGGAGTAATTTTTTCCAGTTCACTGCACTAGTCTTGGAAAACGTTCACAAGTAGCGACATAACATCATCTCTTGATGTTTCAAAGAAACAATCGAACAACATATATAGTTGCTGCAATGAAGATTGTTCATATCCTGAAGTAAGGGTATCCAAAATGTCTTTTGTGTCAGTCTTCTTTCTTCCGTGATAGTGGGTTCCACATCAAGTGCTGTTCCAATGATACGAGCTGCCCGAGCGTTGTCCTGTTGCCAGTGCCAGTATGTGGTGGACAATTTTTCTCATTCCGCTAATGATTGACACTGACGTGTACCATCTATAATGGAGTAAAGAGAGTGTTCCTTTAAAAAAAAGTTGAATCTGCCATTTCCATGTTTCCCACTGATCTTCACTTGGCAATTTGCAAATGTTTGTACAATTAATATCATCACTCAGTTTCAGCTTTGTGTCTGCCATTCCAAAAATTTTGCAGTCTCACCAATATCCTAGTGAATGGAAAAATAGTCTGGCAAACAAATACTATAATTCTCAGAACCTGAAGCGTTCAAGACCTGGACCCATCAACTGTTGTGTAAGAACTTAGGATATAATTTTATAGCAAGAACACAACACTTTTAGCAATAGTGATTATCTTACTTTACTATCTAAAAGATGACTCATAGCAACAACAAAAACTTCATAGAATAAAAGCATCAAAAATAAAAGAAACTCTTAGCGACAAAGAAATCACAACACAGAACTAAATACCAACGTAGGACAGGAGAGGAAAACACAGTTCTGATTTATTTACTTTAATACTGGCCAATACGCAGTTCACACAAGAAGAGAATGGACTCTTGTGAAATGTGGTGCAACAGGATAATGTTGAAGATTAGGTGGGTAGATTAGGAAGTACTTTTTGTAACATTACGCAAATACCAATTTTAATTCACTTCACATACAGGCAAATACAGACACAATGAACGATGTTGTAATAAGAACAAGCACATGAAATGGGTTACATAAATGCACAGTTTAACAGTTAACCATGGACCTTGTCATTGGTGGGGAAGCCTGCATGCCTCGGCAATAGAGATAGCGGTAACATAGGTGCAACGACAGTGGAGGGTTATCAGTTGAGAAGCCACACAAACATGTGGTTCCTGAAGAGGGGCAGCAGCCTTTTCACTAGTTGCAGGAGCAACAGTCTGGATTATTGACTGATCTGGCCTTGTAACAACTAATACATAAAAGTCCCAAAATGGACTTTATGTGCTGGTACTGCAAATGGCTGAAAGCAAGGGGAAACTACAGATGTAATTAAAACATGCCAGAGGTAAAATAGTCCCATAATCAGGCAGGTAGGTCAGAAAATTTAAAAGGGGAAACGGATAAACTGAAGTTAGATATAGTGGGAATTAATGAAGTTTGGTGGCAAGAGGAACAACACTTCTGGTCATGTGAATACAGGCTTATAAAAACAAAATCAAATAGGGGTAATGTGGGAGTAGTTTAATGATGAATACAAAAATACGAGTATGGGTATGTTACTACAAACAGTATGGTGAATGCTTTATTGTAGCAAAGACAGACAAGAAGCCCACACCTAAAACACTAGTGCAAGTTTATATGCCCACTAGCACTGCAGATGATGATGAGATTGAAGAAATATATGATGAGATAAAAGAACAAAAATCAAACAATGGAAAATCCAGGGTGGAATGTAAAGCTTTAATTGTGTGAATCTTTTTGTTGTGCCTATCACAACTCAGCATCTCCGCTATATGAGATAAAAGAAATTATTCAGATAGTGATGGAAGACAAAAATTTAATAGTCATGGGGGGCTAGAATTCGATAGTAGGAAAAGGAAGAGAAGGATAAGTAACAAGTGAATATGGAATGGGGCTAAGGAATGAAAGAGGAAGCTGCCTGGTAGAATTTTGCACAGAGCATAACTTAATCATAGCTAACACATGGTTTGAGAATCATGAAAAAACGTTGTGTAAGTGGAAGAGGCCTGGAGACACTGGAAGGTTTCAGACAGATTATTATGATAAGACAGAGATTTGGGAATCAGGTTTTAAATTGTACAACATTTCCAGGGGCAGATGTGGACTCTGATCACAATCTATTGGTTATGAAATATACAGTAAAACTGCAAAAAGGTGGGAATTTAAGGAGATGGGACCTGGATAAACTGAAAGAACCAGAGGTTGTAGAGAGTTTCAGAGAGAGCATTAGGGAACGATTGATAAGAACAGGGCAAAGAAATACAGCACAAGAAGAATGGGTAACTTTGAGAGTCGCAATAGTGAAAGGAGCAGAAGATCAGGTAGACAAAAAGACGAGGGCTATTAGAAATCCTTGGGTAACAGAAGATAAATTGAATTTAATTGATGAAAGGAGAACCTATAAAAATGCAATAAATGAAGCATGCAAAAAGGAATACAAGAGTCTAAAAAATGAGATCGACAGGAAATGCAAAATGACTTAGCAGGGATGGCTACAAGACAAATGTAAGAATTAGAGGCATATATCACAAGGGGTAAGGTAGATATTGCCTACAGGAAAATTAAAGAGACCTTTGGAGAAAAGAGAACCACTTGTATGAATATCAAGAGCTCAGATGGAAAACCAGTTCTAAGCAAAGAAGGGAAGGCAGAAAGGTGTAAGGTGTATATTGGGGGCCTATACAATGGCGATGTAATTAAGGAGAACATTATTCAAATGGAAGAGGACGATGATGAGATGGGAGATATGATACTACATGAAGAATCTGACAGAGCACTGAAAGATCTAAGTCGAAACAAGGTCCTGGGTAGATAACATTCCATTAGAATTGGGAGAGCCAGCACTGAGAAAACTCTACCATCTGGTGAGCAACATGTAGGAGACTGGTGAAATGCCTTTGACTTCAAGAAGAATATAGTAATTCCAACTCCAAAGAAAGCAAGTGTTAACAGATGCGAAAATTGCCCAGCTATCAGTTTAATAAGTCACAGCTGCAAAATACTAACACAAATTCTTTATAGATGAATGGAAAAACTGGTAGAAACTGACCTCGGGGAGGATCAGTTTGGATTCTGTAGAAATGTTGGAACACATGAGGCAATATTAACCCTACAACTTATCTTAGAAGATAGATTAAGGAAAGGCAAACCTACATTACTAGGAATTTTAGTCTTGGAGAAAGCTCTTGACAATGTTGATTGGAATACTCTCTTCCAAATTCTGATGGCGGCAGGCGTAAAATACAGTAGAGAGGGAAAGTCTATTTACAATTTGCACAGAAACCAGATGGCAGTTCTATGAGTCATGGGGCATGAAATGGAAGCAGTGGTTGGGAAGGGAGTGAGACATTGTTGTAGCCTATCCCCGATGTTATTCAATCTGTATATTGAGCAAGCAATAAAGTAAACAAAAGAAAAATTTGGAGTAGGAAGTAAAATCCATGGAGAAGAAATGAAAACTTAAGAAGTTTGCTGACAACATTGTAATTCTGTCAGAAACAGCACAGGACCTGGAAAAGCATTTGAATGGAATGGACAATGCCTTGAATGGAGGATATAAGATGAACATCAACAAAAGCAAAACAAGGATAATGGAATGTAGTCTAATTAAATCATGTGATGTTGAGGGAAAAGGAAAGTATTTCTGAAGAAGAGAAATTTGTTAACATCGAGTATAGATTGAAATGTCACGAAGTCTTTTCTGAAAGTATTTGTATGGAGTGTAGCCATGCACGGAAGCAAAACATAGACGATAAATAGCTTAGACAAGAAGAGAACAGAAGCTTTTGAAATGTGGTGCTACAGAAGAATGCTGAAGATTAGATGGAAAGATCACATAATTATAGAGGAGGTACTAAACAGAATTGGGGAGAAGAGGAATCTGTTGCACAAGTTGGCTAGAAGAAGGGATTGGTTGGTAGGACACATTCCGAGGCATCAAGGATTCATCAATTTAGTATTGGAGAGAAGTGCAGAGGGTAAAAGTCGTAGAAGGAGACCAAGGCAGGAATACACTAAACAGATTCCGAAGGATGGTTACTTGGAGATGAAGCTTGCACAGGATAGAACAGCATTGAGAGATGCATCAAACAAATCTGTAGTCTGGAGACAACAACAACATCAACAACAGTTAAGTGTTCCTTAGTCACAAAAACATTGGAGCAGCAAGGGCCTGGTGCAGTGCTTTATATACAATTGTCTGCACATGGCGCAGCACTTGCTGTGCCAGCTGTACCAAGTGAGGTGGAGTCTTTAGGCCGGCCACGCAGATGCATGCCGTTTAATTATGCGCGTTCAATGTATAGGGTTACACAACACTCCTTCCCCCCTTGGGGAAAACTGTTCACCGTGGAGATGTCCACATTTTTATCACAGGGGATGACATTTGCAGGCTGGTGAACAGTGAAAAGTAACACCCTTACACAAGAGAGCATGGAGGAGCTGAACCACCGTGGCCACATCAGGAAGAAATTTATGGTACTATGCAAAGTTTCTGAGAAAGGCTTGCAACTGTTTGAAACGGGTAGGACACTGCAAACTGTACCAGCAATTACATAGTGTACAGGCTTGACACCAGCATGCAAGACTTCAAAACTGAGGTAGACAATGGACAGCTGAAAGAAATTGTAATTTGTCCAAATTACAATTCAATATGGCAGCCTGTATCATAGTGAACAAGGTACAAAGGTTCTGCAAGTGTTCATCTATAGGGGAACCGCAGGCCACAATATAATTCAGGTAGTTAATGCACCCCAACATGGAAGCTGTGAGTTGCTCCAAAAATCATTGGAAAAGAGCACAGACACTAGCACTGCTGAATGACAGGCACTGCTATTGGCATCAGCTGAAGTGGTATTAACTATGAGGGTATGTTTGGAATCATTATCCAGGGGCAGCTGCAAGTAGGCTTCAAACAAATCTATTTTGGAAAAATATTGGCCTCCAGAAAGCTGAGCAAAGAGTTCATTCTGCTGGGTTAAGGAACAGATATCTATAACAGACTGCGAATATACAGACTTTTTAAAATCATTACTGAGCTGAAGGTTGCTGTTAGGTTTGGCAAAAATTACTAATGGAGTAGACTATTCACTGGAGGAGACTGTCATGACAACACCCAATGACATAAATTGATTGAGTACTGATTTCACTTGCTTTCATAAAGGAATGGGGTTAGAGCAGCCACAAAAAAACAGGCGTGTGCTGTTGGTTTCATTGTGAAGTGAGCCTTGAAATTTGTAGCACACCCTAAACCGTCCAAAAACAATGAGGAAAATTCTGAGCGTAGCCCATCCAGCTGTTGACACAAGTAGATCCAATACCAGATGCACTTCATCAGAAACAGAGACTCCAAATATTCTGAAGGTGCTTAACCCAAATAAGTTTTCAATCACGAGAAAAGGAACAAAGTCGGTGATCTCAGATCCACATATGTTTGATAATTTAACAAAGTCACTGCTGCACTCATGTCTACTTGCACTTGTGACATCTTGTCCATAACATGTGCGCCAATATATAATTTTTTGGAGCTACCATTACTTGAGAAACACTGTCCACATCTACGTTAAAGTCTGAGGCATGACAAGTTTGAGAGTTGCACAGTCCGATACACAATTCTATCGCCCAGTCCTTTGGGTACGCAGCCTGCTCATGCTGAAAAGAGCAATAAGTGCATGATGATAGGGGAGCACATGACTGCTGTTGTGATATTGACTGCAGCTGCTGCTGCTTAGCATGGAACTGTCCCACGCAAAATGGAGACCACGGTTGCACAGATGTGACATCATCTCCCCCATCCATGAGCTAATTGATGGCAGCTGATGTAGAGATGCAATGGTGGTTACTTCATACCATGCATCTATCTGATTTCCTATTTCCTTAGATACTTCGAAAGACTGGGCAATATTCAAACCCTCTGTGTGAGAGGGGTTTTCACATTGTAAATTGTGTTCATGAACTTCTCTGCCAGAGACGATGCATATTATAGCATCATGAATCATCAAAGCGGCATTTGCGTTGTGGTGAGCTTCAGTAACATACTGGCAACAACAAATAAGCTCATGAAGTTCCATTGCCCAAGCTCCGTATGGCTATTGTGGCTGCTTTTGACAATGGTAGAGCTTAACATAAGCAGCAATAACATGAGTACATTTGCAAAGGCAATTGGAGAGCAACTGGCACATTTCATGTAAAGAGAGATTAGCAGGTTCCTGCAGAGGAGATAGCTGACACAAAAGATGATAAACACAAAAATAAATCCATGGTAGAAAGAAAGCCTTGTGTATGTTGGGATCAGCGACACCAAAAGCTCAGAAATGTTGCCGAAAGAATTTTTCATATGTGTCCCGATCCTCTGCAGTATCATCACATGGAGGAAAAGATGTAGGTTGCATCAACAGTGGTGAACCTTGGCATATCAAAGAAGCTGCAAAATTATTTAGTGCCATGGAGAGGGCTTACTGCTGGCTGGTGACAGCTCACTGCTGTTCAACAAGAGATTGAGAATTGCTTCCACTGACATACAGAAATCCAGAAATGAAACACACAGAATACAACCCTGTACTCATCGCCAAAAATTTTGTCATGTTACACAAAAACAATATTAGAATACCCACCAACCAACTTTAGTTCACTTCAAGGATGTGGTAATAAGAACAAACACACAGAATCATACATTATGTGATCCAAAGTATCCGGAGACCCCCAAAAACATATGTTTTGCATATTAGGTACATTGTGATGTCACCTACCAACAGGTACTCCTCATCAATGAACTCAGTAGTGATTAGACATCGTGAGACAGCAGAATGGGGCACTCTGTGGAACTCACGGTCTTCAAACGTGGTCAGGCGATTGGGTGTCACTTGTCATATGTCTGTACATGAGATTTCCACACTCCTAATCATCCGTAGGTCCACTGTTTCTGATGTGATAGTGAAGTAGAAACATGAAGGGACATATACAGCACAAAAGCATACAGGATGACCTCATCTGGTCACTGACAGAGGCCGCTGACAGTTGAAGAGGGTCGTAATGTGTAATAGGTAGACATCTATCCAAACCACCACACAGGAATTCCAAACTGCATCAGGATCCACTGCACTTAATATGAGAGTTAGGCAGGTGAGAAAACTTGGATTTCATGGTTGAGCGCCTGCTTGTAAGCCACACATCACACCAGTAAATGCCAAACAACATCTCACCTGGTGTAAGGAGCATAAACATTGGATGATTGAACAATGAAAAAATGCTGTGTGGAGTGATGAATCACGGTACACAATGTGACAATCCGATGGCAGGGTGTCGGTATGGCGAATGCCGAGTGAACATCTTTTGTCAGCTTGTGTAGTGCCAACAGTAAAATTCGGAGGCTGGGGTGTTATGGTGTGGTCGTGTTTTTCATGGAGGGGGATTGCACCTCTTCTTGTTTTGCATGGCACTATCACAGCGCAGTCCTACTTTGATGTTTTAAGCACCTTCTTGCTTCCCACTGTTGAAGAGCAATTTGGGGATGGTAACTGCATCTTTCGACACAATCGAGCATCTGTTCATAACGTACAGCCTGTGGCAGAGTGGTTACAAGACAATAACATCCCTGTAATGGACTGGTCTGCACAGAGTCTTGACCTGAATCCTATAGAACATCTTTGGGATGATTTGAGCACCAACTTTGTTCCAGGACTCACCGACTGACACTGATACCTCCCCTCAGTGCGGCACATCATGGAGAATGGACTGCCATTCCCCAAGAAACCTTCCAGCACCTGACTGAACATATGCCTGTGAGAGTGGAAGCTGTCATCAAGGCTAAGGATGGGCCAACGCCATGTTTAATTCAAGCATGACCGATGGAGGGTTCCATGAACTTATAAGTCATTTTCAGCCAGGTGTCCAGATACTTTGATCACATAGTGTAGCTTACATATACACACAGTTTAACAGTGAACTGTTCCTTAGTCACAAAAACCATGCCAAGTGAGGCAGCCTCTGTAGGCCAACCATACAGGTGTACGCTATTTAACTAAGCACGCTCACTGCATAGGGTTGCAACAGTACTGAATTGAGTAAAGGAAAAAAAAGAAACTATGGAACAACTTGACCAAAAGAAGGGATCAGTTGAGAGGACACATTCTGAGGCAGCAAGGAATTGTCAATTTGGTAATGGGGAGACACTGAGGAATGAATGCAGTAAGCAGGTTCAAATGGATGTATGTTGTAGTGGTTATTTGGTGACTAAGCAGCTTGAACAAGACACGGTAACATGGAGAGCTGCATCAAACCAGTTTTTGGACTAGAGACCACAACCACAACCACCACAACCACCACCACAACAACAACAACAACAACAACAACAACAATATTACTTCTTTCAACACAGAGGGAAGAGGGATAGGCTTAATAAGCTTACAAAGGAGTGGCACATCACTAAGGCCCTAAGTGAAGAAGAGGTTCAAATGGCTCTGAGCACTGTGGGACTTAACATCTGAGGTCATTAGTCCCCTAGAACTTAGAACTACTTAAACCTAACTAACCTAAGGACATCACACACATCCATGCTCGAGGCGGGACTTGAACCTATGACCGTAGCGGTCACGCGGTTCCAGACTGAAGTGCCCAGAACCACTTAGCCACAACAGCCGGCGAAGAGATTCACCTGTTGTGCTCACAACCTCCTGTAACTCCTTTCTAACTTTGCCAAACATATTCCTCTTTGCTTTCTGAGGAAAGAATTAATAATTTTAACAAAAAGGATAAACATTTTCACTTTTAATGGGTCTGTCAGCAGTAATGAAATTTTGCCTTCTGACAGTATGTACTGGCCAGCTATTCTATCCTTTTGTAATTTTATAGTCTCCTCAAATGAATTTTCATTTTGATGTAATTATTTTTAAGGCAGGTGGCGTATTTAATCTGTCATACTATATTAACACTAAAAGATGCATTAAGTATCTTTATATTAATCCCAACAGCTAATACTTTAAAAAAACTGATGCTCTTAAATTATATCATCTGGTTGCTGATCACTTACTAGGGTACACTAAAGTTTTATGGGAAAGCACTGCTTGCTTATACAGAATAATACTTAATAATATAATTAATGTACTTGATAATATGATGCAGGTTTATTTAAAATAATAAGCAATGCTTCAAATAGAGCTAAAAAATTTGAAAATATCAATCTCAATTTTTTAGAAGTATTTACATAAATATTCAGGTACCTTATTTAGTATATTTGATGAGGTAGCAGTTTTTTTTCAAAGTAGCAACTTTCATTCTAATTTGTTGTTGTTGTTGAGCTCTTCAGTCCAAAGACTGGTTAGATGCAGTTCTGAATGCTACTCTGTCTTGTGCGAGCCTCTTCATCTATGAATAACTACTGCAAGCAACATCCTTCTGAATTTGCTCACTGTAATCATCTCTTGGACTCCCTCTACAATCCCCTGCCCTCTTACCTCCCTCCCCCCCCCCCCCTCCCCCCACCGCCACTTCCCTCCAATACTAAACTGGTGATCCCTTGATATCTCAAAACGTGTTTTATCAAACCATCCCTTCTTTTTGTCAAGTTTTACCACAAATTTCTTTCTCGTATCTCCAGCTGTATTCAGTACCTCCTCATTAGCTACATGATTGACCCATCCAACATTCAACCTTTCTCTGTAGCACCACATTTTGAAAGCTTCTATTCTCTTTTTATCTGAACCTTTTATCATACATGTTTCACTTCCATACATGGCTGCACTCGAGACAAATACCTCCAGAAAAGAGTTTATAACACTTATATCCACATTTGATGTTATCAAATTTCTCTTCGTCAGAAATGCTTTGCTTGACATTGCCAGTCTGCATTTTATGTCCCCTCAATTTCAGCCATTATCATCTATTTTACCAGCCAAATAGCAAAACTGATCTGCTACCTTAAGTGTCTTGTTTCCTAATCTAATTCCTTTAGCATCACCTGATTTAATTCAACTACATTTCATTATCCTTGTTTTGCTTTTGTTGATGTTCATCTCACATCTTCCTTTCTAGACACTGTACATTCCATTCAACTCCTCTTCCAAGTCCTCTGTTCTCTCTGACAGAATTACAATGCCATCAGCAAATCTCAAATTTTTTATTTATTCTCCCTGATCTTTAATTCCTACTCCAAATTTTTCTTTCATTTCCTTTACTGCTTGTTCAACATATGATTGAATAATATTGAGGATAGGTTACAGCCTTGCGTCACTCCTTTCTGAACCGCTGCATCCCTTTCATACGCTTGACTCTGTACAACTGCCATCCGATTTCTACTGAAGTCGTTAATAATGTTTTGCTCCCTGTATTTCACCCCTGCTACCTTCAAAATTTCAACAAGATAAGTCTAAGATAAGTCATAGGGCCAGTATTGCCTAGCACATTCCTACATTTCTCCGGAATCCAAACTGATCTTCCCTGAAGTAGGCTTCTACCAGATTTTTCATCTTCTGTAAGGAATACATGTTAGTATTTCGCAACCATGACTTGTTTAACTGATAGTTCAGTAATTTTCAATCTGTCATACTGCTTTCTTTGGAATTGGAATTACTACATTCTTCTTGAAGTCTGAGAATATTTCTCCTTTCACATATCTCACACACCAGATGGAAGAGTTTTGTCATGGCTGGCTCTCCCAAGAATATAATCAGTTCTTATGGAATATCATCAACTCATGAGGTCTTATTTCTACTTAGAGCTTTTGAAGTGCTGTCAAATTCTTTTTGAAGTATGTAAGGGGTCTGTAGGCCCTTACTATAACTTTGCACTCGGCACAGGTCAATGAGGCGAACAATCAATTGCGATGTGTTGCGAGAGCGAGTGTCGAGATGTGCCAGAGTGGTTGGCGGGAATGGTGTGTGTGTGTGTGTGTGTGTGTGTGTGTGTGTGTGTGTGTGTGTGTGTGTGTGTGTGTGGAGGCCATTATTGGAATACAGGGTTTTTAACTGAGAAGGGTGTCACCATCGCTGTGGTTAGACCCCTAAATAATAAATAAATACGGGGAAAGTGATGCAGTATCTTTATAAAAGCGATTAGTGACGTTACTAATGCCAATTATTAGTTTCGCGTCTACCGCGCCAGCCTAACCTTGGATTGCAGTGTTGGATGCAGTGATGGATTAGCGTGTGACAATAATGGCAAATAAAGAAAGCCTGTGCTGAGATTAGCCGTAATTAGGTATGTATAACGAAGGCAGTGGCTGTCTCCTTTTTGTGTTTTGAGAAGAATATAAGTTCATAATTAGTGAAACTGTGTTGGTGTTCCTTATTACCATTCATTCAGTATTATAGTATTGAGCAGAACGAACTGGAAAATAACAACTTCCGTAGCAGTCAATTCCGATTACCAGCCCCATTAGGATTTGGATTGTTTGGGGAATGAGACCAGACAGCGAGGTCATCGGTATCAACGGATTAGTGAAGGATGGAACTCGGCTGTGCCCTTTCAAAGGAACCATCCTGGCATTTGCCTGGAGCGATTTAGGGAAATCACGGAAAACCTAAATGAGGACGGCCGGACGCGGGATTGAATCATTGTCCTCCCGAATGCGAGTCCAGTGTTTAACCACTGCGCCACCTCGCTCGGTGCCCCATTAGGTTCACGGTCATGTTAATAATAAATATTGGGCTGCTATTCTATCAATTCAGGTTGGGATAAGAACGGAGGTGTTACAAGTACCATATCTTCCATCTCATCTTCACCTACCTTCTGTTTGTTTTCTATAATATTGCCTTCAAGTTCATCTCCCCTGTACAGACCCTCTATATACTCCTTCCACCTTTGAGCTTTCCCTTCTCTGCTTAGGACTAGTTTTCCATCTGAGCTCTTGATATTCATACAGCTGCTTCTCTTTTTCCGAAAGGCCTCTTTAATTTTCCTGTAGGTGATACCTATCTTTCCACTATTACAATACACTCATAAACCCTTAGATTTGTCCTGTAGCCATTCCTGTTTAGCCATTTTTCACTTCCTGTTAATCTAATTTCTTAATCGTTTGTATCCCCTTTCATCTGCTTCATAAACTGCAGTTTTACACTTTCTCCTTTCATCAATGAAATTCAATACCTCTTTTGTTATCAAAGGATTTCTACCAGGCTTTCTCTTTTTACCTATTGATCCTCTGCTGCCTTCACTATTTCATCTCTTAAAAATACTCTTTCACCATCTACTGTATTCCTTTCACTTGTTCTAGTCAGCCATCGCCTAATGCTCTGAAACACTAAACAACCTCTGGTTCTTTCACTTGATCTAGGTTCCATCTTCTTAATTTCCTATCTTTTTCCAATTTCTTCAGTTTTAATCTACAGTTTATACCCAATAAATTGTGGTCAGAGTCCACATCTGCCTCTGGAAATGTGTTACAGTTTAAAATCTGTTTCCAAAATCTCTGTTAACCATCATATAATCAATCTGAAACTTTCAGTTTCTACACATCTCTCCTATGTATACAACCTTCTTTTATGATTCTTATCCAGTTGAAACTTCCTAGCATATTAAAACTGTGTGCCAGACCAAGACTCGAACTCAGGACCTTTGCCTTTCGCGGGCAGGTGCTCTACCATCTGAGCCACCCAAGCACGACTCATGCCCCGTCCTCACAGCTTGCCTTCCGCCAGTACCTCGTCTCCTACTCTGAGGATAGGGCGTAAGTCATGCATGGGTAGCTCAGGTGGTAGAGCACTTGCCCACGAAAGGCAAAGGTCCCGAGTTAGAGTCTTGATCCAGCACACAGTTTTAATCTGCCAGGAAGTTTCATATCTACGCACACTCCTCTGCAGAGTGAAAATCTCATTCTCTTAACCAGTTGTTAGTGATGATTAAATTATGCTCTGTGCAAAATTCTACCAGGGGGTTTCCTCCATCATTCCTCCCCCCCCCCCTCCACCCCACTTCATATTCACCTATAATTATAATTTACTTGATTTGATTTAGCTGACATAAGTATGTATAGCAGTTAGCAGAGTATTCTTTATCTCTGAAGTTTCTTCCTTGTGATGAAATCTACATGATGGATGAACGAATCAAATAATATACACAGGAAAGATTGTGTAACCAAACCAATCATGTATCCACCATCAGCTCTTGCGCAATTGCCATTCGGACAAAAACTAAATAAACTATACTATTTCCACACATGGTATAGTGGAAATGTTGAGTTGTATATAGGTGGATAAACTACTACTTGAATGTAACAGTTCAGTTTACAAACTTGTATTCCTTTTTTCAGTGCACACAGATACAGATAAATATGGACATATGCACACAACTGCATTTTTCCTATGATCTTGCTTGAATGGTGTGATGAATTAGGTCTGGTGAAATATGTGAGATAAATAAGAAAAAAGTGAAGAGAAGGAATGGACAAGGCTACAACAGTATGAGGTTACTGTTGTTGCATCCCTCACAAGAGGGAGGAATAGCAAAGGAAGGGATAGAAATATACCACCAGAGAGCTTGCACAGGTGGATTAAGAAGCAGATATTAGCAAGGAGTGGCAAGATAGGGAGAGGGGAAACCACCGAGGTAATAATGCGAATGAGGATATAGATTGAATAAAAATGAGGGACTCTGTAAGAAGTGCAGGTGGGAGGGAGAGGGGAGAAGAGAGGAGTGAGAATGAAGAAGGTCAGGGAATAGAAATAGTGGTGCCATCTGTATCTGGCATCTGCATTTGTTTGTGCAAATATGTTACATTTATTTATGTTCAGGGTCAACTGTGAGTCCCAGTAATATTCATCAATACTCTGCAGGTACTGACCGAGCGAGGTGGCGCAGTGGTTAGCACACTGGACTCGCATTCGGGAGGACGACGGTTCAATCCCACGACCGGCCATCCTGATTTAGGTTTTCCGTGATTTCCTTAGATCATTTCAGGCAAATGCCGGGATGGTTCCTTTCAAAGGGCACGGCCGATTTCCTTCCCCATCCTTCCCTAATCCGAGCTTGTGCTCCGTCTCTAATGACCTCGTTGTCGACGGGACGCTAAACACTAATCTCCTCCTCCCTCCTCCTCTGCAGGTACTCCTGCAAACCATTACAGTCATCTGGCATTGCTATCTTGTTATAGACAACCACATCATCTGAAAACAGCTTTATGTAGTTTCTGACATTGTCTACATCATTATACTGTAAACAGTAAGAGTCCTCCCTTGGAGTACTCCTGAAATTACCTTTACATCTGTTGATTTTGTTCCATCACAAGCAACGTGTCAAGTTCTATCTGCAAGGAAGTCTCAAATCCAGTAAAAAATCTGATCTGTTACACGATAAGTGTGAATTTTTTCACAAAAAAAGGGTGCAGGACAGTGTCCAATGTCTTCTTGAAGCCAAGGAACACAGCATCAACCTAAACACTGATGTATACAGCACTGTGGACCTCATGGAAAAACAGAAAGAACTGAGTTTCACAGGATCTCTGCTTGCAGAATACAAGTTGATTTTAATAGAAGAGATTTTCATTCTCCAAAAACATCATAATATATAAGCATAAGACAAGTTCCATAATTCTACAACTGACTGATGTCAGCAATACAGATCTGCAATTATGTGCATGTGTCCTATGAGCCTTCTTGAAAATGGGAATGACCTACATGTTTCTCCACTCACTACATATTCTTCATTACTCCAGCGACCTATGATGAATTGCTGCTAGAAGGGAGAAAGTTCTTTCACATAATTTCTGTAGAATCTTATAGGTGTCTCATCTGGTCCGGATGTCTTTCCACTGTAAAGCAACTGTAGTACTTTTCTACTCAGTGATCAGTTTCTGCATTTCACAGTTTGTACAGTGATTGAAAAGAGGGCCACATTACCATTGTCCATGATAAAACAGTTTTGGAAAACTAAATTCAGTATTTCGGCCTTCTGTCTGCCATTTTCTTTTTCAGTTCCATTATGATCACTGAGGAACTGATGATTTTGAACTGCTTACTGATTTTATGTAAGACTGAAACCTCTTGGGATTTTTAGTCAGTTCAGTTGGCAAAATTCAGCTTTCACAGTCATTTAATACTTCTCTCATTGGTCTACTTATTTTCATTTTTGCTTCAGTCAGCCTTTGTTTGTCAGCTAGTTTTGGACTTATCTTAAATCTGTAATGAAGCTCTCTCTATTTATGTAATAGTTTTCTAGTATGGATATTCAATCATTAAGGTTCTTTCCCATTCCTCAAGACATAGTTCAGAATGTACTTGTCTGCATCATACTGAATGATTTTTTAATTTTTTTTCCGTTTCTGCTCTACATTTTCATCCTCAGTGCTGAATATTTGATGTTGGCAACTCAGATGCTCAGCAACTTTTACCTTGGCACTCTTGCTTTTCTTAACAGTCCATATAACACCCCTAGTCAATGTTGTTAGCACAGCCTTAATTATAACTGATACCCCCCTCTATGTTAATTGGTTTGAAAAGTTAAGGCCTGTTTGTTACTAGGTGATCTAAGATATTATCTTTATGAGTTGGTTCTCTAACTATCTGTTCAAAGTAATTTTTGGACAAGAGATTCAGAAAATGTCAAATGAATCCCTATCCATACAAGTTTGCTGGAATGACTCTCCAATTTTATACTTGGTAAGTTGCAGTCTTCCACTATTACAATAGCATGATCAGGCAACTTATTCATAAAACTGTGCATGTTCACTCTGAAGCACTCTACCACTATAGCTCCTGATGCAGGAGGTCTATAAAAGCAATTGATTTCCATTTTTGAGCCAACCTATCCTTACAATATATATTTCAAACTGAATTTACAATTTCATTGCTATTCACTTCCAGTTCCAAACAGCTTTCTGTTCCTAATACTATACCTTTATTAACATTTTGTGTTTGCCCACAGTGCTGTTTAATAATACAGGCTACTAAATTGTAGTCACTATTATAGTGAACCTCATTTTCAGCCATCACTGTAGGAGAGATTGAAATAAGACCCAGTTTCAGTGAAAATGTGTAAATTTGAATGAAATCCATCCTTGTTGAAAGTTCATTCCACTACTGTATAGGAGACACACTCCCAGTCAATACAGACACAAGACTGCTGCTTGTTGAGGAGGCATTTTAAGGGCTACCGTCTCTGTCATTGCAATGAACATTAGAACTGACTGGTGAACAGTTTGTGATGTGTTCTCTGTTTGTAGACAACTTTATTATTAACTGCTCCTTCACTGGTTTCAGAGAGTGCAGGGGCAAAACAAAAGAAAGGTTTCACATTTTAAACAATTAAAAAGGTTGTGTGTTACATTTCAATCATAATTTTAGTTAATCAGAGATATGTTTTAATGACACAATACTCTATTTCAAAGAACCTGTCTGGTTCCTGTGTGTTGTATTTCATAAAAGACTCATGTAGCTATCACCTTGCATAGCTTCAAAATAAGAATACTTAAAATTCTATGCATTACATCATTTACATATCAGACCAGCAACAGGGGCATACAGGATGAGCACTTTTCCTGGACTAAAACTGGTGAGACTGTCTCTAAGCATAGTGTCTCATCATGGAACTCATTTACAAGCCCATTCAGACTATAGAATACCCAGCAGCCACCACCACTGTTTCAATTACATGAAAGTGTGTCATATGCAAAAAAGCATGCAGCAAGAATAATTTGCAATGCTCCTCCATGAAAACTGGAAGGTGTCACTTTAATGTGTTACACATTTTAAATACAGTTGCCAACTACATGTATAATGAAAATTGCTGTACAGGTTTCACTGCAGTTATGAAGAGTAATAATGTCCATAATAAATATGGAGGTATATAAGGGGAGGTGGCAATACAGACTTACGCTGAACATTGCTTTGAAGCCAGAGCCACCATGTTAGTAGCCCATAAGCATTAGCAGACTACTCTTTGCAATTCCTTCTTGTTCTTATTTTCTGTTGTGTCCACACAACAGTCACGTCAAATAGTAAATATTACAGTGCTTTCATGAATAATACAGTGTCAGGGAAGCATATTTGGTCCTGTAATATGACTCCTTTGACCTCATTAACATAGCTTCCCTTTTGTTACATGTTTTGAATAACCAATAAGCGAAATATGTGATGAGAAAAGGCTGTTTCATAATCCACCATTTTCCTTAGTACGGAATGATGTTCCATCTATGTCCTTTTCCAAAAAATTCTGAGAACATATTTTGCTACGTCTGGATGGTTTGCAATGTTTCCTTCTCACAGCATTCAACTGGAGTGCTCTTTGAGTTGTATTAGCTGGAAATCTAAAGCCAAATTACAGAAATAAAACTGTTACACTGAGAGTAATCCCAGCTCAACTAAAATTCATATACATAAAAAGAAAATATTGATTGAATGAGTCCACTTACAAATCAAATGTGACTCTTTTACACTTTAGACAATATCAGAATGACTTTACACCTGTAAATTATGCAAGCTGTCACTTTTTATCAGAACACTTCCACCAGAAACTAATGTTTGGCCATACTAACAGGGCAAACATTGGCTTCAAGTTTGTGACATCATTACAGCTCTGTTTATTATATCTCCACAATAATAAAAAACTTAGATCAATATTAACTAGGCTCAAAAAAAGGATTAATTATAGTGCAAACAAAAAAATTTGATCACCTGCCAAATGATTTAAAATGCCTGACTGGTGGCAAAATTAACTTTAAAAGTAATTTTCATTTCCTCAATAATTGGGTGTCTTAGTTAGACAAAATTTTATTTAAAAACTTGTAGTACACACACTATGAACTAGTAAATACTCAGAGGCATTGTTAAACTAAAGAATTTTTCATTATTATACTTAGAATTTGTGTGAATTGGTAGCATTTAGCCACATGTAAAGATAAACTGTATTATAAAGTCCGAAAACTGGTTCATTATGATACATTATACACAAGAATAGAGGAACAAAATGAATGAATTAATTACCTGGAACATTAAAGAAAATCTCAGTCAACACTAATGATTTCCAGTCAGGTGGTTGTTTAAGAACAACATCCACTGTTAGCTTCTGATCTGTTCCCAAAAATTCCTTATTCTGCATTTGCTTCTGTTTTTTACTGGTTGTCTGGTACGTGAATTCACTGTACAACAAATGGACAAATCTCAGATCAGTAGCTCATACACGCTAATCTAAATATAGCAATTAACAAAAAAAAAATTACATGATCTGTCAACAGTCTCCACAAGAAAGGTGAACTTTGGGCATGTGTTCCACATGACTTTATTTTCCATCTAACTGAAGGTACTCGTATTTTTTCAATACAGTATTTATCTTAACTTGTATGGTCATGCCAAGACATAGACTACAGAGGAACCTAAAACTGCAAGTGAAGAATAAATAGACACATCTTATTAAGAAAACAACTGATACAACACATTGTGTATCCTTAAGTGAAAAAAAAAAATTTAACTAGAAAATCAAGCAATTGTTTTACAAATGTGCCTTACAATTCTTTCACACTAGGGCTGAAGTGATTTACTGAATAGCTTAAGAAAATGTTATTTTCATTTGATGTAGCTAACGGAGGAATATTTAACTGTTTCTCATTTATTTTCAAGACCAACAGTATAAGGAAAGGTAGCTTCATTATATACACGAAATGCTGAGTGGCAGGTAAGCAATACATAGTGGACTAGCTCAGTCATCAAACTTGTCAGAGCACAGACATACCTCAGCCACTTTCCCTCCCAACAAAAGATGGCTCTGAGCACTATAGGACTTAACATCTGAGGTCATCAGTCCCCAAAAACTTAAAACTACTTAAACCTAACTAACGTAAGGACATCATACACATCCATGCCTGAGGCAGGATTCGAACCTGTGACCGTAGCGGTCGCACGGTTCCAGGCTGAAGCGCCTAGAACAGCTCGGCCACTGCGGTCGGCTCTCTCCCAACAGTATATCCTAAATGACACATGTAATCCTTGGATAAATGACAGTATGTACTATGTATAGTGAATAATGAATTAACGAGTATCAGTTAGAGTAGAAAAATAGCATTTATGATTTGAGAAATGATTGAAATGTAATAACACATTTACAAGAAAATACCGTAATGTAGATAAGTTAAACATTTTAAATGCAACTAACTTCACAAATTAATAATAAATATTATTTAACACAGATTTCACTAGTTTAACAAAATTACCTTTCATTAATCACGTTCACAAGAACTGAGTCCATTCTGAAAGCATCCTTAGTGCGCAAAAGCATCCTTAGTGCACACTCAACACTAGTTAGATTACAACAAACAAACAAAATTACTGTGGGTGCCTTGATGCATTTTAACATTCTAGTTGCTTTTCAGTTCTACAGTTATTACCAAATTTTTCATTTTCACATTCATAGCATAACTTAAACTGGGGGACTGCAGTATCCTGTTTCCATGGAGTAATTTTTTTGATTTAGCTACCTTTTTCTCTAGCTGATGTGTGTGATTCAACTGAATAGACAATTGTCTTCCCTTTGGTAACAATTTGTTTTGTAGTTACTGATCTTAATGTCTACAGTAATACTCTTCAAGATTCCCAAAGATGTGAGTTGAAACTATACCAAGTACAGTGACTAGATCAGTATTTTCTCTGGTAATGAGTTCATTATTATTTTACAGTAACAATGTTTAGAGTTGTACTTGGTGTGGCTTGATGGCTCAGCAGTAAAGTGCCTGACTGCAAATCGAAAGGTCTCCGATTAGTTCCTGGTATAGCTTAGGATTTTTATCTGTCATTTATCACTTCTTTCATCAATGGTTGACACGAGAAAATGCAGAGTTGCACTGTAGTCTGGAAGCCACGTGGAAACTATACATCCTCCTATAACTGGCTGGGTAAGTCAGTTTATAGATCTGAGGAAGGCAGTGGTAAACCAGCTCCAATAGGACCTGCCTAGTAAAGCACTGTGCTGTTCAAAATAATCTTCAGATTTATGACTACTTTACTTTACTTATAAGTGCACAATTATCTCAGTAAACTGTGGAGAAATTAAAACTGTCTCACATTACTGTGACCCTATCTTACATTGATTTGAATCTAAAGTTGGACTGTCATTATAAATATCTGCCAATTTGTGTTCTTTTTGTGTCCTTGGACCTCCAAAAAATTATGGACTTACAATTTTTTACTTCTGACACTTTTATGTCTAACATTCATTCTAATCTGGCTTCCTATTTTAGGTTAATGGGTCTCACCCCAACAGTGGTTTTTCCCCCCTCCAAATAGTAAGTAATACAGTACCAAATTTCTTTGCAATTAATCCACAAGCTTAGGAGCAGGTTTCTACCTGTGGCTTTGACCACATAAGCGTATGTCATATGTGTTCCATGTATATTTAACATATTTCACACATATTTATACATATATTTCAACTGTATCTTTAGAAAATTTCATCCTGTTGTACCATTTTCATGCAGCTCAATGTTTGTGTCATATCTCCTGAACCATGTATGACACAATTTTGGAAGTACATCCTGCGGTGTATGTGGCTACTGTCTGCAAAAGGTGTTATGAATAGTGTTTTTAGCAAAGAAGTAACAAATTTAAACATCATGCATGGTGTGGCAGTTTTTCATGCGTCTCAGTTTTTATGATGTCGTATCTCCTGAACTATGTGTCTACAATGATTTACTTTTGCTGGTACATTCAGAGATGTATGCAAATATTGCCTGCATAATGTGCCACTAATATACACTCCTGGAAATGGAAAAAAGAACACATTGACACCGGTGTGCCAAACCCACCATACTTGCACCGGACACTGCGAGAGGGCTGTACAAGCAAAGATCACACACACGGCACAGCGGACACACCAGGAACCGCGGTGTCGGCCGTCGAATGGCGCTAGCTGCACAGCATTTGTGCACCGCCGCCGTTAGTGTCAGCCAGTTTGCCGAGGCATACGGAGCTCCATCGCAGTCTTTAACACTGGTAGCATGTCGCGACAGCGTGGACGTGAACCATATGTGCAGTTGACGGACTTTGAGCAAGGGCGTATAGTGGGCATGCGGGAGGCCGGGTGGACGTACCGCCGAATTGCTCAACACGTGGGGCGTGAGGTCTCCACAGTACATCGATGTTGGCGCCAGTGGTCGGCGGAAGGTGCACGTGCCCGTCGACCTGGGACCGGACCGCAGCGATGCACGGATGCATGCCAAGACCGTAGGATCCTACACAGTGCCGTAGGGAACCGCACCACCACTTCCCAGCAAATTAGGGACACTGTTGCTCCTGGGGTATCGGCGAGGACCATTCGCAACTGTCTCCATGAAGCTGGGCTACGGTCCCGCACACCGTTAGGCCGTCTTCCGCTCACGCCCCAACATCGTGCGGCCCCCTCCAGTGGTGTCGCGACAGGCGTGAATGGAGGGACGAATGGAGACGTGTCGTCTTCAGCGATGAGAGTCGCTTCTGCCTTGGTGCCAATGATGGTCGTATGCGTGTTTGGCACCGTGCAGGTGAGTGCCACAATCAGGACTGCATACGAGCGAGGCACACAGGGCCAACACCCGGCATCATGGTGTGGGGAGCGATCTCCTACACTGGCCGTACACCTCTGTTGATCGTCGAGGGGACACTGAATAGTGCACTGTACATCCAAACCGTCATCGAACCCATCGTTCTACCATTCCTAGACCGGCAAGGGAACTTGCTGTTCCAACAGGACAATGCACGTCCGCATGTATTCCGTGCCACCCAACGTGCTCTAGAAGGTGTAAGTCAACTACCCTGGCCAGCAAGATCTCCGGATCTGTCCCCCATTGAGCATGTTTGGGACTGGATGAAGCATCGTCTCACGCGGTCTGCACGTCCAGCACGAACGCTGGTCCAACTGAGGCGCCAGGTGGAAATGGCATGGCAAGCCGTTCCACAGGACTACATCCAGCATCTCTACGATCGTCTCCATGGGAGAATAGCAGCCTGTATTGGTGCGAAAGGTGGATATACACTGTACTAGTGCCGACATTGTGCATGCTCTGTTGCCTGTGTCTATGTGCCTGTGGTTCTGTCAGTGTGATCAAGTGATGTATCTGACCCCAGGAATGTGTCAATAAAGTTTCCACTTCCTGGGACCATGAATTCACGGTGTTCTTATTTCAATTTCCAGGAGTGTAGATAGTAGTGAAGAAGTAATAAAACAAAACATCATTCTTCTTGCAGCACTTTTAATGCATGAACAGTACAAATGTAGTAAGTAACAAACTTTTTTCATTTCAGTATTTTATGGGCATTGTAAATGAGACAACATTATATAAAGATTAGAAACTGTGTGTAAGGTTTGTTGCAAATCACCATCTGCTCTCATTCTAAAATACTGGTTAAATAAAGTATGGGTATGCATGCATCATGGGCAACCCTGCTTTTTCAACCCCACCTTTCTGGCAGATGGGAAGTTTTTACACCCACAGCGATTCTTTCCAGGCAGTGAATGATAAATTTGGTTCAAATCGGTCCAGAGGATCTGTGGAACATACATGCATACATACACACATACATACATACATACATAGATTACACACACACACACACACACACATATTTTTATAATACCAGGGGCGCGCACACACACACACACACACACACACACACACACACATCCATCCATACACAGACACAAGCAGACATAATTAAAGGCAAAGAGTATGGGCAGAGATGTAAGTCAAGGCGGAAGTGTGGAGGCAAAGATGATGTTGAATGACAGGTGAGGTATGAGTGGCGGCAACTTGAAATTAGCGGAGATTGAGGCCTGGTGGATAACGAGTAGGGAGGATATATTGAAGGGCAAGTTCCCATCTCTGGAGTTCGGATAGGTTGGTGTTTGTGGGAAGTATCCAGATAACTCTGACGGTGTAACACTGTGCCAAGATGTGCTAGCCGTGCACCAAGGCATGTTTAGCCACAGGGTGATCCTCATTACCAACAAACACTGTCTGCCTGTGTCCATTCATGCGAATGGACAGTTTGTTGCTGGTGTCCATTCATGCGAATGCGAAATTCTGTGTGTGTGTGTTTTATTCATTGTGCCTATCTACCGGCGCTTTCCCGCTTGGTAAGTCTTGGAATCTTTGTTTTTAATATAAAATACTGTATCATACATACAAAGCTTCTGCAGCTTTTGTTAGTTTCAGGAAACTAATTTAACAGTTCGCAGTTTACAAAGGAGTGGCAAAAGGTAATCCCATCTCCCCCAACCCGGAAATGGAAATGTCAAAACCAAACTAGGGAGAAAGAGGCATTCAAATCAACAGAAAGGGACTTAACAAAATGAGATTTGCAGATGTCACTGTGCTACTCGAAAATGATTCTGACGAGCTATAGATGTTGGTATTGGATCTCACCTCAGAATGTCAGGCAGTGGGACTGAACACAAACCTCTCCAAGATCCAAATAAGGTTTACTAAATGGGGCCTGGTAAAAAACTCACAATTAAAAAATACACTACTGGACACTGACAGAGAACACGTCTTACAAAAAGCAAGCTTGTAAATATGACAGGAGGCATAAGATTAGAAATCTATCAATGACCCACGCTATGCTGGTAATCATTTGGAAGACATTGAACTATCTTCACGTCAGACATGGCACTAAACCTGAAAAAATATAGTTTTTTGTCGGTGTGTTCTCATCAGGATGACTTACATCTGTGAGACCTGGACCTCTGTGAATACAGAGTAATCATTTGGAAGACATTCTATTGGAAGTAATCATTTGGAAGACATTCAACTATCTTCAGGTCAGACATGGCACTAAACCTGAAAAAAATAGTTTTTTGTCGGTGTGTTCTCATCAGGATGACTTACATCTGTGAGACCTGGACCTCTGTGAATACACAAGACAGAAACTTACAACAGCACCGGAAGCATGTTGGGTTTTACAAGAAAAGACAAAAATGACAGAAGACATCAGATCAATTACTGACATCAAAGACATCCTGGAGAGATCAGCCACTGTGAAATGGCAATGGGCCAGCAATGTTGCCGGTAGAAATGATGACAGCTGGATAAAGGCGGTACTGGAATGGAGACCGGGATATAGACGGAGGCAACAACAAAGAGTGCTAGACCAATGGGACAAAGACCTACAGAAGATTGCTGGAACTGACTAGCTGAATATTGCCCAACATCACTACTCAAGGAAGAAGAAGCTGTATACATACCTGAAAACATACCTAAAATTTATGTGAATGAGAAAACAGACTGCTTGAAAAGGGCAAATATCATAGCAGAAACTGAATACATCATAAAGCAACAAGAAAGACTGAACAAACCTGATTTCAATGCAAACTTAACAGAGAAAGAAAACACATAATCAGAGAGAACAAAACCCCCATAAAAGAAAACACTATGACATCTGAAGGAAAAAACCTACAGAAAGCTACGCAAGAAATTAACACAAGAAAATGCCATAACCACGAAATATGACAATGGCAATTTGATTGCACTCAAAAAAGAAAAGGAACACAATGATAAAACATTAGAATTCATTCAAAGCAACAACATCAGAGAATTAACAAGTGATCCAACATACTGACAACAAAGAAACTTACAGAAAACCCTGAAAAACATAGAAACAACTTTCACAGACACACAAATTAAATAAATGAGACACAAAAATCCCAAGGCCCCCCACTCTAAAATCATTGCCCAGGATTCAAAACCAGGTACCCCCTATATGCCCATTGATTGACTTCACCAAAGCACTGACATACTTCTTAGCCAAAAAAAGCACACACACACTGCAACAGAGAATATACAAACTTACCGAAAAAGAAGCCTGAAGAACTCAAGTGACTTAATAGAAAAAATAAAAATGAAAACTCACCATAAATGGCAACTATAAATTCATTTTACATCATTTCCATGTACACACAAATTCCAACAGAAGAAATTATCAACATTATAGAAAGAAATCCCCAGCTACAAGATATAAAATCAAATCCTTGACAAAATAGTAAAACCAAAGCAACACAAAATAAAACATTGCTACAGATGTGTGGCCGATATAATTTGCCTAATATATGAACCACAATCTCGTATAAAGGAACTTCATGAGGACATTAACACCCTGCGCCCATAAACAGTCACCAATGAAACAGACACAGATAAAAAAACTCAATTTCTTAGATCTCACAATACATAAGAGAAACAACAAACACAAGCTCACAATTTATTAGAACCAATCCAATCACCCCATAATTCATGAAGAACCCAGCTGCAGGAATTTACTACACAGACAGAACAAAACACCCATCAACAAACATGATTATACAGAAGAATGGAACACAATAAACAAAATAAATTTACTACACAGACAGAACAAAACACCCATCAACAAACATGATTATACAGAAGAATGGAACACAATAAAACAAATATAATAATGGGTATGATACAAAGACTGTACATAAAATAAAACAATAAAGTACAAAAACAGGCAACACACAATCATGAAAACACACACACAACAAAACACAACTCACAACAAATCAGCAGATAGTAAGCAATAAATGGCACAAATTACTTGCAACAACAAATTCAAATGCACAGGGTGGGCAATATTGAAGAGACAAGGTTCAACACAGCATACAGAACCAAAACACTATACAGAACAGAGTTGGAAGAAATATCACCAACACTGATAAATACAGCCAGTCTGGAATATATAAACTAACCTGCAACTGCTGTATATGTGGGTCAAACATGCAGGAATTTTAGAACCACGTATACAGAGCATCTCACAGCAATGAAAAGCAATAGCTCACATTCAACATTTACTGATCACTTAACAGCACAGAGTCACCACCTAATCAACATAGAAACTGATTTAAAAACCTTCAAAATTAGTAACAGCTATACCAAGAATTACCATGAGAAGAAAACTTATCACATCCCAAAATCAATAGCCCAGGAAAAGAAAGAACTAAATGAATACATATCACTGTGCAATACAGCCCTCTTTGCTACTATAAATGAACTATATAAATAATACCTACCCCAAAACAGTATATAATCAGCTTGTAAAATTAAATTTCTATCTGCCCACACTGCACACCATTCACTCCATACACCTATCCACAACTCTCTCTCTCTCTCTCTCTCTCTCTTTCTCTCTCTGCCTAGACCCCCCCCCCTCCTCCTCCCCCCCCCCCCCCCCCCCCACACACACACACACAAAACATACGAACTAAACACAACAAATGTCAACAACACTTCAAACCCGCATGCCACATCCAAAACAAACATACCATGAAACAAAATAACACCACAGTCACAGCAACATATAATAGCAGTGAAAACTTTGAGCTTAGCACAAAATCATATAAAATTTATACATAATGACAAATACAATTGAATATCTTGACATGAAGAAGTAAAAGCACCAACGCATAAAAAAAAACCCTCAAACAACACGATACATGGTGACTCTTGGTCGGAAATTCATAATAAACAGAAAAATAAAATAATGTTTTGCTGTTTGCAGATGACAAGCTGTAGACTGACAGTAGAACTAAAGCTACTAGCATAAATACCCAACAGCTCCATGTGAGGTATGTAAACAAATGCATACATCCACTTTATTTTTAAATGTACTATAAAACTAGAAACCTTAGACATATCATAAATAAACAACATAGAATGCCTCAAATCAGTGACACACGTCTCAGCTCCAATGTAAAACACTTACAATACGTGCTCATTACACAAATGTCAACATTTTGCACCAAAAGTTTCTTTAAAGGTTAATGTGAAACAATTTTGCAGAACAAAAATTATCATGCCCACAGAAAATAGCGCAAGAAGTCTGGGTGAAAAAAAAAAATACAAAGGTATCTTGCATAAGGCAGAATTTCTCAAATTTTCTTAGCAAGTATGGAAATAAGAAGAATTGCAACATTCATACGATGATAAAAAATAATCAAAATCCTATCTGCTTCAGCATTATTTCAACAGACACTTACAAGAGTTACAAAAGTAAAAAGTTTCAGATAATGTGTTTGGTGTCGAAAATTTAAAGACTTCTCCTCGATATCCATTACAGTAAGATAATCTGGAAGTCATTTGTGAACAATATCACCTTTAGAAATGATACTTGAAAAAATTTCAATACAAGAAAGCTTCGATTCACTCGTGATTTTTAAGGATTCAGAAAATTTTTGAAAACCACTGCTGATGTAGGATAAGAAGATAAGTCATTTTTGGATCACATTTTTCTTTTGGCCATTCTCTCAGTTTCACAGATGCCAGTTAAAAATGAATACCAAACTATTGTTCAGGGTACACATTCCAGTGAGAAATAGTCAATGAGTGACTTAGTTCTTTTCATGATTGCAGTAGCATCAAATGGCTTGAGCTTGATATGTGGTTGTCTTCAGCCTCTGCTGCAATAGATGATGGCAGTTTATTGCCTGAGGGATGGGTTGGTATATGTGATCTTTGGGTAATCATCATATCCCCCCCAGGACCAATCTCTTTTTCTTCATAGTAGAAAGAGTAACATCACAGTTTTTTTTTTACACAACCATGGAACTGAATTTCAGGATGGTATGAATAGAGTTGGGGTAGAAGTAAATGTAACAGTACAGCACCATGTGGCCAGATAATGAAGATATCACCAAAGAGATTTAATCATTCAAGCTTTTACCTAGGGGGGACAAAACTGCTACTTTAAATGACAAAGCGATTTTCTTAGCAACACCCTTATCTGGAATGCCAAGTTTTCAAATTTCCTCATTTCCTTTCCTTCTTATTTCTATTCTGTTTTTCTATTGCACATAATTTGCACAATGTTATTACACTTGGCAGCACGTGTATAAACAGTAAGATGTAGATCTCTTTCAACTTGCTCCAAATGTACTGTAAAGACTCTTGCAGAACAAAAGTCCTCATCACGTTTACTGCATACCAAATGTTATTTATAACATTCTGAGAAAGCCTGTTTACATTTCACCAATGAAAAATAAAGTATATTTACCTGGTACCAGAAAATTCAACTGCCTCTAAATGGTCTTCCAAAAGCAAAATAAATTTCCACGCCTCAATTTCAGGAGGGTCCAAGGAGTGGTGGTCAACCAAGTATTTTGCAACATTATCACGTATTTTTCTCTCACTCGATTTTCTAAATATATTTCTCAGCTCTTCTTCAGAATTATAACCCTGTAAAATATGTAACATTCAGTTACACATCAAAATGAAGTACTTACTACCATGTTGCTAACAAAATATGTCTTAGGCTTACAGTAATTCCACATGCTCAATCTCTTGCCAACCCCCCCCCCCCCCCCCCCACCCCTGCACCCTCACCCTGCATGTAATCCCCCCACCCCCACTCCTCCTCCTTATTTATCCCATCTGCCCTTATTAGATTACTGTTAGTACAAGTTTCTCCACTTATTAGACATCATTCAAATTCTCTGATCAACAACATATTTTTCAGTACTTAATTCCCGTGATAATATTCTTTGTTCAGTACTTAATTCCAGAGACCATAGTAGCAATGATATTCTTACACTAACTGAAGTAAAAATTAGTAACAGTAATACATAGCTACACTAATCTACACACTCATAGAAAAACTGTTGACTTTTCAGAAATGTATATAGTTTGCTGCTGGGCATAAAATAATAACTAACTGCAAACATACTGTCTATTTAGACTGATTAAATTGTATCATTACAAGTTTTGACATCTCATGTAGGTCTTCATTTGACAGCATGATAGTGAATTTCATAAATCATACCCTGAAATAAGATCCACTCCATTTAATTTTCTCTCCATGTCACGTACTACCTAAAATAATTTAGACCCATCTCCCCCCCCCCTTCTCCCCTCCACACACCCCTCCCTCCCCCCCCCCCCCCCCAAAAAAAAGGGTGTTCTCCTGCCGACACTTGGTGAGTAGATTTTTTATCTATACAATTAATGTGTGTTCTCCTGCTGCCGCTTAATGAGTAGATTTTTTATCAATAACATTTTACTGTCAAAAAAAAAAATATCTGCAACAATTAGACATACCCCTCTATGCTCAACCTGTACCAACTTCCTTGTCTTATGGACACCTGATGTATTACTTGTCTATCCCATCTAGCAATGAGCAAATCAGTACCATTATTTACAAGGCCTATTTCAAGAAAGTGTAGTGAGTGAATAATAATAAATAATCTGTTCCACCCAAGTAATAACAGATAAAATGTTAAATTAAATGTAGCTAGCAGTCAATACACTCTTATTATTCAGGTAATTTTTTTAATAATAAATTGTAATGTATGTTATGTAATTGGAGTAACTGTATTAGTTCTATTTCAGCAATGGATGACATATCACATCTCCGTGCCTGCTGTGACCAGGGTTGAGCCGGACAGCACAGAGAACTTTCATGACAACTAACAACAAGAATACGGTTGAATATAGATGACAAAGATGGTGATGGAGTTTTTAGTTGCTGAGTAGTCGATATCATGGTTATATGAGACCTTGTTCAATATGAATGTATGCAGTTGAATGCCTGTGATTGAGTAATAAAAGTTTTCCTTAGAAAAGAAATTGAAAATGATGATGCACTATGGAAATATATTAGCATTTTTTTGAAACAGTATGACAACATCAATATTTGGACAATTGCAAATGACTCCCACTTGAGGACAGATCTGCAGGGAGACACACCACCCCTGTCCTTCCAGACATCACCAATACTGGTACTAACATTGTTCAATTCAATATGCTCTCAGGTTACAAATTACATTGTGTGGCAGAGCTTAAAATGTATAAGAGTTTAGTTTTTAGGCCGATGAAGTTATAATTTCAAATTATAAGAATATTAAAGTAAACAATAAAAATATGCATTATCTTGTGTACGTCATCACATGTGCTCAAGAACATGTCCCCACAATTCAATAAAATTATGATAGCCTGAAAATAAAATGCTGCTTCGTGTAATAAGGATTAACTTGAAGATAATACAGTGGAATATTTCCAATGGAAAATCCCAGATGGAATAATGACAATATTATAAAAGGATAGATTGCTACTCACCAAATAGTGGAAATATTGAGTTGCAAAGAGGCACAACCAAAAGACAGCTAAACAAATAAGTTTTTGCCCAACTGTGCATGATGGGAGATGCAATCTGCATGCTGGGCTAGGTGGAGGCTGAGGTGGGAGAGGGAGGGATAGCAAGACAGGGGTGGGGGATGGTAAAGTGCCGCTTGTGAGAGCATACAGACACATGGTGGGGAGAGTGTACTGCAGATAGATACAGTTAAGAGAAGGGCAGGGGGATGGGGCAGGGTTGCAGGAAAGGAGAGAAACAAAAATGCTGTGGGTGCACTGGCGAAATAGAAGGCTGGGTACTGCTGGAATGGGAACAGGGAAAGAGACAGGTGGGTGAAGGACAGTGACTAACAAACACTGTGAAAGCAGTCATGTTATCTATGAGCTAAGCTGCAACCACTGTGCTGCATTCTACATGGGTATGACAACCAACACCACATAAATGGCCACGGACAAACTGTGGCCAAAAAACAGTTAGACCACCCAGTTGCTCAACACACTGCTCAACAGAATGCTCTACACTTCAAAGACTGCTTCACAGCCTGTGCCATCTGGATCCTTCCTACCAGCTGTTCTGAACTGCACAGGAGGGAGCTCTCTCTGCAATATATCCTATGTTTCCATAACCCCTTGGTCTCAACCTTCATTAGTCACTGTCCTTCACCCACCTATCGCCTTCCCTGTTCCCACTCCAGCAATATACAGCCTTCTATTCCACCAATGCACCCGCAGTCTTTTTACTTCTCTCCTCCCCCCCCCCCCCCCTTTCACCCCCACCACATTTCGACTAATCTCCCAACTGCACATAGCTGCCGTACCCTCTACCAACCATATCTTTGTATGCTTCCACAAACAGCACTTTATTGTCCCGCACCCCTATCCTGCTGCTCCCCCTCCCCCCCACCCCACCCCAGCCTTCACCTTAACCCCACCACATAGATTGCTTTTCCCATCATGTCCAGCTGCTCGCAGTCTGGTTTTGGTGCCCAGAGACAGTGGTCACATGTGTGTGGGTTGTGTTTACATGAATGTGTTTGTGTGTGTTTTATACTTCAGAAGAAGGCCACTTGGCCAAAAGTTTACTTGTTTTGCAGTCTTTTTGTTGTGCCTGTCTGAGACTCAATTTTTCACTATATGGTGAGTAGCAATCTATCTTTTTCATATTATTGTCAATAGAATTTTAACCACAGTACATGAGGCTGTCTGATCACTAAAATAAAAAAGGGGAAAGAGGCAGCCACCCAGTTATTAAAATCCATTTCTTGGCAACTTAGGAAAGAGTCCTGATTGCTCAAAAAATTTAAAACTCATGCTATGCTGAATCACTTAAAATAGAGAGCATGTCTCAGTTCATGTCATTTAATGTTCTCTTATCAACATACAAACAATATTAACTTAAAACATGGCCAACTGTTATGATGACACCATGTGTATTATATGTAGTTTGATGTGTACCCCAACAAAGAGGAGCTAAATGATTTGGTTTCATCCAAGTGGACATGCAGAAGTATGCCACTGTCACATGACTGTCTTAACTGTCCAAAGGTTGTTGTCATTTGGAAGGTTTATCAGAGACCACCACAAATCACATAATTTTGCTGACTTATTTAAATGATTTAAAGGATCAACAAGTTTCGTAGGACAAACATAATCTTCAGGCTACATTGGAAATACAAAGAATATTTATCAAAGATATACACAGATATTACAGTTGTTCTTCACAGTCTCTGAAAGTGTGATGGTCATCCTAAAACATTTACCAAATATATACTTATACATTAAAGTTGTTCTTTACAGTCTTGACATGTGCTGTGGACATCCTTGTTTCCAAGATGACCACATCACATTCAAAGATTATAAAGAAGATGTTAAATATCTATGTGTACTTTGGATAAATGATTTTTATTGTCATTGCAGCTTGAGGATAAGGTTTGTATCTCAAAATATTTTGCTCCATTAAACACTTAAATAAACCAACAAAATTTTGTGACTTGTAGCAGTTCCAAAAAAATATTTCTGAAACAGTCATGGGCAATTAAACAGTCAATTGGCCTGAAATTATAGTTACTTGTTTCCAGCCACTCTCTTTCTCAACTACCCATGACTGTCCTTATCCGTGATGTAAGTGACTGCCGTGGGACTTGCCATGATATCACTGAATTCTCATCACATGCCTTCTTGGTTGCGAATCTGCGGTCTGGTTGCCATGAAATTCGATGTATCTCATACTCAAAGGAAATACACTTCTGTATTGACAACAAGGTACTCTGGTCATTCTAATATTGGGTCTCTGCTGAGTACATTCTTTAGCTGCTTCACAAGGCACCCAGGGAATATGAGCAAATGAGAAAATACTTTGTATGAGTACATCTCATCTGATAAAAAGCCCTTGAGATTGCATATAACTCAGCACTGAAGATTCTACATTCTGTTGACAAGAAATTTCTTAGGAATGTCTGGGAAAACAATGTGACAACTTCAGTATGTCCATTTCCTTGAGGCCATCTATGTAAACCATCTTGTTTCAATCTGGAATGTTATGTTACTTAGTATGGCATCCACTTCCATTAGTGCAGCACCAACAGTGTAGGTATTATGAGCTTCTAAGTCGAAGCGAGATACTTTTTTATAGCTTTGCCTATCTGCTTTTGTAATTTAATTTTTAATTTCTTGTTTCTTGTGTATTTACTAAGAGTAGACAGGTGTTTATTAACTGCACAGTTAACATTTACATTGTCTTCATCACCATTGTAATTTTTTTGAACACATCAGTGACAGTTGCAAACAGATCAGTAGGACACCAATCTACATTTGAGCAGCAACAGATTATTTATTTGTTCATTATATTATGAGCATCTAAGTATGGGTTGTTGAGGTTCGCCGATGACACTGTAATTCTATCAGAGACAGCAAAGGACCTGGAAAAGCAGTTGAACGGAATGGACAGTGTCTTGAAAGGAGGATATGAGATAAACATCAACAAAAGCAAAACAAGGATAATGGAATATAGTCGAATTAAACTGGGTGATGCGGAGGGAATTGGATTAGGAAATGAGACACTTAAAGTAGTAAAAGAGTTTTGGTATTTGGGGAGCAAAATAACTGATGACGCTCTAAGTAGAGAGGATATAAAATGCAATGGCAAGGAAGAAGAGAAATTGGTTAACATTGAGTATAGGAAGACGTTTCTGAAAGTATGTGTATGGAGTGTAGCCATGTATGGAAGTGAAATGTGGACAATAAATAGTTTAGACAAGAAGAGAACATAAGCTTTCGAAATGTGGTGCTACAGAATAATGCTGAAGATTAGATGGGTAAATCACACAACTAATGAGGAGGTATTGAATAGAATTGGAGAGAATAGGAGTTTGTGACACAACTTGACAAGAAGAAGGGACCGGTTGTTAGGACATGTTCTGAGGCATCAAGGGATCAAGAAATTTGGTATTGGAGGGTAGGGTGTAGGGTAAAAATCGTAGAGCGAGACCAAGAGATGAATACACTAAAAATATTCAGAAGAATAGGTTGCAGTAGGTACTGGGAGATGAAGAAGCTTGCACAGGATAGAGTAGCATGGAGAGCTGCATCAAACCAGTCTCTGGACTGAATACCACAACAACAACAACAACAAGTATGGGTGTGTTTACTTTTTTAGCTTACTCTTTAATTTGTTGTGAATGTCTGTAGTGCAGATTTACACCATCTTTGGTGTGAATAGGACTATGAATGGTGTGTTCAGATGTGAAATGTGTTAAGAGTTCCTTCACTCACAACTCTCAGCGGTGCTGTTTCTGGTTAAGCAGCCCGAGGCTGTTGCCACTGAAACCAAAGTAGACACAAGGTATTTGCTATGAGTCAGTATGAGCAGAGGTTTGTCCTTAACAACTGGAATAAATTAATAATTACCTCCTTTTATAATCCTACTGACCTTGATGATATAGTTGCTGAAGATTCATGGATAATTTGAGTCTCATTTTTACTCATACAATTACACACTGTTGGCAAAAAAATTGCAATACCAAGGAGGAGTTGCACAATATGAATGAAAGCTGGTAGGTGTGTTTCTATATATGAAAGGTGATGTCTACTCAAGTTTCACACCAGCCATATAAGAGTGGCACTAGTAGCCCCACTATAATATTACAAATTGCTTTAAATATACACTGTAATAGTCATGGGCATTAGTTATCTTTGAGAGTGGACATGGAGAGCTGATGTTAGTCATGAATGCCTTTAGGACAATAAAGACACTATTATCAACACATCACTGAGTTTGATCAAAGTTGTGGAATAGGGCTATGAGATGCCGAATGTTTCTTCTGCAATACTGCAGAAAGGCTTGGCAGGAACTGCACATGATTGTTGGCAGTGACAGTCATGAGAAGGGACGGTCACAAGAAGACCTAGCTCTTGACGGCCACGTGGCACTACCACGAGAGAAGACCACTGTGTTCAGCACTTGGCTGTAGCAGATAGTACTGCACTACAGCAGCAGTTTCAGAAGAAGTTGGCAAACACAACAACACAATGAACTGTTACAATTTGCTTACTTCAAGGACAGCTCCAAGCCAGATGCACTGTAGTGTGCATCACACTGGTCCCGAACTGCAGTCATTGGTGACTGAAGTGGTGCTAAGAAACAGCTCGTGGGAGGGGAGGGTGGAGTTCTGTTGTGTTTTCTGATAAACACTGGTTCTGTTTCAGAGCCAATTATTGCCGTGTGCTGGTTAGAAGGATGCCAGCTGAGGGCCAGCAATCAATCTGTCTGTGTGCGAGACACACTGGACATATATCTGGAGTTATGATATGGGGTACAGTTTTGTATGGCAGCACGAGCACTCTCATGGTTATCCCAAGCACACTTACTGAAATTCTGTACATCAGTCTCGTGATTCAACCTGTTGTGTTGTCATTTACGAATAGCATTCCAGGGGGTGTTTTCCAATAGATAATGCTCATCCACATATTGCTGTTGTAACCCAACATGCTCTACAGAGTGTCATTATGTTGTCTTGGCCTGCTCAATCACCAGATCTGTCTCCAATAGAGCATATGTGGGACATCACCAGACAAAAACAGCGTTATCCATCCCTGTATTGACTGGACAAGTGCAACAAGCATGAAACTCCAGCCCACAAATTAATATGTGGCACCTGTACAACACAATGCTTGCACATTTGCAAGGTTGCATTCAACATTCTAGCAGTTACACCGGTAATAAATGTACCAGAATTTCACATTTGCAATGGCTTATCTCATACATACATTAATCTGTGAACCTGCAATGTTAATCACTTAACTAGGTTACATAGGTAAATGTATTCACAAGATGCGCTATTAAAAAGTAATTATATTTTGGTGCTCCAATTTTCTTTTTTCCATCAGTGTAGTTAGTGGTCTCTTCAATCTATCCTCAATACGTTGGCAAAAATACATGTTTAAATCAGTGGTAGACATAAAATATTGTCCAAACTCAAACTAACTGCTTACTCTGAAAAGTATTTTGAGCAAGTATTTCAAGAGGCCACACAATGAGTAGATGGTTACAACATTGTAGATCTCTTAGTGTCCATCAGTCTTGGGCAAATGAAGAGCAAGATGATGGATACAGGAATTAGTGACCACAAGGTTGCTGAAAGAAGATGGAATATCCAAGTCTACCAAAAAAATTAACAAATTATATCTATTTAGAAAAACAGATAACTTGATGTATTCCTAAGAGACACTCTCCAGTCCTTTCATACTAACTACAAAAGTGTCAACCAATTGTGGCTTAAACTAAAAACAAAACAGAAAAGTAGTTTTGATGGCAATTGTGAGTTTTGTACCAAGCAAATTAAAATACACTCCTGGAAATTGAAATAAGAACACCGTGAATTCATGGTCCCAGGAAGGGGAAACTTTATTGACACATTCCTGGGGTCAGATACATCACATGATCACACTGACAGAACCACAGGCACATAGACACAGGCAACAGAGCATGCACAATGTCGGCACTAGTACAGTGTATATCCACCTTTCGCAGCAATGCAGGCTGTTATTCTCCCATGGAGACGATCGTAGAGATGCTGGATGTAGTCCTGTGGAACGGCTTGCCATGCCATTTCCACCTGGCGCCTCAGCTGGACCAGCGTTCGTGCTGGACGTGCAGACCGCGTGAGACGATGCTTCATCCAGTCCCAAACATGCTCAATGGGGGACAGATCCGGAGATCTTACTGGCCAGGGTAGTTGACTTACACCTTCTAGAGCACGTTGGGTGGCACGGGATACATGCGGATGTGCATTGTCCTGTTGGAACAGCAAGTTCCCTTGCCGGTCTAGGAATGGTAGAACGATGGGTTCGATGACGGTTTGGATGTATCGTGCACTATTCAGTGTCCCCTCGACAATCACCAGAGGTGTATGGCCAGTGTAGGAGATCGCTCCCCACACCATGATGCCGGGTGTTGGCCCTGTGTGCCTCGGTCGTATGCAGTCCTGATTGTGGTGCTCACCTGCACGGTGCCAAACACGCATACGATCATCATTGGCACCAAGGCAGAAGCGACTCTCATCGCTGAAGACGACACGTCTCCATTCGTCCCTCCATTCACACCTGTCGCGACACCACTGGAGGCGGGCTGCACGATGTTGGGGCGTGAACGGAAGACGGCCTAACGGTGTGCGGGACCGTAGCCCAGCTTCATGGAGACAGTTGCGAATGGTCCTCGCCGATACCCCAGGAGCAACAGTGTCCCTAATTTGCTGGGAAGTGGCGGTGCGGTCCCCTACGGCACTGCGTAGGATCCTACGGTCTTGGCGTGCATCCGTGCGTCGCTGCGGTCCGGTCCCAGGTCGACGGGCACGTGCACCTTCCGCCGACCACTGGCGACAACATCGATGTACTGTGGAGACCTCACGCCCCACGTGTTGAGCAATTCGGCGGTACGTCCACCCGGCCTCCCGCATGCCCACTATACGCCCTTGCTCAAAGTCCGTCAACTGCACATACGGTTCACGTTCACGCTGCCGCGGCATGCTACCAGTGTTAAAGACTGCGATGGAGCTCCGTATGCCACGGCAAACTGGCTGACACTGACGGTGGCGGTGCACAAATGCTGCGCAGCTAGTGCCATTCGATGGCCAACACCGCGGTTCCTGGTGTGTCCGCTGTGCCGTGCGTGTGATCATTGCTTGTACAGCCCTCACGCAGTGTCCGGAGCAAGTATGGTGGGTCTGACACACCGGTGTCAATGTGTTCTTTTTTCCATTTCCAGGAGTGTAAGTGATGAAATGGATCTCCCATGGTACAAAAAACAGGTCAGGGCAATGTTCCAGAAACAATGAAAAAAGTATGCTAGAAATAAAAGAACACAAAATCTTCAAGATTGGCAATGGTTTTCAGACACTCAAACCTTCGTGCAGACTCCACTGTAAGATGTTTTCAATAGTTTTCACAACAAAAATCTAGCTTGAAATCTTGCATTGAAACCAAAAAGTTTCAGGTCATATGTAAAGTATATCAACAGCAAACCACAATCAATATCTCCAATGTGCAATGGCAATGGTAATATTGCCAATGACATTACCACTAGGGGAATTATTAAATATAGTTTTCCAAAAATTCTGCATCATAAAAGAGCAGTGAATACTTTAGAAATCAAATCAAGAATAGCTGCCAACAAGAGTAATTTCAAAGCAGATACTCTTGGTGACCAACACGTGTAGAGAAAATATCATTCTTGTGGAATACAACTGGCTCTTTATTCATGAGAACAAATGAATTCTATCAACAGAGGATTTCAAGGTGATTACACATTTCTAGGTTCCAAGAAGGCTTTTTGACTCCTTTCCTCACAAGAGGTTTTTAATCAATTTTCTTGTCTATGGAGTACAATCTCAGTTGCATTACTGGATTTGTAATTTCCTGTCGGGTCACAGTTTGTATTCAGAAAGAAATTTTCACTCTGCAGCGGAGTGTGCACTGATGTGAAAATTCCTGGCAGATTGAAACTCTGTGCCAGACCGAGACTCGAACTAGGGTCCTTTGCCTTTCGCAGGCATCTCAGCTACCCAAGCACGACTCACGCCCCGTCCTCGTAGCTTTACTTCTGTCAGTACCTTTTCTCCTACTTTCCAAACTTTAAAAAAGTCTCCTCCGAACCTTGCAGAAATAGCACTCCTGAAAGAAAGGATATTGCGGAGACTTGGCTTAGCCACAGCCTGGGGGATGTTTCCAGAACGAGATTTTCACTCTGTAGCAGAGTGTGCGCTGATGTGAAACTTCCTGGCAGATTAAAAATGTATGCCAGACTGAGACTCGAACTCATGACCTTTGCCTTTTGTGGGCATCTGAGTTTGTATTAATTGACAGGAAGTCACCTAGTGATACTGAAGTGATACGTGGGGTTCTGCCAGGAAGTGCAAAAAGCCATCTAATGTTCTTAAGCTATATAGCTACTTTAGGAGACAATCTGAGCAGATTGTTTGCAGATGATGATATTATTTATTATCTAGTAAAGTATCAGAAGAACAAAACGAATTACAAAATGATTTAGACACGATACTGTATCTGCGTAGTGTTCATGGAGGCAATTGTCTCTAAGCAATACAAAATGTGAGGTCCTCCACATGAGTACTAGAAAAATCCCATTAAATTTCATTTAGAGAATAAATAAGAAAATTTTAAAAGTTGTTAATTTATCTGAACACCTAGAGATTACAATTTCAAACAACTTTAATTGGTGTCATAACATAGAAAATATTATGGGGAAGGGAAAGCACAGACTGTGTTACTGTGTTTTATTGGCAGAACACTTAAAACATTTATAACCATAGCTGAAGAGACTCCCTGCAATATTGTCCTCTTCTTGAATACTGCCACATAGTACAGAATCCTTAGCAGATAGGACTGATGATGAATATCATCAAAAAAGTTTAGAGAAATGAGCCCATTTTGTATAATCATGAAATAGGGGAGAGAGTGCCGCGAATATGATAAACAAGTTGGGATAGCAATAATTAAAAGAAAGGTGTTTTTTATTATGGCAAGATCCTCTTAGAACATTTCAATCACCAATTTTCTCCTCCAAATGCCAAAGTATTTTGTTGCCTACCACATACATAGAGAGACATGACAACTGTAATAAGAGAAATCTGAGCTTACATGGAAGGATTTAGGTGTTCATTTTTTCCAAATGGTATTCATGAGTGCAACAATTGAGAACCCTCCGGTAAACATTTAAATGTGAACTCCAGAGTAATAACATAGCTTTAGATATGTAATAGGAGAGGAGCTCCATGCTCCTTTGCAGGTGGCTAGTGGGATTCAGTAGAGCATCTGGAGGTGATGTGTTCCTGATCAGGTTTGGAGGACAGTTCCAGTCAATGAACAGCTTGGCAGCTATGACAATTAAAATGGAAATATTGTTCATCATTTGTTGATCTTATGTGACTAAAGATCTTAAATATCATTAGAAAGCTGAAGTTAAATGATAAACAATGATTAAATCAAGCAAATTCAAGCATAGGCATTCAGGTTGCAAAGAGACAAAACATAATCTTGGCTCTTGATCAAGACTGTAATTAAGCTGAAAATAAATCTGCACTAAATGAGGAATCCAGGTTTTCATATACATACACTCCTGGAAAACATTGAGCATGTTTGGGACTGGATGAAGCGTCGTCTCACGTGGTCTGCACGTCCAGCACGAACGCTGGTCCAACTGAGACGCCAGGTGGAAATGGCATGGCAAGCCGTTCCACAGGACTACATCCAGCATCTCTACGATCATCTCCATGGGAGAATAGCAGCTTGCATTGCTCCGAAAGGTGGATATACACTGTACTAGTGCCGACATTGTGCATGCTCTGTTGCCTGTGTCTATGTGCCTGTGGTTCTGTCAGTGTGATCATGTGATGTATCTGACCCCTGGAATGTGTCAATAAAGTATCCCCTTCCTGGGACAATGAATTCACGGTGTTCTTATTTCAATTTCCAGGAGTGTATAAAGCATTCCTCTGGATGGTCCATGAACAGTTTGGAACAATGAAGCCATGGATTTAAAACAAAAAGACTTCGTTGTGGAGACATCTAAATGTTGGGAAAGTTAGTGTCAACTGCTAAAACATAATCATTCAGTTGCAGAATCTTGTAATCATTCAGAAAACAACTTTTTTATAGGCAAAAAGCACAATTCTTTCTTAAACAACTTTTAATCTGTTAGTTTATTAGTTTGTATACATACCACATTAGTCAGAAGCATTCTTGACTGTGCAATGTCTTTGTCTCTTAAGAGTTCATGGATTCTTTTATTGACTATGTTCCTCATAGTAGTCATTATCCCTTGCGGTTTCCAGTTACGCCCTTTAATCAAGTATGTCTGGGCCAGAGGTACAGAATTTTTAGAAACTGAATCAAGTACAATATTTTCGTCATCCATAGAGGTCCACGAGTTCCACAATAGCTTTGAATCTTCGGACAAACTGTCAAGTGGTTGGTAATCATTCACAGTAGTGTTTTGCTCCTTTGGGTATCTGCTAAGTTGGGATCGTAAATTTATGACATGTGCCATTATTTCTGTAACAATGTGTTTTAATTCACGTTTGTCCATGAAATCTGAGATTTCACTGTTTCTTCTTTCACTGTAGATTTTGTTGTGTAAAAACTGTATCAGTTCATATGCATGGTTCAAAGACAGCAAAATTAAGTTAGAAGTAAAAGCTACATTTCTTAAGTTTTCCTTGACAGCACATTCAACAACATGAAATAAATCATTCATGTTTTTTGTTGCATTGCTCAGTATTTTCAAGAAGTTTTCATCTGATGGGCTTTCATGGAATGTATTCTTGAAGGCTGCAAAAAATATACATATGTGATTTAAACAAAAATATGGAACAACTAACTTATTTTCAGGGTGAAAGAAGCACTGTACTGAAATAAGGAAACAGAAAAAAAAATCAGTAATATGGTATATTATAATTTATTTTTATATAACAGACAAAATTAATAGATATCAAAATATGCAAACCTTGTGAGTGCAAACCAAATGATAAACGAGCAACATCCATCTGATGTTGTTTCAGACTTTCAGACAGTGCAGATAATGGCACAGTCAAGTCTTTCCATTCTTCACCCTGTAACAGCTGACTGACTGTTTCAGTGTCCATACACTGCATTATCTGTAACATACAGTTTGGAAAGTAAAATGTGAATGTTTCTCTGTAGGAAACTGATGATTTAAGAAAAACAACTCTACTTTCAAGATGACAGAAGTTCAAAACCGGTACAGTTTAGGTACTAATGTTCATTCAGCACCATATATAGAACTCAATACTACAATTATCAATAATTGATAGTGCTCCATTCATACAAGTGCTTCATTTTAATCTACCTCTGTGTACATATAATATATAAAGAGTGTTTACTATGAATTCTTCTTTAAAATGAAACTAATAACTTAGGCAAAAACAAATCAAAGAAACTTATCAATACGGTTAGTTAATGAGGAAACATAGACTATCAGCTCACAACAATACCAAATGAGGAGAAAATGTGAAACCATTTTTATCTCTTCAAACAACAAGAAGAGAATAAGAGTAAGAAAGGTGTGAATTATTGCTGGAAATTTAAAATCAATCAGAATCCACTCACAACTGTCAGATGCTCAAATAGATCATCTATCTAGTAAAACAATATAAGGAATGCGTAAAAAGTCCTGCAAAGTTGATGAAAAGCACTGAAAAGGAAGTCAAAAGTCTGTTAGGATATAGTCCACACAGAATGCTACTAATGTGCAGTTCACATAGTGAGTCAAAGCAGAAACTGTCAAGATTCCAGTACAAAAATGGATCTAGCTTCAGCACAGTGCAACTGCTGACACTTCTTTGAAGTGAAATACTTCAAGCATTCTACTCCTAAGGTCTTCTAATCCTAAAAAAAATAATAAATCTATAAACAAAGATAATGTAACTTACCAAACAAAAGTGCTGGCAGGTCGATAGACACACAAACAAACACAAACATACACACAAAATTCAAGCTTTCACAACCAACGGTTGCTTCGTGAGGAAAGAGGGAAGGAGAAGGAAAGATGAAAGGATGTGGGTTTTAAGGGAGAGGGTAAGGAGTCATTCCAATCCCGGGAGCGGAAAGACTTACCTTAGGGGGAAAAAAGGACAGGTATACACTCGCACACACACACACACACACACAGAGATTATCTGAGTTGTGAATAAGTATTTTTAGGAATTAAAACAAATTATTCTTTCATCAGGTTAAGTGTATTTGTTGGACCAAACATATTGAGCACTAGGGAAATTATGTTGCGAAATAAATTTTTGTGAAAATAAATGTCGTTTTACCAAACTTATCGATCCTACTTCAAATAGTAAACTAGTAAAATGAGACAGAATAGCTAAGCAATACTTACCTTCAAAAGGCAAAATATTTAGCACTGTAGATAGATGCATCTAAAAGTGAAAGTGACAACACTCGCTTAACTTTGGAGCTATTAATTCCTTACTCGAGGAGGAGAGACAAATAGGTTGGGGAAGGTTGCAATGGTAGAGCATGCTAGTAAGACTGCAAGATGAAAGGGATTCACAAGTAAGTGAGGCCAAGGGTAAACAAAAATAAAGATCAATGCGGAGGTGTCTTCATCATTGTCTATCTATTTTCTCACTTTAGATGGGTCTGATTGACCCGGTGACCCATTTTTCTTTTTTAGCACTCCCCAATCCATCGTCCTTCCTCCCTCATGATGATGATCATATGTTGGTGTGACACACACACACACACACACACACACACACACACACACACACACACACACACACACACACAAAATGGCAAAATTACAGAAACTAAGGTATGAATTGTAGGCACACCTGCCTTATTCACCTGATGTGGCTCCATCAGGCTTTCATCTCTTCCCAAAACTGAAAATTTTTCTTGGTGGAGGAAGATTCACTTCAAACAAAGAATTGATAGCCGGAGTTGGCAACTATTTGGCAGGCCTGGAGGAAACTCATTTTCAAGATGGGATCAAGGCATTGGAATGTCGCTGGAAGTGCATTAATCTACAAAGAGATTACACTGAAAAATAAAAAAAAGTTTAAGTGATGTAAGTACTTTTTTTCTATTCCATTCCAAGAACTTTTCAAACCACCCTCGTACATTGACCAACTATAGGCCGTTATTAGACTATAAAATTTTCTTTGCCAAAGAAATCTGATCAAATATTCGCCATATTTTCTTTGAGAAAATGTGACATGGCTCAAATTGCAGTATTACACTGCCGTTGAATTTTCTTTGACAAATGTCTCCAACGTCACAGTTCCTTCAGAATGGCTGAAAATGACCTATTACTGTGCTCTGCAATTGCGTGTACCACTACTGTATTGTATTTACATTTGGAGGAGGAGCAGAAGAAGAGAAAAAGAAAAATTACTTGAGTGAAGCTGTGGATTTCACAAGTTGCTGAAAGCATCCAACAAAGTCTGTTATTGTAGTGGTAAGCCAGGGATGTAAAGTTGTATGGAAATTACTTGTGAATGGACAAGATTACATTTCAGTATATGCTCAGGAAAGTGGCTCCTCATATTACAAAGCAGAACACTCACTTCAGAAATGCTAAATCTGCAAAAGACAGACTTACTGTAACAACACAATTTCTTGCAACAGGAGAGAGCTACTCCAGTTTACAGTATAGAAATCAAATACTGCAGTGTACAATAACATGTGGAGCTATTTATAAAGTACTGAAGGAGGAATAACTGAAGCAAATAACTATTTAGTACATATTCTAGCCATTAAGAAATACTTTTATTTTTACAAAAATTGTAGATTTTCTCCTTCATATCCTCTGGAGTACATCATGGCCATACTTCATGGCTAATGGCCTCTGCAATTTTTTTACAGTTCTTGCTTCTTCTTATTCTATTTTTGTATTTGGGATGTCACAAGTTATACAGTTCTTCATGTACCTCATACATTTCTATCAATTTCATTGGATGGGCAATGTGCTATGTAAATTTTGAAGCCATGTTGATACACATTAAATGTCAGACAACTGCAGCAATGCTAGTGCTCCAACTGCAGTAGGCCCAGAAACCTCATCCACAGCTCACGAAAGTGAATGATGAAAAAGAATGCACACAGACTTCTTGGTGGAGAAATTAAAATTCCTGTTTTTTGTACATTTCCTCAACCAATAGTCAGTTGCAACTGATGAGTTATTATTGCAAGTTTCAAGGAGGATCAAAAGACAGAGAAGTCATTGACAAGCAAAGAGCTCTGTACAGGACATTTAACAACTGATGTAATATTATTATTAATAGCTATCGCAAAGACAGACACACTTAAGACACTACCTTGAGGTACACTGTTTTCCTTCTCAAAGTGACCACAGAGGACACCACTGACTCAATATGTAACATAGCATGGTGAGAGGAAGGACCATTCAAAAACAGGAAGACATCCCCAAAAACCTCATTCATAGGGCTGCCCAAGTAAAATATGCTTCCAAGTAATATTGTATGCCTTCTTGATGTCAAAAAATATACCAGTTAAGTGATGCTGGTGCAGAAAAGCATGTTGTATAGCCACTTGCTGGACCACCAGGTTGTATATCCTCTGAACCCCCACTGACAGCGACTAAGGAACTGCCTGTATTCTAAGATCCAGAAAAGGTGGTGGCTGACCATCCACTCCAGCGGCTTTCCTATACAGATAGTGAAGTCAACACTATGATAATTACTTGTAAATGTGCAGTCCTTCCCATTTTTTAAACCAGGAGTTAAAATTGCCTCTTGCTATGAGTCAGGAAAGAGTCCTGACATCCAAATGAGGTTAAAATGGATGAGAAGGATATGACAATGTCTCACAGGTTGGTTTGGAGACTTCCATTCCCCACTACAGCAGCTACTGAGTACCTCCACACTCTCCAACAAATCCTCCTGATGGTCTCCCAAACAACTAAACTTTTAGTTTAACAGTTTATGACGGTCAGGAACTGCTGCCACAATCTCTTCTTGTTGCCTCTAATGATTTGGCAACATTTTACCCTCACTAACTGGAAGGCTGCGAGTTTCTGTGCAGTAGGCCGACACTTGAACCTATGCAGAGTTGCATGCCAGATCCTGATTGCAGAGCTGCAGTTGTCACTTCATCAAGGGACAGGCTGTTTTTTCAGTTGTGCAGAAGACTGCAAAATGGAGACTTCAGTGGTGCACTGAAACTTTTGGTAATATCATCCACCTATTACTGGACACTGTTTCAGTGTTCAAAAACAGGAAGTTGCATATATAAGCATTGTCTGCCCTACTGAGCATCCATGATGGCAGCTCTCTCTCAGACAGCAATCTGTCTATCAATTGAATCCCGATCAGAAAGAGATCACCTGAGTGCATGTCGCCGACCTCCTACCTTTGAGTGGTGTGTGCAAGGGCAAGAGAGCATACTCAGGGATTAATATCAGTGATCAACCCTATTTCGGTGATGAAGTGGGTGCTCTGCCCCATATTCAAGAAACACATATATGAAGACAGGTGAAGAATCGCAGTTTCTCTAAGCCTGGGTCCGGTGGAGCAAAACCCCAAAGCATATTGTGTGCATTAAAATCAACACAAATGAGGGAGGGTTGGGGGAGTTGAGTAAGGTGATCACTAAGAGCCTCTTCACCTAGCACCTCATGTGAAGTCAGGTAGAGTGAACATACTGTCAACCCATGATGCTCATGCACTGATACAGTGACAGATACAGAATTTAAAGTTCCTTTAGAAGATACATACACACTGATCAACCCTAAGCTAACAGGTATAGTTCCTCTACATGTGTCCTGAATAAAGTATTGAACAGAAGCCATTTTAGCGGCGAGTGTCTGTCCTGCTGTATTTCTCCATGGTGGAAGATTGTGCCGGAGGAGGGGGGAGGGGTTGGGTTTACCTGAGGGAGTCACCAGTTCCATCAGGATTATGTTCACCATCTGATCCATCAGACAGGATCACAGTTGAACGGTCTGGCAACTCTGGCCCTGATGATTTGGCCTGTTGGTTTTCATTTCCAGCTTGGATTTTGGGGGTTGTAGTAAGACCATTTTAATAGAACTATGTTTTTGGTTCTCTTCTTCTCTCTGTGAATAGGGCCTGTCATTGTCAATTTTAAAATTTTTATGGTGAATTGAAATGTTCAAAGACTTTTCGTGCTTGCAGCCAGTCACCATTCAATACATTCCATGATATTTCAACGGGGCACCTGCCAGTCATCCCCAAATGAGCCACAGAAGACTGACGAAGACAACTTCCACTCCTCAATTCAGGTAGTGTGCTGTGGGTATTCCATGCTTGTGTCAAGATAGTGGTGACAGAGTGATGACACTACCCAACAGGCAGCACTCTCACTGATGGAACCACGGAACTCAGCTGTCAGGGTTGCCACTTGCCACAATCATTGGTGGTCTCCATTGTCTACAATTACAACAAACCTTTGAGATGATAGGGTTCCACACACTGTCCAAAGATGTTAACTACAGTAGTGCATCAATGTGGCAAATCCACATGACCATTCATTCACCACTGCTTGAGTGCAGAAGTATGAGGCTGGCAATCTCCACACTCACCCTCACGAGGGCACAACAGTCCTGCCATGCAGCTAAGGGAATATGGAGTCTGTGCAGCTTGATCACAACATAGAAGCACTAATGAATCCAGCAAGCACTGGAATGTATTTAAAATGAGAATTTCTTTTTTACGTGTCACTTTTCCATGTTTTTTTGCAGAGAATGTGTTTGCTGTATAACTGGGACTCATCAAACACAGAGGCTGAGTATAATCATGTATAATGAAAATTAAAGTGATAGCCAAATACTGAATGTTATTGAAGGCCACTGATTTACCTGTGGAACTGTAATTCTGTGTAAGAGAGCAGTTGATGAAATGGAGGTACATGAACAATACTTTCATAGTATGTGTTATAACCTTTAATCACAATAATTGCGTGGATTTTCACACTCTCTCTTAGAAACAATAGCTGATCACATGATTACAACTCAGTCTCTCGTATTCGACTGCCGTGCCGTGACATGCGGCCGGTGCCGTTCGTAGCTAGGTGGCGCTCCCGCGCTCATCTGATTTGCGGAGCGCCTCTATCGCCGTTTGTGCGTACTGTCGTGGCGGCACTGTTAAATGTCGTGGCACTATCACAACACTTTTCCCCCCTTGAAAAAAATAAACACTCACTTCCTTGGAGACATGGACAGCGCAGAGACATCCATGGCCTCTTGTGAGGCCCCGAGGAGATCCCGCGCAGAGACACGGGAGTATGGTCGAAAATGTCCAGGACGGAAGCTCGTGCGAGGAACGTGCCTCCTGGATGAGATGATGGGTGAAAACTCCGGAGCAGCATCCATAGGTGTCATTGACCTGGGAGTGTGCTCCAGCGAGATGGGTCCCGGAGAAGGCGGCGTCGCGACTGGGGCCGGTTCCGGAGTACTTGGAAGTGGCAGCGACGGCGGCTGCATCAACACGGACGGTAGATCGGCAGCAGCGACAGGACTGGCGTCTCGAGCTGGTGGAGGCGAAGGATGGGGCGGTGGCACAGGCGTGGCCACCACTCGTGGGCGCATCTGGTCGTAATGGCGAACAACCGTGCCGTCGCCCGTACGGATTTCACAAAGCCGGCAGCCGCGAAGAGCCTTGACCACCCCTGGAATCCATTTAGGGCGAGATCCATACCCTCGTGCCCACACGTCGGCGCCCACCGAGTATTTTCCCGCACTAGGGGACACAGTACAAGGCCTGACAGGGTGAAGCAGGTGCAGTAGAGTGCGCGGTTGGCGGCCATGCAAGAGTTCAGCAGGGCTGCGATCACCCAGAGGCGTGAAGCGATAAGAACTCAGAAATTGCAGCAGGGCGTCATCTGTGGAAAAATCACTAAGGAATTTTTTCATCTGGCATTTGAAAGTGCGGACAAGGCGCTCGACCTCCCCATTCGATTGCGGATGGAAGGGAGGTGCGGTAACATGATGAATCCCTTGTCCAGTACAAAAATCACGGAAGGCCTGCGAAGAGAACTGAGGGCCATTGTCCGTGACGATCGTGGATGGAAGACCTTCTAGCGCAAAGATTTTGGACAAAGCCAGCGTCGTCGCCGCAGTGGTGGGCGACGGACATCTAACAACAAATGGAAACTTCGAGAAGGCGTCAATCAACAGTAGCCAATAAGTACCGAGGAAGGGGCCAGCAAAGTCGGCGTGCACCCGTTCCCATGGCTGAGCTGGATCAGGCCACGGAGAGGGCATTGTACGAGGTGCCGCCAGTTGTTGAGCACACTGGCCACATGCAGCAACCATATGGGTGATGTCCGAATCAATGCCGGGCCAATAAACGTGCCTGCGGGCCAGGGACTTAGTCCGAGAAATGCCCCAATGGCCTCCGTGCAACAGTTTGAGAACATCTTTGCGAAGAGAGGCTGGCACCACGACCCGTGGAGATGCGCCATCCGTGGCCAGAAGAACAACACCATCACGAACAGACAGACGAAGGCGCAAGGCATGGTAGTTGCGAAGGGGATCCGATGCCCGGCCCCCGGTCCTGTCTGGCCAACCTCGTTGAACAAAACCGATCACCCGACGCAGGACCGGGTCCCGCGCAGTAGCTGACGCGACCTGCGAACCTGTAAGTGGAAAGCCCTCGACTGCACGACGTTCTTCCTCATCAATGTGGAAACAGAGGAGTTCATCGCGATCGAAAACAGGGTCGGGGCCCATCGGCAATCGCGACAATGCATCCGCGTTTGCGTGCTGGGCCGTGGGGCGATAGTGAATCTCATAATGAAAACAAGACAAGTATAAGGCCCAACGTTGCAGGCGGTGAGCTGCCTTATCCGGAAGTGACGCCGAGGGGCTGAACAGAGAGACCAGCGGTTTGTGGTCGGTGATGAGGTGAAACTTAGAACCATACAAAAAAACGCTGAACTTTTTTAGAGCATAAATGATAGCGAGCGCCTCCTTTTCGATTTGAGAGTAACGCCGTTGCACCTCGTTGAGGGTCTTGGAAGCATAGGCAATGGGTCGTTCCAACCCATCCTCATACCGATGGGCGAGAACAGCCCCTAGGCCATACTGTGACGCGTCAGTCGCCAGAACCAAGTGCTGACCCGGACGGAATGTGGCAAGACAAGGCGCCGACTGCAAATGAGCCTTCAGGCGGACAAAAGCCTGCTCACACCCGTCGGACCAACAGAAGGGGACGTTTTTGCGTAACAGCTGATGCAGAGGATAAGCTACCGCTGCTGCGGATGGAATGAATTTGTGATAATAAGCAATCTTGCCTAGAAACGCCTGAAGTTCTTTGACCGTAGACGGCCGGGGTAGAGCGTTAATGGCCGCAACGTGCTCACGGAGAGGGCGTATGCCCTCACGGGACAACTGGAAACCAAGATACTCAATGGAGGGTTGGAAGAACTGTGATTTGTCCAGATTGCACCTCAACCCAGCCGAATGCAAAACCCGAAACAGTGAACGTAAATTACGAAGGTGCTCCGCAGTGGAGGCTCCCGTGACAACAATGTCATCCAGATAGTTTATGCAGCCGGGAACGGAAGCCGTGAGCTGTTCCAAAAACCGCTGAAAAATGGCCGGTGCGCTAGCGACGCCAAATGGTAATCGCTGGTACTGATACAACCCACAAGGAGTGTTGATAACGAGAAATTCCTTGGAAGGAGCGTCCAACGGCAACTGATGGTACGCCTCCGATAAGTCAAGTTTGGAAAAGAACTGGCCCCCAGCGAGCTTGGTAAACAACTCCTCAGGACGAGGAAGAGGATAAGTGTCAATGACGCTCTGAGCGTTGACAGTGGCTTTAAAGTCACCACACAATCGCAGACTCCCGTTTGGTTTAGAAACCACCACGATCGGCGATGCCCATTCGCTGGAGGTAACCGGAAGGAGAATCCCTGAAGCTGTTAACCTGTCTAGCTCAGCCTTGACAGGTGCACGCAACGCCACTGGAATAGGGCGTGCCCGGAAAAACTTAGGGCGAGCCGTAGGTTTAAGAGTAATGTGGGCTGCAAAATCCTTGGCACAACCCAGACCAGCAGAGAACACGGACGAAAATTCACAACACAATCCATCAAGCTGTTGATACGGAATGTCCTCAGATATGAGGTGCACATCATCATCAATGGAGAACCCAAACAACTGGAAAGCATCATAACCGAACAGGTTTTCAGTGCCCGCATGATCCACCACATAAAACGTGAGGGGCCGAACAACAGACTTGTAGGCAGTGGAAGCATCAAACTGGCCCATGATAGGAATTTTCTGCTGATTATAAGTCCTCAGATTGCGCGTAACTGGAGACAAAGGAGGGGAACCCAACGCCAAATACGTGCGAGAATTAATGAGAGTTACTGCAGAGCCAGTGTCCACTTGCATGCGGATGTCTTTATTCAGAACACGAACAGTAACAAACAACTTATTTGTTTGAGAAAGCACACAGTGAACATCCATGTCCGACGCCTCGTCCTCGTCGACAGGAACTTTATGGGACTGACACACAGAAGCAATGTGGCCTTTTTTCCTACATGAATTACACATGGCCCAACGTTTTGGACACGCTGCCCTGTCGTGCTGTACGAAACAACGGGGGCAAGAAGGAAGCGCGGAACGAACCGGCTTCTGTGGTTGCTGGTTTCGCTGCGAGCGTTGCGGCCCAACGCGACGTTGTTTACGCGAGTGAACCGCCGCCACATCTTCGTTCTCCTGTGCAACAGGCAAATTGTCCTTGTCGAGAGTTGACTGTACAGCGCCTACATCACACCACGCGTCTATTTGCGCGCCAGCAGCGTGAGACACTTCAAAGGATTGAGCGATGCTTAGAACTTCCGACAACGACGGGTTTGGCAGTTGTAGGGCACGTTGCCGAACTTCTTTATCAGGAGCAAGCCGTAGAATAGCATCCCTAACCATTGAATCCGCATAAGACTCGTGATGAGTGTCCGTGACAAACTGACATTTCCTACTCAGGCCATGTAGTTCCGCCGCCCAAGCCCGGTAAGATTGATGGGGCTGTTTACGACACCGGTAGAACGCCACGCGGGCGGCAACGACGTGGGTGTTTGTTCGATAATAGGCAGACAATAAGTCACACATTTCTTGGAAGGACAGGGAGGCTGGTTCCCGCAGAGGGGCTAACTGAGATAGCAGCTGATAGACCCGAGGGGAAATCCAAGATAGAAATAACGACTTACACATAGGAGCGTCGACAACGCCGAAAGCCAAGAAGTGTTGCCGCAAACGCTTCTCATAATTCTCCCAGTCTTCAGCGGCCTCGTCGTAAGGAGGGAATGGAGGCGGAGAAGAGGAAGACAGACGATGAGTAAGCGACGTCGACAACGCCTGAATCGCTGCCGTCAGCTGTGTTTGTTGTTCAATGAGCGCTTGCATAAGCTGTTCCATGTCTGCCCCGTCACGAACACGCAAATCCACAACGCGGTGAAAATATCCCATCCTCGTCGCCAAAAAGTGTTATAACCTTTAATCACAATAATTGCGTGGATTTTCACACTCTCTCTTAGAAACAATAGCTGATCACATGATTACAACTCAGTCTCTCGTATTCGACTGCCGTGCCGTGACATGCGGCCGGTGCCGTTCGTAGCTAGGTGGCGCTCCCGCGCTCATCTGATTTGCGGAGCGCCTCTATCGCCGTTTGTGCGTACTGTCGTGGCGGCACTGTTAAATGTCGTGGCACTATCACAACAGTATGGCCTCATGGAGAAGAGAAATTAATGAAGGTTATACATCATTTGTGCTCCAACGTTAACAACATCTGGTTCACTAGGGGGAATAGAGAAAGAGGACTGTCTGCCTTTCCTGGATGTTTGGACAGACGAAAGAGTGATAGCTCTCTGGGGCATTCAGTTTATCATAAGCTCACTCATATTAATTTGCATGTACAAGCCACTGGGAGAGCCTTAATATCCTAGAGCTTGTTCTCATGAAGGGACGACCAATTGTGACACCAAAGTGACACCACCTGCTGACAGGCGGCAACACAGAGATCATCAGAGGGAATGTAAGAACTAACAGGCTGAGGTACGAGGACTGCAGCATTGGCAGCAGCATCAGCAGCCTCGTTTCCTGTCAGACCAACGTGACCAGGAATCTACATGAACATCACAGTGGCTCCATCAAGAGTGAACAAGTGACAGCTTTCTTGGACTTATTGCACTAAGGGATGGATTGTGTGCAGTACACAGAGACTTTGAAGGGCACTGAGAGTGTCTGCGTAGATGATGTAATTGAAAACCCTGTATCACCAGATGTATTGCATGGCCTGATACAGGGTGAAGAGATCTGCTGTAAATATTCAGCAGTGTGCCGGAAGCTGATACCGAAAAACGTCGGTGCCAATGACAAAGGCAACGAAGGCACACCCGACGTCAAGATCAGTCCAAGAGCCATCAGTGTATACAAAGGAACTATCGCGAAGTTCCATGCAGAGGTCATGAAACTGAAAGTGATAGAGTGAAGCAAATGAAGGCCAAAATAAACATGGGCTGCAGCACAAGGCCAAGGTGGTGAAGGGTTCACACCCACCAGGAAATTTTGCAGGTGGCATGAAGTTAAGCTGCCAGAGCAAGAGCCAAAAGCAAACGCCAGGAGATAACAGAGAAGAGGGACGTGCTTCATACTGGTGATAAAAAAGATTCATTGAAGGAAGAGGCATAGGTTGGGTGGCCACACATGGCAGACAAACGGCATGCATATCTGGTGCAGAGAAAGGCACAGCAGTAGTTTGACAACTACTGCACACAGACTCTCAACCAGGCTTGTCTAAAAGGTGCCAGTGGCCAAATGGATGCCACGATGCTGAAGTGTATTGAGAAGGAGTAAGAGCGACGGACGTGCAGATGCATAAATGAAACACCCATAGTCTACTTTCGAACAGACAAGGGTCCGGTACAAACGAGGAGGGTGGTTTGATCTGCACCCCAGGAAGTACCATTGAGGATATGTAAGACATTGAGAGACCACATACAGATGGCTGCCAGGGAAAACATGTGGGACGACAAAGAAAGTTTTTTATCGAGCGTGAGCCCCAGGAATTTCGTAGTTTCAACAGAAGAGCAACAGAATCAAATTATAAAGACGATGGAGAAACCGATTGTGCCACCAGAAAGTCATACACACGGTTTTTTCAGTGGAAAAACAAAAGGCATTGTCGATGATCCATGAGTAAAGATTATCATGACACCACTGAAGATGTCGCTCAAAAAAACAAGTCTGTGGAGAGCTGCGATAAATGGCAAAATCATCGTCAAAAAGGGCGCCTCAGATGCCTGGTGGGGGCAGGCCATTACGGGGTAATGGCAATAGCAAAGAGGATGACACTCAGTGCGGAACCTTCGGGCACACTGCTTTCCTGGATAAAGGTGTCGGACAAGGCAGAGCCCACATGTGCCTGGAAAATGCAGACTTTTAAAAGTTCCTGAAGAAAGCAGGGCAGACAGCCATGGAAGCTCCACGTGTAGAAGGTACAGAGGATACCAGTCCTCCAGCAGGTATCGTAGGCTTTCACCAAATCGAAAAATTTTGCCAAAGTCTGGGATTTCCACAGAAAACCATTCATTACACGAGTGGACAAAGTGACGAGATTTCCAACTGCAGAACAGTGGTGCTCGAAATCCACACTGTGAAGTGGTTAGTAAATAGCAAGACTCGAGCCGCCATACCAGTCAGGCATGAGTCACACGTTCCATCACCTCGAAAACACAGCTTGTGCGAGGAGGGGGGCAGTAGCTAGAAAGAATGCGTTTGTCTTCACCCAGCTTAGGTATGGGTATGACAGTGGCTTCAGGCCAGCATTTGGGAAACGTGCCCTCTGCCAAGATGCATTTGTACATATTAAGCAGAAAGTGCTTGCCCGTAAGAGGAAGGTGCTGCAACATCTGAATGTGAACAGCATCTGGTCCTGGGGCAGAGGATCGTGATGACGTGAGAGCATTACCAGGCCTGCCTCAAAGTAAAGGAGGAATTGTAGCACACATGATTCTGAGAAGAGAAGGGTATCCCCCAAGTCACCTTCCCTCGTTTCCAAAGGGAGGAGGCAATGTGATAGTGGGAGGACCTCGAAATCTCCACAAAATAGTGATCCAAGGTGTTAGAAACAGCAATAGGGTCTACGATGACATTGTCTGCTACTGTCAGGCTGGAAATTGGGGAAGGGATTTTGGCCGAGAGCCATCAGAGGTTGGCCCATATGATGGAAGAGGGGGTGAAACTATTAAAAGAACAAGTGAATGAAATCTCGAAGAACGCGACAACACTGTGCACACATCTGTTTATAATGGATGCAGTTTGCTATTGTAGGATGATGCTTACAAATGCAGAGAGCAACCTCCATGCACAAATTGTGTCATGGCACACCTCAGTCCACCAAGGGACCAGGACATGACGTGGTAAAGAAGTGTGAGGAATGGAACGTTCTGCGGCAATAAGAATAACATTTGTAAGAAATACCACCCAGTCATCACAACTGGGGAAACTGTGTTTGTCGAATGTTGCCAAAGAGGAGTAAAGTCACCAGTTGGCCTTAGTAAGATGCCATTTGGGTGTGCAAGGAGGTGGGGTAGAAGTCAGCAAATGGATAGCTCATGGGAAAGGGTCCCTCAAATGTGTGACAAAGAAAACGGACCACTCGAGATGATGGGCAAGCTGGGCAGTGCAGAAGGATAGTACCAAATGGGAATATGAGTGTGAGGAGTCTAAGAGGAAGGTGGGTGCTCCTGTGTTCACGAAGAAGAGGTTTATTTGTTTAAGATGATCACCAAGAGCACACTACTCAGACAGGTTCTGGGAAAACCCCAAAGGGCATGCCGTACATTAAAGTCACCAAGCAGCAGAATGGGGTGAGGTAGCTGTCCAATAAGCTGGAGGAAGTGAGGAAGGAAAAGGCGAACTGCGACAGCTTAAAGATTGATAGTCAGGGAGATGGGTTGACTACGAACGTCATCCCATACGAGCAGTGTGACTCTCCCAAGAGATGGAACGGCGACCTCGGTGGAAGTTAAAATGGACTGAGAAGAAATGCTAAAGCTCAAAGCAGCCATGGGGACACAATTTTGTTTCCTGATGGCAGAGAAAAAATGGCGGCTCTACATCTAAGAGAAACCGTAAATCTTCTTTGTCGGATCAAAAGCCACAAACGTTCCATGGAGGAGAGTCAGGATAGCCGAGTGCCAGCCTGCAAAGACTTGCTGCTACAGGGCTAAGAGGCAGGAGAATCCTGCTCCATTAAGTCTACAGGGGCATCTGCTTTCTTCTGCTATTGGCCTGTGGAGAACAGCACCAGGAAACGGTTGGTGATGCATACATGCGGCATGGAGGTCAGCTGGGTGAGGGTATCATGTGGCGATGTCGTCGAAGAGGATCTTCAAGTCGGTGAGGGAGAAGACCATTTGCCTTTGTTTGACTTCTTTGATGCTTTCTGGTTATCAGAGGAAGACTCAGGTGTTGGCTGGCTGGAGGGATGTAGAAAGTCTTCACAGGAGTAATCCTTCTGCCCTTTTCAACCTGCCAGTTATGTAGCTGGTGACTTCACTCCATGAGGCGAGGGTCTGATGCCTTGCTGCACAGCTGGATGATGAGACAGTGATGCTACCATGACACTGGGGATCTCACATCCTTAGAGCTGAATTTGAGGTCACTTGTCTGCGTGGTCATGTCCTTCATGGAGCAAGATGTAGCAAGAACAGTACTGTAAGTGCCAGACGGTAGACGGCAGGGTTTGCAACTAGCCATTAACTTGCGAGTGACTGGGTAAGGTACTATTTCCTTTACCCAGATCTCCTGGGCAGCCCACTCATTGAGATACGTGGGACAATCTCTTGAGGAGGCAGCATGGTCAGCACTGCAGTTGATACAGTGGGGAGAAGGAGGCGGACAATAGCTCTCGTGTGCATCCATACCACAGGTTACGCATTTGGCTGGGTGTCAACAAGATATTTGAGTACGGTTGAAACAATGACATTGGTAGCAGTGCTCAGGTTCGGAATGTGTAGTCAGACTGTGATAACCTCATAGCCTACTTTGATCTTATATGGAAGCACCACTTTACAAAATGTGAAGAAAAGAGTGCATGTGGGCACTAAGGAGGCATCTACCTTTTTCATCAACCAATGGATGTCAATGACAACATGACCAGAGAGGTGTGTTTGGATTTTGGTCTCAGTCAGACTGTCCAGCAGCCAAGTGTAAGTAACACCACAGGACGAATTCAGGGTTCTATGGTCCTCAACACAAACAGGTCATGGAGAAGTGAAGCGGCAAGCAATTGTTGTGCTTGAGAATCAGAAGTAGTCTCCAAAAGCAAAGTGCCATTACGTAAATGACAGCAGGATTTCACAGGTCCGTCAACTGCATCAACATCTTTCTGAATTAGAAGAGGATTTTACCCATGCAAAGGACTGATCCTCTTCAGTATGTGAAACCACAAGGAAACATCATTGCAGCTGGGAGGGTCTTTGAATCAGGAGCTTCATTCTATTTATGTTTGGTAGCTGTGGACTGCAAAGATGATGATCTCATTGTGAGAAAATCCCCATGATTGCCAGAGTCTCCAGAGTCTCTTATGGCATGCTCCTTCCAATTGGGAACTGCCTTCATAAGGGGGCACACCTGTCTTAGATGATATTTACACCTAAGGTCACACCTCTCAAACACCTGACAGAGGGGCCAGTCGGCAATTTGGGAAAGTAGCAGCTTAGGCAATCACCCTCCCTGGGCCTGGCCTGTACCAGGGGCTACATGCGAACTCTACCTGTCGACCCGGGACTGGGAATTACACCTTGCCCAGTCACCTGTTATGCATCAGACGCATGGTCTGGCCTTCAAGAGATCACAGATAGGAAGAAGAAAAAGAGGAGCCTCAAATGCCGAAGCAGAGGATGGGTAGGAGAAGATGAATGAAGAAAGGAAAACAGAATGAAAAGCAATGGTGAGATTGTTCTTATGTCAGCTACAAACAATGCGGAACATCCCCAAAAGCCCCCCTGACATTTTGCCCAAGGGAGAGGAAAAATAATAGCAAGAGGGTAGACATGCAGCATGGGAGAGGAAAGATGCTGCAAAAGCTTGGTAGCCAAGCATGAACCCACTAAAGACTGGCGAGCCCTCTGGGGGAAAATTTTAGGCTTGCTGCCAGTCATTATTCAATACATTCCATGATATTTCAGTTGGGCATCTGCACATCATCCTCAGGTGAGCTATCTAAGACTGCAGACATTCCCATAAGTCTTCAATGGCTCGCCAGAGGACGACTGGCACGTGCCCATTCAAAATAGTACAAAATGTATTGGCCAATGATCCTCTCGAAGCCAAATATTTCCTTCAATGGGTCTGTTGTTCTTTCCAACAATAGGTTCTGCTGCCATCGTTATTTTCGATGTTGGAATGCTTGGTTGTTCGATTTGTTGTGCAGATTTGCAGCTACAGTGACAATAGCAGGCAGATGATTGCCGAGATGTTAGTGGCTGTGAATCCTTAAATGTCTTCTTGGCTTCAGGGTATGAGATGCATCGTATCACTTTAATCTCTTGGATTTTCTTCTCTTCTGCTAAAAACTGGATGGGCATGAGAACAGCTGAAACACATGGGCAGGGTGGTACTCATACATTGAGAACTGGAATTATGGGTGGAAGAGCCACATCTTCCACACATAAAAGACCGCTGCTACCCACGGTGGTATGACTATAGTGTTGACGCTTAAAGCAGTGCACTGGATTAGATACATATGGCCTAATTTTAAGGTGGAGAAAGCTTGCTACAATATGTTAAGGCAACATTGGTAAATTGAATCGGTGTATGAAGCATGTTGACTTCTGCAGCTCACCATCAACCCTTTCCTGAAATTCAGTGACTCTTTTGCTTTCCTGTTCCTGTTAGAATTGTTTGGTGTCTGTATCTACAATGCCTGGCATGTTACAATTCCTTTACATCAATTTAGCCCATGGTGCAGCTCAGTGTTGATTATATATTTTCTATGTAGTTTGGTATTAACAACTTGCTTACTTAGATAGTTTTCAATGTCCCAATAAGGGGGGGGGGGGGGGGGGGGGGTGTTAGCTTTTCGCAACCTTTCAACAGAGAGAATCTGACAGATGCGTGTCATTCTACAGCTGTATGTTTGTGGAAAGGTGACTTTTTCCAAATGAATCTTTGACATATTTAAAAACACTAATCACATTATTTATCACAGGTAGTGGTTTGTTACTAGTAGTGCTTGTACTGATGTTTACAGACATCTTCAAAAATGTTCAAATGTGTGTGAAACCTTGTGGGACTTAACTGCTAAGGTCATCAGTCCCTAAGTTTACACACTACTTAACCTAAGTTATCCTAAGGACAAACACACACACCCATGCCCGAGGGAGGACTCGAACCTCCGCCGGAACCAGCCGCACAGTCCATGACTGCAGCGCCTCAGACCGCTCGGCTAATCCCGCGCGGCTACAGACATCTCAGGTGGACTATTCACATGGGGTCCCTTTGGGGTTGGGTGTTAATACTGTCCGATGGACCACCTGAACCACTGGGACTAGAAAAAAAAGTGATTCAGGCTTTGTGGAAGTCATATGAGCAGTTAGGGAAGTGAGTGTCCACCCAGACAGAGCCTCTGTTGCCTGGGGTAAGCTTTATACAACTGAGGTGTAGCAGGTTCCCCAGAGGTTGACTGCTAAGGATAGTTGTGCCTCTCAATGACCGAACATTTCATTGGTGTGCCGTTAATATTAAGATTAAGTTTTTTTTCTTGTTATTTTACCATCCTTTACATCTGAGTGGTTAAGCCAAGATCCCCATTCCTGTAAAAAAAAAAAAAAAATCCTTAGCTACACTGCACACCCAGAGCACTTTATATCTATCAGCAGTGCTACATCTTTTGCCTCCCATCCAGTAATTTTGTCCTGATTCATTCTTGATTGAAATTTCCTGTGTACAAGTTCTACTCACCATGAATCTGTGCTAGCCAGTCTATGTGCAGAGAGAATAGTTTTCTCAGGACAAATGGTAAGTTCAGCTTACCTAACCTGAGTTCTTAAATCAAAGCCTACAAGACTTTCCCCTTTTTTGTTACCTAAGTGGATATGGCTGAGGTTCAAACCCTACAATATTTTTGTATCTAAAAGCACAAGTATTCCTTAAACAAGTGCAACACGTATGGTGCTTTGGTACCAAATGCAGTGTGTCCAAAAGTTGTGAAATGGACATTACATCATGAAAAATGAATGTCTTTGGAAAAAAAGACATTCTATTGAAGAAGAACAATGATTGAACTATTGTGAATTTCCTTTCGTTTCAGGTACAATCACATTTTATGACAAAATCATAACTGGTCTCAGCCGACACTAGCCACCTTCATATACTATTAGTCACGGTTGGCATTTGGTGAACACAATGCAAAATACATGTACTGCTTTGTTTGTGAATGCATATATTGTACATTTTGCTTCATGAAATGCCACCCATCATCGGTAGCATCTAAAGATAGTCAGTGTAGGCCAAAAACCTATTATGATTCTATCATAAAATGTGATTATATCTGAAATGAAAGGAAATTCATAAAAATCAAAGCAACAATCACTCGTTTTATTACAGCATTCAGTTTTTAAGATAATAACACAGGCAAACGCTTGTATTGTTAATCTGGAATAAATATACTCTGTCTAGCTGCATCTATCTGAACACACTGTAGATTAAGAGCTCAAGTATGAGATGTCATTAATAATAATTTGTAACTAAATACAGAGCATTGTAATTTAAATTAAATACTAGCCATTAGATTTTGAAAACCTACTAAAATACATACCTTATTTATGAAGGCATCCCGTGAAATGTTTCCAAGGAACATTGATAACTTGTTTGATGATAGAACGGCATCGATGTGATCCATAAAGCCTCCAGCTACCACAACTGCATCATCAGGAACCTCAACTTCAGCGATACAAACACCAGAATTGCTGTCATAAATCCTGAACATACCACCCAGAGATGAGCCAGAATCCATGAACCATACTCTAAGTCCACCATCACTAAGGCAGAAGGAGTTAATATATGAGTTCTGATACGTATTACATAGGTTCACCAGTTTCACTGCAACTACATTTGTTCTCTGTTTTGTAGATAAACATGACGCTATATCTGCATTCTCTGAAATTTTGAAAAAAAATAAAAATAAAAAAGATAGATGTTATTCAGAATTGCATTTGTTACAACACGTCATTGCCGCCTGGAACCTTTTGGATAGGAACACACAAACATACCTTGTGAATTACCTTCTTTCATTGCTAGTGAATTAAGGTAAGTCTTCCATGTTGTTTTATATGAGAAAATTTTATCCTTTCTTGACACCTGAGGAACATTCAGTGATACCGAATCATCACTATGAAAGAAAAAAGAATGAATTAGTAAATGGCACAAAGTAAACAAAATAATGTTTGTTGTTAGAATATGATGTCTTTTCTTAAACGGCAGTTTGTGACAGGTTTTTTTTTTGTACTAATTACACCTAAACAGCAACTGTGCCAAGTAAATAAAAAATGAAAACTGTAAACTATTGGGCATAATACCAGGTATCAAATAAGAAACATAAATACAATGAGATACTGAGACACTCGACAATCATATATTCAAGACAGACATGAAGATGAATGCCCTGTACAAAACCATTTTCCTGCATATTTGAGCTCGTAGATGTTCATACCACTTGATTTTAACAAATTGACCACATCATGTAATGTAATGTAATGTATTATGAGTGCTGGTTGAATGAGTCAGACTCAAGTATGTGTTACACTTTTTGTTCTAGATATTGGACTTTAGATCTTTTAACATATGGTATTTGAATGGAATATGGTACAGTACTCTCATCTCTTTTCTTTAAAGTAAATTACGCTGACTGTTGATGCACGGACCAGTTGTTCCTTATCTTCTACCTTCACGTTGCCCCTAAAGATGGCCACACATACTTCTGAAAACTTAATAAGAACATGTGATGAAGCACTCTGTGCAATGCTGTGCAGTAATTTTGTGCAAGAATTTGGACTGGTAAAGTCGCTTGAAGCTTGATTGATTTTCTCTTAAGCAAGCTTTTGCATGAGTACCAATATACACATGCTTGAGTGGGTGTGCTGCAAAAGTAAAAGTTTGTATAAGCAAATGTCAGTTGTGATGCATTATTCATTAACTATGTTGATCAATGTGAAGCACAGAAAATCAGTTACAAATTGCTGGAAAATGTTATTCAATTATCTCTGTATCAGGGGCGTTAAATCAAGAGCCTATCATTGTAATGCAAAGACAAATATCGCATACATTATACTTTTAACAAAATGTAAATCACTTGACCGGGTTATAGAAAGAAATGTCATTATTAAAAAGATGGATTCTCTAACAATCAACTACAGACAGGAAAAATGGAAGATATTTATTTATCTGGGGGTAGGAAGAGAAGAGGTAGGTAAATCATCACTCACAGATTATGGATACATTTCCCCACTGATCCTGAAATAATTGTACTAATCATGTGGCTATATATCTAAGTCGCAGAGTAATTTATTGTGAGAATAAGTTTTTCATTTCATTAATCAGTCTGCACACCACATCTTATGTCTCCTTTTCAATTTTTTTTCTTGTTCCCACATTATAAATGTAAAGCTGGCCAAATGAGCTAATCATTATGATTGGAGCTACACGTATTGGAAGCAGAAACTAATGCCTGAACAAGTATGCTTGGACTGTGTGGATTCAAAGGGGATTTGTGCATGTTTGCACTTGTACGCTTCTCAAGCTTGCAGTTACATGTGTGATGGCCTTTAAACGTATTACCACAGAAAGGGGCACACTCCTGGATATATGCATTACAGTGCAGCATGATCGGCATCTTATAATGTTGATCTATTGAATATCAATATATGGATCATGGCATGTGGATGTTTATAACATAAGTTTTGTGTAACGTAACTAACTATGGCATGTATCTTGGTACTTCTGATTTGTTTGTGAGCAGTACAATCACATTGTAGAATTTTATATTTTGCTGCCACAAATAATTTTTTTTCCCCACTGGGTTGCTTGACAATTTCCAAATGAATTAAATTAGCTAATTGCCTATTAAATAAGGCATGTGTTTAAAAGAAATACAGTCTGATGCAGAAAAAGGACTGAAGATGAATAACTGTAACTTTAAACTGATACTTATTTTAAAAAAGTATTTCCAAACTAAATAGTATCTGGTTGCTGCTAAAGTCAAAAGTACTCAATGGACCAGCATTTTATTTATTTATTTATTTATTTATTTTTGTTCTGACATACATCAAGAATGGAAACACGGCAGGCCATTCTTACAAATTCAAAATAAACATGTTACTGCATATGAACTGTAATTATAAAGGTACAGCTCTGTAACAGCTTGAATAAGTGTCAGCTCTGTTGTTTCCAGCGTTTCACCTTATCTGAAATGCAGTCTTTGAAGTACCCTGTGATCTCTTACAGACTATGCCTTCTTTGCAGCAAACCTCATCCTCCAGTGTTTCTAACATCACCACCAATATCCCCCTTTAACAATTTAACCTCCTCAGCACTAAAATTATCCACACTGATGGATACGAGGGCTGCTATATATATTTCTGGCCTAGGCAACACTAAGTGTTGCCAGGTGCAATCTGACATTTCCATTGGAAAGTTTGACATTTTTTAGCATAAATGTACTCAGAACTTTTTGACTTACGACATTTTTTTTTTCTTTTACAGGGACTTGAAGAAATCAATTGGGCACAAAAATGGAATTAACTCGTGAACATTTTCGTGCGATCATTTTTTACGACTTTCGACGTGGATTATCACGACAAGAGTGCATCGATGAACTTAAATCTTTGTATGGCGACGAAGCACCATCCTATAGCACTGTGAAAAACTGGTACAACGAATTCAATCGTGGCCGACGCTCGCTCAAAGACGAATTCCGTGAAGGTCGTCCAAAAACAGCCGTTGTGCCAGAAAACATCGATGCCGTACGTGAACTGATAATGCAAGACCGTCATGTGACATACCGTGAGATAGAGGCATGCCTAGGCATTTCTCCCACCAGCATACATTCGATATTGCATGAACACCTGGCCGTAAAAAAGGTTTGTTCTCGTTGGATCCTGCACAATTTGACAATCGCTCAAAAGAAAGCTCGTGTGGATTGGTGTAAAGAAATGGTGAAAAAATACGATAGCGGTGCTTCAAAAGACGTTTATAAGATCGTCACAGGTGACGAATCATGGATCTATGCGTATGAGCCCGAAACAAAACAGCAATCGACCGTGTGGGTCTTCCAAGACGAGCCAAATCCAACGAAAGTTGTTCGTGGAAGAAGCACTTGGAAGCAAATGGTCGCCTGTTTCTTCGGCAAAACTGGTCATGTGGCGACTGTTCCGCTTGAGCAACGTAGGACGGTCAATTCTGAGTGGTACACCACCATTTGTTTACCTGAAGTCTTCGGAGAAATTCGAAAAATGAACAAGAGAAGACGAATCATTGTGCACCATGACAATGCGAGCTGTCACACATCGGCTCAAACCAGCGCCTTTTTGACCGGCCAAAACGTAGAAGTGATGGGTCATCCGCCGTACAGCCCTGACTTGGCACCCAATGACTTCTTTTTATTCCCACACATCAAGAAAAAAATGCGTGGTCAACGATTTTCGTCGCCAGAAGCATTCAAAAACCATGTTTTGGAGGTGTCTCAATCGGAGTGGAAAAAGTGCTTCGAAAATTGGTTTGAGCGCATGCAAAAGTGTATAAATCTTGATGGAGAATATTTTGAAAAACAATAAACCATTTTCGTTGATAAATATTCGTATTTTCATTATTAGGCCAGAAATATATATAGCAGCCCTCGTACTACCTTACCTCAGTCCCTCTCATGTATGCATACAGTACTTCGCTGCACTAAACAACAAGCCACATCTAATGTATCACTACATCCCAGTGGTGAGACTATACACAACATAACTACTGGTCAGTCAGGCTCCACATTCTCCCATAGCAACATCCCAGTGCCACTCAATATACAATCATGCTGTTCTAACTCCAAACACAATAAAAAACATGATCATAAGAAACCTACTACTTATTAAGTCACTGCATAACAGAATAAGTACAGTCACTGCATGACAGAATAAGCACGATACAGTTCAAGGAACATACGAAAGACTGCTAGCTGGAGCTGGTACATGGCTATATAAGAAGCATTTGGCCACCAGCGACCCCTTCTGATCAGCTGTAGACGAGAAAGGCACCAGATCAAAGTCTGCAGCCTCTGGTGGGGGCCCAGAGCAGCCAAACCGTGTGCTACTCAAATGTATGCGGGTATCAATATACTCCGCAGTAGTGGTGGCCGAGGTACAGTAATCTGCACGTTGCTACATGTGTAATTAAGCCTTAATTTCACTGTTCATGGACTATGCTGACTGCCTTGTACAACAAGTTTTTGACCTTGAAAGGCTTTCTTGTTGTTCCACAGTCACTCTGTTCACCTGACCTGACACCTTGTGACTCTTATCCTTGTCCCAAAATTGAAAAAGTCTCAAAAGAATGTGTTTTAGGACTCTGGAGAATATTCAAAAGAATTTGACTGAAATGTTAAAGGTCACATCATGCTGCTACCAAGACTGGGAATGATTACTCTACTAGTGTACAGCTGCCGAAGGGAATTGGTAAATAAAGAAATCAGCTTCATTGCTTTTCTCACACCTTGTATTGCACCCACTATGGCACTCTCTGCTTTCATTTGTCACTGCATTTACTTTTACTAGGAAAGAATTTTTATGGGACTACGATTCCCTCTTAAGTTTAACAGCTGCTTATTACTATTCAGACCATTTCTACCATTACTCATATTCCATTGTTGCTCATCCATGCTACCCCTGTTATTATTCTCATTAGACCACTGGTAATTCATTCCACCCCTACTGCTCCGTAGCAGGCATCATGCCATATGCACATGCACCTTACACCCACAATTAATACATGATATATTTGATACAAATACATTTCTCTGGTCTCTTACCCCTAGCTATAAACCAATCTCCTCACACTGTAATGCCAACCGCACTGCTGCACACAGGGTACCAGTGGACACACTCCTAGACATCCCTGGTGACAAATCACTCATCAGGAAAGCATAGAATGCCATTTGATTGGCCTCTTGCAGTACCAACTTATTTTCTTCCTCACTACATTTTAACTCGTATGTACGTACATTAAGCTTTCTAATTCCATCCACAAAATCCTCAAAGGCTTCATTAGACCTATTAGAAATGAAACTCAATTGTTCACAGAAAAACTGTATGCTATTTTGCATCCTGTATCTCTGTACCAATATCTGATTGATTTTTTTCCTGTATCTCTGTACCAATACCTGCTTGATTTTTTCAATAGTTTCTGCTTTGCCCACTGCCTCTGGGCAACATACGAATGACTTTTCTTCCCCTGGCATGTGCAATATACCTATCTGTAACAAATGTTTGTGCGACCAACCATCTATGTCAACCGATGACATGAGATCCTGTATAAATGACACCGCATCCTCAGATGACCTGAAGGAAAAGGGATTAACAAGGTTCGCCACACCTGGATCCACCCCTAGACTGTGTTTTCAAGAAGCCCAACTATTCATCATTCTCCACTAGTTTATTATTCATGGATTTTTTCAACGCCATCACCTGTGCCACATAGTTAACCAACAGTTATACAGCTTCCCCAACAGTGACACATTGTGTTTCTAATTTCATCATTGCATCAACCTTACTCATTTTCATGTACTCAACCATAATAACATCTAGGACAGACCATTTCTTAGCTACCCACATTACTATACTTAATTCTTATGTTTAATCATGACCCACCGGCAAGGCACTGGTAGGGCAAGTGGTGTGGTTGCAGGCCAGTGGGACCCTGTAGATACACTGACGACCAAACAAGAACATTTTACTAACTTCAGATAAACATTACATTATTAGCAATGTGAGACAGACTTGCCTCAGTCCAGCAATCAATGTGAGGCAGACACGCCTCATTCCAGTGACCCAGGCCTGTGAAGGCTTACAGGCACCAACTTTGGCGCTGGCAAGAAGGAACAGTGTCATTGCCCTGCAATGCTGACGTTGGGCAGAGTGACAGCTTATGACATGACAGTGGGCCACTGCCATGGCACCAGAAGCACTCCAAGTTATGCTGTGACAGTGTCCTGCAGCAGTGGATGCCTGAACTTAGGACTCGGGCACAGTGATGTCCATCATGCAGGTGAAGGAAGACTGATGTGCATGGGACATGACCTGCTGTCCTCTGGCAGAAACTGGACAGCAGAAGGTGCGCACAGCAGGACAGCGGCACCATGGCACCAAGTCCCACAGTCAGGCTCAGTGCTGGTGGCAGCTGGCGTGATCTGGTCTCGTACCCATGGCTGCAGCTGGCAGTGTCCAGGCCCTCTTGTTGTCTGGCAGGGACCTAGCATCATGGTGGTGATGCTGGACTCTGAAAGCCTCTAGCTCAGAATCTGCTATTATTTATTTGACTCTGAGGCACATTTGTTACACTAAAACACCACACCTATTCACATAACTCATAACAAGAGTCTGGTCCTGGTGTGGCAACATTGTTGTACCCGCTATGGGTATTACTGCTGCATGATGCAGCTATCCACCAAGTATGGCTAGCCCATATCACCATTCTTTTGTGTACACATTATTCTGACCCAGATATTGCCCCACTGTACTTTCCAACCAACGGTAGCTGGACATAATCCTACACTGCAGCTCCTTCAAAATTATCCTAAGTTCTACTAAAAGCAGGTAGTGACACTACAATGGGAAAAGTGCCAAAATGCTGTGTGATTAAACATCGGTGACTCACTAAAACTGTCTTAGTGAATGAATCTGTGCACTGTGAGTTATTCATCTTGTAACATACAAATAATGCTGATCATTGGATTAGAGTACAGGATACATAAAAAAAATGGGTAATAGAATTTTACCAACATAACACTACAGTTAATAAGACAGAGCAACATTTTAATGCTAATGCAACTTTTTTGTGAAAACTCAGCCACATTTACATTCCAAGATTATTGATAAACTATGGCCTGCTCAAATATTCAGATCATCCTTCATGAAATCTTGAACTGAGTGGTAGCATTGCTGAAACAGAGTATCATATAAGTTTTTTTTTCTTTTTTCTTCTTTTCTTTTCCTTTCTTTGGTGAATCTGACTTCATACTCAAACTAGACTTTCCTTTTAGTTTGATGTAAATTTTCACTCCTGTGTATTGGGAAGTCTAAGCACAGAAGTGCAAATGATGAATAGGGAGTATAAAATTATCTTTATATAAAAAATATAAAAAATATAAAATAAAAAAAATATAAAAAATTATCTTTATATAAAAACAGTTTACCTTGAATAATTCTAAATTGTTACTGATAAAGTCATAGCTATGTATGGAGGGCACTGTTAATAACTGCAGATTTTATGTAATAGTGAGTGACATAATTACCTCAGATGTATAGCACACGATTCTAATTATTCTTTTCTGCAGTTTCATTGTGTTTGAATTTCCCCATAAATCAGTATTGTAACTTATAACCGATTGGAAGTAACTATGGCATACAGTTTTTCTTGAGTCCATATCAGTGGCACTAGCTAATATTTGCACTGCACTTGCAAATCTACAAAATTTGTTTACTAGATGCTCAACATGTTTATTCCACTATAAATTCTTATCTAAATTTGATCTTAAAAATTTCACTGAATCCATTTCTTATTGACATTGATTTTTATGATTTAGTTTAATATCCTGTGATACTGACTGTTTTCTCTTAACTGGATCCTGTGGGTTTTTAAGATGTTCAGGATTAATCCATTGAGCTGAAACCATGTTTCTAGATGATTTATTGTATTTAAGAAGTACACAGGGATGTTTTGTGCATTGTGGTCTTCAATTAATGCAATGCATTAACTTCAAATAAAATTAATGGGGCATTTAAACCAATGAGTAAATCAGTAATCTAGAACAAAAGCAAAATAGGTCGACGAATAGAGTCTCCAGGGTCACCTTGAATTACTGCTTTCCATTTGAAAGAATAATTTGCTGTATTTGAAGAGAGAATCCTCTTTGTTTTCTGTTGCATAAGTATGGAGTAACCTTGATCCGATACCTGTCAAGATTATAGATAAGCCAAAAACGATTTACGGAGTCAAAGGCTTTTGTGAGCCACAAAATATTCCTATGACTTCATTCTTATTATCTAATGACATGATAATACTTTCAAAAAATTTGTTACTTGTGTCTCTAGTGCTTTTTGCAAGTTAGAAGCCAAATTGATTTTTAAAAATAATCCCATAATTTTCAAAATAATTTTGAGTCTGGATGCAGCATCTCTTTCCAACATTTTTGACACCACTGGAAGAGGGGAGATGGAATGATAATTTCCCCTGTCCTCTCTTGAGCAGTTTTACTTCTGTGTAGTTTAGCATCTCTATGGAACAACCATGTTCATAAGACTGGTTTATTATTATTTTATACACAAATTCAGAAGTTTACTTTTTCAGTGTTAATCTATATGTGTACATCTATTGCTGAAACTGATTTAAATTTTGTAAGGCATTCAGACTTATGGTCTAGTTCAAAGGGACATATTTTATTCACATAATCCTCAGCACTGGTATCTCATTTCACCACATTAATAATGAGCTCACTAAAGTATTCCAAAATTTAAACTAAATTCAATCTCTTCACACTTCATTTTACTAATTTTGTGACAAGAGACTTTTATAAAGAGGTGTACAGATCTGCTAATACCAAGGGCTGCAAGTCCATCCCTGTGACTATATAACAGCCTCAGACAAAAACCAAAAAAATAGGAAACCATATGCATAATTAGTTCAAATTACTTGTTTCACAAATATTCACTTTATTTAAAAAGTATAATGACAACAATGTATTCTTAAAAGAACTAAATTCTACAATGACTCACCTTCTCCTTTCTGGGAGAGAATCAAGGCTGATTAAATTCAGTTATACGAATGAACAGTGAGGTGCTTTCGGATGAATGGCGGCCACATGGGGCCATCAGACCATGGTCTGTGCGTCCCTACTTTAATACCTAATTCAGATTTCATAATTGACACACTGTCTTTGAGTTATTCTCTTGTCTTAAAATTAATGAATTTGTCAATTGCTTTGCTACCTTGAGAACTTTTTCAATATAATTTAATGTCATCTAATACATTCAATAAAATTAATATTTCTATTCTGTACATGGATGCCTCTTCTTAGCACTAAAGATCCTTATATCTTTAGTGGTCCATTTTAATTTTCTTAATGCTTTTAATTAAAACAATTCAAAAATAAATACATAATTAAAAAAGAAAGAGAAAAACAAATGCTTACAAACGCTTCAAAATTTGCAGCACTTCTATTGAATTCAGCTTTACATAAATATAATGAAGTGTTCTTGATTAAAGAGCCATTTCACACTGACATCCTTAATTGCTTTGAGCAGCTGAATGCTGAATGATCAGAAATTCCTAAATCCAAACAAAATCTGTACTTTTACTTTATCTTCAGACACATAATTCATTAAAATATTGTCAATACATTTAGCTGACTGAGCATTTTTCTGGTACATTCTGAAAATTTTAATTTGAAACTGAATTTTTTGCACTAAGGCAATGAAATTTGATGCCCCACAGTTTTTACTCAACACACTGATGTTGAAATCAACAGCATTTCCATTTTTTCTATACTAGGGTGTTCTAACAAACTCTGAAATTTAAGTAGGAAAGGCTGAGATGTCACATCTCCTGAGATTCTATAAATCAAGGCTGTACTGATATTTAGGTCTCTTAACACAGCAATCCCCAAAAATACACTCTTCATTTAAACAGTTAAAACTTACGTCTTACATGGTAATCTAAATCAGAATGAATAACTCTGCATTAACTTCCTTGTGATTCATTTTCCCCCCAAACATGGTAGCTACTTTGAAGTTGCAAATGCTATTTATGATTTTTATGGCTCAAAAAGAAAAGTGTGTTCATTTAAACATAATGCTACAACATTTTTAAACTGTGACAAAACATTGCTGGTTATCTGTTTTAGAGTTTTTGTCGCCTGAGTATCCAGAATTTAAACCATTTACATTATAGTGCATGATACATGCATTCCCAGTTTTATTTATAATTTTTTGGTATACTACTGTTTCAGTGGCATTTATGTTATTTAACATCCCCATCAGCACTTATCAGTTTCCTTTATTTCTTATTATATGACAAACATCAATAGACATTTGCTCCCTTATTTCTTATGATATGGCAAGAATCAATAAACATTTGCACCTGTTTTTGGAACCTAAACTGTTATGATGTAAACCATCTTTCCCTGAACAAATTTTACTTAAAATTTACAGGATCTATAAATACAGTTCCTAACCTGTTTTGATGTTACTTGATATTGCAATTTCTCCTCTCTAAGCATGTTTCACTGCCAATGGCCTTGCTGCAGTGGTAACTCTGGTTCCCATCAGACCAGTTAAGTGCTGTTGGGTTTGACCAACGCTGTTGGCAAACAGGGTGCACCCAGCCCTTGTAAGGCCAATTGAGGAGCTACTTGAGTGAGAAGTAGCGGCATCAGTCATGAAAACTGACAGTGGTCGGGAGAGTGGTGTGCTGACCACATGCCCCTCCATATCTACATCTGGTGACCTAAGGGCTGAAGATGACACAGCTCCTTCAAGGCCTGTTCAGACGGTGTTTGTTTGTTTATCTATGTTTCACTAGCTGATCTGTAATTTCTCAGTTTCACAGAAAACAAGAGTGTACATCTTCAGAACTGCCATAGCCATTACTGCAGTCCATTGTTTGAACCAAACTTGTGGTTAATGGATAAAAAGTTCTAGTTAATGATATCTTCTTTTTTTATAGGTTATCTAGGAGCTTTATGACTGGTTACTTAATTCTTTCAAAAGTAAGGTTATATTCACTGGTCAATAATGTGGATCATTTATTCTTATATTGTATTCACAAATACAATCATTATTCTCAAATTTTAATATTTCTAGTTTGTATGGTGAAAATAGGTAAATCTACCTGTTTGAGTAGATACACAAAATTATTTTTCCTGTTAAAGTTCTCATAAAAAACAAAACTGTATTCCCAATTTACTGTTTCCTTTTAAAACACCGAAATTATAAAAATGAAAGCAACTATGTCTGTTACATTTTCATGACTGAATCACTGGACCGAGCCAATGAAATTTTGTATGGAGATAGCTTGAACCCCGAGAAAGAACAAGAAAACTTGTCCCTAAGAGGGTGAAGTAAGGAATGGGACATCATTTTTTTACATCAGTGAACATAAAATATGTTAAAAAGTTATTAAATTTGTTGCATAATGTATAGCTACTTCAATAGCACGATGCATAGATGCCCCTCCGCATACATCACTCAGCAGATATGCTGTGTGTGCCCCACCACACCATGTGTTGGTGGGGCAGTGGTGAGAAGGGGAGAGAGGAGTTGATGACAGGAGTGAGTGCACACTATGAGCTGTACTTACTCAAAAACACAGACACTTCAGGATAGTTGGCATTATTATACACATAATAGCTTACTTACTCACAATCACCCATCATACCATAACTACTGATATGAAAGTGCAGCTGTGGGTAACAGCTAGTAACAATATATTTTCTGCAGAACTAACTGGATGAACTGTAGTTTAACAAAGTATAAACCAAAACCATTAGTGTGACATCATTCTCTGCTGTTTTCTCCATTGATGTTTGTTGTGTTTCTTTAAGAATGTAACTTATGTTTCCAGCAAAAATGACTAATTCTGTTTTCCATTTCAAACAACATAGTAGGTCATTGATCATTATCACCATCATCTTCAGTTTAGATAATAACTATTGTGTCATCTGAACAAATCAGCTCACAATTTAATTACTAGTTCCCTAGTATAAATCCACTGAGAGTAGCAAGCTCTGGGCAACCCCACCAATTCATGCTGAATTATCATGAGCTAGTGAAACAAAAGAATAGCTTGTGGAAAAACAAATAACCAGATTTAAAAATTAAAGTCAATGTTCAATAGAAACCAAAGCAAGTCAAAATGCCATAGCAGGGTCATTAAATTTAGGCTGTTGATGATGTGTGGCTTCATCTCAAAAGGCTTAATGCAAATAGAGGAATTCCAAGTCCTTTGCTGTGCTATCAATTTTGTGGGCTATACGCTCTACCCACTGAAGCTGCATATGGCAGTGCCTCAATCTCTAGTATATCAATGAAAGCCATACTGATGACACTATTTGGCAGGAGTTCAAATATTCCCATTCCCATTTGGCAAAGATATTGAAATACATATGTGTGTATAGTTACATCTGGTAAAGTGGGTGTAGCATTATGAAAACAAAATCAAATATGGGCACTGCAGGAGTAGATCTAAAAATTAACAAGAAAATAGAAATGTAGGTAAAGTATTAAGGACAAGGTAGTGAATGGATCATCTTAGTCAAGATAGAAACAATGCTGTGACTTACTATGGCAGTACAGATATACAAGGTGAGTCAAAAAAGACTTGTCAACTTTGGAATGAGACAGAAATTTATTGAAAAACTTACAGAATTAGTAGATGTGTCATTTTGTACCAAACAACCTCAAGTTTGATTTGTGTAGAGCATCAGTGTCCCATTCCACCACCAAGAGCATCAGCGTAGTGCGCAGTTCAAATGGCTACTTTCACTTGTGCGGAGCATACTCGCTCTACATTTTGATTTCACAAAATGAAATCTGCAACAACTGTTCAGCGTAAATTTCACACCAAATATGCTAAGGAACCTCCAAGCAGGCCTACAATTTACTCTTGGCACAACAACTTTGTTGAGATGGGTTGTTCACAGTGACACAATAAATCACCAGGTCGCCTGCATGTTGATGATTATGTCGAACAGGTAAATGAGAGCTTTTCCTGCAGCCCACAAAAATCAATGAGATGTGCATCTCGCGAGAATGGCATTCCATAAAAGACTGTTTGGCAAGTACTATGTAGATGTTTACACTTGAAAACAGACACAATGACATAGCACATTAGTGATGCTGATAAGGTTGGTTGCTTATGAGGAATTCTGTGCAGAAATGCTGCATCAGATAGAGGATGGCGAGATACTCCTAAACACAATAACTTTCAGTGATGAGTCAACATTTTATGACAGTGGCATGGAGAACACCCACAACTGCAGAATACATGACAGTGAAAGTCCACATGAAACCCTGGAACAGTTTCATGACAGCACCAAAGTTAATGAGTTCTGTACCCTTAGCGAACTGAAAGTGTATGACCCTTTCTTCATCAGGGAGAAATCTGTCACTGGCATTGTACATCTAGATATGCTTGGAAACTTTTTGACTCCACATATCAATGAAGGTGACTGAGACGGGATGGATCACTACCAACAAGATAGTGCAACAAATCATTTCCTCATGGAAGTTCAAGGTTTCCTCAATAATCCCTTCCCAGGTCAGTGGATTGGTCGTGAAGGGCCAATCGCACAGCCACCTCTCTCCCAGACTTGACACCGCTGGGTTTATTTACTGGGGTTTCATTAAAGACCGTGTGTTCCTCCGCCACCAAACAATTTAGCCAACCTGATAAACTGAATCTATTCTGCTGTTTCACAAAACATGTCCAATTTGCTGCAACGAGTATGGGAATAAAACGATTACTGGTGGGATATTTTCTGCATCAAACCAAAATGACACCTGACACTTTTATGTAAAACTTGAAGTTCTTTGCTGCAATTCGACATGTCTACCAATTCTGTAAGTTATCTCAATAAATTTCTGTATCATTCCAAAGTTGTAAAGTCGATTTTGGTTCACCATCTATGTACCTACAACTTCCTCAGATCACGAAGAGATTGAAAACATGCACTGAGATAAAAGAAATTATTTAGTATGTTAAGAGAGATGAAAATTTTAATAGTGATGGAGGACAAGAAGTCCAAATAGGAAAAGAAAGAAAAGAGGAAACAGTAAAAGAATGTGAATTGGGGAAGAGGAATGAAAGGTAAGTCAGCTGGTAGAATTTTTCCCAGAGCACAATTTGATCATTGTTAACTCTTAGTTTAAGAATATGAAAGAAGTACATGTATGTCAAAGATACCCAGGCACACTGGAAGGTTTTAGATAGATTATGTGATGGTAATACAGAAATTTAGGAATTGACATACTAAATGTAGTAAATGACTTTTGCTAATTCAGAAGCAAAATAGCCACACACAGCAGAAGTAAAGTGGATATCAAATATTTAAGAGTAAGAAAAGCTTTTCTGAAAAAGAGATGTGTAGTAACATTGGCTACAAATTTAAATATTCTGAAGTCTTTTCTTAGAGTATTTAATTGAAGTGCAGCTTTATATGAAATTGAAATCTGGCTGCTTTTTAAACATGGTTCTACAGAAGAATGCTGAAGATCTGAGTGGTAGATTGGTTAAATAAGGATGAGGCGCAGTGCTGACATGGGGAGAAAGAAGTGTCAAGGTAACATCAATAATGGAAGCAACAACTTGGTAAGACACATTCCCGCGGCATCATGTAGGAGCTAACATGGTAGTGTCATAGTATATGTGGAGGGTAAAACTGTAGAGGGAGAACAAGGCTGGAGTACAGCATTAGTTTTGCAGAAATGAAGACTCGCACAGGATAGATTCATTTGAAGAGATGTGTGAAATCAGTCTTCAGATATCTTGTCTGCAGATGGAACAGTTAATGATTTTCTGTTGCCATTAACTAGTTTTTATTGGCCAATGAACAGTACAGGTAAATTTTCAAACTCTTCTTTTGTGTAAGATGTTACTGATCCGGTCACAATTGTAGCAACTGCAAAAAGCATTGTTTTTGTCTAGCCCTAATTTTGTCAGAATGCCTATTTAGGATAACAGAAGGGACAAGAAAATGCAGACTCTTTCAAAATACACAAAAATTATCGCAGAATACCAAGAAATGTCTTTTTCCTTTTGTGAATATCATATTCCATGAAATACCAATGGCAAGTTTCCTGATGTTATATTATGACAGGTAGTCAAAAAGTTTTAATTATCACCTCCCAAAAATCAAGTTGCAGCTATTAAATTTTGTTCTATCCTTATCCTTTTTGCATATATGCTCTTCAATTCAACACATTTTTTCCCAACAATGGATGACTTAGTGGAGACCTTGATTGCATTCTTCACTGGAGGACAAATTTGGTAGCCTAAAGAAGTAGTATCTGTGAATGTGTCCAATGCAGAATGAGATAGGACATTACAACTCAGCAAACACATCCCCTTGGACAGCTTTCTATGAAGCTTTCTCTTGACAGTCTCCTTTAATCTTGTCAGGAGATTTGGTAGTATGCTCCCGTGTCAGTTTGCCTCTTGGAATCAAAATCTGTTGGCACCACCCCACGACAGTTCCAAAACACACTCAAGATCACCTTACCCATTGATGGTTGGATCTTCACTTTTTCATAGGTGGTGAATCCACAAGTCTCCATTACTAGTTTTGATTCTTTTGCTTAGTCTTAGTGATGTACCTGGCATCAATCCATGGTTATTACGCAGCTAAAGAAGTTTTCTGGACTGGCCTGACACAGCTAACCACATTTACACTCTTGGCTCAGTGCAGCTGGCTTTTTGAATGGCTGTGAGCAGTAATGGAACACAGTGGGTGGCAACCTTTTTCATTTTCAATGTGTTATGAAACATTTTGAAATCTGATCCATGTCTGATTTTCAATTTTTCCCCCATCTCCTTGGTTGTGATACAGAGATCTTCAAGCACTAGTACCTCCACTTTTCTCTTGTAATTCCTGGCTCTTCACAGAGAGAATATTTCTCTTTATTCTTTGTCATTCAGACTTGTTTGACCTCACTGAAAGTGTCTGCACCACCCAACTATTGTGTCACATGATAGTGGTTTGTTCTCATACCATTCCCGGAACTCAGCAAGGATTGTTACAAAGTTATTACCTAGCATATATAGAAAATGAATTAGCACACAAAAATCCATTTCATCAGTAGGCTACATCATTTTGTTTTGGTTTCTCTATTGGAATGTTACAGCACTGTAGCATGGGGATTTCACTGTGCACCAGGACAGCAGACATGTATCAGCAAATAAATAGTTTCTTTTAGGTGATAATTACAATTTGTATATATTGTAACGTCATCCTGAAAAAATTTTAAGCCACTGCTCAGTTGGGACAACACTGCTGACTGACAATTATTTTGCACATATATTATGCAACGGTTGTTGGATTAGTTAAGAAAACAAATTATTTCTTTTTGGTCATGAAATGAATGTATTGAGAGAGGCATCTATAAAAGTGAACAGAATCAAAACAACCAGCACTTGTGTGATTTTAACAGTGATTAATTTCCTGAATGCTCAAAATATTATGACTTAGACATGTATCATTTAATGTGTGAAGTTTTAGGGAGTTATGTGCTAAGAGAATTAACGGTTCAAAGGGGTTAATGAATTAACCAGCTCTCCACATGACATAATCACAATGAAGCGCAAAGCTGGCAATCATAATATATGACATAATAACTGGTTGTTGTTGTTGTTGTTGTTGTTGTTGTGGTCTTCAGTCCTGAGACTGGTTTGATGCAGCTCTCCATGCTACTCTATCCTGTGCAAGCTTTTTCATCTCCCAGTACCTACTGCAGCCTACATCCTTCTGAATCTGCTTAGTGTATTCTTCTCTTGGTCTCCCTCTACTGTAGACGTATAAACTGCTATAAATGAATAATGTGGGGAACAGAAAGCATAAATAATGCTGCCATCTGTTATTTATCATCATACAAGGAAAATTTCTGTCTTCAGGGTATACAAAGGCTGGTCTCACAGTACAATAAGGACATAAATGACTGGACTACCATGATATAGCTGCCCTAATCATCACTGAACCTCAGCCAGGTTTCACTGTTGGGACATAAACTCAGATAAAGTTGGAAACTGTGTGAAACAAGACTCATTCAATCGAGTGACTTTTTTAAATTACTCCACAGTCCAGGATTTATGTGTTTGGCATCACATTTTCCTGTTATGAGCATTTGCACCACTGATGGGTGGTTTTGAAATTCCAGCTCATTATGCAGTCCCCTGCTATTGGAGCTACCTTCATGTTGTTTCAGTGCTAACAGGATTCGGAGTGTGACATTCTGTTCTGCAGTGAGTTTTGCAGCTGTTGTCCCCTTATTTTTTGTCACAATCCTCTTCAATGACAGTCTGTCATGACTGCTGAAAACACATTCATCTGTATTGTGACTTAGCAGATAAGGTTTTTCCACTGTCCCTGTATGCAGCGTAAACGTTCGATATGGTGCCTCCTGAAGCACCAGACACTTCAGCTGCCTTGGTTACAAAAGCATCCACCATTCGAGCACCAACAATCTGCCCATATTCAAATTTAGTTAGCCCTGTCATAGTGCACTCAAAATGACATAGAACATTGTTCTGATCACAGCTGACACTTCCAACTTATTGGGGACTTTGCACAGGTGCTGTCGAATACAACGGTGCAACATGCAAGCTTCGCTATCATCTGCATTTATGTTCAAGAATGCATTTCTCATGGCATTCCCATATTTTTGTATAGACCCTTTACTTGCACATATAATAAAAATTATTGATTTTATTACTTTTAAAAAAATCAAATCAAAAGTTACTTGGCAATGGAATGTCCTTTATATACCTGTACTTACCTCTTTATGGTTGATTTCTGGAGACTAGCAGATGACTTGGAAATAGAAGAAGATCCTGAATACATGGACATGGTGCTAGAACTGCTATCCCATCTGAAAACAATAAATAGTTCAATAGGTTGCAGTTCTCAAAAACTGTTTGAATAAGAGAAACTATATGAATGTAATACATAGTTGTGAATTAAAATTCAATATTCCTTGTTAGTAAAGACAGAAAACAGTCAGTTGAGTCTGAGACACCAATACTTTGAAGTGCTTGAATTGTACTGAATAATAGTTGGCTGTAACCTAATTAGTGTAATTCTGCTTATCTTCTAGATAAAAATCACTATTCCTCCTCTTCCACAACTTAATTTTTATTAATTTTTAAACAAATCTGTTTAACTTAAATTGTTTGAGGCATCTTCAATGGCCAGAAAGAATTAAAAGAACTATTTGTTTACTTCATTATGTTTCTTTTTTGTTTTGTTGCATATAAATAGTGTTTCATAGCACCATATTTAGATTAACTTAACATTCATATTATTTACAAGTAAGTAATTTACAGTACATTCTCCATATAATTCCTTTACTTCTAAAGCATATGAATGCAAATTTACCTAAAAGTGCTGCTATGAACTGCTGCAAAGATAGAAAAACAATTGTGCGAATAATTATTTCTTTGTAGGTCAATGAAGTTGTCTAAAAGAATTATGTAAAGCATGTTTTGTTGAAAGCTAGGTACAATAAAAAATCAGCTGGAAGAGTTGGGGACAACATGCGAGCTTTTTGTATGAAGGATTGCAGAGAAACATGCATTTAGACAGACCTGTGGGATTGGTGATCATTGTGTATCAGCTTTAAAGAGGGAGGAAGTTTCCAACAGATTATAAGCAGTGCACAATGTGGTGATATGGATAGTTTTATGGAATGTAGAACATACATTAGTATTTAGAAATGACAGCAGCAGTAACTGCAATAGGGACACAAATAGAGATACAGAGATAGTAATGGGAATGGAAAGTGGCAATGTGGCCAGATGAAAAAGGACAAAATGAGACATGGTATCTTTGCCTTTAAAAATGTCTGCTTGTGTCTGTGTATGTATGGATGGATATGCGTGTGTGCGCGAGTATATACCTATCCTTTTTCCCCCTAAGGTAAGTCTTTCCGCTCCCGGGATTGGAATGACTCCTTACCCTCTCCCTTAAAACCCACATCCTTTCATCTTCCCTTTTCCTTCCCTCTTTCCTGACGAAGCAGCCGCCGGTTGCGAAAGCTCGAAATTCTGTGTGTGTGTGTTTTATTCATTGTGCCTATCTACCGGTGCTTTCCCACTTGGTAAGTCTTGGAATCTTTGTTTTTAATATATTTTTCCCATGTGGAAGTTTCTTTCTATTTTATTTACATCATTTAGCAGTTGGTTTTGTTCTTCTGATGACTTTATTAGGTGATAAATGACAGCATCATCTGCAAACAGTATAAGAAGGCTGCTCAGATTGTCTCCTAAATGATTATGATTAGGAACAGCTTAGGGCCTATAACACTTCCTTGGAAAATGCCAGGTATCACTTCCACTTTACTCAGTGACTTTCCATCAGTTACTACAAATTACAACCTGTCTGACAGGAAACCATCAATCCATTAGCAAAACATAGGCATGCAATATGATTACATGTCAGCTGTGAGGAACTGGAGATCTAGAAACGTGGAATCAATTTGAGATCCTCTGTCTATAGTACTCATTACTTAATGTGAGTTGTGTTACACAAGAATGATATTTTCGGAACTTGTGGTCACTGTGTGTCAATAGTTCATTTTGTTCAAGGTCGTTCATAATGTCAGAACACAGTATATGTTCCAAAATATTATTGCAAATCAATGACAGTGACATAGGTCTGTAATTCGTGGAATCACTCCTATTTCCTTGCTGGAGTATTCGTGTGACCTACAAAACTTTCCATTCTTTGGATACAGATCTTTTATTATCAGCATTCTCTGAAAGGAACCTAAATGATATACAGTCTGGACCTGAAGATGGCTTTTATTAAGTGACTTGAGTTGCTTAGCTACAACAAGGATACCTACTTCTAAGTTAATCATGTTGGCAGCAATTCTCAGTTCTAATTCTGGGACATTTACTTTGTCTTCTCTGGTAAAGGAATTTCCGAAAACTGTATTAGTAACTTAATTTTAGTGGTTCTGCCATCGACAACATTATACCATCACTATCACAAAGCTGAGATACTGTTTGTGGCTTGGTACTGATTGCGTACTTTACATACAACCAGATCCTATTTTGGATTTCTGGCAAATTTAAAAGACAGGGAGTTTCATTGTGGAAACTATTAAAAGCATCTTGCATTGAAAACTGGGCTAAATTTTGAGCTTCTGTAAAACTTTGCAAATCTTAGGGATTTTTTGTTCTTTTAAAGCTGGAATGCTTTTCTGCAACAGTGTTCTGACTTGCTTTTTGTACCTTGGGGGATCAGTTCCATCTCTTATTAATTTATTTGGTGTAAATCTCTCAACTGTTGTTGATACTATTTCTTTCAATCCAAACCACATCTGGTCTATGCTTACATAGTTAGTTCAGAAGGAATGGAGACAGTCGCTTAATAAGGTATCAAACAAATTTTTGACCTCTTAGCAATAAACAGTATCAAGCAGATTTAAAAGAACATAAAATCCCTAAGATTTGTCACAAGACTGAATGCTGTAACATGCAAAAACCCCAAAAATGAGTGAAAAATATATCACTTTAAAAAAGCAGTTTCCCTTAAGAAAGAATAGACAACTTGAACCACAGGATTTAGCCTTGTAATAATGGGTTGCCCAAAGCCAGATGTTTTACCTGCCTGATTTTTTCCTTAATTTGGATATGTTCTCCCAATTGAATGAATTCTGCTCTGCCGCTCTGATACTGTCAACATTTCAATGTTCAGAACACATATGACAGCTTCAAGTGCAGCAACATGTCACTGCTTGTTTTTGTAATCAGCATCATTAAACTCCCACAAGCATGTGTGCATAACATAGATATCCAAAAATAGAATAATTTCCTTTATTCCACACTTCATATTTCAATTTGTTTACACTCTACTGATACACCAAGGCTCAATAGTTGTGCAACTAGTGTTGCCAAAGTTGGAATGAGCTGAAGTTTCACCTATGAGTTGAGCAGATGCACACCATGCACGCACAGTGGTTGGTGGCACAGTTGCATGCAACCTAGTGTCATCGTGTGAACTATGCTTAATGGACCCCTGACCTATTAAGCGGTACCCACCACCCTATGGTGCAAGTGCAGGAATCTGCAGCCTACACAGTTACAAAACCATCTGAGCCTATGATTCAGACCCCCCTCTTGGCTCTGTACCAAAATTCCGTAATCAGAGGAGGAGGAAGGGGGAGATTGGTAATTAACATCTTGTCAACAATGAGGTCACTGGACACAGATCCACAATTGGTCCTTTCGATGATGCTACATTTCGTGAGGTCTGCCATCATGTCACAAGCAAGAATGATAGTTTTCACCACTCAGATATCCACCTGAAATCACAGAAAATGTCTTTCAATCAACAACCATCATTAGTAACGACATTAGCCAGCACCTGCAATTGACTGCACCCTGTGATATTCATGGCATCCGGAAAGACCCATACCCCATCTGAGATGACTCCCTTCCTCCAGTATGCACACACAGCACACACTGGACTACTTCCCCTCCTTAGCAGCTATACCACTAAGGCATATCATTGCACACCTAACATTGGAGCTCCCAACTACCAGTAAGCTCACCCTCAGACTGCAGGCTGAGGCTTCCTCTGAAGCAGGACAAGAGACTGCATCTGGCTCAGAGCCTTATAAGCCACAGACAACACCTGAAACTCATCTGATTGAGCTACTAAAGAAAATTGTTACTTGGATATGGACTACTGAAAGTAATACAGATTTTTAACAGAATCAAAGACAGTACGTGCAACAGCAATTTGTTGCATTACACACACCTGTCATTAACGTTTTGTTTACACATCAATTGTGCAAATTATGGTATAAGTGTCAATTTGTCTCAAATTTAGTAAGGAGCTGTGTAGTGACATAACATGTACCACTAGAATGTTATCAAAAGAAGAATGGTCATGTGACATCTCTGAGAAGGAACTACTAACTGTAGTATGGGGGTTTAGTAAATCGCGCAAACCTAAGGGCTGTCAATTCAACTAAATACCTAGGAATTACAATTATGAGCAACTTAAATTGGAAAGACCACACAGATAATATTGTGGGGAAGGCGAAACAAAGACTGCGCTTTGTTGGCAGAACACTTTTAAGAGGCGACAAACCCACTAAAGAGACAGCTTTACATTACACTTGCCCATCCTCTGCTGGAATATTGCTGCGCGGTATGAGATCCTTACCAGGTGGGATTGACGGAGAACATTGAAAAAGTGCAAAGAAGGGCAGCTCATTTCATGTTATCGCACAATAGGGGTGAGAGTGTCACAGATATGATATGCGAATTTATGAAATTTCAATCTCCAACTTTCTCTTCTGAATGCGAAAATATTTTGTTGACACCCAACTACGTAGGGAGAAATAATCATCATAATAAAATAAGGGAAATCAGAGCTCAAACGGAAAGATTTAGGTGTTCCAATTTCCCATGCGCCATTTGAGAGTGGAGTGGTAGAGAAGTAGAATGAAAATAGTTCGATGGGCCCTCTGCCAGGCACTTAAGTGTGAATTGTGGAGGAACATTGTAGATGTAGATTCATGCGGATAGACAGCTTGTTGGTTGTCATACCCACATACAATGCAGCAAAGTGGTTGTTGCTTAACTTGTAAATTACATGGCTGGTTTCACAGGCAGCCCTGCCTTTGATGAGATAGGTGATGTTTGTGACTGGACTGGGGTAGATGGTGGTGGGAAGATGTATGGGACAGGTCTTATGACTAAGTCTATTACAGGAATACGAGCCATGGGGTAAGGAGTTGGGAGCAGGGGGTGGTGTAGGGATGGACGAGTATACTGTGTAGGTTCAGTGGGCAGCAGAATGCCACTGTAGAAGTGGTGGGAAGAATAGTGGGCAGGACGTTTCTCATTTGGGCATGACGAGCGGCAGTCGAAACCGTGGCGGAGAATATAATTCAGTTGCTGCAGTCCTTGGTGGTACTGAGTTACGAGGGGAAAGCTCCTCTGTGGCCAGATAGTGAGGCTTTGGGAGGTTGTGGGAGACTGTAAAGATAAGGTAGAGAGGATAATTACGGACTATGAAGGCCTCAGTGGGACCCTCAGTATATTTTGACAGGGACAGCTTGTCACTGCAGATGCGACGACCATGTGTGACTAGGCTCTATGGAAGAGACTTCTTGGTATGGAACAGGAGGCAGCTGACAAAGTGGAAGAATTGCTTGTGGTTATTAGGGTTGATATGGGTAGTGGTTGGTTGGTTGGTTGGTTTAAAACAGGGGGAAAACGATCAAACTATGAGGTCATCAGTCCCTTGTTCCTAATAAAACAATGCCACAAGTGTGAGAACAAAATAGACGAGATGTATAACACAAAACATAAAGAAAGAAAAGACCACAAGAATGAAGGAAAGGCAATGAACAATAAAAGGAACAAAAGAGAACAAGAAAAACACAGAGAGATGCAAGAAACAGTTAGAAGAAAGTAAAACAAGGAAGCAGATTACAATGGCTGGCTGACCACGAAAATATAAATGAAAAGCCAGCCACCCTGCAACACATTAAAACCTTCATCCTAAAACCACTAGGGTGGAGGACACAGAGGAACAAAGGACAAGTGCTAAACCTCAGAAATAATGACAAAAGCCACCCTCACAGATGAAATGTAAAACCAAATCAGTCGATGAGGCTTTGTCTGCTAATATCAATGATAACAAGTCCGGCAACCGAAGATGAAGTCACAGGGCAGCCAAAGATGGACATAGCAGAAGAATATGGGCCACTGTCAACCAGGCGCTGCACTGACACTGAGGTGGGTCTTCACGGCGCAGGAGGAAGTCGTGGGTCGCCCATGCATGGCCAATGCGGAGCCTGCAGAGAACCACAGAGTCCTTGCCAGACGCCTTCATCAAGGACTTCCACAAATTCGTGGTCTCCTTAATGGCTCGCAGTTTGTTGTGCGTTCTGAGATTTTGCCATTCCATCTCCCTAAGCTAAAAAACCTTGCGGCATAATAATAAATATAGGTCAGTTACGGGGATGCCACTCTCCAGAAGTGGTTTCCATGAAGCCTGTTTGGCCAGCATGTCAGCAAGTTCATTTCCTGGGATTCCGACGTGACCAACTGGACCGTTCCAGGGCATAGATGGACTCCTGGATGGACACTACCAAAGGATGATGAGGGTGGACCCATCGGGTAAACAATGCTGTTCAATATGGCTGCCGTGCACATACGCAAAGCCAACGCGACCTTCAGCCATTGAGATGTCAGTGTAAACCACATCAGAGACCCAGAACACATCAAGAATCGAGAGGAAGGGACAGCGGAGAGCCGCAGGGTGAATGGAGTCCTTAGGGCCATGCGAAAGGTCCAGACGAAGCTGCGGCCAAGGTGTACACCATGGAGGCATAAGTGAACGGACCACAAGTAGAGATGGTAAAGGGAAGGACTCCAGTTCGGAGAGAAAGGACCACACACGAACCGCAATCGTTAGCCCTGACCTGGGCCGCTGATGCGGGAGATGGACTGCTGCGGGCGGGAAAAGGAGACGATAATTAGGATGCTCAGGGGATCTACGAATGTGTGCTGTGTAACTGGCGAGCAGTTGCGCACATCTGATCTGCAATGGAGGAACACCAGCCTCCACCAGTACGCTGGACACCAGACTCGTACTAAAAGCTCCTGTTGCTAGTTGAACCCCACAGTGGTGCACAGGGTCGGGTACATGCAACCCTGAAGGCAATGCCAAACCATAAACCACACTCCCCATAGTCAATTCGCGATTGGACAAGGGTCTGTAGAGCTGCAGCAGTGTAGAGCGATCTGCACCCCAATTGGTGTTGCTCAGGCAATGGAAGGCATTGAGGTGCTGCCAGCACTTCTGCTTAAGCTGAAGAAGATGAGCGAGCCAAGTCAATCAAGCGTCGAAAATCAGTCCTAGGAATTGATATGTCTTCATTACAGTAAGTGGATCGTCATTAAGGTAAAGTGCTGGTTCCAGATGAACAGTACGACACCGACAGAAGTGCATGACACATGACTTTGCGGCTGAAAATTGGAAGCCGTGGACTACAGCCCATGACTCCGCCTTGTGGATGGCTCCCCGTAGGAGCTGCTCAGCAACACCAGTACTGGACCAGTTTTACGAAATGTAGAAGTCATCTGAATACAGAGTAGGTGAGACGGAGGGCCCGACAGCTGCTGCTAGACCATTAATGGCCACTAAAAACAGAGACACACTTAATACAGAGCCCTGAGGGACTCCATTCTCCTGGATAGGGATGGGAGGCACCAACTTGGAAATGGAAAGTGCGGAGGACAGGAAGTTTTGGATAAAAATTGCGAGCGGGCCCCAGAGACCCCACTCATACAATGTGGCAAGGATATGATGTCGCCAGGTCATGTCATATGCTTCATTTAAGTCAAAAAAGACAGCAACCAGGTGTTACCAACTCGAAAAGGCTGTTCAGATGGCAGACTCAATGGACACAAGATTATCAGTGGTAGAGCGACTCTGGCAGAAGCCGTCATGAAATGGAACCAGCAGGCCTCGTTACTCCAGGACCCAACCCAACCGCCGACATACCATATGTTCCAACAGCTTACAAAGATCTTTGGTGAGGCTGATGGGCCAATAGTTATCAACATCAAGTAAGTTTTTACCGGGTTTGAGCTCCAAAATGTTGGTGCTCTCCCGCCATTGCAATGGAAAGACACTATCACACCAGATCCAGTTGAAGATGGCGAGGAGATGTTGCTTATAGTCAGATGAGACATGTTTAATCATCTGACTGTGAATCCAGTCAGGCCCAGGAGCTGTGTTGGGGCAATGTGCAAGGGGTCTGAGGTGTTCTCACTCTGTAAATGGGGCATTATAGGATTCACTGTGGCATATAGTGAATTAGAGGTCCGATCTTTGAAACTGACAAACAACCAGGAGAGCAGCGTGCTGACCACATGCCCCTCCATATCTGCATCCAGTGACACCTAAGGGCTGAGGATGACACGGTGGCCAGTCAGTACTGTTGAGCCTTCATGGCCTGTTTTGGAGGATATTTTTTTTTTAGTGAATGAGAGGACGTTCCCTTCTAGCCACCGTTTGAGTATGCGAAAGGCTGGGGGATAATTCTCCAATGCAGAAGCTCAAGCAAAGTGCTCATCAATTACGTTTGCATTGGTAGATAACTTGCCATTTATGGTAACACCGGGGACACCTGTTGGGACCTGGTACCTGAAAAGACATTTGATCTTTGACCAGATGGTAGCATATGGCACCTAATAGTCCAGACGTATCTCTCCCAACACTTCTGCTTCTGTCGTTTGATAGGTAGCGAACACGGGTACAGAGCCATTTAAAGGCTATGAGGTGCTCCAGGGAAGGGTGCACTTATGCCTTTGTAGAGCATGCTGATGCTCCTTAATTGCTTCAGCGACTTCCAGCGACCACCAAGGGTCTGCCTTACACCTTGGGCACACTAAAGAGTGAGGGATTGAGTTTTCTGCTGCAGAAACAACTGTTGTAGTCACCTGCTCAACAATCAAATTGATGTTACCATGTGGGGGACATGCAATGGTGTCAGCAGAGGTGAAAGTTTCCCAGTCTGCCTTGTTTAAAGCCCATCTGGGCAGGCGTCCGTGGGCCTGATGCTGGGGCAGTGACAGGAAGATGGGGAAGTGGTCACTACCATAGAAGTTGTCATGAGCTCTCCAGTGGATAGATGGGAGAAGTCCTGGGCTGAAATCCTCGTACCACTGAAAAGATGAATGAAATAAGTATTAGTGTCAGTGGTATTGAGAACAGTTAAAATCATTAAAACTGAAGAAAGCTCCACACTGTCACACTCTGAACTGAATTTGCAGTGAGTTAGCCCCTCTTCTAACTATAATCTATCGCAGATCCCTCAAACAAAAAATTGTGCCCAGTTCTTGGAAAAAGTGCAGGTCACACCTATCTTCAAGAAGGCTAGTAGATAAGATCCACAAAACTACTGTCCAATATCCTTGACATTGATTTGTTATAGAATTTTAGAACATATTCCAAGCTCAGTTTGAGGTATCTTGAACAGAATGAGGTATCTTGAACAGAATAACATCCTCACAGCCAACCAGCATGGATTTCGAAAACAATGATCATGTGAAACACAACTTGCACTTTTCTTACATAACGTATTGAAAGCTTTGGATCAAGACAACCAGGTAGATGAAGTATTTCTAGATCGCCGAAAAGCATCTGACTCAGTACCGCACCTACGCTTATTGTCAAAAGTATGATCATATAGGATATCAAGTGAAATTTGTGGCTGGCGTTGAGGACGGGAGGACACAGCACGTTATCTTCGATGGAGAGTTATTGTCAGATGTAGAAATAACTTCAGGTGTACCCCAGGGAAGTTTATTGGGAACCTTGCTGTTCATGTTGTATATTAGTGACCTTGCAGACAATATTAGCAGTAAAATCAGGCTTTCTGCAGACAATCCATTTATCTATAATGAAGTACTGTCTGACAGAAGCTGCATAAATATTCAGTCAGATCTTGATAAGATTTCAACATGGTGCAGAGATTGTCAAGTTGCCCTAAATGTTCAGAAATGATAAATTTTGCACTTCAGAAAACAAAAAAATGTTGTATATTATGACTATAATATCAATGAGTCACTGTTGGAATTGTCCAACTCTCACAAATACCTGGAGAGTAACACTTCATAGGGATATGAAATGGAATTATCACATAGGTTCAACCTACGGTAAAGCTGGTGGCAGACTTCACTTTATTGGTAGAATACTGGGGAAGTGTAACCAGTCTACAAAGGGAGATTGCTTACAAATCACTCTTGCAATCAGTTCTAGAAAATTGCTGAAGTACGAGGGACTCATATCAGACAGGGCCAACAGGATATAGAATGCATAGACAGAAGGAAAGCACAAACGGTCAAGGTTTATTTGTCACAGACATAATGAAGGAACTGAACTGGAAGACTCTTGAAGATAGATGTAAACTATCCTGAGAAAGTCTATTAACAAAGTATCAAGAACCGCCTTTAAATGATTACTCTACGAATATACTACAACCCGCTACATATTGCTCACATAAGGATAGTGAGCATAAGATTAGAAAAATTAGTGTACATACAGAGGCATTCAATCAATTCATTCTTCCTGCACTCCACATATGAATGGAACAGGAAAAAACCCTAATAACTGGTACAATGGGATGTACACTCTGCCACAGCGGTTTTAAGAGCATAGATGTAGATGTACTCAGATGATGATGAGTCAAAGGCAAAATTTGTTTATCTCCTTCAGCCTTGTATATACTGCTTGCAAAGACATTGTTAAGATAGAATTAGGCTAATAGCACCTGCACTGAGGCACATAATCAGTCAAAACTTCCCAACTGCATCTGGGAATGGAAGAGAGAAAAATACTAATGCATGCTAAAAAATCTAGCCTCTGCCATGCATCTTATTGTGGCTCAAATTTTATATAGACACACACACACACACACACACACACACAAGAACAAATAAGTCTCCCATGATTCCCCAAGGTATTTCTTATCAACATACAATACAATGCACATTATCTGCAATATATGGATGTATTGTTTGTAAATCATATTTGTGTTCATGTTCTGTTGAGTTATAATGTAAGTATTGTTTCACTTCCTTCCATTTTTTGGTCCACACGTGCACCTTTGGTAACGCTACATGAGCTAGAACAATAACTGGCGCCAGACTTATCCTCTCTATAGGATCTCCTGGCCTTGCACAGATGGAAGGAAGCTTGTCAGATAATGGCTCCTGCAGGAGCTGCATGACAAGAAATATCGGACCTAGCCTCTGAATTTTCCAACTAAATACTGAAGGACTAAGCGGATCCAAATGCGAAACTCTGTCTCGAATTCTCTGAGAGAGGAACATTGATTTTGTTGCTATATAAGAGACTCATGTAACTAGTGTGGCCGATCTTAAGGCAAGAGGCAGAATACCAGGATACGAGATACTAGGTGCGACATACCATCAGTCACACGGCTGTGCTACATATATCTGCAGCAACATAGAAAATGCCCAAGTATTGCACTCTGGCGTTGACAGTGGAATCCACACCGTCACCACAAAAGTGGAAGAAGTTTCAATAACTAATGTTTACAAACCTCCACTCGTCCAGTGGCCTCCAGAGGTACTACCCCCACTCCCCAATACAGCTCTGTACTGGGAGATTTCAATAGTCACCATACAATGTGGGAATACAACATCAGTGACCAGAATGGTGTTGCACTCATAGACTGGATGGAAGAAAACAGCTTAAGTCTCATATTTGATGCAAGGGATAAGGGAACTTTCAGATCAGCAGCATGGGGTAGAGACTCAAATCCAGATCTATGTTTCTCCACCCAGAATCACAGTGCCAACCAATTAGCATAACCAGAGCGATCCTACCAGATTTCCCACACAGTCAACATCGTCCAGTCATATATGAAATAGGCAAACAAATCCCAGTGATCCGATCTATACCAAGACCTAGATGGAATTGCCAAAAGGCAAACTGGGAACTTTTCTCCCAAGAATTTGACGACAAGGTTGTAAGATGGATCCCAGCAACACCTAAAAATTACAACAGATTTGTAGGTGCAGTGATTGCAACAGCAAAAAAGTGTATCCCACATGGGTACCACAAGGAATATGTTCCGGGCTGGAACAAAGATTGTGAGAAACTTTTTGAAACATACGTAAAACATGGTGATACAGAAGTAGCCGATGAACTGCTACAGACACTGGATGAGGCTCGAAGAAATAGATGGATTAAGACAACAGCTGAAATGGATTTTAAGAAGTCAAGCAGAAAAGCTTGGAGTTTACTAAAGAAGTTGGGGGGAAGTAAATCACAAATCAAAGTAGCTCGTACAGTGCTACCAGACCAGATAGCAAGTCAAATTGTATCACTATCTAGAACACCACGAGACAAACACCACACACAAAAAGTAAAAAGGGAGTACAGAAACATACAGCGAACAACACCTCAAGAAACTGAGTAGTCTAGGAGATTCACAACTGAAGAACTAGAAGCTGCTCTCAGTGATGTTAAAATGGGCAAGGCACCTGGTTATGAAAGAATGCACCCCACATTCCTGATGTGATGTGGGAAGGAAATGAAGAAATGGCTGACCAAGATTTACTCATGCATACTAACATCGGGCTGTCTGCCAAAAGCTTTTAAAATTACTAAAATAATTGCTGTGCTGAAACCAAACAAACCATCAGATAAAGGTGAAAGTTACCACCCTATTGCTCTTCTCAGCTGCTGCTACAAACTTCTGGAATGGCTACTCCTCAACAGGCTGGGTCCACGATTCCTAGAAGTCATCCCACCAGAGCAGGCAGGTTTCAGACCCAATAGGTGCTGCACAGACCAGGTTCTAAGTCTAACGGCATACATTGAAGCAGGTTTTCAAAAACAAAAAAAGACTGCGGTAGCTTTCATAGACCTAACAGCTGCCTATGACACTGTATGGAAGGAAGGACTTCTACACAAACAGATAAAAGTAATCCCCTGCCATATGACACTGAGACTTATCAACAACATGCTTTCGGATAGATACCTCCAGGTGATACAGGGTAATGACGTAAGCAAACAGAGGAAACTGAACAACAGACTGCCTCAAGGATCAGTTTTAGCACCAATGCTTTTTAATCTTTACATCTCTGACCTGCCTTAAAACCATCTCAAGGAAGTTCTGCAATGCTGATGATCTGGTGCTAGCTATCCAAAGTAAGCAGTTTGAAGACACTGAAAACATCCTCACAGCAAACCTAAACAAAATGCATGAGTATTTCACCAAATGGAGGCTAATACTAAATCCCACCAAGACTGAAGTCAGCTGTTTTCATTTGAACAACAGAATGGTGAGATATGAGTTGAAGGTTCGTATGAATAACAGTCAACTGCGATACCAGCCATGTCCAAAGTAGAATGGACATTATCCTTCAAAAGACACCTGTAAAATGTATCCAACACAATAAGCTCACGGAACAGCCTCATTCAGAGCCTCTGCAGCACTAACTGGGGAGCAGCAGCAGACACACTACGAACCTCTGCACTCGCCTTAGTGTACTCTGCAGCCGAGTACTGAGAACCAGTGTGGTTAACCAGCAAGCATGTCAACAAGGTGGACACTCAGCTCAATGCTGCTATGAGAACCATAACTGGATGCATAAAGACTAACCCACTATAATGGCTTCCAACACTTAGTCATATAGCTCCACCCTCCCTGCGAAGACAGGAAGCTCTGATGAAGGAATACACAAAAATAATTAATAACGCCCTACTTCCTATCCATGAAGATGTCCCAACTTTGGAAAGAACACAACTCCGCTCCAGAAATCCCCCTTTAAGACTGGCCCAACAACTGTCAGCTGCCAACTTCAGCATGGATACTACATGGCACGAGAGCTGGAGTGATAGTGCCTCCCCTGACAACCATGAACTTATCTGTCCATCAGAGAAACCTAAGGGCTTTGAGCTTCCGCAACAGCTATGGAAATGCCTAAACAGAATCCGAACAGGATATAGACTATGTGCACACAATCTTCACAAGTGGGGAAAGCTTCCCACCCCTAGCTGTGACTGTGGGCACCTTATCAAACAATACAGCACATCGCCCAGGACTGTGAATTCAGAGCCTACCAGGATAGTTGGGCTGACTTCTTCAACACCACACCACTCTGCCTCGAATGGATCGCCAATTTGGATGTCAGAATTTGAAGACTTGTGTAACGCAAAATATCTGCTGTGACGTTGCTTTTTATTGTGTTTATGTACTATATTTTATCAGAATATGTATCCTTAACTTATGTATTTTATAGTGTATTTTATCATATAATTTCATAATGTAATAAGTGTAAACCATCTGTGTAGTGCCATACACAAATAAATAAATAAATTTGGATGAAACTTACGTTTCTTCCTGATAGCTTCTGATTCTGAAAAAACTTTCAGCATTTAATATGAAAACATTGCTCTTCTCATCAGCAACTGCAATTTTTCTTCCATCTCCAGTCACACTAATTGCAGTAAAGTGATATGATTCTTCACTGTTGCTGGACACCACAGCATAAATGTTGAAAGTACCAACATTTTGACCATTTTCAATTGAGAAAAATGCTGTTATATGCTTAAGGTAAACAAATTTTGAAGCGACATGATTTGATGCTACAAATAATAATAGAAGCTGATTTAACAGCTCAAGCCAGTTATTTGCCAATGCAAATACACTTTTCATATTCCAGAGATTGACCAAATTTATGTTAAATGTCCAAAATAGCTTTCAGGCTATGAATACATTTACTGTCTGTAGACATGGATAAAGCATCAATAAAATTTAGGGCAGTGTTATAATGTATGTTTTATAACACAGAACAAAGTCGTTATAAAGAAAAGTACCTGTAACACCACAGTGAAAGTACCTCGTTGGACAAACTTAAACATAATTGCTTTAATTGCAATGATATTCACAGTTAACAATTTATAAGTACATGCAATACAATTAATAAATCATAAATGTCTCTGAAATTTTGATGAGAAAGGATACATATGTTTCCTCCAACTGTAAGAATAAAGATGTAATCTCGGCTCTGTGTAACATATATGCAGGATGGTATGTGAACTTTCTTGCCTAAATTTAAAACTTCTGGATATCTCCAAGTTAGGTATAGAAGATATCTCTTGTCAACACATAACACTATATCATGTTTCACACATGACAGCACAGATATATCTTTTATTTCTCCTTTATCTGAAAAATAACAATATAACATGCTCCCATTTATTTCACTGTCAAAACAAATCTGGGAAAATGCATATTTGTTGTGATTTTTTGTACACATAAAAGTCATGTTGGCTAGTGGTGGTCCAGGAGTATTACGAAAATACAAAGAGTGAACAAAAATAAGCGGTAATATGATTAATGAACATTAGCTGTTAATGTAATATAAAAGTTTTAGAGATACAAAAATACAACAGCGTCTGATTTCCACACTGTAATAACCACTGTTGTTGTTGTTGTCTTCAGTCCTGAGACTGGTTTGATGCAGCTCTCCATGCTACTCTATCCTGTGCAAGCTGCTTCATCTCCCAGTACCTACTGCAACCTACATCCTTCTGAATCTGCTTAGTGTACTCATCTCTCGGTCTCCCTCTACGATTTTTACCCTCCACGCTGCCCTCCAATGCTAAATTTGTGATCCCTTGATGCCTCAAAACATGTCCTACCAACCGATCCCTTCTTCTAGTCAAGTTGTGCCACAAACTTCTCTTCTCCCCAATCCTATTCAATACCTCCTCATTAGTTACGTGATCTATCCACCTTATCTTCAGTATTCTTCTGTAGCACCACATTTCGAAAGCTTCTATTCTCTTCTTGTCCAAACTAGTAATCGTCCATGTTTCACTTCCATACATGGCTACACTCCAAACAAATACTTTCAGAAATGACTTCCTGATACATAAATCTATATTCAATGTTAACAAATTTCTCTTCTTCAGAAACGCTTTCTTTGCCATTGCCAGTCTACATTTTATATCCTCTCTACTTCGACCATCATCAGTTATTTTACTTCCTAAATAGCAAAACTCCTTTACTACTTTAAGTGTCTCATTTCCTAATCTAATTCCCTCAGCATCACCCGATTTAATTTGACTACATTCCATTATCCTCGTTTTGCTTTTGTTAATGTTCATCTTATATCCTCCTTTCAAGACATTGTCCATTCCGTTCAACTGCTCTTCCAAGTCCTTTGCCGTCTCTGACAGAATTACAATGTCATCGGCGAACCTCAAAGTTTTTACTTCGTCTCCATGAATTTTAATACCTACTCCAAATTTTTCTTTTGTTTCCTTTACTGCTTGCTCAATATACAGATTGAATAACATCGGGGAGAGGCTACAACCCTGTCTCACTCCTTTCCCAACCACTGCTTCCCTTTCATGCCCCTCGACTCTTATTACTGCCATCTGGTTTCTGTACAAATTATAAATAGCCTTTCGCTCCCTGTATTTTACCCCTGCCACCTTTAGAATTTGAAAAAGAGTATTCCAGTCAACATTGTCAAAAGCTTTCTCTAAGTCTACAAATGCTAGAAACGTAGGTTTGCCTTTTCTTAATCTTTCTTCTAAGATAAGTCGTAAGGTCAGTATTGCCTCACGTGTTCCAACATTTCGACGGAATCCAAACTGATCCTCCCCGAGGTCTGCATCTACCAGTTTTTCCATTCGTCTGTAAAGAATTCGCGTTAGTATTTTGCAGCCTTGGCTTATTAAACTGATAGTTCGGTAATTTTCACATCTGTCAGCACCTGCTTTCTTTGGGATTGGAATTATTATATTCTTCTTGAAGTCTGAGGGTATTTCGCCTGTCTCATACATCTTGCTCACCAGCTGGTAGAGTTTTGTCATGACTGGCTCTCCCAAGGCCGTCAGTAGTTCTAATGGAATTTTGTCTACTCCGGGGGCCTTGTTTCGACTCAGGTCTTTCAGTGCTCTGTCAAACTCTTCACGCAGTATCGTATCTCCCATTTCGTCTTCATCTACATCCTCTTCTATTTCCATAATATTGTCCTCAAGTACATTGCCCTTGTATAAACCTTCTATATACTCCTTCCACCTTTCTGCCTTCCCTTCTTTGCTTAGAACTGGGCTGCCATCTGAGCTCTTGATATTCATACACGTGGTTCTCTTCTCTCCAAAGGTCTCTTTAATTTTCCTGTAGGCAGTATCTATCTTACCCCTAGTGAGATAAGCTTCTACATCCTTACATTTGTCCTCTAGCCATCCCTGTTTAGCCATTTTGCACTTCCTGTCGATCTCATTTTTGAGACGTTTGTATTCCTTTTTGCCTGCTTCATTTACTGCATTTTTATATTTTCTCCTTTCATCAATTAAATTCAATATTTCTTCTGTTACCCAAGGATTTCTAGCAGCCCTCGTCTTTTTACCTACTTTATCCTCTGCTGCCTTCACTACTACATCCCTCAGAGCTACCCATTCTTCTTCTACTGTATTTCTTTCCCCTATTCCTGTCAATTGTTCCCTTATGCTCTCTCTGAAACTCTGTACAACCTCTGGTTCTTTCAGTTTATCCAGGTCCCATCTCCTTAATTTCTCACATTTTTGCAGTTTCTTCAGTAAAAGTATGAATAATCTTTAGGTAAACAAGGATGTGATGAAGTAGTTGGAGGCAGTTAGTTCTGGTCATGAAGTGAATTTTCCAGAATGAAGCTTTCAGACCATTTCAATCAGAGCCTCTGAGTTGAATAGGATGTGAGGAAATTTCAAACAGCTATTCTGCATGGTCTCAGCACAGCTTTATTTCCTCAAATCCTACTCATGAGGTGAAACATCTGTTTCATTTTGGATACTTTCTGACAAATTAAAGATACCAATTATCTATTTCTATTTTGACAACTGCTATCTACTCATAAAATAGTGAATAGCATATAATTGCAACCTTATTAGCCACTGACATGTAAGATGGAGGTTTTTTTTTTATTATTGCAGTTTTATGGTGCCATAATAGTAGTTCTATACACTTTCTGCCATTTTTTGTCAGCTATTTCTTCATTATGGAAAGTCATTGTAAACCTAGAAAACATTTACGAATTAATAACATAAAAACATTAAATATTCCAGGGTATGTTACAGTATGTCTGAACTATGCAGACTTTGATTCCAATGTACTTCATAGAAATCTTCAGATCTGCAGTAAACAGTTAACTGAGAATCTCTTATCTCTGAAGCATTTTATTGTTGAGAGTGGCATAAAATTTTTGTGTGATGCAGGATTAACCTGAGAACACTGAGGAAACATGATTTTAAACTCATTTTTAAACACATTTTCTTCGCACACCTATGAAATTCTTACATTACATTCACATAGACAGAGATAAATATACAAGATAAGAGAGACCACCCCAAATATGTCCAGGATAAGTAAATAGGAGTGAATATGGCAAATTTTGAGGTGTATATACAATAATTTTTACGATTTATGACTACTAAATTTTGATGCTATCCTTTTTTATGAGACTACACACTTTTTGACATTGGTCCGAGACCTTCAACATCACATCACATATTGAACTTGACCAAATAGTAACATAGTAACAGTGCCACAAACAACTGTCCCACAATCACAAGAAGGGGCCTAGAAACATCTGCTCTACTGTATCAAATGTAAGTAAACATGCAGCTCAGATATGGTTTGCATATTTATATGACCACCTGAAGCCTCTCAGTCTATGCTCTGCTGCTGTAGTGATCAGACAACTTGCTTACGCAGCTATTCAGACTTTCAAAATTTATATGACAGTCAAAAGAGTGGACAAGGTTCTGATTTATGACAAATGTTACCAAACTGTTAGAGCAGTGGTGCAACTGTATGCTGAAAAAAATCTTAATCAAAAGACCCCACAATCTGTCTTTGAAAACATTACACAGAAATTTCGAGAAACTGGAAGTGTGAAGAATAAAATACACTAACAAAAGATTCTTAGCAACTAATAAGAGTCATGCAACTATCAATTTAACAGCATAGTCCATATCACTATGAGGCAGCTTGAATGTGCATGTGGAGTCATCCAACAACATATTCTGTGAATATTACACTAACAGCATCATGGTAATGGCTTTAAAAATCAGTTACAGTTTTCTGAATGTTGATTATGAAAACTTCAAAGTGATTCAACACTTCCATGGTTGACATTGTTTATGAATGGAGCATCATTTACAAATCATGGGCAAATCAGTCTTTTGAATGTGCATTACTGGTGAGCTGAAGACCCACAGTGGCTCAGAGAAGGGAATAAACAATGACTATGTTTTGTCAATATCAGTCGCAGGCTTTTCAAGAATTGCATTACTGGTCCATGCGGGACTCTAAATAGAATCTACAGTTCCTGCAGATATGCTGCTGTAGTTAATGAAAGACACCTCATTGGACATAACGCAATCTATGTGGTACCAATATAACAGAGGTTCCTCCCATTCTGCACAGATAATTACAGACCTTCTTTACAGGACATTGGGAGGTTGTTGGTTCAATCATTGTGAAGTTCCAAAATGGCTTTGAACTCATCAGACTTAATAACTCTGGACTTCTTATCTGTGGGGGATAAGATGTCTAAAGAGAAACTTCAATGACTGCCAGACACATGGAATGCCATATAATACGGGCCTGTGCTGCACAAAGTCAAGATTAAATTCAGGCACTGTCTGTTTATTCCTTCTGGATGTATTTGAGGTGAACACACACACACACACACACACTCTCTCTCTCTCTCTCTCTCTCTCTCTCTCTCTCTCTCTCTCTCTCTCTCTCGACTTGCTTTCTGGGGGAAAAACAGTGGTCCAAATCCATCATCTGACCACACAAACAGATACGGGTTTTCCATGGATCCCCTTAATTGCTTACAACAGATGCCGCAAAGGTTTCTTCAAAATGGGCAAATGGACATTTTCCAATTTCTTCCTCCCTATTTAAGCTCATGCTCAGTTTCTAATAAACTCGTCACTGGTAGGACATTGAAGTTACTTCATTACTTCCTTAGACATACATGCACAGTGTTCCTGAACCAATTATTGATACCTACTTTTCTGTATGCCACAGGAAATTTATTAGAATGCACAATGGGATTGCATAACTGCTGTCTTTTGTTGGATGACCAACTCAACAGTTTCTCCACAACTTCCCATGATAACTCTGTGGATGACCAGATGCACCATGTCAGTTTGAAGCTCCAATTTACTCCCAGATCTGCTAACTAGTTATACTAAAGACAAATTACTGCCACTTCTGTTTATTCTGACTTAGCTCTAATTGTCTGCCAGCTCCTTTGGTAATACTGTAGATATCCACAGGGAGCACACTACTTTAAACTCCAGGTTACTTTCCATTTAACACAATCTGCTGATCAACTCCAGAGACAACCACACCATAGTGGAAATTTTGCTAAACTGTTACAATTTCATTGAATACATCTTTTTCCCACTGACACAGCAATTTTATCAAGAGTGAGGTGATGAAAATAGCCTCTGTATACAGATACAGTCTGCAAGCAGGACAAATTATGCTGTGATTTTAAGTCATGTGGACTGTACTATTTTTGTTGTAGTCAGAATAAAACAATCCAAATCATAATTATGGTGGAAAATGCCCCATCAGGGGGCTTAAATAACTAGTGATTAAAGAAGGAAAACTAGAGTTTAAAATTCTAACAAAAATGTTGCGAAATGCATAATGGCACTGTGAAGTTCCATATAAGCACATGGTAGGAGCTAAAGTAATTCAGAACAACAAAAACTATGAAAGGCACAGATCAGTAATCATGTGCGTATCTTGTGCTAGGTTTCAATCTGCCATGATAACTCAATTTTAGACCACACAGTCTTGTCTTTCAAATTTCATTTTAAAACTGTCATTACCTTGTGGATATTTATTTACCCATCACAATCAATTTTCAGGATCTATACAAATGACCTTTATGAAATTGTTGTAGTGTTTAGTCTGAAACCTGGTTGATGTAGCACTTCACACTAGTGTATTACATGCAAGTCTCTCTGTCTCTGCTTAATTACTGCAATATATATCCATTTGAGACAGCTTACTGTATTCCATCTTAAGTCTCCCTCCAAAATTTACACCCACCACATTTTCCTATATTACTGTTACTATTTCTGCAAACTCCTTGATGCCTTGAGACATCTTATCAGCTGATCCCTTCTTTTAGTCGGATAGTGCCATAAATTTCTTTTATCCGCAATTCAGTTAAATATCCCCTAACTATTTATTCATCAAATCAATGCCAAGAATAATAGTTCAATTACATATGCCAACATCAAAACTAGAAGATGAAGAGGTAAAGAAAGTACTTCAGAACACTGAGTGGGTAATTCAACACCAAAAGAGAGATGAAAATTTAATAATCATGGGGGACTGGAATGCTGGAGTAGGGGAGGGAATAGATGACAGAGTTATGGGAGAATGTGGGTTCAATAGTAGGAATGAGAGAGGAGGAAGACTAACTGAATTCTACAGTAAATTTCAGCTGGTAATAATGAATACATTGTTCCAAAATCACAAGGGGAGGAGGTATTCTTAGAAATGGTCAGGAGACATGGCATAATACCAACTGGGTTAGGTGAGACAGAGATTCTGAAATAAGATAGTGTACTGTAAGGCATATTCAGGAGCATGTACACGATTCGGATCACAATTTAATAATAATTGAGAGTGGGTTGAAGTTTACAAGAAATGTCAGAAGAGGTACTGAAGTCCTGAGGGATGATGATTTTCATTTGAAGTTCTCTAATGCTGTAAACAGGGATAATGAATATCACAGAAGCCAGTTCAGTTGAAAAGGAATGGACATCACTGACAAGGCCAATCACAGAAGGTGGACAACAAATACAGGTACAAGAAATGTAACTGCACAGAAATTTTGGTTAACAGAAGAAGCTGATCAACAAATGAATGAATTACACAAATTCCCATGAAGAAACAAGAATAAGGCAATATAAGTCACTTAGGAGTGAAATAAATAGGAAGCACAGAAAAGATTAAGTGAAATGGTCACAGAGAAAATGTAAAGAAATCAAAAGCAAACTTATCCCAAAGGACAAATTCAGTGTAAAGAAAAATCGAAACAACCTGTGGTTAAATTAAAAGCAAAGGCATCAACATTAAGAGTGTAAGAGAAACTCCACTGTTAAATGCAGAGGGGAGAGCAAGTAAGTGGAAACAGTACAATGAAGGTGAAGGTACCTCTGAGTGGAAGGACCTGTTCGATGATGTGATATAAGAATAAATGGGAGTTAATACGAAGAAATAGGTGACCCCTGTGTACAAGTCAGAACTGAACACAGTTTTAGAAGACTTGTGACCCAATAAGTGAATTTAATTGTGCCTGTCTGCAACTTAATGCCTCTTCTTTACGGTAACTAGCAATCTATCTTTTCCTGCATTGGTGAAATCTTTATCATACAATAAGCTTAACACCCCATGCACCCATAACACTGACATGAATAATATACAGAAGTTACCTGAGACTGCAGTCGTGTGTGAGAGTTGTGTTTGTGTGAGTGTGTATGCATGTGTTTGTCATCTAATTTTGACAAAGGCCTTACTGGCTGAAATCTATATTTGTGACAGTCTTTTTATTATGCCTATCTGTGACTCAGCATCTCTGCTGTATGGTGAGTAGCAACTTTCCTTTTCACAATACTGATACAGAAGAATGGAAAGCAAGATTGAGGATTTCTTACATGACAAACAGTTTGGCTTTAGGAAAGGTAAAGGCACCAGAGAAGCAGTTCTGGCACTGTACTTGATAATGGAAGTAAAACTTAAGAAAAATCTAAACACATTCATAGAATTTGTCAATCCAGAAAAAGTTTTTGACAATGATGCAGGATGTTCAAAATTCTCAGAAAAATTGGTACAAGCTATAGGAAAGATGGGTAATACACAATATGTATAAAAGCCAGAAGGGAGGAATAAGAATGGAAGACTGCAAACATAGTACTTGAAAAATAACTGTCTGGAGTGGATTAAAATTTAAGGTGAAAGTGTATCAATGATAAGATTCACTAATGACTTGCATTCATGGCTCGCATGTGAGATGTACATTGGTGGCAGTAGATTTGTTCCACAGTCAGCCACAAATGGCTCTTCCCTCCAGGGACTCCCATCTGCATTCACAGAACATTTCCATAATACTAGTGCGTTGATGGAACCTAGCAGTTACAAAGCTAGCAACACACCTCTGAATTGCTTTGATGTCTTCCTTTAAGCTGATATGTTGGGATTCCAAACAGTTGAGTAGTACTCAAGAATGGATTCCAGAAGTGTTCCATATGTGGCCTACTTTATAGGTGAGAAACACTTACATAGAATTCTCACAAACTGAATCTGATCATTTGCCTTCCCTACTAGTGACCTTACTTGCATGTCTGATTTCATATCACTTTGCAATGTTACATCTACATATTAAACCGACATGACTGGGTGAGGCATCACACCACTAATATTGTTTTTGAACATCATAGAATTTTTTCATACTTATCTGCACTTTCTAATGTTAATATCTTCCTGAGCAGTCCATTCCTGAAGATCTGAATGGGAGACTATTTTGTCTCTGGAATATCTTACCCAAGAGGAAGTTGTCATCAGAGGAAGTTGTCATCATTAAGTCATACAGTAGAGCTGCATTCACTCAGCAAATATAATGGCTCTTGCTTTCAGCCATTCACAGTACCAATACAGCATGGTCATATTGGCTAAATTTTACATGGCCAGATTAGCCAACAATTCAGATTTTTCCCCTTGACCTACTGAAAAGGCTGCTGCACTTCTTCAGGAACTACACGTTTATCTGCCCTCTCCAATCATTGTATTAAAATGTGTATAGTTGGGGGAAATGTATTTAGGATTCAAAATACATGATTTCTTTGTTTTTTTTTTTTTTTTTTAATCTCATACTCAAATTGGGTTTTGTGTCACATCTTAACTGCCTTTCCTGAAAGATGGTCCAGCATCAGAGCTGGTTCACACTTGCAATCTAAGAACTGAGCACTTAATAAGCCTTTGCTTTATAACTCACACAAAAATCAGTTTTTCATAAAATAATATTTACAAATAATGATAAGTTTGCACTAGATATATAGCACAATCATAAAAATAAGTCTCAGAACTACTTTCTAATTACGAAAAAATTTAATAGCACTTATTTGAGTGCATAACTTACCAAGTTCCCAGGAAGAGAGCAATCCACAAAAGACATCTGATGCAACAGCAAATAACAGTTCCAAATTAGTCTCGTTAATTTGAAATACTTCACAAGAGTGTTGTTTGTAAACAACTGCCATCTGGTTTCCATCATCAGAAAACGTAAAACTGAAAATAAAGCAAGACAAATGAACTACACCTCAAGTCCACCTGAATGGTATCATTCTGTTTACAGTTTCCAAAAAGAACCAAATGGTTTCTGAAAAATTTTACTAGCAGTACTTTTATCACTTAAGAACAGTGTTCACTTAACAAGCTCTTCGGCTACACTTTTGGCTAAGGAAAATTCTCTCTCTCTCTCTCTCTCTCTCTCTCTCTCTCTCTCTCTCTCTCTCTCTCTCTCTCTCTCTGTGTGTGTGTGTGTGTGTGTGTGTGTGTGTGTGTGTGTGTGTGTGTGTTTTCTACTTCAGAAGGAGGCCTTTAGCAGTCTTTATGTTGCTTCTATCTGAGACTTGACATCTCTACATAGTGAGTAGTAATCTATCCCTTTCATTCCGTCCGGGGTTTTTCATTGTTTGATGATGTAGGTTTCCTTTCATGTGTCAAATTTCTAGTAGTTAAGCAACACTTTAAAGGCAAATGGTTTCTTTGTGTTTTTCTATGTCCCACAGACATTAGATACAGATTTCTTCAATTCAACGACCCCTCATGAAAAGCAGGGTTTATAAGATCATCCACAGAGACTGTCACTGCTGCTATATTGAACAAACTGGCAGGTCGATTTGTATTAGCCTCAAAGAACACTGTAGAAACTGGAGAATAAACAACCAAAATTCATCCTTTGCCAAACATTGCTCAAACCAAACCACAAGTATATAATAGATGTAGAAGTCCTACACATAAAGGAAGGGTTCAAAGCTCATTCTATTAGAAATATTTTTTAAAAATCTGGTATCCTCACATTTACTATTGAATAAGCCAACTCAATTCAACTATTCACCCCTTTCCGCAATGTTACAACCTCCGATTAAGAGGAGAGCCTTGGTGCCTTCATTCATATATACATAATGACAAAAAACCACATTCCTAATTACATAGTTCTACTCCAGTGTATGTTTATTCATAGTTACTATACATGGTGTCCTAATGAATGTTGTAGAATACAAAAGTAACTGTGTCAAAATCACCAGGAAATATAACATTTATAGTTTCAGTCGAGAATCGATAGATTAAGAAGTTTGCTTGGTTGCCATCTTTGTGAACCAGACAATGGGAAAATAACCCAAAACCTAGGTCATAAAATAATAATGTATTTTCATTAATACAAAGTAAACTTAATTTTCAGTGAAGTTCATGTGCCTAGTGAGATACAAACCATTTTTTAAAATAAATTCATTTTGATAGGTGAGAGGAAATAACAATGTAAGTAACTCTTCAGGCTTTCCCGGCGAGATCTTGACATGTGGAATAATCAGGTCTACTGCCGGATGTTTGTGACACTCTGGCACAATATTTTGGCCACGTAACTAGTTGCCTTCTTCAGGTGCTACCTGAGACTGCCATATTGGAGGGTCTTGTCCAGTATTTATGCCCAGAGGACGCTGGGTGCTCTCTCTGCCATGGCCACCCATCTGGTGCTACTTGTAATGTGTCGTCTCTTCCCCAGTGCTCCCTCGGGCATCCGCACACGACTTGGTCGCCATCTGTGGCAGGTGTCTCAGGCCTGTCCTGTGTCGGGAGTTCTATTCACAGTCCGCTCCCATTCTTAGATGTCCTGGTCAAGAGGAAGGCAGATGGCACGCTGGGGTACAGTGTGTATCGTAAGCCCACCCACACTGACTTATACCTTCAAGCCAGTAGCTGCCACCACCCAGCACACAACAATGGAGTCTTGAAAACATTAGTTCCCAGGGCTAAGGCTCTGTCGGATATGGAAAGTCTGGCAACAGAGATAGAATATCTACAGCCGGTGTTCAGCAGAAATAGATACTCCTCCACAGACATCCAAGGGGCACTTCGTGCTACCAGCCAACCACAGGGTACAGAAGAGGAGCCAGAGGAGGCAAAGAAGGTGGCATACCTGCCATACGCTGGACCTATTTCTGCAAAGATATGCAGAATTCTTTCAAAATATGATATAAAAAGTATCTTCGGTCCACCCTCCAAAATTGGGACAATGCTAGAGAGTGTGAAGACAACGTGGGGCTACGTAAACCAGGCATTTACAACATCCCGTGCCAGTGTGGAAAATCATACATTGGCCAGACAACCAGGACGGTGGATGTCAGGTTCAAAGAACACCAGACGCACACCAGACTGGGACAGGCAACCAAATCTGCCATAGCAAAGCACTGTCTGGAGCTCGGTCACTCAATGGACTACAACAACACCAAAATTGTGACGCAGACTCCAATATTTTGGGACAGTTTCATAAAGGAGGCCATCGAGATCGAGGTCACGGACAACCTGTTACCAGCTCAGCTCGGCATGGAGTCCGGCTCTGGAGCTCCTCAAGGAGTAGTAACACCACAGGAGCAGCACCAGGCGGGTGCAGACCGCGACCGCAACTCCCGACGCAGGACGGGCTTCTGACAGCCGCCACGACCACAGATGATGGACAAACCGAGCGCAGACGACCGTCGGAGCACCAGGGAAGTGCCAACAACTCAGGAGCAGCGCCAAGCAGGCGCGGACTGTGAACGGAGTGTCCCACGTGAGATGGGCCTCAGACAGCTGCCACAACTGCAGATGGTGGACAAGGCGGGTGCAGACGTCTGTGGGAGCACCAGGGAGGTGCCAACACCTCAGGAGCAGCGCCAAGCAGGCGCAGACCACGAACGGAACGGGGTCTGGCCCCAGACAGCTGCCACGACCACAGGTGGTGGACAAGCCCGGTGCGGATGTCCGTGGGAGCACCAGGGAGGTGCCAACACCTCAGGAGCAGCGCCAAGCAGGCGCAGACCACGAACGGAACGGGGTCTGGCCCCAGACAGCTGCCACGACCACAGGTGGTGGACAAGCCCGGTGCGGATGTCCGTGGGAGCACCAGGGAAGGGCCAAAAGCTCAGGAGCAGCACAAGGCGGGCGTGGCCCGCAAACGGAATGCCCAACACAGGACGAGCCTCCGACAGCTGCCACAGATGGCGACCAACTCGGGCGTGGATGTCCGAGGGAGCACCGGGGAAGAGACAACACATTACAAGCAGTGCCAGGCGAGCGTGGACGGCAGAGATAGCACCCAGCACCCTGTGGGCATAAACACTGGACAAGATCCTCCAATACGGCAGTCTCAGGTAGCACCTGAAGAAGGCAATGAGTTAATGTGGCCGAAAATTTTGCCAGAGTGACACAAACATCTGGCAGTAGACCTGATTATTCCACATGTCAACAATGCAAGTGCTTCAGAAACTTCTCATTTGTGTGGCTGCAACTGTAAATATGTACTATCTTTTTTGTGTCACAGACAAAACAAATTAATTAATGTTGAGCACAATATAGTTACAATAGCAGGCCATTGAAACATGATTTGAAAGAATGAAGTTTTGCTGTGTTTACTGGAGCAGTCTGGTTCCCACATCCTTTGGTGACCACTGTATTATTTATATTCTGAATTAACTATAATACATGCAATATAGTATGTAGATTCATAGTTGAAGATTACAGTAGTTACACAAAGATCAAGAAATTTCTGCACTGTATAGTAGTGTGGAAAGCTACATCAAGCAAGTCTTTGGCCCAAAGGCTGCAACCTCGCTTCACACACACACACACACACACACACACACACACACACAAATGGATAATGCAAGTAGTTTCTTCTTGTCAAATTGTTTATGAAAGTTACCGTTGTTTTGAAACTATGATTTTTTTTTAAACATACTTCATAATGGAGTTAATGTACTATAACACTGTCCATATGCCCACGTATTTAAAAACAATTATTCAATTGGCTCTATACAGGATGAACCAGAACTTCATCAACAAATATCTATGACATATACATGCAGACTGAAGCAACAAATGAAAATCTGTACCACGGCTTGGATATGAACCTCGGTCTCCTGCTCACTAAGCAGACATGTAACCACTACACCGCTCTGGCACAGTGGCTCTGTACAACTGTATGGCCTACCCCAGTACACCCTCCTCCTCATCCAAATTCCCATTCATGCCTCAGTCCACTTGATACTCTTCCTAAACTTGAACAGCATTGCATAGGCTCTTCAACTACATTGGAACAGCACGTCAATGGTTTGCTTGTAACAAGTTAAAGGCAGTAAGTACCTGGATATGCCTTACAATACACTATCTTACTTCAGAATCTCTGTCTCACCTAACCCAGTTGGTATTATTCCATGTCTGATGACCATTTCTAAGAATACCTCCTCCACTTGTGATTTTGGAACAATGTATTCATTATTCCTAGCTGAAATTTACTGTAGAATTCAGTTAGTTTTCCTGCTCTCTCATTCCTACTATTGAACTCACATTCTCCCATAAGTGGGTGGAGCAGCTCAAAAATGGTCGTGACTCAGTGACTGATGAACACCATTCTGGCTGACCAGATGCAGTTTCAACTCTCTCACTTGAAAGTTGAATAGATGACATTATTCATGAAGATCAGCGTGTGACTGTGGAAATGGTAGTTAATAAGGTTCAAGTTAGTACTGGTAAGTTCATAACATTACCTGTAACAAGCTGAAGTATCACAAAACATGTGCATGATGGGTCCCAAAGGAGTTGACGCGACTACACAAGGAAACAAGGTTGAGAGAGTGCACAAAGCTAAAGGAACATTACAAAAGAGAAGGTGAGCACTTCCTCAATGAAATTTTAACTTGTGATGAAACTTGGGTTCACTATTATGAGCCAGAATCAAAAAGACAAAGCATGGAGTGGAAGCACACCAATTCAAAATGCGAGCATCAGCTGAAGGTCCAGTTTTTTGTAATTATCTTGAACAGTAGCATACAACGAACAGCGAATACTACCCAGATTTGCTTTTAAACAATGTGAAGCCAGTTATGAGAGAGAGAGAGAGAGAGAGAGAGAGAGAGAGAGAGAGAGAGAGAGAGAGAGAGAGAGAGAGACGTAGTGGGTCTCAGAAGAGAGGTGTAATTCTCCAGCAAGACAATGCATGTCCTCATATTGCTAAACTAACCCGTGCAACCACTGACAAAATGGGCTGCGAAGTACTGCATCATCCCTCTTATAGTCCTGATTTAGCACTTAGTGATTTGCATTTGTTTTGTGTACTGAAGGACACATTATGTGGGAAGACGTTCCAAGACGAGGACGTGAAAAAGTTTGTGGGAAATTGGTTCAAACATCAAGAAAAAGAGTTCTTTGCAGTCTGAATAAAAAAGCTTGTATACAGTTGAAACAAGTGCATCAATGTTCAAGGAGATTATGATGAAAAGCAGAAAAAGTATTGTTTTGTAAAAATAAACACTTTTTTCTCCAACACAATTTTTTTCTCCAACATCAGTTGGTAACAGCGAATATCCCATGGTGACATCTTATTCCAACACACACTCATTTCTTAGTTATGTGATTTTTTTCTGGGGGATCAAAGACACAACACATGTATACAGTTTTTAACCTGCAGAAAATTGCTGCAAGTATAATAACTAGAACAACAATCAGCCGCTCAGAATCTTTACTGCACCAAGTAAGCACATCTACCAATCTGTTGTACATCTTAGGGAAGCCATTTCTAAGTATTTGCTTAACAGTTCTACACATAACCATGAAACAGAGCCAGTTTGGATTTCCATTTACCAAGGAAACACAAACAAAAACTCAAAGTAGCATTTTCTATCAGGAAATAAAACTGTATAATGAACTGCCCAAAGAGATGAAAAAGATTATTGCATCAAAATACATCTGTTTGAAACAGCCGCTAAAACGTTCTTCATAAGTAATGTATACAACGCAATCAGAGATTACTTTGTGAATTCAAACTTCTGCTTAATAAGTAAAGGTGATAACTACAACACCTTGTGATATTACAATACTGTAATGCTTTTGCATGAAAGTCATACATGAAGCTCTAACTGCATTATAGTAATGTCCTGTCGTTTTCCCTAGTTCAACATCCCACTCCTCATGAATGAATATAGCTCAGGGATGACATGGAGCTGTGCATCCATGACACATGGTAAGATGTTTGTGGTCCTGGAGTCAGTTTTCTGAAGGGACTGAAGGGAATGGATGGGGCACAGCAGCATGTTTATGGTCCTGTAGCCACCAGTGAGTTTATGTAGCATGTGCAATAACAGTGTAAAGAGAAATGAAGAAACAGTGCAAAAAGATTTTCATATTACAACTTACCTTGTGCAAACTGTGTATGAACAGAAGAATATACATGTCAATGATAGTGAAATTACGGGATCTGAATATGAACTGCAGGAATCCACCCATATACGGCACCCTCTGGCACTCATCATTCCCAACAAATAAAGTAGTTTGTGGTTGGAGAATACTTTAAGACCAATGGAGAGGTCATATCACACTTCAAAGAGTGTTTCAAGCAATGGAAAATCCAGGATGGAATGTAACAATATTGTGGAAAGGAAAGTTGCTACTCACCATATAGCAGATATACTGAGTCGCAGATAGGCACAACAAAAAGACTGTCACAAATATAGCTTTCAGCCAGTAATGGCTTTGTCAAAATTAGATGACAAACACACGCATGCAAATGCAACTCATACACACACATGACTGCAATCTCAGGTAACAGTTTCATTGCATGAGTATGAATGTATGTGTTTGTCATCTAATTTTGATGAAGGTCTTATTGGCCGAAAGATATATTTGTAACAGTCTTTTTGTTGTGCCCATCTGCGACTCAGCATCCCCACTATATGGTGAGAAGCAACTTACCTTTTCACAATTTTGTTAAAAGAGTGTTTTGTAGAATATCCACAGTCATATTTCACAGCTTGCACCTACTAAAAAACAAGGTGTGAACAAATTCGATTGAGGTAAAAGGTGACTAAATTGAAAAATGGACTTTACACTTGTCTCACCCTCAAATTCCATTATTTTCTTAGTAGTTCCCTCTAATCTGATCTCCTGGTATTTTAATGTCCCATCTGCAATTACTACTCCCTCTAAACTGCCTCTAGTAAGTTTTCACAGTCCTCCTTCCTCTTTACTGCTGTCTTCTTTACTTTCTCACCATCTCTCATCATATCATCCCACCTTCCCTAACCATAAAATCATCCACACTTATTTCAAGTCTCTATTTTGGACACAAGTGAGGGGCACAAGTTTTAAATCTGAGCTACACTCCTTAACACCCTGTTACAATATATACTAACACTGAGTTTTCCCTCTCCTCCTTGGTGAATGATTTTATTTTCTAATACAATGTTTCTGTTCCACATAGGCTTTTCCACTGTAGATCAATGAATACTATAGATATCTGCTTTGCAATACTAAATCACCTGTGGCAGCACTTTGACATTCTTTGCCACATGAGTTTAGCATGATCGTATCGCTGTTGTATTAGAGCATTAGAACTGTTGGCATAGTGACTTAGAGTTGCTTATGTTTATCGTAGTGTCTTTGAATGTGAAAGTAATAAAAGTTTTCTGAACAACTGCATATTATTCTTAGTTCGGGCATACCAGAAAGTTGCCACACACCTATGTAGTCCACTGTTCTGAGAATTAGATATGCTTCATATCACTTCTCTCTACATTTATGAGGTCTTTGCTACATTACAATCCTGAATTATTTGCATGAAATTATATTGGAAATGTTTACAGAATAACACAAAACGAATTCCATATTTCCACTTATGGCTTTAAATCTGCATCCAGAATCTACAATACATGGTTAGCAGTAAATTGAAAGAAAGTAATTTTAGAGCACTGAATCAATGTTAATTATTCATCCTGTTTCCATACATACAAAGAACTCTCAAATGGTTAAAATAATATTTAAGAAAGATAATTCACAAATTTTGGCATGGATTACATAAATTAAAACTTAATAGCTTTTTTTACAATAATATATGATGGCTCATAATTGTATTATAAAGATGGAGGTCTGTTATAAATAAACTCTGTATACAATCATACTGTAAACTAGATCTTGACAAGTCACCTGCTTGCAATATCAGTTATATGAATCAAAACAAAGAATATAATAAAACGACAATTTAAGTTACTGTGATCACGACACCGTCTTGCTGAAACTGTTCTGTAATACAAGTGAAATATAGAGCACACGAATAATGCAGTATCCAAAGGAATTTGGATCCATGAGAAACAAGTACGAAGTGACAATAATATCAACAACATTCGTGACTACCACATTCCATATCACTACTCTCATTCCTCATAGGCCTACTTCTGTGAAACCAATTACGATTCGTTTCTGACACAATATTGCCACATTGTCCGATTAATTACCTACAAAGTTACACCTGTTACGACGATTATTTGAACTAGAAATGTACAATTAAATTCGCAAAATATCTTCATTAAGAATATCACTAAATTCGGCAAAAAAACATTAGTTATATTTCTGTGTATCGTACGTAAAACTCAGCGCGAGGGAGGGGGGGGGGGGGGGGGGATTTTTCTGGATGTCAACGAGACAGCAGTAGCACATATGGCAAGATTTCCACAAACTTCACCTTTGACATAATATAAATGCAGCATTAGAAGATCTAACAAAATCACTTGCATGTGTTTTCCGTTCAACTTACCTGTTGACTTCATTTGAACTTCGCCAAATCCGTCTCTGTACACAGTCAATTTTTCGAGAAATTAAGTAAACAGAGAGTACACCACTCTTTGACAACACACCTAAATGCTTGAACTTTCGTGTGATGCTAATTTCCAAATAATTGTCCAAGCTTATTGTTGGAATAAGGCTAGTCAACGTAATTATCCTCTGATCCATTGTTTCTATACACTTGTGTAAATGTTTACAAACAACACTCACGTGCTTCTGTCAAGTTTCGGAGCGAGTCAGCTGTCAAACATTATACCAACTTAGAAAATGTAACGCGAGACGTCGACCATTGGCTCGAGAGATCTTCAAGATAATCTGACATAAGCTATATACAAGAGCGTCAAGTTAACAGTTCACTCTTGATTCAGGCTGGAGACAGGTTTTGAAACGAGAAGAGGTACTGGATACCAGCTACTGAAACGGGATACCTCTCGTTTTCTTATTGCTTATATACTGTTTCACCTGTCCTGGATGGGAACGTGATACCCTCTACGACTTCTGTTTTATCGTGACTGGTTGTTACGACTTACTACAATCTGTAAAAGCTGATAAAACAATGCTTCGTAACTGTTATCCAAACACGTACCGTCACAAACAGAGAAATGTAATTTATTACTTTAGTGGTAACAACTCATTTGCCACATACGTCACTGACATAATATCATTAGTTGAAACATTTTGTGAGTTAATAAAGCCATTTAATTGGATTAGATTCGATTAGATTACTACTAGTTCCATGAATCGTGAACACGATATTTCGTAATGATGTGGAACGAGTCAAATTTTCCAATACATGGCATAATTAAGGTAATTTAATAACATAATTAAGTTAATATAACAACTTTCTTATTTTTAGGTTTTTTATTTATTTTTTTCTTTGGTTTTTCTTTTTTTCTTAATTTATGTCTAAAAATTCCTCTATGGAGTAGAAGGAGTTGTCATTCAGAAATTCTTTTAATTTCTTCTTAAATAATTGTTGGTTATCTATCAGACTTTTGATACTATTTGGTAAGTGACCAAAGACTTTAGTGGCAGTATAATTCACCCCTTTCTGTGCAAAGTTAGATTTTATCTTGAATAGTGAAGATCATCCTTTCTCCTAGTATTGTAGTTATGCACACTGCTATTACTTTTGATTTGGGTTTGGTTGTTAATAACAAATTTCATAAGAGAGTGTATATACTGAGAAGCTACTGTGAATATCCCTAGATCCTTAAATAAATGTCTGGAGAATGATCTTGGGTGATTCCAGCTATTATTCTGATTACACGCTTTTGAGCAATAAATACCTTATTCCTCAGTGATGAATTACCCCAAAATATGATGCCATATGCAAGCAATGAGTGAAAATAGGCGTAGTAAGCTAATTTACTAAGATGTTTATCACCAAAATTTGCAATGACCCTTATTGCATAAGTAGCTGAACTCAAACGTTTCAGCAGATCATCAATGTGTTTCTTCCAATTTAATCTCTCATCAATGGACACACGTAAAAATTTTAAATATTCTACCTTAGCTATATGCTTCTGATTAAGGTCTATATTTATTAATGGCATCATCCCATTTACTGTATAGAACTGTATGTACTATGTCTTACCAAAATTCAGTGACAGTCTGTTTACAAGGAACCACTTAGTAATTTTCTGAAAGTCATTATTGGCCATTTCCTCAGTTAATTCTTGTTCGTCAGGTGTGATTACTATACTTGTATCATCAGCAAAGAGAACTAACTTTGCCTCTTCATGAATACAGAATGGCAAGTCAATAATATATATATTAAGAACAACAAAGAACCCAAGACCGACCCTTGTGGAACCCCATTCTTGATAGTTCCCCAGTTTCAGGAATGTGCTGATATTTGCATATTATGAGAACTGCTTATTTCAACTTTCTGCACTCTTCTATTTGTGCACTGTCCCACTCATGCCACAATACTTGAGCTTGACTAGCAGAATTTCATGGTTTACACAATCAAAAGCCTTTGAGAGATCACAAAAAATCGCAATGGGTGGTGTTCAGTTATTCAGATCATTCAAAATTTGATTGGTGAAAGCATATGTGGCATTTTCTGTTGAAAAACCTTTCTGGAAACCAAGCTGACATTTTGCTAGTACTTCATTTTTACAGATATGTGAAGCTACTCTTGAATACATTACTTTCTCAAAAATTTTGGATAAAGCTGTTAGAAGAGAGATTGGACGGTAATTGTTGACATCAGATCTATCCCCTTTTTTATACAAAGGTATAACAATAGCATATTTCAGTCTATCAGGGAAAATGCCCTGTTCCAGAGAGCTATTACACAGGTTGCTGAGAATCTTACTTACCTGTTGAGAACAAAATTTTAGTATTTTGCTGGAAATGCCATCAATTCCATGTGAGTTTTTACTTTTAAGCAAGTTTATTATTTTCCTAATTTCAGAGGGAGAAGTGGGTGAGATTTCAATTGTATCAAATTGCATAGGTATAGCCTCTTTCATTAACAGCCAAGCATCTTCTAATGAACACCTGGATCCTACTATATCCACAACATTTAGAAAATGATTATTAAAAATATTTTCAACTTCTGACTTTTTGTTCATAAAATTTTCATTCAATTTGATGGTAATACTGTCTTCCTGTGATCTTGGTTGACCTGTTTCTGTTTTAATAATATTCCAAATGGTTTTAATTTTATTATCAGAGTTGCTGATTTTAGACATGATACACGTACTTCTGGATTTTTTAATAACTTTTCTTAATATATCATAGTAGTTTCTATAATGTTTGATAGTTTCTGGGTCACTACTCTTTCTTGCTGTCAGATACATTTCCCTTTTCCGGTTACAAGATATCTTAAAAAAAGGTGCTGCTCCAACACCTGTAACCACTGGTATTTTACCATTCATAGCAGTGCCTCTCCCCCCCCCCCCTTAAATTTCCTGCTATTACCCATGCCAGTTTACCCTTCCCTTTCCCGTTGAGATGTAGGCCATGCCTGGTATAGTCCCGTCTACTGAGAGAATCAACAGAAACCACACCAATATGAACCCCCGCACCCGGCCCAAGTAGCCGTTCCAACTCCAAATTAACTCTCCCTACATAAGAGTTCAAATGAGGCCGGTCATGGCGTCTCAGGACAGATACAAATTCAACATTGGTGTGTCTCGATGCCGACGCAATCTTTACCAGGTGACACTCTATACTGTACCGAGGTTATGTTTTATTGGTTTATGATATAGGACTTAACAGTTTTACCTACAGTATATAACAAGTTAACCGATTGCAGGATTTAAAAAGTAAACAATCTCACCTAACTGCGAAAAATATAAAAAAATTCTCCAAAAAAATGCCATGAAATATTCTTTGCTCAGCCTGCTGTTAATTGAAACAAAAGATGGGACTACGGTCACTTCTGATTTACCACTGTTGTGATGTGACTCGTTGGCAAACACCACACTTGGCAGTCCACACTGTGTTTAACACGGCGTTGATGTGTGGTAAATTTTTTATGTGAAAGATTCTAAGTCACTCCGTATTTTTAATACCACATTATACTACCAGTTTAAATTCATGGGTGGGCAAGTTCCATGTTCAAAGTGTGTCAAGAGCATACCGTTTCCAATCAGATCATGTCTAATAGGAAAGGATGGTGCAAAACGGGTAGCGGGACAGAAGGTGGTATAGGACTTACCTCCACGGTAAGTGATGCAGTCCGTCGGAATTATCAGAACATTGGCATCACATGACTATCTGCTACCAGACGACAGTTTTCCGCCATTCCTTAGGTGTGTCTGTGATATTGTGGCCCCTGCTTAGTATTCTGTCATTGTTTTGCAACTGGTCAACATTCTTTCGTCTAGAGTAAGTAGAAATGATATACATTGAGACAACATGCTGTATTATTATTTCGAAGTATACATTATGAGCTTCTTGTTTTGTTACATTACTTAAAATATTTGAATTATGTTTGCTGTCAAGACCACATAACTGTAAAAATATGCTGGTGAGGCAAAACGGGTGAGCATAATAAGGGAGTACCCCATACTGCCCTACTTCATATTTGATTGCATTTTATTTAATCTGATGGATTTCTTTTTCGGTTCTATATTTCAGAATAGTAAGAACGTATAAAAGGAATATGGAAAGATAACTTTGTTGCAGTGTATCTGTGCAAGAAGCAGTTCAGGCCATTGTAAATGGCTATATGGGATGCAGAAGGGCAGCTACTCAATTTCACATGCCTCTGACAACTTTAGACCATCACCTTAAGAAAAGAAGGGAGGATCCAAAGTATGAAACTCATAAAAAATGGGACATTTTCTGTGTATTTTTAATGAGGAGAAGGAAGAAGATCTTGTGCAGTATCTAACAAAACGTCCCCCCATGAACCATGGACCTTGCCGTTGGTGGGGAGGCTTGTGTGCCTCAATGATACAGATAGCCATACCGTAGGTGCAACCACAACTGAGGGGTATCTTTTGAGGGGCCAGACAAACGTGTGGATCCTGAAGAGGGGCAGCAGCCTTTTCAGTAATTGCAGGGGCAACAGTCTGGATGATTGACTGATCTGGCCATGTAACACTAACCAAAACGGCCTTGCTGTTTTGGTACTGTGAACGGCTGAAACCAAGGGGAAATACAGCGGTAATTTTTCCCAAGGGCATGCAGCTTTACTATATGGTTAAATGATGATGGCATCCTCTTGGGTAAAATATTCCGGAGGTAAAATAGTCCCCTATTCGGATCTCTGGGCGGGGATTACTCAGGAGGGCGTCGTTATCAGGAGAAAGAAAACTGGCATTCTACAGATCCGTTAATCAGGCAGGTAGGTTAGAAAATTTAAAAAGGGAAATGGATAGGCTAAAGTTAGATGTAGTGGGTATTAGTGAAGTTCGGTGGCAGGAGGAACAAGACTTCTGGTCAGGTGAATACATGGCTATAAATACAAAATCAAAAAGGGGTAATGCAGGAGTAGGTTTAATAATGAATAAAAAAATAGGAGTGTAGGTAAGCTACTACAGGCAGCATAGTAAACGTATTATTGTGGCCACGATAGACATGAAGCCCATGCCTACTACAGTAGTACAAGATTATATGCCAACTAGCTCTGCAGATGACGAAGAAATTGAAGAAATGTATGATGAGATAAAAGAAATTATTCAGGTAGTGAAGGGAGACGAAAATTTGATAGTCATGGGTGACTGGAATTCGACAGTAGGAAAAGGGAGAGAAGGAAACATAGTAGGTGAATATGGATTGGGGCTAAGAAATGGAAGAGGAAGTCGTCTGGTAGTCGTTTGCACAGAGCAGAACTTAATTATAGGTAACACTTGGTTCAAGAATCGTAAAAGAAGGTTGTATACATGGAAGAATCCTGGAGATGCAAAAAGGTATCAGATTTAGGAACCAGGTTTTAAATTGTAGGACATTTCCAGGGGCAGATGTGGACTCTGGCCACAATCTATTGGTTACGAACTGTAGATTAAAACTGAAGAAATTGCAAAAAGGTGGGAATTTAAGAAGATGGGACGTGGATAAACTGAAAGAACCAGAGGTTGTACAGAGTTTCAGGGAGAGCATAAGGGAGCAATTGACAGGAATGGGGGAAAGAAGTACAGTAGAAGAAGAATGGGTAGCTCTGAGGGATGAAGTAGTGAAGGTAGCAGAGGATGAAGTAGGTAAAAAGACGAGGGCTAGTAGAAATCCTTGGGTAACAGAAGAAATATTGAATTTATTTGATGAAAGGAGAAAATATAAAAATGCAGTAAATGAAGCAGGCAAAAAGGAATACAAACGTCTCAAAAATGAGATCGACAGGAAGTGCAAAATTGGCTAAGCAGGGATGGCTAGAGGACAAATGTAATGATGTAGAGGCTTATCTCACTAGGGGTAAGATAGATACTGCCTACAGGAAAAGAGAGCCACTTGTATGAATATTAAGAGCTCAGATGGAAACCCAGTTCTAAGCAAAGAGGGGAAATCAGAAAGGTGGAAGGAGTATATAGAGGGTCTATACAAGGGCGATGTACTTGAGGACAATATTATGGAAATGGAAGGGGATGTAGATGAAGATGAAATGGGAGATACAATACTGCTTGAAGAGTTTGACAGAGCACTGAAAAATCTGAGTCGAAACAAGGCCCCAGGAGTAGACAACATTCCATTAGAACTACTGACAGCCTTGGGAGAGCCAGTCCTGACAAAACTCTATCATCTGGTGAGCAAAATGGATGAGACAGGCGAAATACCCTCAGACTTCAAGAAGAATATAATAATTCCAATCCCAAAGAAAGCAGGTGTTGACAGATGTGAAAATTACTGAATTATCAGTTTAATAAGTCACAGCTCCAAAATACTAACACAAATTATTTACAGACGAATGGAAAAACTGGTAGAAGCCGACCTCGGGAAAGATCAGTTTGGATTCCAGAGAAATGTTGGAACACGTGAGGCACTACTGACGTTACGACTTACCTTAGAAGGTAGTTTAAGGAAAGGCAAACCTATGTTTCTAGCATTTGTAGACTTAGAGAATGCTTTTGACAATGTTGACTGGAATACTCTCTTTCAAATTTTGAAGGTGGCAAGGGTAAAATCCAGGGAGCAAAAGGCTACTTACAATTTGTACAGAAACCAGATGGCAGTTATAAGAGTTGAGGGGCATGAAAGGGAAGCAGTGGCTGGGAAGGGAGTGAGACAGGGTTGTAGCCTGTCCACGATGTTATTCAATCTGTATATTGAGCAAGCAGTAAAGGAAACAAAAGAAAAATTCGGAGTAGGTATTAAAATCCAGAGAAGAAATTAAAACTTTGAGGTTCACCGGCAAAGGACTTGGAAGAGCAGTTAAAAGGAATGGACAGTGTCTTGTAAGGAGGGTATAAGATGAACATCAACAAAAGCAAAACAAGGATAATGGAATGTAGTCCAATTAAGTCGTGTGATGCTGAGGGAATTAGATTAGGAAATGAGACCCTTAAAGTAGTAAAGGAGTTTTGCTATTTGGGGAGCAAAATAACTGATGATGGTCGCAGTAGAGAGGATATAAAATGTAGACTGGCAATGGCAAGGAAAGCGTTTCTGAAGAAGAGAAATTTGTCAACATCGGATATAGATTTAAGTGTCAGGAAGTCGTTTCTGAAAGTATTTGTTTGGAGTGTAGCCATGTATGGAAGTGAAACATGGACAATAAATTGTTTGGACAAGAAGAAAATAGAAGGTTTTGAAATGTGGTGCTACAGAAGAATGTTGAAGATTAGGTGGGTAGATCAAGTATCTAATGAGGAGGTATTGAATGGGATTGGGGAGAAGAGAAGTTTGTGGCACAACTTGACCAGAAGAAGGGATTGGTTGGTAGGACATGTCCTGAGGCATCAAGGGATCACAAATTTAGCATTGGAGGGCAGTGTGGAGGGTAAAAATCGTAGAGGGAGACCAAGAGATGAATACACTAAGCAGATTCAGAAGGATGTAGGTTGCAGTAGGTATTGGGAGATGAAGGAGCTAGCACAGGATAGATTAGCATGGAGAGCTGCATCAAACCAGTCTCAGGACTGAAGACCACAACAACAACATCTAACAAAACTGGAAGTTCAGCTGTTTGGAGTTGCTCTTGATGAGATGCATGAACTTGCATTCCAGTTAGTCTAGCATAATAACCTCCCTCGTGTATTTTGCAATGAAAAAGCAGGCACAGGCTGGGCAAGAGGGTTTATGTCAAAACACCCTCATTTAAGTCTAGGAAGACCTGGAGCCACATTGGCAGCTAATGCAATGGGTTTCAATCAGGTAGCAGTAAAACAGTTTTATAACGTTTATTGCCAGGTAGTAGACACTTACACGCTAACTGCTTTAAATATCTTCAACTGTGACGAAAGGGCACTACCTAGGGATGTGGCCAGGTTGGAGCGATAACATCAGCTGAGAGAGGAGAAATGGTGACAGCCGGAAATTTGTGCCTCTACTGCTGGAACATTTGTCCCACTCGTGCTGCTCTCTCCAAGAAAACTAATGCAACAAGAATTCCAAACTGTAATTCCTCCTGGCACTTCTGCTGACATTCATGAAACAAGGTAGAGGATTAACAGACTTTTTTACAGTGTGGTTGTAAAAGTCCATTTCGTTGACTGGAGTGACAAAAGAAAGACCAGTTTTACTTCTTCTGGGTGGACATTCAATGCACAAAAAAAGCTTGACTGATTGACCTTTCACGGGAAAACGGGGTGGTTCTGTTGTTTCTTCCACCACATTTTCTCATGGACTGCAGCCACAGGATGTATCATTTATGAAACTATTGAGCAAATATTACAAGGACAAAGTACGAAAATGGGTAAGACCTAATCCTGGAAGAGTTGTGACCTTATTTCAGATTGCTTTTCTGTTTGGTGCAGCTCATGTGCAAGCTGCAACAATGATCACTGCTATTGTTGAATGGGTTTCTACCAAATGGAATGTGGCCTCTTGATAGGAACATGTTCATTGGCCATTTCCTACAGTTGTACAAACCACTAAACGAATTTCAAGAAAACGAACCACCATCTTAACGTCATCCACATACAAGCGAGAGATCCGAGATGCTGGGAATGGAAAACAGCCTAAGAAAAATGTGAAATGTTGCTTGGATTTACCACAAAAATGTCCCAAATTTGCAGGACGAAAAATAACATCCTCTTCTAAGTATAGCAAAACCAATGAAAAGGCTGGTTCTGCTCACTCTACAGGCTTAAAATGACGTGATGATGAAGATGATCACTGTCTCTATTTTTTTTTTGTCATTAGTCTACTCACAGGTTTGATGCGGCCCGCCACGAATTCCTTTCCTGTGCTAACCTCTTCATCTCAGAGTAGCACTTGCAACCTACGTCCTCAATTATTTGCTTGATGTATTCCAATCTCTGTCTTCCTCTACAGTTTTTGCCCTCTACAGTTCCCTCTAGTACCATGGAGGTCATCCCCTCATGTCTCAGCATATGTCCTATCATCCTGTCTCTTCTCCTTATCAGTGTTTTCCACATATTCCTTTCCTCTCCGATTCTGCGTAGAACCTCCTCATTCCTTACCTTATCAGTCCACCTAATTTTCAACATTCGTCTATAGCACCACATCTCAAATGCTTCGATTCTCTTCTGTTCCGGTATTCCCACAGTCCATGTTTCACTACCATACAATGCTGTACTCCAGACGTACATCCTCAGAAATTTCTTCCTCAAATTAAGGCCGGTATTTGATATTAGTAGATTTCTCTTGACCAGAAATGCCTTTTTTGCCATAGCGAGTCTGCTTTTGATGTCCTCCTTGCTCCGTCCGTCATTGGTTATTTTACTGCCTAGGTAGCAGAATTCCTTAACTTCATTGACTTCGTTACCGTCAATCCTGATGTTAAGTTTCTCGCTGTTCTCATTTCTACTACTTCTCATTACCTTCGTCTTTCTCCGATTTACTCTCAAACTATACTGTGTACTCATTAGAGTGTTCATTCTGTTCGGCAGATCATTTAATTCTTCTTCACTTTCACTCAGGATAGCAATGTCATCAGCGAATCGTATCATTGATATCCTTTCACCTTGTATTTTAATTCCACTCCTGAACCTTTCTTTTATTTCCATCATTGCTTCCTTGATGTACAGACTGAAGGGTAGGGGCGAAAGGCTACAGCCTTGTCTTACACCCTTCTTAATACGAGCACTTCGTTCTTGATCGTCCACTCTTATTATTCCCTCTTGGTTGTTGTACATATTGTATATGACCCGTCTCTCCCTATAGCTTACCCCTACTTTTTTCAGAATCTTGAACATCTTGCACCATTTTATATTGTCGAACGCTTTTTCCAGGTCGACAAATCCTATGAACGTGTCTTGATTTTTCTTAGCCTTGCTTCCATTATTAGCCGTAACGTCAAAATTGCCTCTCTCGTGCCTTTACTTTTCCTAAAGCCAAACTGATCGTCACCTAGTGCATTCTCAATTTTCTTTTCCATTCTTCTGTATATTATTCTTGTAAGCAGCTTCGATGCATGAGCTGTTAAGCTGATTGTGCGATAATTCTCGCACTTGTCAGCTCTTGCCGTCTTCGGAATTGTGTGGATGATGCTTTTCCATAAGTCAGATGGTATGTCGCCAGACTCATATATTCTACACACCAACGTGAATAGTCGTTTTGTTGCCACTTCCCCTAATGATTTTAGAAATTCTGATGGAATGTTATCTATCCCTTCTGCCTTATTTGACCGTAAGTCCTCCAAAGCTCTTTTAAATTCCGATTCTAATACTGGATCCCCTATCTCTTATAAATCGACTCCTGTTTCTTCTTCTATCACATCAGACAAATCTTCACCCTCATAGAGGCTTTCAGTGTACTCTTTCCACCTATCTGCTCTCTCCTCTGCATTTAACAGTGGAATTCCCGTTGCACTCTTAATGTTACCAACGTTGCTTTTAATGTCACCAAAGGTTGTTTTGACTTTCCTGTATACTGAGTCTGTTCTTCCGACAATCATATTTTTTTATGTCTTCACATTTTTTCTACAGCCATTTCGTCTTAGCTTCCCTGCACTTCCTATTTATTTCATTCCTCAGCGACTTGTATTTATGTATTCCTGATTTTCCCAGAACATGTTTGTACTTCCTCCTTTCATCAATCAGCTGAAGTATTTCTTCTGTTACCCATGGTTTCTTCGCAGCTACCTTCTTTGTACCTATATTTTCCTTCCCAACTTCTGTGATGACCCCTTTTAGAGACGTCCATTCCTCTTCAACTGTGTTGCCTACTGCGCTATTCCTTATTGCTGTATCTATAGCGTTAGAGAACTTCAAACGTATCTCGTCATTCCTTAGAACTTTCTTATCCCACTTCTTTGCGTATTAATTCTTCCTGACTAATGTCTTGAACTTCAGCCTACTCTTCATCACTACTATATTGTGATATGAGTCTATATCTGCTCCTGGGTACGCCTTACAATCCAGTATCTGATTTCGGAATCTCTGTCTGACCATGATGTAATCTAATTGAAATCTTCCCGTATCTCCCGGCCTTTTCCAAGTATACCTCCTCCTCTTGTGATTCTTGAACAGGGTATTCGCTATTACTAGCTGAAACTTGTTACAGAACTCAATTAGTCTTTCTCCTCTTTCATTCCTTGTCCCAAGCCCATATTCTCCTGTAACCTTTTCTTCTACTCCTTCCCCTACAACTGCATTCCAGTCGCCCATGACTATTAGATTTTCGTCCCCCTTTACATACTGCATTACCCTTTCAATATCCTCATACACTTTCTCTATCTGTTCATCTTCAGCTTGCGACGTCGGCACGTATACCTGAACTATCGTTGTCGGTGTTGGTCTGCTGTCGATTCTGATTAGAACAACCCGGTCACTGAACTGTTCACAGTAACACGCCCTCTGCCCTACCTTCCTATTCATAACGAATCCTACACCTATTATACCATTTTCTGCTGCTGTTGATATTACCCGATACTCATCTGACCAGAAATCCTTGTCTTCCTTCCACATCACTTCACTGACCCCTACTATATCTAGATTGAGCCTTTGCATTTCCATTTTCAGATTTTCTAGTTTCCCTACCACGTTCAAGCTTCTGACATTCCACACCCTGACTCGTAGAACATTATCCTTTCGTTGATTATTCAATATTTTTCTCATGGTAACCTCCCCCTTGGCAGTCCCCTCCCAGAGATCCGAATGGGGACTATTCCGGAATCTTTTGCCAATGGAGAGATCATCATGACAGTTCTTCAACTACAGGCCACATGTCCTGTGGATACACGTTCGTGTCTTTAACGCAGTGGTTTCCATTGCCTTCAGCATCCTCATGTCGTTGATCATTGCTGATTCCTCCGCCTTCAGGGGCAATTTCCCACTCCTAGGACAAGAGAGTGCCCTGAACCTCTATCCGATCCTCCGCCCTCTTTGACAAGGCCGTTGGCAGAATGAGGCTGACTTCTTATGCCAGAAGTCTTCGGCCGCCAGTGCTGATTATTTATCAAAATTTAGGGGGGGATCGAACCCGGAACTGAAGACGTTTTGATTATGAATGAAAGACGCTATCCCTAGACCACAGGACCACGGGGACACCCTATATATATCGGGGACACCATATATATATATATATATATATATATATATATATATATATATATATATATATATATATATATATATATATGAACCATCACCTTTTAACACGTTCCTGAAATATCTATGATCAAAGTTGTAAAGATCGTTTTGGAACACCCTGTATTTTCCTTACTTCTTTGTTGAGATAATGAGGAGCCGCCAACAATTGGCGATCGTATACCCCGCGACATCGCCCCGCTCGCCAGACAACTGAATACTTTAAATATCATTTGCCTTCTACTAATTGAGCTGTATTAAAACGGACTTAATTTACTTTCATATTCCTTGCTATAGACGAGTACTACGTTTGAACACGAACGTCTCTTTAATGCGGTTGCACAAATTCCTGTAAGTCTCGTGTGTAGTTTATCTCTACTGGTCGATAGATGGCGCGCACCAGCTGGCATTACCAGCGCTGCAACACGTCTATGTATGAGCCCGGGAAAATAATACGATTTGACCAAGATGTCCGGCGATTTCGAATTTTTTGTCTGGGATTAACAATTTAAGTGTTGGTAGGCATACCCATCATATTTATCTTTCCTGATTATTGTAAATGGTAAATTAATATACATCCATGTTTACTAATAAATAATAAGACACCCATTTTAAGTTAACTGATATTTATTGGTTCAGATATTAAGCTCTCTGCAGCTCTTATTCTTTTGTTAAAATGTGTTTGAAGTACATTGTAACCCATATTGCTACATAATTATAAAAAAAAATGATTGACTCTGTTGAAGTAATATATTCACTGAATTCTGAAGCCATTTTATCCAGCGATAGCCCCGCCCCTTGCCACCACCTTTGCGTAAATATATCGTCAACTAGTGCCACGGAATTTCATACAGGCATAGTTAGTGTAATGTCGATTACTGCTGAGCAACCAGCAGTAATTACTGCGCTCAAGTGTCGACACAAACTGTTGCAATTTCCGACATTCATATGTCGAGTGAAATAAAATGAAATACGCAGCAACCAACAAATAACATGAATTTGACCTCTGATACTGACGTACTCGCTAGGGGAGCATTGCCCGCAAGTACGCGCGAGAACGAAATTACTGTGTCGAAAAATGTATCGCTACAATCTTCAATAAACCCAATGCAAACATCAATTGCTGAGAATACTGATCTGCTATCCCATCTGATGTCAAATTTGACAGTCATATCACAAGGAATTTACATAGTGACGAATAAGATCCACACATTGGAGACTGCGCAATCTAATTTTGCAACGGCACAATCCACTTTTGCAAATGATATTAATAGTAAATTCCAAGCATTGGAAACCAAACAATCTAATTTTTCAATGACACAATCCACTTTCGCTCAGGAGCAATCCAATAATCTAAAAACAATAAATGATAACATTACTGAAAAATTCCGAAGTTTGGAATCAAAACAGAGTCACTTGCTTGCCAGTCAAGCACAGTTCATCGTTACACAAGAACAACAATTCAAAGAATTAACAACCAAACACAATGATATCTTACATCGTCAAGATAAGCTAAATAATCAAGTGCAATGAGTTGTCCATGTACAGAACACCATTGCACAGGACGTGAATACAATTAAGCACGACAAAGAGCAAACAATCATTGATCTTACTCCAAGGATAGACAATCTTAGTCTCGAAAGTGAGAAACATACAGAGAAACTTTTCAACGAACATAAGATGGCATTTTCTAAAGACATAGAGGATTGTGCGAAAGAACAAACAGAGACGGTGTGAAATTATGTTGATCAAACATTCACTGCAACGGTTGCTAACGTGCAAGTTAACAACGAAACTGCACAAGGACAACTTAATCAGAAATTCAAGAGATTAAGGAGTATAAGTTCGCTGGTCGTGGTCTCGCGGTAGCGTTCTCGCTTCCCGAGCACGGAGTCCCGGGTTCGATTCCCAGCGAGGTCAGGGATTTTTCCTGCCTCGAAATGACTGGGTGTTGTAGTGACGTCTTGATCATCATCATTCATCCCCATTACGGTCGGAGGAAGGCAATGGCAAACCTCCTCCACTAGGACCTTGCCTAGTATGGCGGTGCGGGTCTCCCACATCGTTCCCCTACGCTCAAGGAGAATACGGGAGAACAATTTCCTGCTTGGAAGGCGAAGATTGAAAATGTTCTCAAAGCATGGCAGCAAGGTTTAGTTAATACTAGAGGTGCACCTGTTGCCTGCAATTTATCCAAAGGAGACATTGTTCCTGACGAAACCAGTGAAACCGAATCCATGCAACAACATCCATGTATTGGTGCATATTCACGTAATCAACAGGAATCAGATTATCAGGAAACAGTCACCAGAATACACCTGTGACTATGAATGAAGAGAAAATGCTTAAATATCGTCAATTTCAGATATTTAACTCCAAAAGGAAGTCGATCAATCCCGTGGTCTTCATCAAGCAATTTAGAGCGATACTGCCACGAATGTAGACTGAGCAACAAAAAATTATGTACGTTGCAGTATTTATACATGGGGATGGAACGGTGTGGGCGTCAGAAGCATCCGAATGGTGTCAAGAATATGATCAATTTGGAAGCGCTTTCTTGCACAAATACTGGAATAAGGGAGTGCAAGAAAGACCACACAAGGAAGTTTGTGACCCACAATCATTTTCTTTCAAAAATGCACCTCTAAGAAAATATTTCGAGAAGTATATAAATAAAAGCAAATATTGGAATGAACCAATCCCAACACAGGATATCATTCGAATATTAAAGTCCAAACTTCCACTTGAAGTAAAGGCAAAACTTTTACATGTGCCTGAACAACATGTGGAAGATTTTTTAGCCATATTGGATTCAATAGATATCCTGTTCGAAGAATCACGTGTTCGCTATACCCAACCATGTTACCAACCTAACAAATATAATAGCAACAACAAACAATATGATAAACAAACCAAAGAGAGTAGAGGGTATGGAAACAAACCTTTTGCACACAATTCACCAAACCCACAGGTGAATCTTGTAATGAAAATTCAGAACAGAGCCATAGTCAGTGCAAATGAATGGCGAAACCAACCACCAGTAATGAGCAAACATCTATCAATGATGGACAATCGTCAGACTAGACTCGACTGTCAGAAGCTCCGACGGCGCAGTCGAGGAAGTTTTGAGGGGCGAAAATTCAAGCGTCAATTTTTTTCCGGTATAATGAGGACAGATTACTGATAGAAGAACTTCAGCAGGATATGATTCATTGTCAAGAGGAACATACCACTGAACCTGTTGCGAAAATTCAGGAGGAAATGAAAGGCATTACTGTGCATTTACTTTACACACGGGAGCAGCAGTAAATGTCGTTTCTGAGAAGCTATTTCAAAGAATACTTCAGAAAGTAAATCCATCGAATTTCCCTCTTCAATTTTGTAGGATTATAGGCCCTACTGGTCATAGGTCTTCTCAGGTCAAAGTGCAGACACAACACAGTTAGGTATAGGAAATGTAGCTATAAATTGCACATTCCTTGTAATAGAAAAATTGGTTGAGGACTGTATCTTGCGAATTAATGAATTTAGAGAGATAGTAATTGGCATATTGATTTTTCTATGGGTCTTGCCAGTCTTACAAAAATGTATCAAAGGCATCAGGTGGATCATCTCAGGGAACATAGTAGCCATGGAAAGTATTGTTATGGACGAAAACTGTAAATCCAGCGGATACCAAATTAATTATTTGCAACCGGTGTTAAAAACTGAAGATGTGGTATATGAAAAAGACCAAGAATCTGAATATTTGCAGCACCACCAAAGAAAGCAATTATACGATCTTCTACAGGAGTATCATGAAGTCTTTGAAGAAAAGCCTGGTGTAATCAAGGGATACACGTGTCATTTAGATGGGATTCCACACCAAGTTTTCTATCGTACTTTTTATCCAGTACCATGGCATCAACGAAAGGCGTAAATCCAACAGATGCTTGAATGGAAGCTCATCAAACCTTCGACGAGTCCGTTCTGTAGTCCTCTTGATGTTTTCCCGGAAAAGGGAGGAAAAGTTCATTTTGGCAGGTGGCGCTTGACGAACAATCAAGAAGGTACACCACGTTTATACACGCAGTTAGAAGCTACCAATTTAAGGTTCTACCTTTCAGGCTAAACGTGAGCTCGAGAGTTTTTATAAATGCTCTAGATTACACATTGGGACCTGCACTTCGAAGCAGTGTAACTTTGTGGACGACATGCTTATCGCTAAGGTGTCACGGGAGGATCAAGTCAATTTAATGAGGAGAGTGTTGGAACCTTTCAAGGGAGCAGGCATAACTGCAAATCTGCATAAGTCAAATTTTGCTCGGGATAAAATTAAATTTCTGGGTCATCTTATAAATGAAAAGGGAATCTTACCAAACTCCGAGAAATTGAAGGCAATCATAAACTTTGCAGTTCCAACAACTAAAAAGCAATTAAAGGGATTCCTCGGAGTTGCCTCTTTTTTCAGGCGTTTCATTTACGACCACTCTGTTAATGCAGAACCGCTGTACAGCTTGTCGCGCAAAAATACTCTGTGGGTGTGGACGCAACAATGGCAGAATGCATTTGAAGCATAAAACATGCCTTACTTACCTCGCAAATACTATATTATCCAGATATGAGCCAAAAATTCGGTTTAGTAGCGGATACTTCGGAAATTGGAATCGGTTCCTACCTCTTCCAAGTAAAATCGATTGATGGAAAACCAACTTTCTGTCCAGCAGCTTTCACTAGCCGACTCTTAACTGCTTGTTAAAGAACGTATATGACTACCTAAAAGGAAGCATTGGCCGTAGCTGGTCATTTAAAAAATTTCACTATTACCTATATGGAGCAAAGACAACGGTATACTGTGACTCAAAGCGTGGATGCTCTTACTCCAAGAGTTTCAGTTTGAAATTAAAGATATAAGTGGCCAGGACAATGTCATCGCCGATGTACTGTGAAGATTGCCAGACAGTGATTTGTCACCAATCAACATCACAGACAATCTGCCCAAATTTAAAGTTCTGTTAATGACTGATACAATACTTAGGAAACATTTTCTTAAAATGTTTAAGAACATGGGAAAACTACAAAATGAAGATCCTTGTTGGCTTTCAATAAAAGAAGCTTTAGGAAAACCTGGGAACAAACATCCGAAGCGATTGTACAAATTTGAGGATGACGTCTTATTTTTCAAAGGGCATCTTCATTCAAATAACTGGAAGGTGTGTATTCCCGAGAAGAATGAGGATGACCTAATTTTGTACATGCACATCACTTGGGGACATTTTGGAGTATTAAAATGTGCTCAGAAGATTCAAGCATATTGCTACTTCCCAAATATTCGCAGCAAAGTGCACCGACAGTTAAGGAAATGTAAAATTTGTCAGTTAGCCAAAGCAGGAAATTTTGTGTGATGGATTTCCTACATCCTATTATACCTACTAAACCGCTATCGATCATTTCGCTCCATGTCTGTGGTCCTCTACTGTGATCAAGAGCAGGATACAAATATATTGTAGCTTTTCTCGATATATTCACCACATATGTCAAACTTTACCCTTTAATATCAGCAACTGGAGCATACATAGGCAAGAAACTGATCAAAGATTATATACTCAATGTAGGCAAACCAGAGGCTATTCTTTCTGACAATAGGTCAACGTTCACTGGATTTTGTTGGAGGCAAACTCTAAGCAGCTGTGGTATAAAAAAATTCTAACATCAGTGTACCACCCTTCTGCAAATCCTGTGGAATGAATCTTTCGTGAATTAAACTGGTTCATGAGAACATGTTGCCACAACCAGCAACCAAAATGGATCTTTTATCCTGACGATTTTCAAGAAATTGTGAACAATGTGACACACACAATACGACAGAGTGCACTCTGTACGAACTGATGTTTGGAAAACAGGAACAGAATGACTTGATTCCACCAATCCCTGAAGAAGTAACTGACAGAATGTCTCTACAAAATAATGTACACCAAGCCTTACTTAATATAATGGATAAGGCAAAGAAAATAAAAATCAATTTTCACAATCTACTAGGAAGAATAAAAACATATAAAGTGAAAGACCATGTTTTAGTAAAAATTCATCCTAAGGCTTCACTTACACAGAGGAGGAACAAAAAATGGGAATTCTTGCATCAAGGACCATTTGTGATTACAAAAATACCTCACCCAGGTGCCCATATTTTGAAGGATATCAACAATGAAAAGGTGAAAGTAATGTATCCTCATCACTTGTTGAAGGAATTTCATGATGACTGAAGATTCTGAAGATTGAAGATACTGTTCATACAAATAACATTGATTAGACAGTTTTACATTGAAACTATGAACCATACGAAGGATATTTTGTTTCTTTTTGCAATATAGTAGTTAATTTTTCTTTTCAGGCATTATGTTCGAGATGTATGTAGACATTATGTATTTGTTTTTCAATGTAGAGATCAGTTTTCTTTCCAGAATGTAGGGAATTTAGCTATAGTATGACTGATTTCTTTTAATTTTTAATTAATTAATTAATAACAACTTCAGTAAGGCCTCACAATGCATAATGAGCATGGGTTCATTCAAATGGATCTGGTCTATAGCAAGATATTTTCTGCTTTTGTCAAATTTGACAATGCAGTGTATGTTTGTATCTTTTTTAACTTGCTGAGCTGAAATCATGCTGTTAGGCAGGGTAGCTTGTTCTCAGCTAAAAACCCACTTATACTTTGTTTCAATCTTTTGTAATGGACATTTTCTTTGTAATTGTTGTAATATATCTGTGTATGTAAATTTTGTCATGTCAATTGTTACTCGCCGGTCTGAGTGGTCGAGCGGTTCTAGGCGCTACAGTCAGGAACCGCGCGACCGCTACGGTCGCAGGTTCGAATCCTGCCTCGGGCATGGATATGTGTGATGTCCTTAGGTTAGTTAGGTTTAAGTAGTTCTAAGTTCCAGGGGACTGATGACCTCTGAAGTTAAGTCCCATAGTGCTCAGAGCCATTTGAGCCAATTGTTACTCGTGAAGTTACCAACTAAGTGAATGCTGAGCTGCTACAAGCACATCAACAAGTTATAAGGTGCATCTGAAAGATGACGAGCATAAGTTGAGGCTGCATCACCATTTGGTTTAGTGTACAGTGCATCCTATGGCAGGCTTGTCCAAACTGCGCCCCTGGGGCGTTAGCGCCCGCGATCGTCCGCAGCCAGCGCCCAGGGCGAATTAGTGTGTCACAGCGGCCGAGCCGTGTCGCTCAGGTGGCCGTGCGGACCGCCCGCCTAGCCTCGCCATGCCGCTGTAAGCAAATATTGCAACAGATAAAAATTTATTCTGCGACCACACATCGCTGTCCTTTTCAGCGGAACTGGGGAGAAACGCATCTGAAACCAGTCTTTTTTGTTAGTTATTTATTTGAGTTTCAATGAATGAAACAGTTAATTGTTAAAGTGATAAAACTGTTTTAAAAACAGGATTGTACAAAATTAAATGTGTGTTCTTTTTTGGCGTGGTGCGAACAGGAAACAGGTGGGCAATGTTTGTGCGCAAGTTACAAATGATCTTTGAGAATTGGGAAAGCAGGGAAACCCTTTGCTGCTGGGAATCTCATCAAGGACTCCCTGGTGGACTCGGCGGCTTGTATTTGTCCACCAGACCTCACGGAAAAATATGAAAAAATAGATCTCACGCCGCAAACTGTTACTCAGAGTCGAAGATGGTCTCAGATGTGGAACAGCAACTAATGGAGAGAGCGGCCAACTTCCTTTCACTTTCTATCGCTCTTGACGAGTCCGCGGACGTTGCGGACACATCTTAGCTCGTCATATTCATTCGAGGTATCGACGACAATCTCCGTGTCACCGAAGAATTTCTTGAACTTATACCATTAGAAGACACAACCATGGGTTTGGGTATTTTTCTAGCGGTGGAAAACGTGCTATAGTCAACGGGTTTAAAATGGGAATGCCTGATCAGTGTAACAAGGGATGGAGCCCCTGCACTACGAGGGATACGCACTGGATTCCTGGGTTACTTCAGGCCAAAAACGGCTAAAGTTAGCTGTTCCTTATTCGCGAAAGTCCATTGTCTGATACAGCAGGAGGCACTTTGTGCGAAGATTGTCAACATAAAAAATGTTATGGACACAGTTCTTTGAACGGTCAATTATCTTCACTTGCATGGACTCACACATCGCCAATTTAAAGAATTTCTGGCTGATATCGAAGTAGAATACTCGGACATCCCCTACCACACCGAAGTAAGATGGCTGAGCAGAGGAAAGGAGCTTCATCGGTTTTTCTCCTTGAGGGACGAAATAAATACCTTTTTGGAAATGAAAGGACATCCAGAAGAATTACTTTGTGACCCTAAGTGGGCGGCGAATTTGGCGTTTTTGAGTGACCTTACTGGTCATTTAAATACTCTGAACATTTCACTCCAACGCGAAAATCACTATGTAGTTGATTTAGTGCAGACGATTCAAGAAAAAAGAACTTAAGAATTGTGGACACTTTCCTGCACTAGACAGCGTTAAAGAAGATGTGGATTTTTCAGATTATGTTGTAATCATTCGCGAATTACAAGAACGATTTGAAAACAGATTTTTGGAGGCAAATGAGCTTCAATTGGCCTTATATATATTTGTTCGCCCGTTTTCCCTTCGGCATAGGACGTCTCACAAGTGCTTCAACTAGAGCTGATTGGCCTGCAGTGCGATATCCGCCTGAAGGACCGCTTTCTCATGTGTAAAACTTTGGATGACTTTTACAGCTGTCTTCCATGAGAGAAATATCCTCTTTTGCACAAGTACGCGGCCTAAGTTCTCTCAATGTTTGGTTCCACGTATATCTGTGTCCTGCTTTCAAAGCTTGCTAAAACTAAGAACCGTTCATTACTTGGCGATAAAAATTTGACTAAGTCTTTGAGGTTATCAGTCTCAGGGAATATTGTAGCAAACATTGACAAAACCGTTTCCTCGAAAATGAAAAAAAGTGTAAAATGTTAATTGTCTTCTTTAACAATGTTGACTGTAAGAATTAAAGAGCTTTATAACCTTAAATCTATTTTTTAAAAAGTTTTCAAACTTGCTCGGTTAAAATTATTACGTACAAAACAGCAAGCTAAGGATCCGATTTCTAAACTCTGAAAAGGGATACAAAGAGATGTATACCGCAGTATAACAAAAACTATTTACTTGTAACTACTAACAGTAAGAATGAGACTCTATATCCCTTACATAAAGTTATTTCTAAAATAGGATATTTATGACTCTAGTTCATTTAAGAAACTGATATATTTTTCAGAAGACGCCTATTGCACACATGACGAGTGTGCTTGTGCAGTACTAATAGAATGAACCTGTGGGTCATAAAACAACTAAGATGTTCTTCGATTCTTGTTTTGAATATTGTTGCCTAAAGCTTTGCGTAGTAATTCTGCCACACGAACACTAATTGTTGCCTAAACGGTAAATGGTTTGCTTGTTTTGCCGCTCATCGGCCTCTTTTACATTGGTGCGCTTCCTCTGTTATTTTGTTTGCGTTGGATCTGACTACGGGACAGTCCACCGCAGAGCAGTGGTGTGCGGTCTCACTCGCTGCGCAGTTCTGTCTCTCGCTCCTATGGCGACACTAGCGACGGGGCGCTGAACTACACTGCCTGGCGCACGTGGGGCGCGGGCGCGCCCGCCGGGCGCAATTCTTGGATGAGCCTGTCCTATGGTTATTGATAAGAATCAAAAACATCTTACAACTTCCGAATATTTAGAATTCAGGACAGAGAATTAGAAAGGACTTTAGATTGGATTCTATTTCAGCTCAGCACAGATCAAACACCTTTTTCATGGAGATTACACTGACTCTTATTTTCATGTAAAGCCTATGCAGAAAAAATAATACCCACGAAGATACGATGAAATGGAAATAGAATTCAAATCAGTTACCCGGAGATGACAAATAGAAGGGAATAGTGGATGGATGTAACCCAATACATCGACTGTTCACCTCAAGACACAGAAGACACATCGACATAGTGTTGTGTGAACGCTCGTGTTTGTTTCTGCCCGAAAACATTCGTCCACAAGAGAGGCCTATATGATGTATCATGCAATACTAGAGAAAGCAGCGTGACTTGACGTGACGGTGCTAGAGAGAGACAAAGACATTCTTCATTACACTGTGGCAGTTAGCGCTCAGATAACTATTCTTAGTGTAGGAAGTCTTTGTTCTTGTTAAGAAGTAATTCATTAGGGATTTTCATTCTTGTGAAGTAGAAATCGGCGCCATTGCGAGATTTTGAAGGAAATTGTATTATATATAAGCCAGTGAACAAATAATTGCCGGCCGCGGTGGTCTCGCGGTTCTAGGCGCGCAGTCCGGAACCGTGCGACTGCTACGGTCGCAGGTTCGAATCCTGCCTTGGGCATGGATGTGTGTGATGTCCTTAGGATAGTTAGGTTTAAGTAGTTCTAAGTTCTAGGGGACTAATGACCACAGCAGTTGAGTCCCATAGTGCTCAGAGCCATTTGAACCATTTGAACAGATAATTCATGTTACGAGAAGGATTTCATTGACAGAAAAGTCAATAAGAGAGTGTTCATTTGAAGAAGAGACGTGTTTATTCCACAATTGACATATACTTCAATTATGATCTATTAATGAATACCAGCCCAAGAACATTGCCGACGGGAGCATTCAATTCTAAATAAATAGTTTGATGCTTTCTTCGGAAAAGGAGTAATTTCACAGATCATTTAAATCCACCAGTGTTAGACATTTTTAAGAACTGAAAGCAAATCTGATTGCTATGCAACAGAGTCCTGACGAATATTTCGCCGCAACTTCGATTACAACTTCCAGCTTCAATACAGCGTCTGCAGCAGCTGGAGCAAATTGCTACAACAACGGAAGTGTGTAGTGTGAAAGCAGTTTCATACATCGCCCTGTATCAAACCAACGGTGTAGGTATTCAACACAACAGAGCACCCACAGTCACTCGTACATATAAAGACAAACACAAGGTGGTTTCGGAAACATATAGAGAGAGACACTCACTCAATACAAGCGCTCATCAGAGAGACTTTATACAATACATGTGTTTATATCTGTATTTATGGCAGTCGGACATTCTTCCGCAGTCATTGGCTGTTTAAAGTTTTTGGTCATGTAAAAAACATTTGTCTTTACTTTATTGAAGAGGTAATCGAATGCTCCTCTGCTCATTCACATGTATTCGAAGAATTTGTCTGGTGATCTTCGTAGTTGATGATATACATGAAATTCTCCATGGAGATTCCTCCGTTTGTACATTTCATGCACAGCATTCCTTTTCGCTTTATTTTCTTAAGTAAGCCTAATTTTGTAGCCTTACTTTCCAGCTACAGTTTTTGGGGCGCCTTTTTATAGAAACAGCTGGTTGTCTCTGAGCAGCCATCTTGTAGCGCGACATGGTCGCTCGCACGCAGGACATCCGAGCTTTTCGCCCGATGCTGCTGCTTGTCGCTGGAGTGCCACGTATCCAGAAGTCGCTCACTGTCGGTCGCTTCTGTCGCTCACCTAGGACACGGCCTTATCCCACTGGCGCCAAATTTCAATAGACGTCATCTTTCGGATGTACAGTCGTGGACAAAACGAGTGAGACCCCTCGCCTTTTCGTTATGTTGATCCGCACAGCTTTAAAGTCTGCTACACAGCATAACAGGCAAGGCGACGAAGTGCTACCAACATACTATGCACGGGCGTAAAATTGTAAAACCATCCGAACTATGTCAGGCTGTTTGCAATCATGTATAAGACTATATTAATGCTGATTAGTGTATTAAACACAACACGTAAATATAAGATATAATGAAAGAAGAAACGCTAATTAGTGTGAACTGTACTAATAAAAATGAATTTCAACTTATCGAGACAACATAACTGTTTTAGTAAGACAATGTACCCTAGATCGTTACGAATTAGCAAAATATTTTGCGCATTCGGCCGCGAAACGGTGTGTGCCAACGTTCAGACCAGTCATACTGGATTACCATTGCGTAAATTTTCTTTACATAAACAGCCGTATCTTTAGATTGCGTTCATATAGAAGCTCACTTTTTTACACCACCAAGGGACCGTATACCGCAGGAAGTGCGATACATTTCCGCTTATTATGTCTTCCCATACTAGAGGCAAACGGGTTTTAAGGGTTGGGTAGACAGAGAGACGGCCAAGAAAGTGAGACTAGTAGGGTTCCATTTTTACCGATATTTAGGTGACTAAATCCTAACAACGAAAATAGCTACGACAGTTACTGAAGATGAGGGCCACATAAATAATTCCCCTACTCTTTATTCGAAATGTTCTAGTTGCAGTCGATACATCAGCATATTAATCGTAGCTACGCTTTCGAGGCAAATCGCGTTTACAGGAAAGCAAATGAAATCCATTTGCCTATACACATGGTAATTCAGATCCTAGGATTAATGCCACCGCGTTTTAGAAGTGCGAGCATTACCATAGCTTAAGAAACACTTCGGCTAATGAATGTTTCCTGGCTATGGTGACTCTAATGGAGAATTCGAAACATTGTAGATTACGTTCGGCAGCAATGTCGCCGTTTATTTCCGGGGGTGATGCAGAATTATCCTACTAAATTTACTCGCTAATAACAGTATTTGGTATTTCGATAAACATCCCGAATTATTGTCACATAAGCGGTGACACAAAAGTAGAAAATTCAAGCTTTTTAGTCCAGAAACCTCTATGCAACAGGAACTGCAGATCATTTTGCCATTTTCATTGCCAAATTGCCGGCTTATTAATGTCTGGGTTAATAACAGAGGGCTGTTTGCTTGGGATGTCTGCTAGCGTAGTCAAAGGTGTTTGCCGCTGCAAGGGGAGTCTGGTTTGTTTTCGGTTCTAATCTCGATGGAGGCAGATAGACTATCAATAAAGCAATTTTAAGAATTTCTCGCGCCCCCAATTCGTTTATTTTTGCTAGCTTTATTCTGTACCGGCGCCCTATGGATGTCAATATGAAACTGGCTATATACTTGTTACTGGCTACTTTTCCGCTTCTGTCAATAATTGAATTGACTTAATTGTGGCACTGAATGATTTTTAACAGAATTTCATTATGAATCTTAACGCACTGCTAAATTTGCACACTTTGATGGTAGGTCAGCAAAGGTAATCCAGTATGACTGGTCTGAACGTTGACACAGACCGTTTCGCGGCCGAATGCGCATTATATTTTGCTAATTCGTAACGATCTAGGGTACTTTGTCTTACTAAAACAGTTATGTTATCTCGATAAGTTGAAATTCATTTTATTAGTACAGTTCACACTAATTAGCGTTTCTCTTTTCATTTGCATCTTATAATTACGTATTGTGTTTAACACACTAATCAGCATTAATATAGTCTTAGATATGATTGAAAACCGTCTGACAAAGTTCGGATAGTCTTTCCATTTCACGCCTGTGCATAGTATGTTGGTAGCACTTCATCGCCTTGCCTGTTATACTGTGTAGCAGACTTAAAATCTGTGCGGATCAGCATAACGAAAAGGCGAGGGGTCTCGCTAGTTTTGTCCACGACTGTACAGACATGCCTACTGGCTTTCGTTTCTGGCACACAACTCTTCCTTAGTGTTGTGATTTTTTTTCTATCAGAATATTTGTGGCTCAGAATTTCGAACTCCATCAGTTCAGAACTAGAGAGCTTAGTGCTAATGAGAGACTTCACAGACTGTACATGTGGCCACGTTCCAAGTGTTTACATTTTCGTAAAACAGTACGAAGTTAGACGACTGTATAAAAACTCTTGTAGTATTACGAAAGATACCGACAGGAAACTCTAGATTGCTCGAGTGACGCTGGAAGAGCAAGCATGGTATGCACCTCCTTCAGCTTTGCACATGCTTCTCAAATTGAACCTTTAGTGACCCGATGGACAAACATTATATTTCCTCCGGTGCCACCTGTCCACATTTGTGAGCTAACAACAACGTAGCGAAGTTACCAGCTGCAGCATCACTACTGATCATGCACCTGGAGGACTATCGCATAGATATGCTAGTGACAACAGTGCATGTGCTCAGCTGTTGATCTAGGGAAATAATTTTCCTTGATAGTTACAGAAGAAGAGAACAAGAGATGGGACTAGTCAACACATGAATCTAGTATACTATACTGGACGCCACAACGACAGAAACTGACGCAGAAGATGCGAGGAAATAAATTGGCAGTGTGAGCAAAATAGCTAGAAGAGCTGTCTACAACAAGACAAAGACGCTAACACCACTGGAGTTGGAAAATACAAGAAGGCATTGCGCAAAAGGTGAAAAAATTTAAATGCAGTGGCGAATACGTAACATGAAGAGACAAGAGTATGGAAGCAGTGAGATAGAGAGTAAAGGAAAAGAAAATGAAGAATAGTATAATTATAGAAGTTTATAATTATAAGAACAAATTCAAAACTCATACGCTACAAGGCAACAGCGGAGAACACAGTGTTACTCGTGGATGAGATGATGCCACGAAGGAGACAATGTGCAGAGCAATAAATAAGAGAAAGAGAGAATACTCCTTAGAAAGGTGCTAATTCCAGATATAGAAAATGAAAGATGGAGACGAAGATGTAGGCAAGAATTTACTGGAATAAGGAACAATATCAGAAGAAAACAGACTCTAAAGGGCACGGTTTGCTGGGTATGTAATGAGGATGGATTTCAGAAGAATGGCAAGAACAGTAAGAATATGAGAGGGCAGTTAAGAACCGTAGAGGTTACTGCATTTAGAAAAGTCTGATCAAAGATGGAGATCAACAGGGGTGGCGCAGTGCTTAAATCACTGGACTCGCATTCGGGAGAAAACGGTTCACCGGGAGAAAACGGTTCACACCCGCAGCCATCCAGATTTAGGCTTCCTTTGGTTTCTTTAAATCGCTTCAGGCAGATGCCGGGATGGTTCCTTTCAAAGGACACGGTCCGATTTCCTTCCCTATCCTTCCCCAAACCGAGCTTGAAATCCGTCCCTGATGACCTCGTTGTCGACGAAAAGTTAAACACTAATCTCCTCTTTCACAAAGAGGAAGGAAATAGAAATTGGGGAAAATAGGTATCTGCTTATTAATGTGCGAAACATCAGTGACAGAGACATAGAACCACTAATGGAGTAGACAAGAAAAGAGAACACTGAAGATTTCAAGAAAGTGACAGAAGAAGGAAAATGATGGAGGGATTCGGGGAGCGGGAGACAAAAATTTAATCAATGAATGGGCTACCTGTGGTCTTACAAAGGCCATAAGAAAGAAATAAAAAGAAGCAGGATTGGAAGAAGGGAACACGAGGGGTTGGAGAAGTAACCACCCTGGCTGCAATACCGTTTGCAAGACATACTGTTTTGACAACAGTAATATTCGAATTATAGTTATGAAATTCATACACTAAGAAGTAATAAGTAATAAGGTCGATCCCGGCCGACCTAGAGACAATGACATTGCCTTGGCTGCGAAATTTCTCTCTCACAACCTCGAGACTGGGTTCTAGTAAAAGTTGTCTGTCATTGGGTGCTTGCACTTCGTCTGACGGAGTGCTTCCATGTCAAGGCCACCTGGAGGCCCTCAGAGTGTACACCAGAAAAACTACTAGCACCGGAGTCGCAAAACAAAGAAAACACGCAAGAAGGCCAGGCGAAATTGATGGTTACGTCAGGGCTCAATCTTTCTCACAATGATAAACAGCCAGGATCTCTTGGTACTAAGGAAGACTGTTTCGATTTTCTTCGGTCTCGTCTTAGTATTCATATGGCGCATTAAAATATTTTATCTCCGTTACTTTAGGAACCGGAACCGGATTTTCCAACACATAGCGGGGTGGGTACAGTGACCAGTAATATACGATTAAGAAACAAACTTAGTACCAGGATTGTAATAATTATTTATTTACCAATCACGAATTTCACCTGATTCCGGCATCTTCAGAATGGCTGATATTATATTATATTAGACACATAGGATACCGAGCAAATAAAATGTCTCACCAAATAACTGTCCTCGTCCAATATTCAGAACCATTGCGCGTTGTCCTTATGGAGGCATACATAGTAGTCCAATAAATACAAAACAGGGTCGACTGTACATAAATCTTCCACCATGTAAATACGTTTAGAGGTGTAGTTGCTCATATTCGGGCTACGCAGGTACTACTGTTTGCTTAGCTCACAACTTCAGATGCCGTTTTAATTTATGTTTTCCGTTTCTATATGAAAAATATCGTCCTGCAACTTGAGATGAGAAAAGGATACCCGACGATTAATCTTGCATTACTCACATATTCTGACGTATTGTAACTCGTTGTATTACTGAATAAAGCTATTTATACCTTTCTTTATCGATGTTTGATATGGGCTTTCCAAGCCCGTACCTCGTCCTCGAAATCTGTTCAAAGATGGCTCTGAGCACTATGGGACTTAACTTCTGAGGTCCTCAGTCGCCTAGAACTTAGAACTAATTAAACCTAACTAACCTAAGGACATCACACACATCAATGCCCGAGGCAGGATTCACTTGACCGCAGCGGTCGTTCGGCTCCAGAATGCAGCGCCTAGAACCGCACGGCCACTCCAGCCGGCTTGAAATCTGTGTCTGGAGATCGAAGCGCCCAGGTGCAAAGCAGTCCTCGACATCTTACCCGATGGCAGGTATAAGGGGTTTCCGAAATGACGACAGGCGTACATTTTCAGAAAAACTGTTTGCGTTTGGTCAGTTCTTGTCGATAGCTGTAAACATAATATTTGTTGTGATAATAAACATTAGAAAACAAGAAAATAGCATTGAAAATTCATTAAACGTTCGTGCAAATACACGTGTCTTTTCATCATATCACCTTTCAAATGTAATATGTATGAAAAATATGGCTAACGTTAAGAGCAGTGTAACTTAAAAATAAAAAGATATGAGAAAGACTCGATCGTGCTATCCACCGATTACGGAGTTTGAACACCAACGGCATGACCGCCACCAGCTCTCGCTGAAGGTTGTAAACATACTGATACATCGTTTGACGCGTTAAACTTCTCTTGCAGTTCCCTCGAAATCACTTATGTAGTACGCCTTAATACCTGTACATTATGGTGTCCTAAGGGACTGCCAAAAGTGTACAAAGCTTGAAGTAAATCCATGATCCGAAAGTCGTGGCCTCCCCTTGAGAGTCTAATTCGAATAATTCCATCACATGCGGGGCAGCTTCTCCTTCACATGAGAATCACATAAAATACACGAGCGCTGCGTCATCTGCAAACAATCCAACGCCTTAGATTCACTGTCATCGAGCATCCGATGTGTATACGATGTTACAGTGCCTGTGTTATTCCGAATTACGATGTAATGTTCCTTCGCACACCCATGCATGCCCGAAGTTACAAGCACTGCGGCGGTTACAGCCGTTATGAAATACATGAAATGTATTCGAGTTGCTAATATGGACAACCATCAGTTGTTTAATTGAATGACGACAACGAGAATTTGTACCGGACCGGGACTCGAATCCGAGTTTCCCGCTTATCGCGCGCGGTAGCCTTATTATTTGGCTATCCGAGTACGGCTGACGTCAGACCCAAACTTCCATATGTCATCAACCGCATTTCTACATGGTTGACGACATTTGGCAGTTTTGGTCTAGACGTCAGTCACGCACGGATAGCCACGTCGTAAGGCGATTACTCGTGATAACCGGGAAATCCGGTTTCGAGTGCCGGCTCTGCATAAACTTTCATTGTCGTCACTGCAATATCGTATTTATCTGCCGACACCAGGCAAGCCACTCTCAAGTAATGTCTCTCCTCTGCAGGAATATACAGGGTGTCCGAAAAATCTTTCCCTGATTACATAAATTGATAACTCAGGCTAGAAGTAAGAAACAAATATGAAACTGGTGTCTAATTGTTTACAAACTATGAAAGTTTTTTTCACACATCAGTAAACTTCCAGATCACCCTTGGTAGCACGTAGCACATCTAGGCGATATTCGATTTTCGTCCACACGTTAGCCAACATCATTGGAGGGATCGATTCAACGACTGTGGTTATCCGTTGCCGCAGGGTTTCAAGATCTGGTACAAGTGTTCGGTAGACCTCGTCCTTGACATAACCCCATAAAAAGAAGTCTAATGGGGTTATGTCAGGAGAGCGTGGAGACCAAACCGTTGGCCCATCACGACCAGTCCATCGCCCAGGAAAGGTCATATCGAGATAGCCACGGACGTCCAAACCCCTATGAGGCGGTGCACCGTCTTGCTGAAACAAGACATCGGGGTGATACTGAAGCAGCTGAGGAACAGCATACAGTTGCAACATGCAAGATACACTGCAGATGTGATGGTAGCCTCAGCGAGGAAGAATGGCCCGATAATTCGATCGTGCAACAGCGCGAACCAAACATTCACCTTTGGACTGCCTTTGGTGCACTCCATGACCTCGCCAGGGTGTTGTGAACCGCAAATGCGCGTATTACGGCGATTCACTACCCGAGTGACAAAAAAAGTCGCTTCGTCGGAAAAAGCAATTCGTCTGAGATAACCATCATCGTCCTCAATACGTGATAGCATTTCGACCGCAAAGTCATATCGACGTGTACTGTCATTGGGCAACAAGGCCTGAACGATTTGCAGTTTGTAAGCACGAAACAATAAACGTTTGTGTAAAATGTCATGGAGAGAGCTTTTTGGCATCTGTAATTCAAGTGAGGCCCTGCGCACCGATTTCTTCGGACTTCGCAGAAAAGACTGCCTTCCAGCTTCCACCCTGTCTGCTGAGCTTCTAGGTCGACCAGACCTCGGAAGGTCAGCAACAGATCCTGTGTTCTTGAACTTCTTATACCAGGCTTTAATGCTCTTGACATCAGGTGGATTCCTTCCAAATGTTGTCTGGAAGTGTCTCTGCACTGTGGTTGGTGATCGTGTCTCATGGTACCACAGGACACACTGTGCTTCCTCCTGATTGGTTAACATGGCTTCATGGGCAGTGCACCTCATCCACTACTTACGTACTGCGAACCTAAAACAGAAAAATCTTTGATAGTTGTAAACAATTCGACACAAGTTTCATATTTGTATCTTACTTTTAGCCTCAGTTATCAAATCATGTAATCAGGGAAAGTCTTTACGGACACCCCGTACGTAATGGATGTACAAGTACAGGTTGTAGACACATGGTTGACTACATCTGGAAGTTTGGGTCTGGCTGTTTCAGTTGTGCTCGCATAGCCAGGCGATACGGTGATCTTTCACGATAAGCGGGAGATCCGGCTTCTAGTCTCGGTGTGGTACAAATTTTACATTGTTGGTTGGTTGGTTGGTTTGGGAAGGAGACCAGACAGCGTGGTCATCGGTCTCATCGGATTAGGGAAGGATGGGGAAGGAAGTCGGCCGTGCACTATCAGAGGAACCATCCCGGCATTTGCCTGGAGTGATTTAGGGAAATCACGGAAAACCTAAATCAGGATGGCCGGACGCGGGATTGAACCGTCGTCCTCCCGAATGTTTTCATTGTCATCATTCCATTATACAGCAGGTGGTTGTCCATATTCGCATGTGCCAATACATATCGTGTATCCAGCATATAGTCCAGACTCGGTCTCATCCAATTTTCATCTCTTTCCACAACTTAAAGAACATCTCGAGGACTGCATTTTGACAGAGAATCAGTGCAAGGAGAGGTGAGGCTGTGACCGTCGAGAAAGTCAAACATCCTACAGTGACGGTATCAACAAACTGTCTCTCGCTGGGAGAAATGTGTTCGTCGCCAGTGTGAATATGTTGAGAAATGAATATGATGACATGAAGAATAAAGATGTAGAATGTTAACAACATTTGTTTTATTTAAAAAGCTTTACGATTTTTCACACTGAAAATCCGGAGGCATCACTTTTCAGCACCTACTCGTTACTACAGTGTTCCTTAATGACACTTTCAACCACGAGCTCTATAAATTATAACACTAGGTGACATGATCAAGTTTATATTTTCCCTAGTAATCAATAACATTCCAATGTAGCATTAAAATTTTAGCTTATTCTAACGGATGAGCAAACGCTTAATTAGCTGGAAAAAACAACAGAGAATGACACTGTCGGTGTCACAGATATGAGCTGACCTATTGTTCCAACAAGATATTACTTAGCGTCAGCATCTGCTGGCAGCACCAGTGTCTACTGAAAGAAGAGAAAAATGGGCAGTTACTTCTGGAAATGCAATATGCTCTTGACTGCATTTTGAGTCATCTTCGCTCATCGTCATTTCCCGAAATACATTTTTCTTTTCAAATCAGGATACGCAATACCTGTTTTATTTCCTTTTTTTGCCATCGTAAAGGCCTTCGTTTTAAATAATTTTTGCCAACGAAAACTTGTCTGAGATGGTGAAGTATTTAGGGCGTCGTCTCCTTTATTTTCAACAATTATGGATGGGTAGATGAATTCAAACGTGGCCATATTTCTCTTGAATATGATCCATGGGAAGGGCGTCTCAAAGCCGAAACCACTGAATGTGCACAATATGGCTCTGAACCGTAATCGTTTCAAAGACCATGAAATAACTGATACCTTAGCCACATCTGATGAAAACTATGGTGTATTCCACATGAAGAATTAACTTCGAAATAGCTTTGCGCAAGGAGTCCGCAGCATTTGTTGAATGTTGCCTAAAATGTTAATAAAAATTGATTTCTTGGCAATTTTGGAATCATTTTAAAAAGAATCCAGCTAATTTTGATTACCGCTTTGTTATGTAGATGAGAAGCTGGTACGCCACTTCACACGACAAATACATAATCGAGCCACATTAATGTGACCACCTATTAAAAGCCTGAATAACCACCTTTTGTAGCATAGACTCGGAGGAAGAGTCATCAAAGTTGTAGAAAGTGCTGACAGGGACGTGGAGTCATATCGACTCTAGTGCTGTGGCCAGCTACGTTAAGTTTCTCGTTTGAGGATTCATGGAGCGAACAGACCAATCGAATGCAGTACGGTAAAGTCTTTCCGGTGCTCTTCGAACCACGAATGTACAATGCCAGTTGTGTGACACGTCGCACGGTCCTGATGGCAGATGCCATCGTATCGAGGAAAAACAAACCGCACATAGGAGATGACATGGTCCCCAAGGGTAGATTCATAATTTTGTTGACTCATTGTGTCTTCCAGAATGACGAGATCATCGAGGGAATACCACGAAAGCATTCTCCAGATCAAAACGCTCTCTCCTCCGACCTGGATGTTTCGACTATTATTGCAGGACCGTAAGCGTTAATGGCCATCTGTCCGATGGAGCATAAAACGTGACTGAGCCTTTTCAGGTCACCTGTCGCTGCTCAGCGCACGTCCGGTTGAGGTATTGGCGCGCAAATTCTAGCCTTCGTCGCCGATGAACAGCAGTCAGCTTGGCTGCCTGAACAAGGCGCCCACTGCGGAGGCCTATACGCAGCAACTGCCATACACGTTAGGGGAGAATGTGGAAGCATCGATCACTTAAGGAAACTGACCACTCAGATAGAATGTACCCATCTGAAAATTTAAAATTTTGCATCAAACGAAGGATAAATATATCCTTTTGTCTGTGGTCATCCCATGAAGAGTGGAGTGTATAAGATTTGCAGACGACATAGTTGTGATGGCAGAGAGTGCAAGAGAGATGGAACAAATATTTGATGATCTAAACACAAAATTAGAAGAATATGGAATGAAGATTAAGAAGAAGAAAACGAAAAGCATGGTAAGTGAAGAAAATGCCATATGAAAATAGGGGGAGAGGAAATAGAGCAAGTGAATAACTTCAGTTAATTCGGAAGTGTAATAATGGATGATATGTATTGCTCAACAGAAATTAGGAAAAGAATTGCAATGGCAAAAGAAGAATTCAAGAGGAAACAGAAATTACTTTGTGGACCACAAAACAAATATCTGAGGAAAAGACTTGCCAAATGTTAGTTCTGGGGTGTTGCACTATATGGTGCGGAGACATGGACATTGAGGAAGGAAGATGAAAGAAGATTGGAGGCACTAGAAATGTGGATATGGAGAAGAATAGAAAAAGGAAATGGGAAGACCGAGTAAGGAATGAAGAAGTATTAAGAAGAGTTGGAGAAGCAAGAAACATGCTGAAGGTCTTCAGAAAGAGAAAACGGAACTGGATTGGACATTGTTTGAGGAGGGACTGTTTGTTGAAGAAAGCAATAGAATGAAAGGTGGAGGGGAGAAAGGGGAAGAGGAAAAAAAGATATCAAATGCTGGGCAATATCAAAGGAAGCAAATATTCAGACATGAAAAGACTGGTTATGGACAGACAAAAGTGGAAGAGGCTTAACCCATGACAAGTCCTGCCATAAGGCAGAATACCATACTACTACTACCACTCTGTGAAGAATTAAGTCGAAAAAGTTCTATTCCTTAGCACAGAATTTGGAAAAAAACTTTGACCAGCATTCCGATTATTTATTCGTCCCATGTATTTTGTGTGGGAAATTTAATTACACATGTATACATACATTATTTCCTATATACAGGGTGTTTCACGAAGATATGCAAATATCTTAATATGTTATTCAACAAGTAAAACTAAAGAAAAAAGTTCATATAAACATAGGTCCGGAAATGTTTAGTTACGGAGTTAGGCTAATAAAAGATTTTGCCTGAAATTTAGCAACTTTGCTAATATGAGGCCGTCGAAAAACTGTACGAGGTTAAAGTAAATCACGATTTCCATTTATTTTGTTGTTATTGATCTGGTTAATCTAATAAAACCTGTTTCCCGTAAGATTAGAAATACTCCACTGATGGTTAGTGCATTCGGAATCACCCGAGTTGGATAACGTGCGTGATATTCGTTAACTGCAGCCGTAGCATTACCATCACATTTGCCATAAATAAACACCATATCGGCGTATTCCTCTGTCGTAAATTTGAAAGGAATTCCTAATTCATAAATAATCTACAAACTACAACAGTTACTATGTGATTTCACTTAAATACACTGTTGTTATTATGTTCTTTCATTGAACAATACAGAAAACTAACTCGTTCCAAGGTTAGGAAACGACTGAAACAACTAAACAATGATATAAACGTTTCTACATTCTTAATGAAAAGAAAACAAATTGACTTGTATAATAATCTTCGCTTCTCTGGAAGTTCTGGAAAACTATTGCAGATACACGTCTTGGACATGATTTATTAGAGTCACCAGACCAATAACAACAGAATAAACTTTAACGTCGTACTGTTAAGCGATGGCCTCATGTTAGTGAAGTTGCTAAATTTCAGGCAAAAATCTTTTATTGGATATATATTATGCATTGTGTTAAAAATTCTTACAAATAATAAAAATTGCAATAATTTTAACCAAAAGACTGAAATATCTGACCAACCTTTGAGTGGATAAACTATTAAATTCATGGCATATAAAAAAGTATAAACCGATATAAACATGTTACAGACCAAGAATATAATGGTTATAATGCTTTAAATGCAAATATTAATGGGCAAATAGGCCTTGCAAGAAAAATAACTTAACGTTTATTAATATGTTTAGCCAATCTGAGGGAAACAAATAAAAGTCTGAATCACTCTTTTTTATTTAAACTTCAGCTTAGGTCTACTCTTTCGTCAAGCAAATGTCACAAAATAGTTTACAGCTGAATCAGTCCCACTCCAAAGAGCATGGTTCCAAAGCACACAGACTGAGCACCTGTACCTCTCATCGCCATTCTGCCCAAATTCAATGCAAACGAAGCACATATCTTCATCTTCATTACCTGGCAAATCATTAAGCTCATCATCATCACACAACACATCTTCATTTATGTTAATATTACTGTCTTCAGTATCTGAACCAAACTTTGAATTGTGGTTGGGTTTATTAGCTTCCATCTACATTGCTTTCTTTCGCTTTACCTCTTTCGGCCTACCTTCTTTAGTGGGTTTCTTGGCTAGTAGTTTGTCCTCCACTTTTTTCCATAGAGGACTTCCATCAAAGTTTCTTAATGTTGTTTGGGTTTTTCTTTCTATTTCTTGGCTTTGTTTTGGCCTTCTGAAGATAGTATCCGGATTACACATTTTCAGATTGAATTAGACCTACATTTTGACCGAGAAGTGATGACACGAGATTCTATGGGCTGAGTCACTGTAGCCAAATGACTTCTGGAAGCTGATGTGTATGGCTTACTTGGCAAACAGGATGCTGAAAGCGCCGAGTCATTCGACTTCGTTTTGTTCATAGGTGATGTGCTCATGTCTCATCACTCTCCAAGACTATTTCTGGAATTTCGTCATGTTGCAAGATAGTTTCAGCAGGCAAGTAGTCTTCATCTTTGAATGTATCTGGGTTCGTAGGAATAGTACCTGTTTGTTTGAGCCCAGAAATAGCATTTCCAATAGCAGCTACTTTGGAATACACAGTGTTAAACATTCCAGCAATATCACATTGGGCTGTGATATCACATTCACGTCAAAGGCATATTTCAAAGAGGAATATAATGAGACGTTCAATGGCTGTAGCAGATGGGACGTGTCTGGTGAGATGGAGGGCATAATTATAACGTTATCACGACACAAATCATACAACTGTTATGTGGCATGGCTAACGTGGTTGTCTAATACCAAACCCACTTTATTGTCTACACTAGCTTTCCAGTGGTGAATGAGGTGCTTAAGCGAACTAACAAATAAAGCTTCGTTTGACCAATCATTATGGGAACAACAACACAACGCACGTGGATGGCCACCCTTTGGTAAATATGGGGACATTATTTTTGGGGGAATACAAACATAGGCGCAATAGAGCGCCCTGCAGCATTCGTGCATCAAATCAGCATGGCTCTCAACTAACCATAGAGCCAACTCTTTTTTTCCCTCTAGTGCTAATCACATTTCCAGGGTCTTAAACCGTTGTCACTCCCGTCTCGTCCACGTTAAAAATGCTATCTGGTGCGAAGGCAAATTTTGTCGTCACCATTCGCAAATAGTCAAAAAATAGTATACTTTCTGTCGTTTAAAGGCTGTACGACACTTAATACTAATTGCTTCTCGTTTGCGGACACTTGAGGGATCCTTTTTTGGAAAATCATAAAGCCAGTCTTTACCAGCAAAGCACGAAACATTGTAAAAGTTGTTATGCCCACTGTTTGCCTCGGCATATGCAAAAGCCACTCTGCAGACTTGCAGCATCTGTTCTTTGGCTAAGATGTGGACCTCCTGAAATCCCGTTGAATTTTCTGCCACGCACTGTTGTCAACGGTACCACTGTTTGCTTGCTGCTCTTGTGGAATGCCCTTCATTGATAAGTAACATTGCCTGTTGCAGCTTTTCATCAGTCCGTTCTCTCCTGGTAGCAGCTCTCTTCCGAGTCCTAAGCACCTGAAAGAGAATACATGTCTTGCAATCCATTATAGCTAAAAGTAGTACAAATATAAAAGATCAAAGCATTAGTATTTAATTCTGTGAGAGGTTCCACCGATCACTTGATCGCCATTCCCTCACTCACTTGATGGGTGCAAACCAACATGCATCCTACAGAACTTCATAATCTAGCACTGCGATAAGATATTGTGAAAGCATAAACCTTGCACTCAAATGATGTTTGTACGATTAATCATTAAAAATACACGTGCAAATGTTACTTACGTTGCTTAAAAGACGTGAAGAAATAAGAGGAAATTTGTTTAAAAAGCGCTTGTGCACTTCACTGTAACAACAGTGCGAAATTTGGTTAATGGTCAGTTGTAGCTATACTGCGTTCATCATAAAAAAACCTGATGTAAACATTACACCATGTATTATCCGAGCAAACCAAATTGACACTCATCGCGGTGGATGACGGGACCGACTGTATATGGGAAATACATTTGCTGCTGGCCCCATCAGCCACCGAACCAAGTGTCAACTTGGTTTGCGAGGATAATATTCTTCCGCGTTTGCTTGAATCTCATTGAATTTCGTTTCGCGTGGAGCGGAAGCCAAGCTAAATCCAGTACAGTGAAGTACGATCATAAGAATAGGTTTTATGCTGTGTTAACACACATAGACTGAGCGACAACGCGTGACAACAGCTTTAGCGGCGCATCTCATTTGGACCGCCCTGGACAGCCAGTTGGTCCAACTAACCTGCAATGATGTGAGCATTTGCAGTTCAGACGTAAAAAGAGACGAGCAGAGAAACATTATAGCTTGGAATGTCATTTAATTTTTAAAGAGACTGAAATAATATTTGGCAGAACTCCGGCATTACCGCACACTTCTTAGGCGACCACATGGAAAGCATATAATGCCATCGTTCTCACCTAATATGGTATTCTAATTACAAAAAAGAGTGATGAAAATTCCTAAAACACAGAGTAATTTTTCTGAGCGAGCTACGGATTTCCCCACATTGTTGAACGATGAAGCCATTGGAGGTATTAATTACAGTCAGTCATATAGTAATCTCGTAGCTCCTTCCTTATCCGAATCCGAGAAATACATTTCAGTTCTGGAACTGTCATCTGCTACGTTGATAAACGAGTTGATCAACAACGGAATCCATGAAGCCATCCAGGTGCCGGATTTTCTTCTTTTCTGATGTGCCTTTTTATACCCTGCCAGCGTTCGGCAGTGACGTGAAAAAGCTGCGTGGGTTAGTTCCAGTACGTCTTGCAGCTTAACAGTTTTGTTAGCGTATTTCTCGCCACAAATCCATTAACTTGGCTCCAGATCAGTTCTGTCGAGTTCGCATTGGAATACTACAATGGCAACTGTAAAAATGCAGGATTTGTACGGTGTGTTCGATGCTGTGAAAAATGATTGTTTTTTATGTATCTATGACACACATCGCTCTGCTTCGTTGACAGACTGCATTTGTGGTATAAGCCAATGGACATAGTCCAAATAAAGAGAAAATGGTTTTTCATTTTCGTCCTAAAAAATTAAACTGTTATTTTTTTCTTAATTTAAGTCACTTTTATTAACAATCTTTCGTAAAATACCGGTAATTAAGAATTTATATTTGAAATGCAAACAGAAACAACGCATGCAACATGTAATTAGAAAAAAGAAGTCGTGCATTATTCATAAAAATGATGATCAATTTTACAATTAAGAGACGTAGGTATATCAAATTGAACGAAAAAAAGGACGACCAAGGGGAGACTTGAACCAGCGATCCGTGAACTGCACCAGAATTATCAATGTATTATGTTACGATTGTATTGTCGAGAAGCATGCTCGCTAAAATGTATTTGATACTCGTTACTTTCGTTACTGAGCGTCATTATGTATAAAGCATCTAAAACATGACGTTTCCACCGAGCAATGAATGCGCTGCTGTTTAGTTGACAGACGAACAGCGCGTCATTGAACATTGTCTAGAGTCTAGATTGTGATATGACGGAGGGGACCAAGTGGTTATTTTGAGGCGTGACACACCACAGTTAAAAGTTTCTTTTCTTTTTTTTACACCAGATTTAATTTTATTGTGCTGAAGGTGAAGTGGCGAAAATTGGAGTTTTTGAATTATTGCTTAGGTTAAACGAGAAAATGTTGTTTCTAGCCGACGGCACATTGAAGACCATGACAAATGCGTCGTTCTGGTACGATTTGTTTAGGTAAAATGGGGGAAAACGTCTCGACGTATAAATCATTGCACTTCTAATACCTAAATTACGTAGTATGCATAAAAAGTGTGTTCATATGCTCTTGTTTCCAGCGGAATAGCCTCCAGATATACACACATCCGGAAGTATTTCTTCATGAACAAGTTGAATATCTCAACCGTATCCTTCAAAGCTGAGTATAACTAAATAGCAGGGATGAATATGTCGTTTGCATAAATACACATCCATTGTCATTCTGTCTTGTCAGACATTCTTTACGCCCATAGTAACTAAAGCTTATTAATTTAATTATTCATAAGCTAGGGAAGAAAAAAATGATTTCGCCGAATTGAAATTCAAACATTGCAAAGAAACTTTAGAATTGCAAAGAAACAAAGGTGAAATCCAGAACTGCGACTATAGCCACAGTCTAACATAACAAACGCGACACTCCATCTCGTTTTTCTTATCCACAGGGATAGTAGCGCCCCAAGCGGCCAGCGACTAATAATGTTTATACTGATTTGTAACATAGGTCTTACAATAGGGAGTGTAGGTAATGCTATAAACATCAAGAAAAACTAAAAAATTAACACCGTATTTGTGATTAATTGGCTTCATAAGCACCCTGGGAGATACGAAGTGTCGAATCATAGGATGGTTACTGAATAATGTCGTTTTCCCTTAATAACAAAAAATACAAGTAAACACCAGAAGACCTTACATTTTACAGAAAGACATCGTATATCTACCCAACAAAGCAAAGTTTTGTTCGCTATACTTTCGGAACGTAGAAAACCTTTGTGGATTGTAATACCTACATTATATAAAGTATCAAATAAGTCACCACAACGGTAGCTTGAGAGAAAACCTCACAGGCGTGATAATAAATCGTCAAAGGCAATGAAACTGTTTCCCAACACCGGAAAAACCAATTCCGCAATTGTTGCTAAATCTGAGCCACAAGCTGCTAGAATCTTCGACATGTTCGCTTTTGAAGCGGCAGTCATTGCCTTTACAAATATGCTCATGTATTAGAAAGCCAAGTGAACTGTAAAAAACGACCAATCACTGGACTCCATGAAAAAAAAACTAAGTGACAAGGAAAGTGCATATGATAATAACAACAAACATTAACAGAAATATATCCTTCTCATGCATGAAATGTGTTTATATTCTCTTGATTTCAGCGGAATAGGCTGCAAATACAGATGTATGTGAAAGTATTTCTTCATTAACGACTTGTAGCTTATATCATTGAATCGATTTGGTTCGGCTGTTTTTACGTGTATTTCACGATGTTCATGTCTCTTGGTAATTTACTAACGCATGGAACGAAAAATTATAACAACTATTCGGTTAATTAAGTAGAAAATAATTAAAAACAAAGTTTATTCATACGATGCATGTGACTATCTACTCCGTCACCTCTTGGAGCGCTAGTGTCGCTACAGCTGTCAAACGGTAACAGCTTTCGCACCAGTGTCGTGGCTGTATTTATTAGGCAGCGCTGTAGCCGCAGTCCAGTACATACAGTCACGACACTATCTGATCCGCAAGTTGTTACTATTTGATAGTTGGAGCGTCACTAGCGCTACAAGTGTTGAGAAAGCAGACAACCACATGCGTTGTAAAGGAAGGATAACGACTGTTTTTAATTATGTTCTACTTAATTAACGAAATAGTTGTTATATTTTAGCGTTCCATGTGTTAATAAATTACCAAGGGACATGAATTACCGTGAAATACATTTAAAAACAGCCAAGTCACACTAATTCAGTAACATACACTACAAATTGTTCATGAAGAAATACTTCCGAATATGTGTATATTTGCAGGATATTCCGTTGAAAACAAGAGCATATAAAGGTATTCATACATGACGTACCTCTATGGGGCGGAAACGTGGAGCAGCATTAAACGCCTAGGGAACCTGCTTCTTAAGAAGGCTAAACTGTTAAGCTCTCTAGCCTTCCTACTACGCTGTCGAGTAGAGAACACGATTCCACGACTTGTGATAGTGACCCATCACATCAACACCTCGGCAGCCAGAAGAATCTATCGTCCCACCAGCTCTGCCCTGTTGCGGGAAAGGTTACACTTCACTAGGAGGCAGCTGGATTTAAACGGTCGCGAGCTGCTGGCTATCCATCTGCAATTGGCAGAGGTACTCTGGCAACTAGATTGGTAGTGTATCGACGCGGCCACCACAGCACAACAGGTGTCATCGCAAAAGAAGACACCAGAGAAACAGAAAGGGAAGTTCACGCTGCTATCTCAACAACACGGTGCAGAACGAAAATCAACAGAACGAACTGTCATCAACATGATGGAGAAAGAGATCAACGCGGGTGCCATTTCGGCGCTCAAGAAAGGTCTTGACTTCGCATCGGCGCCTCGGAGCATACCTGCTACATTATAAGTGGGGTTGAACAAGCAATCCGCAAGATGCCTAGTGAGATTGCAGACGTAATTCGTCGCGAAACGTGTCCTATCATTTCAAAATCTAAACCACCGAGGTCTAACTTGACTAGAGCTGAACGCAATGGTCTTCACGCACTCCGCAACGACCCCCTCATCGTGGTTGTGCCAGCTGACAAGGGCAATGCATCCATCATTCTGAATAAAGCTGACTACAACGCCAAAAGTTGATTCTTGAAGAGGATACATACCGGAAACTGCCACGGGACCCGACGTCAAGAACAATGAGTAAGACATCAGAGCTTCTAAAGCAGTCAACACTGGAAGAGGGTGTTATTAAGAATCTCCTCCCTCAGGCACCGAGACCACCTACGCTTTATGAACTACCAAAAATCCACGAACCGTATTCTCCTCTTTTCCCATTGTGAACACCATTGGGTCACCCACTTGCAGATTGGCAAAACACCTGGCCAGCCTCCTTGCGACGCGTGTGGGTCGTTGTGTGCATCACATCAAGAACACGGACGACTTTATCAACAGAATTAAACAACTGCGTCTTAGTCAAGGAGATATAATGGTTAGTTTTGATGTGGTCTCCCTGTTTACACGTGTTCCGGTTAAAGACTGTATAGATCTCCTCTCAGATAGCACAGTTGTGGGACTGTTTAAGCACACGTTGACATCGTCGTATTTCCTACATGGTGGCCAGTATTTCGACCAGTTGGACGACGTGGCTATGGGAAGCGCATTAGCTCCATCCATAGACAAGCTTTTTATGGAAAAAATTGAAGACATCGCCTTGGACAAGGCTCCAGCTAAGCCAAGTTGCTTTTATCGTTACGTCGATGAGACTTTTATCATCTGGCCCCATGGTCTTAGAACACCTGAACAGCATTCACGGCCACACCAAGTTTACGATGGAAGTCGAGACAGATGGTGCATTGCCGTTCTTTGACGTCCTCGTTCGACGGAAAACCAATGGGCACCTCAGCGACAGTGTCTACAGGAAACTGACACACGCAGTTCGGTATCTGCACGCTCTCAGCCACCACCATCCGGAACAAAAACGTGGCGTTCTGAATACCCTCGTCCATCGTGCTAAAGTCGTCTGAGACGCTGAAAGTGTGCCACTAGAACTGAGCCACCTCCGGAAAGTCTACCGGGAAAACGGGTACAGCCACGGACAGGTGTCACAGGCTATATCTGGTCTGCAAGAAACACACCAACAGAGAACAGTAGACCACCGAAGAAGAAAGCAAGAAACATGTGTTTTTTTTTTCCTTTCTGTGGTATCGTGTCGGGAAAGATTAGCCGGCTCCTGAACATTTCATCGATACTCAGCCCCCAGCAAAAATTCGACAGCTCATGAGGCCTGTGACGGACGATCTATGGCTTAGAACGCCTGGAGTGTACAAGATACCATGTCAGTGTGGCTGTTACTACGTCGGCCAAACTACTCACTGTGGAGCAACGCCGGACGGAACACGAGAGACGGTTATGCCTACGCTACCCAGGAAAATCAGGCGTGGCAGAACACGCCTTAGAAGATAGACACCGAATTCTGTAAGACGAAACATCTGTCGTGAGTACGAAGCGATTTTGGGATAGCGTCGTAAAAGAAGCTGTTGAATTAAAAACCTCTGAAAACACCGTCAACAAGAACGGCAGTTTGCAGCTCGGCCATCGCGGGGGTTAAAACGGTTGCGGGGGATGAAAACATTACCATATATGGCGAGGAAGAGAGCACTAGTGAGGTCACAGTCAGCAGTGCGGCTATATAACGATACGGCCTAGGCGACACAGCAGTCATTCTTACCACTTGACAATGACTGAGGAGAACTCGGTGGAAAGCTCGTGGGGTTTTAACCACCTGCCGCGGTTGGAAGCCCGAGAAAATTTTATTAATTCGTATCGCCGAGAAACCATGCATTCATACTGTATTCTTCACTATTTTTGCTAACATTCTTATGCTCTTTTTCTATTAATTTTGAACATTCATGTGCAATACGCACCTGCTTACTTTTCTCAACTTTCGCACAGTCTAGTCCAATCTTCAAATCGACCACTAAATTTTCTATCGTCGGTTCGTCTACAAGCTTAGGTGTAACATTAAATTTAAGCCAATTGTTTAACGGGTTCTTTTCTGTGGAAGGAAACATAGTTTCCGTTTTATTAATAACCCTTTCGTAGAACTTTACCTCACTCCTCTGTACTTTACATGGCCTCGTACGTTCCATTCTACAAACCAACTAAGCCAGTTTCTTCTCATGCCTAATCGCGATTTCCTCCTTACGATTCTGCAGCCATTCATTGACAAAAAGCCAGAAACTATCAATTTGAAAATTATACACTTCCTTGATAGCTTTCGTTAGTGATAAATACAAACTGTATGAAACTTCATTTAAACCATCATTGACGATAATCAGATTCAGAAGGATGTAGGTTGCAGTAGGTACTGGGAGATGAAAAAGCTTGCACGGGATAGAGTAGCATGGAGAGCTGCATCAAACCAGTCTCAGGACTGAAGACCACAACAACAACAGCAACAACGATATATAATTCAGCTGTTCTACTATCTAGAACCAAATTCTCCATTTTAGTCCTTATGTTAGACGCCCCATAAGACCTTTTGTAGTTGACGAACTCCTTCACAAACTTAGGCAACACACTTCTCTCTTTACACTGTTTAATGTATTTAATTGCCATATCATTTTTCATAATTTTTAAAGACGTGTCCATATAGCTATATGCTGCCTTGTTATATGAAATTATTAATGTAACCACTCAAATGATCGTATGTAACAGTATTTCATCTCCAGAACGAAATTTTCACTCTGCAGCGGAGTTTGCACTGATATGAAACTTCCTGGCAGATTAAAACTGTGTGCTGGAGCGAGACTCGAACTCGGGCCCGAGTTCGAGACTCGGGCCGGCACACAGTTTTAATCTGCAAGGATGTTTCAGTATTTCATCTGTTGGACATTCGAATTAATAAGTATATGGTCCTTCATTTGCATGTGTTGGCTTGTTGTTAATTTATTGTCGTATGTATTGCCTACTACACGATGCGATGTAGCTCACTGTGGTGAGCGCCACCTACGGTGCGTGGGGTGCAGCACATTAGACGACCGTGCGCCCAGTATAACAGAGGTAGTAGCGGAGGACATACGGTGCCATATGTAATTTTACTTATGTTCGAAACAGACTTATGTCTGTTGAAGTTATTTTATTGGTCTTGACGCAGCCGCTGGGCTAAAACATTTTTCATTTATTAGTGTGTATGTAAGTAATATGTTATGACTTACATAATTTTGAAGTTTATTTGTAGCTTGTATCACTGGTCTAGATGTTATTTTGATCAATTATAAGACTTCTTCAGAAGGCTTTATTATTATAGCTGAAACCATGGTTAGGGTTCAAAATAAACATAATTTAGTGCAACTGCGGGCTGTTTTTCATTCGAAACAAAGATCATTTAGTTACAAGATCCCACATTTCGATGCTTCCAAATAATCTCAAAATGTTTTTGCCGCCTTATAAATCGCAAGAACCTCAATAACCAGAAGAACCTCCAGACAAAAAGAAGAGTCGCTGTGTTATCTGCGGCAGAAAATTGTCTCCACAATTCGTTGTAGTCATTGTAAGATGTTTGTATGCGAGAAGCTTTCCTCAGTTGTGTGTGAAAAGTGTCCATGTAGTACTGTGGATGAGGTGAAGGAGCAGGGGGAGTAAACTCTGTTTTTACGTAGAAACAATAGAGTCATGTTCAATAACGAGAGTATAATTCAATAAATGCTGTATGAGCAACAAGTACTGAGAAATAAATGCAGTTCAAACGTGATTTAACTTTATCCTGTGTGTCAGGAATGTATTGTTAAATGAAAAGCTAGGATTATTTCATTAGGTCTTGTAACTGTAACTTTGGAAATAATAAAGGTGAAATATTAAAATTTGTATTTCTATTAATTAAAAAACAAAATAAACATTGTTTTTCAGTAGTAAGCATATTATCGTAGAACGTTTCACATCTGTGATGAAAACGATGGCTGGTTGATATAGTGAACCACGCGACCACTAGTGTTACAAAAATTGATCCGACCACACGAGGGTTAACTTACAGTTGTGGTGGCTTATCTGGCACATTAAATAATGTAGGTATCACATTCCAAATAGGTTTGCTACGTTCCACACTTACTGACTTGGCTGAAAGTGTAGCGAACAAAACTATGCCTTGTTGGGTAGATATACGATGCTTTTCGGCGAAAGGTCAGATCTCCTGGTGTTTACTAGCAACCTTTTTTTTATCAAAGGATAGAGGACACTATTCAGTAAATGTTTTGTACGTTACATGAGTATCGTAAATAAACTGTACCATAATATACAGTTTCGTAACTAAAAAATGGTTCAAATGGCTCTGAGCACTACGGGACTTAACATCTGAGGTCATCAGTCCCCTAGAACTTAGAACTACTTAAACCTAACTAACCTCAGGACACCACACACATCCACGACCGAGGCAGGATTCGAACTTGCGACCGTAGCGGTAGCGCGGTTCCAGACTGAAGCGCCTAGAACCGCTCGGCCACACTGGCCGGCGTTTCGTAACTTCCATGAACCCCAGGACACTAAATAATTATAAATGTGGTGCCATTGTTTTTGTCATTGTCGATTTTTATGGGTATAAATACACTCCCCATTGCAAAACTGTGTTACAAATCAATATAAAAGGCAGTATTCGCACCCATCCGATATATTATTCAGAAGTGACAATTGCTGGCCGCTTGGACGCTGATATCGCTGCGGGTAACGAAAACGATACGGAATGTCGAGACTGTTACGTTACACTTTGACTCTAGCCATGAGAGTGCAGTGGCTTACTTGTCAGAATGGACGTTGGATCATTAATAAATTACCAGTTGACATAAAGCACAAAACTGAGAATCAATGCAGTCTAAGAGTCAAATGAATTTCTTTTACACAAGAAAAATTTATCGAACTTACCTTAGACTGTTAAATACGCCAACAGATGGCACTTTTTTCCCCTCGGAGACAACCCCTTGGAGGCCCTAAATTAGAATTGTTAAATTTCAAGCTACGTTTGCGAGGCCATGATTTCCATATTTGCTTTTCGAATACTTCATTTACACTGGAATTGTCTGTACAATTGTATAAGAATTTAGTAGTTTCATAGACAATTCCACATTTAAATAACGTTTCTCCGAACTTCAGTTATTTCGGTGGAACTACAAATTAATTTATTCAGTTTTTTGTCTCTGAGTAATTACAAGTTAATTCCATACATATCAGAATTAGTTTTACTCTCAGTCCTTCTCAAGGCAAGTTACTCCACAGAGATGCACATCTCTGTGGAAATAACCATAGTGTCGGAATATGTGTGGAGACTATTCAGATGCGCAGAAAGGAAGTTTTGCTGCCAACATCGAATCCAAAAATAACCTAATACACAGCGTAAGGTTTTCCTACAAATTAAAAAATTAAAGAAACACTTACAAGAAAGACACTTTTACTAAGTCAAATATAATTATACAATAGTACACCGTAGAATGTTCTTGCTATTCTTCTCCATATTTAAATTTATTTACGAAGTTAATATTTATATACACTGATCAGCCAGAACATCATGATAGCCTGCCTGATCGCCGGTATGTCCACCTCTGTCACGGATAACAGCGGCGACGCGTAATGCCATGGAAGCAATGAGACCTTGTGTTCCTCGAACCACTCCATCACACTCCTGGCCTTGTGACATGGAGCACTATCTTGTTGAAAAGTGCCACTACCGTCGGGAAACATGACCGGCATGAAGGGGTGTACATGCTCTGCAACCAGTGTACGTCTTTGGCCACATGGTGCCCTGTACGAATTCCACTGGACCCAAGGATGCCCACGTGACTGTTCCCCAGAGCATAATGGAGCCGCCATCAGCTTGTCTCTGTCTCGCGGTACACGTGTCAAGGAGCCGTTCCCCTGGAAGACGACGGATTCGCACCCTCCCATCGGCATGATGAAGAATATATCAGACCATGCAACGCTCTGCCACTGCGCCAATGTGCAGTGCCAATGGCCTTGCCCATTTCAGCCGTGGTTGCCTACGTCGTGGTGTTGTCATCGGCACATGCATGAATAGTCGGCAGCGGACGGCCGTCGTTAGGAGTGTTCAGTGCACTGTGTGTTCGGACACACTTTTACTCTGCCCAGCATTCAAGTCTGGTGTTAGTTCCGCTACAATTCGTCGCCTGACCTGTTTCTCCAGTCTGCCCAGCCTAAGACGTCCGGCATTTTAATGAGGGGGTCTCGATGTGGTTTCACCGTGGTTTCGCCGCTTGTTGAAGACACTCACTACAACATTCTTCGAATATCCGACAAATCGTGCACTTTCCGAAATGCTCGTGCAGAGCCTCTGGCCCGTCACAGTCTATTCTTGGTCAAACTCAGATAGGTAGCACACCTTCCCCAGTCTACACATCGACAGCATGTTCACTGATGCCACACGTACCACGCGTGCGTCTGACTGGTAGTCATTCCTCACCAGGTGCTGCTGCTATCGCACTGGGCAGATTTATAACGATAGTAGGTCGTTGGTCATAACCTTCTCGCTGATCAGTGTAGTTTTAGGAGTATGGAAATCACTTTATCTAATTAGAAAATCACGCACATAAGTATCAGTCTCAAACGAGCACAATCACTGTGGGCCCGCATTTCACACAGAATACACTGCGCTCTCAGTTCACCACTACAGTCCTCTGCTTACACCTTTGCATGAAAAAGGAAGGTAGTGTTGAATGTTAACACCAAATGCAGTTTCAAGAACAGACTCACCCGAACCTATGTGTGAATGATGTGACTCATCAACATCATCTGTATGGGAGAGAAATCATTTTCTCGCAGGACTTACTGGGAATCTTTACCTTTATCCATTTTTCTTCACTTATTATTTCCTCTTACGCAGTTCCTGCTACATTCTTTCACGTTTAGTTGATTTATTTTCTGTCCTTCTTCTTGGAATTTCTTCCTACATTCGGTCTCTGCTGTCTTTCTGTTCTCCATTGATTAAGGCTTGTTTATATCGAAACTATGTTATAATGGCAGGATTCACTGGTGTAAGGCCTTCGTTTGTGCCATGTAATGGGCCAAATGAATGGGAATATTTAGAATCTCCACATGTCCATTTTTTGACAAAACTGAGTTACCTATGATTTTGTACTTTAGAATGATAGGTCGATCACAATATGCAGAACCCCGTACATTCTGTCACTTCCTGTGTTATGCAGCCACCAGGCATTGTATAACATAAACTGTAGAGAAACTCGATATGTACAAAAGACTTGAGCTTTCTCAAAATTTTAATTTGTCAGCGCTGTTGCCTCTTACTCTTTGGTGTAATCGGTTTCTGTTGTTATTGGTGGTAAAATGACAGACAGTGGTGATTCTAATGACAAATGTCTGAAAATAATGAAAAAGAGGAAGAATGCTGCTGAGTTTCTGAAACATGCAGCCATAAAACGAGCAAGAGCGAAAAATAAAGCATATATCAATTGGACACGAGATAGATTTATAGTTATGACTGCAGGAGAGTATTGCTTCAAAATTAATGTTCAACTATCACAGTGAACACAGTAATGTAGAACATTAAATTCAACTGATTATGTAACTATTTACGAGGTGCATTCATGTTATAAGGCCTCCGATTTTTTTTCTCCGGACTGGAAAGAGATGGAAACATGCGCATTGTTTTAAAATGAGGCCGCGTTCATTGTCAATACGTCCCAGAGATGGCAGCACCGTACGGCAGATGGAATTTTACCGCCAACGGCGAGAATGAGAACTGTTTTAAATACTTAAAATGGCGACGTTTTCCTTACTTGAACAGCGTGGAATCATTCGTTTTCTGAATTTGCGTGGTGTGAAACCAATTGAAATTCATCGACAGTTGAAGGAGACATGTGGTGATGGAGTTATGGATGTGTCGAAAGTGCGTTCGTGGGTGCGACAGTTTAATGAAGGCAGAACATCTTGTGACAACAAACTGAAACAACCTCGGGCTTGCACAAGCCGGTCTGACGACATGATCGAGAAAGTGGAGAGAATTGTTTTGGGGGATCGCCGAATGACTGTTGAACAGATAGCCTCCAGACTTGGCATTTCTGTGGGTTATGTGCACACAATCCTGCATGACGAACTGAAAATGCGAAAAGTGTCATCCAGATGGGTGCCACGAATGCTGACGGACGACCACATGGCTGCCCATGTGGCATGTTGCCAAGCAATGTTGACGGGCAACGCCAGCATGAATGGGACTTCCTTTTTGTCGGTTGTGACAATGGACGAGACGTGGATGCCATTTTTCCATCCAGAACCAAAGCGCCAGTCGGCTCAATGGAAGCACACAGATTCACCGCCACCAAAATAATTTCGGGTAACCGCCAGTGCTGAAAAAATGATGGTGTCCATGTTCTAGGACAGTGAGGGCGTAATCCTTACCCATTGCGTTCCAAAGGGCACTACGGTAACAGTTGCATACCACGAAAATGTTTTGAAGAACAAATTCCTTCCAGCACTGCAACAAAAACGTCCGGGAAGGGCTGCGCATATGCTGTGTCACCAAGACAACGCACCCGCACATCGAGCTAACGTTAAGCAACAGTTTCTTCGTGATAACTACTTTGAAGTGATTCCTCTTGCTCCCTACTCACCTGACCTGGCTCCTAGTGACTTTTGGCTTTTTCCAACAATGAAAGACACTCTCCGTGGCCGCACATTCACCAGCCGTGCTGCTATTGCCTCAGCGATTTTCCAGTGGTCAAAACAGACTCCTAAAGAAGCCTTCGCCTCTGCCATGGAATCATGGCGTCAGCGTTGTGAAAAATCTGTACGTCTGCAGGGCGATTACGTCGAGAAGTAACGCCAGTTTCATCGATGTTGGGTGAGTAGTTAATTAGAAAAAAAAAAAAATCGGTGGCCTTAGAACATGAATGCATCTCGTACTGTTGTTGGATGAAATTCGTGGCAACCGAAGGGCAGCGAGATAGAATTATACACAAAATTTACTGACCTCCAGACTAATAATACTGGGCAACACGTTAAACCTTTTCACTTGTTCTCCGACTCTTGTGGAGGTTAAAATACAAACCATGCTATGATAAGATTTTGTTTAATGCTTGCAGCACAGAGAAGATTTCAGTTAGCCACCCATTATTTTTCGATTAGAGGGCACCCTTACCTTCCGTGTGTTAGTGATTTCATCATGATGAAAAGTATGTACATGACAAATTTGCTGAAAGAATATGCAGCATTAATAATAGAATCCAGGAAAAAGATGGAATTTTGAAATGAAAATAACAAAACGAGAAGATGTGCTGAATTTTAAGGAATGGTGGCCAGTTCTACCAAAGGAATGTTATTTCCGCTGAAAATGAAATAAGGGCTACACAAAGAAAAACCATCAGTACTTCCATGTAACACATATCATGCGGGTGTCGGTTGGTCAGTCAGTGTGCTCCCTGCCGCCGTTAGATAAGCAGCTGCAGCAGCAAGTCGTATACTCCTAGCTCACTAATTTGTTACATAGTTTAATTCTTAATTTCTTTGGGTGTTTTCGGTACTTGCATTGTTTAATTCATAAATTTCGGGCGTATTATAGTACTTGAGAGTTGTAGCATCGCGTTTTAGCACCTGAATAGTGTAAATTCGCGTAGTCGTCTGTCTTCTGTTTTGTTTTGAACGGCCAGTGTCGGTTGGTCGGTCAGTGTGCTCCCTGCCGCCGTTGGATAAGCAGCTGCAGCAGCAAGTCGTATACTCCTAGCTCACTCTTTTGTTACATAGTTTAATTCTTAATTTCTTTGCGTGTTTTTGGTACTTGCATTGTTTAATTCATAAATTTCGGGCGTATTATAGTACTTGAGACTTGTAGCATCGCGTTTTTAGTACCTGAATAGTGTAAAATCGCGTAGTCTCCTTCCGCCGCCAAGCAGTGTGTCAGCAGAGTGCAAGTAGCAGCATTACTGCATTTACTAGGCAATCTTGTATTTTAATAACCGTTTAAATTTTGTGTCGAATTGTTTGTGCTCTCTGTAGATTAATTCAGACGTTCTTTGCACAACAGTTTTTTTGCATGGATAGGGACTGCAACTGCTGTGTTCGGATGTAGGCTGAGTTGGCATCCCTTCGTTCCCAGCTTCAGGCAGTGTTGACTTCGGTCACACAGCTTGAGGCTGTTGCCAATGGGCATCACTGTGGGGGTCCGCATGGGGGTTTGTCGGGGACGGCCAGCTCGTCCCACGCATCCCCCGATCGGACTACGACTGTGGCTACCTGGGATACTGCCCACATTGAGGCTGATCCCTCACCTGTGGTACAGTGGGAGGTCGTCTCGAGGTGTGGCAGGGGGCGAAAGACATTCTGGAGGGCTGAACAGAAGGCCTCTCCAGTTTGTCTGACGAACCGGTTTCAGGCTCTGTCTCCAGCTGATACTGATGTTCGGCTGGAGATGTCTGCTTGTCTTGTTTCAGAGGTTGCCCCTCAGTCTGCAAGATCCGGGCAGTCGCAGAGAGTGGGCTTACTGGTAGTTGGAAGCTCCAATGTCAGGCACGTAATGGGGCCCCTTAGGGATATGGCAGCAAGAGAGGGGAAGAAAACCAATGTGCACTCCGTGTGCATACCGTGGGGAGTCATTCCAGATGTGGAAAGGGTCCTTCCAGTTGCCATGAAGGGTACAGGGTGCACCCATCTGCAGGTGGTCGCTCATGTCGGCACCAATTATGTGTGTCGCTATGGATCGGTGGAAATCCTCTCTGGCTTCCAGCGGTTATCTGATTGGTGAAGAGTGCCAGTCTCGCTAGCGGGATGACAGCAGAGCTCACCATCTGCAGCATCGTCGACAGGACTGACTGCGGACATTTGGTACAGAGCCGAGTGGAGGGTCTGAATCAGAGGCTGAGACGGTTCTGCGACCGTGTGGGCTGCAGATTCCTCGACTTGCGCCATAGGGTGGTGGGGTTTCGGGTTCCGCTGGATAGGTCAGGAGTCCACTACACGCAGCACGCGGCTACACGGGTAGCACGGGCTGTGTGGCGTGGACTGGGCGGTTTTTTACGTTAGATGGACTCGGGCAAGCACAGAAAAGGCAACAGCTTCAAAGGGTGCGGGGCAAAGTCAGGATATGCGGGGACCAAGCAGCAATCGGTATTGTAATTGTAAACTGTCGAAGCTGCATTGATAAAGTACCGGAACTTCAAGCGCTGATAGAAAGCACCGAAGCTGAAATCGTTAGAGGTACAGAAAGCTGGCTGAAGCCAGAGATAAATTCAGCCGAAATTTTTACAAAGGCACAGACGGTGTTTAGAAAGGATAGATTGCATGTAACCGGTGGTGGCGTGTTTGTCGCTGTTAGTAGTAGATTATCCTGTAGTGAAGTAGAAGTGGATAGTTCCTGCGAAATATTATGGGTGGAGGTTACACTCAACAACCGAGCTAGGTTAATAATTGGCTCCTTTTACCGACCTCCCGACTCAGCAGCATTAATGGCAGAACAGCTGCGAGAAAATTTGGAATATATTTCACATAAATTTTCTCAGCATATTATAGTCTTAGGTGGAGATTTCAATTTACCAGATATAGACTGGGATACTCAGATGTTTAGGACAGGTGGTAGGGACAGAGCATCGAGTGACATTATACTGAGTGTACTATCCGAAAATTACCTCGAACAATTAAACAGAGAGCCGACTTGTGGAGATAACATCTCGAACCTACTCATAACAAACAGACCCAAACTTTTCGACTCTGTAAGTGCAGAACAGGGAATCAGTGATCATAAGGCCGTTGCAGCATCCCTGAATATGGAAGTTAATAGGAATATAAAAAAAGGGAGGAAGGTTTATCTGTTTAGCAAGAGTAATAGAAGGCAGATTTCAGACTACCTAACAGATCAAAACGAAAATTTCTGTTCCGACACTGACAATGTTGAGTGTTTATGGAAAAAGTTAAGGCAACTGTAAAATGCGTTTTAGACGAGTACGTGCCGAGTAAAACTGTGAGGGACGGGAAAAACCCACCGTGGTTCAACAACAAAGTTAGGAAACTACTGCGGAAGCAAAGAGAGCTTCACTCCAAGTTTAAACGCAGCCAAAACCTCTCAGACAAACAGGACCTAAACGATGTCACAGTTAGCGTAAGGAGGGCTATGCGTGAAGCGTTCAGTGAATTTGAAAGTAAAATTCTATGTACCGACTTGACAGAAAATCCTAGGAAGTTCTGGTCTTACGTTAAATCAGTAAGGGGCTCGAAACAGCATATCCAGACACTCCGGGATGATGATGGCTTTGAAACAGAGGATGACACGTGTTAAGGGTGAAATACTAAACGCCTTTTTCCAAAGCTGTTTCACAGAGCAAGACCGCACTGCAGTTCCTTCTCTAAATCCTCGCACAAATGAAAAAATGGCTGACATCGAAATAAGTGTCCAAGGAATAGAAAAGCAACTGAAATCACTCAACAGAGGAAAGTCCACTGGACCTGACGGAATACCAATTCGATTCTACACACAGTACGCGATAGAACTTGCCCCCCTTCTAACAGCCGTGTACCGCAAGTCTCTAGAGGAATGGAAGGTTCCAAATGATTGGAAAAGAGCACAGGTAGTCCCAGTCTTCAAAAAGGGTCGTCGAGCAGATGCGCAAAACAATAGACCTCTGACGTCGATCTGTTGTAGTATTTTAGAACATGTTTTTTGCTCGAGTATCATGTCGTTGTTGGAAACCCAGAATCTGCTCTGTAGGAATCAACATGGATTCCGGAAACAGCGATCGTGAGAGACCCAACTGGCTTTATTTGTTCATGAGACCCAGAAATTATTAGATACAGGCTCCCAGGTAGATGCTATTTTCCTTGACTTCCGGAAGGCGTTCGATACAGTTCCGCACTGTCGCCTGATAAACAAAGTAAGAGCCTATGGAATATCAGACCAGCTGTGTGGCTGGATTGAAGAGTTTTTAGCAAACAGAACACATGAAACGTCCCCTTTGAAAAATTATATAAGACTGGTCTATGTGAAACGTCCTCTTTGAACAACTGTACACGACTGTGCTTAAACTGACACACATTATTTTTTAGCGCAACGCAATCTGACTTCCAAAAATCCCTACAAAAGAATGGCCCTGACTAACATTAACCTATACGTTTCACAAATCACTTACCTCACAAAAATCTTCGTTACTCAAGCTACTGCAATACAGCGAGCGCCACTACTGCCAGCTAACTAAAAGATTCAAACTACGGAAGTCACTAACTACTGATAGGCACAGTTAGCAAATGACAGATTTTAATATAGAACAAACAATGTATTTACCTTTATAGTTATAATATATATATCAGTTCATGACACCAATTCTTACAAATTTCAAAACTCCGCCATCTCTCTCCCCACGTCCACCACCGCTGGTGGCTCACCTCCAACTGCGCAACGCTACGCGCTGTTAGCATCCAGCTGCCGCTGCCCGACACTACAATGGCAGACAACAACGCAAACTAGCCACAGACTGCGCACAGCACAGCCAGTGATTTTTCATACAGAGCGCTACGTGGCGGCGGCGTTACCAATAAAAAAACCTAAACAGCCTACTTACATAGCTCCCATGCTCCCCATAAAAAAATTTACAAAATGTTTGGGGCAGTGGCCAATACAGATTTTGAAATTTTTTTTCATAATTACTATAACAAATATATCAAATGCACACACTTATTGATACAATGTTGGTCAGAAGCTAAAATTTTCTCAGTCCATAAAGACAGTCCTGATCGTTCATCACAGTAAAATTGCAGTGTTTTTCTCAAAGTCTGAGTAGTAAAAGAAAATGCACACGGAAGTAGTGGATTTCCATGCAGTCTTGAAGAAGTAGTGTTGTCCTTCTAACGGAAAGACAGAGCTGACTCTTGACATGCAAACAGGTAATGGGCCACAACAGAGCAAACCCACAGCAGAGTCAGTCGAAGTTTTGAAGAATATTGGTGGGTAGGTCATCTCAGAGCAGACCCACTGTAGTCCTGGTAGAGATTACGGTATTGGTGGGCCTCCAGAGATGCAGACCGACTGTAGACCTTGTAGAAATAATGGTATTGGTGGGTCATCAAAGGTGTAGACCCACTGTAGTCCTTGTAGAGATGGCCAGCAGCCATCTGTTTGACTGTGCAGGCGCACAATCACCATTGAAGAGTCTTGCGGATAATATAGCAAGTCCATAACCCACCACTTGTCCACTCACAAAGTTTTTGGAATTGTCCTTAGAACCAGCAATGCTGTTACCCAGTCCCTTGCTGAATTATCAACACACTTGCAAACACTATCAGTCCCTACTTCTCACATATTGTGCATATGCTATGACCAACAGAAACATGTGCAGTTGGCAGACAACAATGCAAACTAGCCACAGACTGCGCACAGCACAGCCAGTGATTTTTCATACAGAGCGCTATGTGGCGTTACCAATAAGAAAACCTAAACAGCCTACTTACATAGCCCCCATGATCCCCACAAAAAAATTTACAAATTATTTTGGGCAGTGGCCAATACAGATTTGAAAACTAAAAGATTCAAACTACGGAAGCCACTAACTACTGATAGGCACAGTTAGCAAATGAAAGATTTTAATAGAGAACAAACAATGTATTTACCTTTATAGTCATAATCAGTTCATGACACCAATTCTTACAAATTTCAAAACTCCGCCATCTCTCTCCCCACGTCCACCACCGCTGGTGGCTCGCAACGCTACGCGCTGTTAGCATCCAGCTGCCGCTGCCCGACACTACAAAGGTAGACAACAATGCAAACTAGCCACAGACTGCGCACAGCACAACCAGTGATTTTTCATACAGAGCGCTACGTGGCGGCGGCGTTACCAATAAAAAAACCTAAACAGCCTACTTACATACAGCATGTTGTTATCAATGGAGAGACGTCTACAGACGTTAAAGGAACCTCTGGCGTGCCACAGGGGAGTGTTATGGGACCATTGCTTTTCACAATATATATAAATGACCTAGTAGATAGTGTCGGAAGTTCCATGCAGCTTTTCGCGGATGATGCTGTAGTATGCAGAGAAGTTGCAGCATTAGAAAATTGTAGCGAAATGCAGGAAGATCTGCAGCGGATAGGCACTTGGTGTAGGGCGTGGCAACTGACCCTTAACATAGACAAATGTAATGTATTGCGAATACATAGAAAGAAGGATTCTTTATTGTACGATTATATGATAGCGGAACAAACCCTGGTAGCAGTAACTTCTGTTAAATATCTGGGAGTATGCGTGCAGAACGATTTGAAATGGAATGATCATATAAAATTAATTGTTGGTCAGGCGGGTACCAGGTTGAGATTCATTGGGAGAGTCCTTAGAAAATGTAGTCCATCAACAAAGGAGGTGGCTTACAAAACACTCGTCCGACCTATACTTGAGTATTGCTCATCAGTGTGGGATCCGTACCAGATCGGGTTGACGGAGGAGATAGAGAAGATCCAAAGAAGAGCGGCGCGTTTCGTCACAGGGTTATTTGGTAACCGTGATAGCGTTACGGAGATGTTTAGCAAACTCAAGTGGCAGACTCTGGAAGAGAGGCTCTCTGCATCGCGGTGTAGCTTGCTCGCCAGGTTTCGAGAGGGTGTGTTTCTGGATGAGGTATCGCATATACTGCTTCCCCCTACTTATACCTCCCGTGGAGATCACGAATGTAAAATTAGAGAGATTCGAGCGCGCCCGGAGGCTTTCAGACAGTCGTTCTTCCCGCGAACCATACGCGACTGGAACAGAAAAGGGAGGTAACGACAGTGGCAAGTAAAGTGCCCTCCGCCACACACCGTTGGGTGGCTTGCGGAATATGAATGTAGATGTAGATGTAGATGTTCTGCTATTCATATGAAAGTCTTAGTGTTGTTAAAGTTACACTATTCATTGATGGATAAAGCAGAATTCATTCCAACTGGCTGATCCATCTACAATTTCACCTTGCCCTGTAAGTTAGGCTAAAGAGATTATCTGGCTATAAATGAGAAAAAATGCATGACCTAAGGCAATTTCTGCCATTCCTACTAAAAGAAGAAATCATCCAGAATATCTAATATAACGTATACACTTGGCCAACATATGCCAAAGAATGAACCATGTGTGCAGTGTAATGACAAATAGAAGGAAAAATAGTTACAATTTGTTTGAGCTTTGTCCGTATTAGCAATACATTATGAGCTGAGTAATGATTGATATTTATTTATTGAATTTTGTTCAGAAAGACCATATGTTCACTACGTAAATTTTAATTTAAACCAAGAAAATATGTCAGTATTGCCTACAGAACAATGGTATTCTTCCCTCTACACTCATTTTAACGGAAGAAGAGAAGTAAATATTTATAAGATCTGGAATGATTTTTGTATCTCCTGAAAAGTTTAATTTTTTTGGGCGAGTAGAGTTTCTCAATATTCCCGTTCAAATGACGCTTGATTAAACAGCTACCTAGGTGCCTTTTAGGCAGAAAGTCACGATGGGCCAACTTCTTCTTAATCTTTAGCATATGGCAAAATATACTGATTTGAATTCTTTGACGCACGGACTACAGAGCTCATAAAGATTTTATCTCTTGAGAAGATGCACTAGCAGTTGTATTGTGTGTGTAAAGCATTCCGCTTTTTTGTACTGTAGACTTGAAAGATCTAGCTCTGCTAAGTTGCACCCAAAGAAAGCAAAGTAGGCCTCAGCAAAAACCCGCCACTTTCAAGAACAAATTGCCGTCATCTTGAAACCACTAGAGCAATTATTTCAGTTTAACACATTAGCTAAGCCTTGACAAATAGTTACGAAACGTTATACAGTCTGTGATTATGGAGCATTCATTGTCGAATATTTCCCCTACAGTAATGTGTTAACGGCCGCATAAATATTTTGTCCAAGGGTTGCATCCTATGGGCTGTACGAAGGCCAAGGCTTACGATGGTAATGTGATTATTCCGGGCAAGATCGACAATCTCAGTATTCGTTGTGTGCGTGTTATGCCCATCAAGAATTAGGGCAGGGTCATCTGCTATGGGCATGGTCTTCTTAATAAAGTCATTAAATCACTCAGTGAATGGATTTCCTTCTAACAATCCAGAAATATACCATCTTCCAATGGCGGCAGGTGGGGCCCCTTTCATTAAAATATCTATCAGCTTTCCCTGGGGGAAAATCATCAGTGGTGGGATAAATGTTCCTCCGGCACTGATGCAACACGCAATTTTAATGAGACTACCCTCTAAGCAACGCTTAAAGCACCAACTTGGAGTTTGCCTTGTAAGACTAATCACTCGAGGAACAATTGGTATGAGAAACAGCATTGGTCGTATTTTTTTTTATTACGTGCAAAATCGATTTTCGGTCTCTTAGTGACTATCCTCAGTGCTGTAATATACAATTAAAATTGGTAGGCGCTGGTATCAACAAGCTTAGAGCGATCACATAAACTGAGGCCGCTGTTTACATGCACCTGTTCAGCAGATCTCTGTGTTGAAAACCCTATTTTTTTTCAAATGGCCGCCATTTTGTTTCTTATGATCCATATAACTTAAGCGAGGTGCAACTCCTAAAGACTCATATATCTCACTAACGTCGACTCAATTATGATTTCAGACGAGCCCGCTGACCTGTAACATACCGCGCGTGGAGGTCTACATTGAAATTTTGTTTCGTTCCGACGGAACTTCCGCCTTCGCTCTTCGACATTTCCGGTCGAAAAAATTCCAGTTTGTAGAGGAAATATCAATAAACATTTTGACCAAATTTGAAATTGATATCTATAACACATTCCGAGAAAAAAATTCTCAGAGAACATGCTTTTATCGGGCCAAAGATAGTAAACCTACCCTTAAACACATAATTATTTGATGTTATAACCTAGGCTTAAAATTTCCTGCACAAAATTTTGGCTGTGTCACAAGTAACATGCTGCATAAAATATAGCTATGAGGCTGAAATGGCTAGAGAGTCACAGTACATAATGTAATATAAGGTAAAGTTCAATTGATTATTACTAAATTTTCAAGTTGTTCAGAACTTGTTCTTTCCAGTAAAAAAAAAAAAAAAAATGTCGTACGACGACAGTCTCCCATCGGGTAGACCGTTCGCCTGGTGCAAATCTTTCTAGTTGACGCCACTTCGGCGACTTGCGCGTCGGTGGAGATGAAATGATGTTGATTAGGACAACACAACACCCAGTCCCTGAGCGGAGAAAATCTCCGATCCAGCCGGGAATCGAACCCGGGCTGTTGGGATTGAAAGTCTGTCGCGCTGACCATTTTTTTTTTTATTACCACTCAGCTGCAGGGGGCGGACTTCTTTCCAGTAACATGGCGCTTTCAGACCCTGTTATTACACTACGGGCAATTAAAATTGCTGCACCACGAAGATGACGTGCTACAGACGCGAAATTTAACCGACAGGAAGAAGATGCTATGATATGCAAATGATTAGCTTTCCAGAGCATTGACACAAGGTTTGCGCCGGTGGCGACACCTACAACGTGCTGACGTGAGGAAAGTTTCCAACCGATTTCTCATACACAAACAGCAATTGCCCGGCGTTGCCTGGTGAAACGTCGTTATGATGCCTCGTGTAAGGAGGAGAAATGCGTACCATAAAGTTTCCGACGTTGATAAAGGTCGGATTGTAGCCTATCACGATTGCGGTTTATCGTATCGCGACATTGGAGCTCGCGTTGGTCGAGATCCAATGACTGTTAGCAGAATATGGAATCGGTGGGTTCAGGGGGGTAATACGGAACGCCGTGCTGGATCCCAACGGCAGCATATCTCTTTCTGACGGGATGACAGGCATCTTATCCGTATGGCTGTAATGGATCGTGCAGCCACGTCACGATCCCTGAGTCAACAGATGGGGACGTTTGCAAGACAACAACCATCTGCACGAAAAGTTCAAAAAATGGTTCAAATGGCTCTGAGCATTATAGGACTCAACATCTGAGGTCATCAGTCCCCTAGAACTTAGAACTACTTAAACCTAACTAACCTAAGGACATCACACACATCCATGTCCGAGGAAGAATTCAAACCTGCGACCGTAGCGGTCACGCGGTTCCAAACTGAAGCGCCTAGAACCGCACGAACAGTTCGACGACGTTTGCAGCAGCATGGACTATCAGCTCGGAGATCATGGCTGCGGTTACCCTTGACGCTGGATCACAGACAGGAGCGCCTGCGATGGTGTACTCAACGACGAACCTGGGTGCACGAATGACAAAACGTCATTTTTTCGGATGAATCCAGGTTCTGTTTACAGCATCGTGATGGTCGCACCCGTGTTTGCGACATCGCGGTGAACGCACATTGGAAGCGTGTATTCGTCTTCGCCATACTGGCGTATCTCCCGGCGTGATGGTATAGGGCGCCATTGATTACACATCTCGGCCACCTCTTGTTCGCATTGACGGCACTTTGAACAGTGGACGTTACATTTCAGATGTGTTACGACCCATGGCTCTACCCTTCATTCGATCCCTGCGAAACCCTACATTCCAGAAGGATAATGCACGACCGCATGTTGTAGGTCGTGTACGGGCATTTCTGGATACAGAAAATGACCAGCACATTCTCCAGATCTCTCACCAATTGAAAACGTCTGATCAATGGTGGCCGAGCAACTGGCATATCACAATACGCTAGTCACTTCTCTTGATGAACTGCGGTATCGTGTTGAAGCTGCATGGGCAGCTGTACCTGTACACGCCATCCAAGTTCTGTTTGAGTCAATGCCCAGGCGTGTCAAGGCCGTTATTACGGCCAGAGGTGGTTATTCTGGGTACTGTTTTCTCAGGATCTATGCACCCAAATTGCGTGAAAATGTACACACATGTCAGTTTTAGTATAATATATTTGTCCAATGAATACCCGTTTATCAACTGCATTTCTACTTGGTGTAGCAATTTTAATGGCCAGCAGGGGTTATTTTTCATTCTCAGGATGCCACAAATTCCTTCTTTCTAACAATGAACTTTAAAGTTTCTCAAAATTCTTGTTTTGAGTCTGGAGAGTTGCCGATTCTTCAGAAGAAAACAAAATTATCTGCATTCCGCCCACCATTTTCCGAAGTCTGTACGTTCGGGCATTGATAGCGGTTGCACCGAGACGGTACACGTACTGGCGTATGTCTGCCGTCGGCAGAATGACCCGATGTTGATGGCACTGTGATGGTAGCATAAAATTTTTCTCTGCACTGAAAAGAAGACACTCTCTCTGGGCCCGGGTTCCCGGGTTCGATTCCCGACGGTTCAGGGATTTTCTTTGCTTCGTGATGGCTGGGTGTTGTGTGCTGTCCTTAGGTTAGTTAGGTTTAAGTAGTTCTAAGTTCTAGGGCACTGATGACCATAGATGTTAAGGCCCATAGTGCTCAGAGCCATTTGAACCATTTGAACCAACTCTCTCTGGTAAAATCAGCTACTGCTTCAGGGTGCTCTACAGGCGTAAGTACCAACCGCAGCTTGTAACTGATACGTTCATCACTAAATGGGTGGTTCAAATGGCTCTGAGCACTATGGGACTTAACATCTTAGGTCATCAGTCTCCTAGAACTTAGTACTACTTAAACCTAACTAACCTAAGGACATCACACACATCCATGCCCCAGGCAGGATTCGAACCTGCGACCGTAGCAGTCCCGCGGACTAAATGGGTGGCTTTGTTTTTTAGATATTGGGCAGAAGCCCACGATACCACTAGTATCACAGTCCTGAGAACTTCAGTTCTGGTGACTGGAAGACGAGGGTAGTGCAGAAATATGTGGTAGATGTTGTAGCAGTGATGAAACATGCCGTCATAGGTAGTTCGACGTTCCGGTAACAATTGTTTTTCAAATTTGTTGTGGACCTGCCTCTGATGAACATCGTTGTCGATGTAAGTCTCACTTTGCTTGAATACCTGGCTCTTCACCAACAAAAGATTACAGTTTGCTTCTTTCCCGCTACACAATGACTGTAATACACTAAATCATCGTTAATGTGAATTCACATGAGTATTTCAATGAGTTTTAGTAAAATAAAACACTCCACGTAGCTTAGAACTTCTAGATACACCAGTTCAGTACAGGGCGATATGTTACGAAAATTGAGAAATTGTTACATGAGGATTAGTCTGGCTTTAGGGAAGGTAAAGGCAGTTCCGACTTTACGATTAATGATGGAGGCAAGACTGAAGAAAAATCAAGATACGTTAACAGGGTCTATCGACCTGGAAAAAGCAATCAACAATGTAAAATGGTGCAAGACTTTCGAAATGCTGGGAAAAGTAGGGGTAAGCTATAGGGAAAGACGAGTTTCATACAATTTGTACAAGAATCGAGAGGCAACAATAAAAGTGGAAGTCAAGAATGAAGTGCACGGATTAAAAAGTAAGTAAGACAGGGATGTAATCTTTCGTCCCTGCTTTTCAAATCTATATGTCGAAGAAATAATGTCGGAAATAAAAAAAAAAGTTTCAAGAGTGGGATTAAAATTCGGGGTGAGAAGGTATCACCGATGAAATTCGTTGATGATATTGCTATCCTCCGTGAAACTGAATAGGAATTACAGGACCTGTTGAATGGAGTGAAAAGTCTAATGAGTACAGAATAAAGACTGAGAGTAAATCGAAGAAAGACGAAGGTAATGATAAGTAGCAGAGGAACTTAACATCATAATTGGTGATGGTAAAGTTACGGAATACTGTTAGTTACGCAGCAAAATAACCAACGACGGACGGAGCAAGGACATAAAAAGCAGACTAACACTGGCCAAGAGAAGTCTACGAATATCTAACATCTTGTAGGTCTTAATGTGAGGAAGAAATTTATGATAATGTACGTTTGGATCACAACGTTGTACAGTAGTGAAAATGGACTTTGGGAAAACCAGAACAGAATAAAACCGAAGCATTTGAAATCTGATGATACAGATGAATGTTGAAAATTAGGTGTACTGATTAGGCAAGGAATGAGGTGGTTCTCTGTAGAATCGGTGGGAAAAGGCATGCGTGGAAAACAATGACAAGGAGAAGTGACAGGATGAGAGGACATGTTGTAACCTCCCCACAGAACAAATTCCGTAACCTCCCAACAGTAAAAACAATATAATTATTTATTTCATTCACATTCAGCGTAACCTTCCAACAGATACACTCCAAAACCTCTAAACAGTAAAATTTCGTAACCTACCAATAATACATGTGACTAACCTCTCAATTAAATTGCGTAACCTATCAATAATAAAAAAGTGACTAATCTCTCAATAAAAAATTGTGGCTCACATATAACTTTTCAACAATTGATTGTGAATTTAAACTGGTAAATTTTGGACGTCAGCAGTGCAGCGTCATGGCCCTGAAAGATCATTCCGAAAAAATTGAAAAATTCTTACCTCAATAAGGTCGCCGGATAACGCGTATATATCTGCTCCTATAAGAAAATTTTCTGGCGCAGCTCAGTACAATGCTGACCGATAGATTTGTCTTATATAAAAGGAAACAACTGATTTTTCTTTTCAATAATCGGGATGACCAAGGATCGGAGAAATTAGTAAATTCTTTAAATTGAAATGAATGATTGTCAAAAGTTACTTTTTATGAGAAAGATTGTTACTAAGCGATTTTTTTAAACATTTCCATGGGACTTGATGTAACAATACTACATATGCGCGAGGCTGCTTTAACCTTATCCTACAACGCTCAGGCTCTGCCATCGCTCCCCAGCACCGGCCCAGCCAACTCCATACACACGACTGCAAGCTACTACTTCTCCAACTGCTACACAGTTCCTACTGCAGTCAACACTGCTCTTTGGTCTCAGATTCTCTTATAGCTTACATATCGCAGGCAGCGCGTGAGCAATCCATCGAAATTACATCTGCTCAAGTGCGCTAGCAACAAATTCCTTAATTGTGGACCTCTTACAATGTGTTAAGACATCAGAGAATAACTTCCACGGTACTAGTGGGAGCTGTAGACGATAAAAACCTTAGCGGAAGACAGAGACTGGAAAAGTTCCAGCAAATAATTGAGGACTTTAGGTTGCAAGTGTTACTCTGAGATGAAAAGGTTGGCAAAGAGAGGAATTCGTGGCGGGTCGCATCAAACCAGTCTGAAGGCTGTGACTCAAAAAAAGAAGTGACAAAAATTCTTGCCGAGAAAAAATTGGTGAATAAGAGTATTAAAAAAAATGAAATGAGCGAATGGCATCGTTGACCGGGAGGCCCCATTCGGGGAAGTTCGGACGCCAAGTGCAAGTCTTATTTCAGTCGACGCCACATTGGGGGACTCGCGAGTTGATGATGAGGATGAATTGATGATGAGGAAAACACAACACCCAGTCCACGAGCGGAGAAAATCTCCATCCCGGTCGGGAATCGAACCCGAGGCCGCTTGCACATGGGAGCATGTTACTACGCAGCTAAGCAGGCGGCCACAGTATCTGAAGAAAACCAACAACACATTCTCCATTCGCACTTTTTGTGTCATCTTGTGCTGGTAAACATTTACCAGGCACACTGTTCTTCACATTTCGATACGACATAAGCTGTAAAAGTCGTGGTAAACATCCAGATAAGTTGTCACAGCAAGACAACAATTCTCCTCCTCCTCCTCCTCCTCCTCCTCCTTCTGCTTCTTCGTTTTCGTCTTCTCCTTCTCTTCCACATCATTAAGCAATTCGTCTGGCAGTAGAGGCTATCATTGCCTGATACTATCTCGTGACTAGGATTATGTGATCTGCGGTTACAGTAATTTATGCACTCGGTTATGCAAAAATCTAGAGGTGCCACGCTTCTGCGTTTTGAATCGTTGCCGTCCTTCTTTTGCTCGCTGCATTTCGAGAAATTTTACGAGTAATTACAGCCATGATTGAACACTCACTCCCCATTTTCTTGTCAATGGTCTAAGAGGTATGTGTGCGCCATATTGTAATTGATTTAATATTAATTAACCACATTGTTTTAAAGTTAAATTGGAGCTACAGTGCGTTATTATTTCAGGAATGATCATCAAAATAAAATAAGAGAAATCAGAGCTCGAACAGAAAGGTTTAGGTGTTCGTTTTTCCCTCTCGCTGTTCGGGAGTGGAATAGTAGAGAGATAGTATGATTGTGGTTCGATGAACCCTCTGCCAAGCACTTAAATGTGAATTGCAGAGTAGTCATGTAGATGTAGATGTAGATGTAGATGTAGATGTAGATGTAGATGTACCTGAAATACTTAATTACCCACAGATAAACAGAAAAAGGAATATTTTATTTCTCATGATTTAAAGTGAATTGGCAGAATAATTATGTTTTGTAACGTGTTTGCATCACTGCCTGACGTAGCACTTAATTGAGTAGTTAATAGTTCATTTTTTGCACATATTCGAAACTGCATCTTTGCAGGCTTTTTCCACATTACACATTACATACCATGTGTGTCTTGCACATTGTTCCACTCTTTTTGGAACAGGCAGACGTTGTTCTTTAGCATTCAACCATATACTTCGTACGTCATGGAGTGACAGGTTCCAGTGATTTAGTAGTCGTACGACTCAGCATACGTCACTCACGGAGTTGATGTCGATTTCCTTGATCATTGTTGCAATCCTAGCAACCCCTCCTCTACCTCCACAATAAACAGCGATTACCAGTCCTCTTATTAAAAGTTGATGCACTTCGCCAACGGCGTAGTTGTTTCTTTGATAATACTTCGCGCCCAGAAACGACGAAACGTCAACCTGCCAATGAATCGAATTGCTTCTCCCCTTCTTTTCTAAGAAGCTCCAAGCCGACGTTACGACCTCATGAAGACACTACTAACAGTCAGTGCTCATTCAGCCCTTAGCACGTTACGGGTTCCGCGAAATGTTAAAAAATTTGCTTCAACGCTTGTAGCCGACTCTCTTCCATTGTCTAAATAGATAGTACTGTTTTGTCAAGGTTTTAGGAGAGCTAAGAGATGTTTATCTGGCCAAGTATATCACTTAACAAATTCCTAGCTCCTACCACCTGCTGGCAGAGTTTTGCCTTCTGGAACGAAGATCTTTTATCTCCTATAAATGGACAATGGCCTGCCTGCCTGTTCTCCATGCGGCAAAGCGACATCTATCCCCTGGCAAGGATGTGAATTTCCTACCTCCTATTTATTCTCCCTCTGTCTCTGCGAAGGCCACTGTGCCCATGGGACCCCATGGCTCGTTCCGCCAGTCTCGTAATGCGTCGCCTATCTCATATTCACAGCCCATAAAGTAAACGAATGTACGCAGAACCATGTTAGACCGCAAGGGGTCAAGAAAGAAAGTGAAATCGGCTCACAGAATCACTGTGACATCAAGACTCCCATTAAACTGATTCAACAGCCATTTGTATAATTAGAGGCCATCCAAAATGAAAATAGATTAGCCGAAGGGCCTGCCTGGTTTTACTGATTAAAAGCATCCTTCTCAGAACTGTTCAACTCTAGGCTCTTTAAACAAAAACTTCACTCATTTCTTTCTTTCTTCATTGGCTGTACTATTTTTCCCTCTTGTTTATTTTTTTCCATCTTTTCGTGCAGTAGCTAATATACTAAATTCGTACATGCTAAAAGTAAGGTTGAAATATCCTTCTTTATTTCGTGATTACTCTTTCCATCCTTTTCCTAAAATATTTCAGAAAAGTAACGCAACAATTCCTCCGACAAGGCTAGGGTCGATTGTAGCCCCCATCCTGCAACTGAATAAATGTTCCATCTCTAATCCATTTCGATGAGAGTACCTTCCATTTTTCTTTTTGTTGGTTGCTTTTGATGTTATTATACAGCTTTCTTTGCAGAGTTAGTTAAATTTAGTTGCATTGAGCCCATGTGGCTTCAAAAATTGTAAAGTATTATACGGACAGAGGGTACGACGATAGAAAATTTCCTCTACAATAATTTTAACTGTATTGCAGTCACAAGAGTTTGCATGTGCGCAGACAAGCAGGACTTACTATAAGGACCAAGACTCCTCATTAGATGCGACAGCTGCTGGGAGGAGACTTAAAACTGTCAGATCCATATAGTCCTTAACGGAGAGTGAAGAAACGTGGAAGATGAAGGATTCCGGGGCAGAAGTCATGGAAAGGTGAGGGAGGATATACTCGCGGAGTCGCTGTGTCCCCGCTGCGCTCAGAGTACATTGAAGATTATGGTAAGCATGGCTTACAGCTCCGGCATCGTTCAGACGCAAGAAAGATATTACTGGGGCATATTCGTCTGTGTTTCCTCAGATCTTTAGGATTCTTGGGAGTTGGTTCCAGACAGTCGACGTGATCGTCGCAGACAGGTTACTGTATCTATTTTTGAGAATTAGACCCGAGATTTTATGCAACTCCATATCTTTCATTAACTTTGACAACTCGGAGGTATAGTCTGCAGTTCTCACAGTAAGGTACATCTTTGTAATGTTCTTGTCTAGATAATTCTAATTTGCTGCTTACTAGTCACGTGTTTCTTACATCAAATAATAGTGTTACTTACATCTTGAGTTATTATGACAACCATTTCCTTCAAATGGTTAATATTATGACAGTTCCCCGCCTTCAGATTCACTGTTAGGGCCAATAAATTAAAGCGTTAATAATTCCGTTGCCTAGATTAAATTCGGCACTGAATCTAAAGTGGTGTCTGAGTCTTGATTAATTTCAAATTCATTTAGCTTTCACATACTCACACACACAGGATTTTGGAATAGTGGTGAGTAGAAACTGAATTAAACAGAAAACTTGTCTCTGCAAATAGCTTTCATAACGAGATGACTAAGAAATATTACTGAGAATGAACTAATACGCAGATAAATATAAGATGATCAGTATTAAGGAGTGTAGGGTATAGTAAGTTGACTGTCTAATGCCTTTTACGCATTACCGCTGCAGCCCACTCATATGAGCGCACAGGTTAGGGACAAGTTGAGTAACTGGCGTGCCAGAGAAACTGTCTAATGCCTTTTACGCATTACCGCTGCAGCCCACTCATGTGAGCGCACAGGTCAGGGACAAGTTGAGTAACTGGCGTGTCAGAGAAAACCAGGACCGCAGTCACGTGGCTGCGTAGCGGACTTCCATGTTTGGATCCCCTTAAATATAACCTACCGCCATCTTCCACAAACAAAACAAAAATAAAAAAGATATATGCAATCTCCCTAGATATCTTAAGGAAGTTCAACGCCGTGCCAAACTGTCATCTGATAAGGTAGATACAACGAACTGAAGTATCTCTACAAGTATGTGAGCAGTGCGACGCACATAAGACATCACGTTATCTTCGACTGTGGTAGTTTATCAGTAAGAGTACTAAGGTCTATGGAAGCTCTATGAAAGTGTTGCTGGGAGTTATCGTGTACTCGATATATTGTTCTCAGAAAAGAACTTACTCAGTAGAACTGATTGTCACGACCCTCTGTCCAACAAGTGTGAATGCATCACGTAGATGACGGTAACGAGTACCTTCGCACTGTATTGTTGTGTGCCTGTTGTTGCTGGTGACTGTGGAAGTGAATCCTTTCCTACCGACTAACATCGATGGGTGGTGCTAAGTTTAAGGTCTAAATCCATTGAACAGATCTCTTCAATGGAAAGCACCAAGGCTGGCCACAGTGAGATTTTTCGCTGCTTTCTTAAGTGTATTTATAATTGTTTGTCTTCACTTTATTAATAACAGGGCTGGAAAATCAATTTATTATGATCTACGTTAAATAAATCTTATTCAAACCAGCACTCTGCTGTGGATTTTTTTAAGTTTTTTATTTTATATACATATTTCGTAGATCCTTTTATCAGTGCAAGGCACTGGAATGTGTAACGAACTAAACAGCATACCTAAAATCGTTGATGGTAAAGCAAAGTTAAGTATGCTATCGGTAAGACTGAAGAATTATCAATGTAGTTCATTGTACCACTAATCGATATAAATTGGTGGCGTTGGCGGTAGGGAATTTTTCATTACTTTATCTTCCGCGTAGCTATGAACAAACATTTGTATAAGCTTTAATAGACAATTAAGTCGTAATGTTGCAATTTTGGTGCAAATGGCCTGCAAAATAAAGTACCGTAATAAAAATTTTTTTTCGAGAAGGGTGTACGAGTAGTGGATTCACTTCCTGTACACACGGTACTAAGACGTAGCCAGGATTTTCTAAAAGGCGTGGGGGTTCCAGTTTGTTAAAGAGGAGCTTAAAAAGCATCATGTTTCTCATTTTATGCTGAAAAGAAATGTTAATATAATAATTTTATGTACTTAGTTTGCTGCTCACCTTGCATAAGGAACGACCATAATGTTTGCGTTCGGAGGCAGTACAGTCCAAAACTGATATGACACTTAGGCAAAAACTCCTTGGGCATAGAGGCAATCATTCCACCGATGCCCCCAGGTAGAAGATACCTGTTTGGAAAAACACCGTGACCTGCTGCGTAAACAAGTCCGTAATTGCCTGCTGCAATCCTCGTCCGACGGGATCGTCGACCCCTCAAGGCCTTTTTTTAGGGGGGAGAGATCGTGACTAAAGGACGGATGCCTAAGTGTCTCCAACTTGAGTTGGCGTAACTTCTGCATTACGAATATTTTGGTATGAGAACGTTCGTTACCATGAAGCATTAGTACCCCTTGTCGCACGATTCCTCAAGGGTGCTCTTCGACAGACATGTTGCCTCATACACATGCTTCATTCTCCGCTCACCAAGTGAGGTGGAGCAGTGGTCAGCAACTGGAGTCACATTCTGGAGGACGACGGTACAGTCCTGCGTCCGGCCTTCCTGATTTAAGTTTTCCATGATTTCCCTAAATTGCTTCAGGCAAATGCCGGGATGGTTCCTTTGAACTGCCGACTTCTTTCCCTATGCTTCCCTAATCCGATGAGACCGATGACCTCGCTGTTTGGTCTCTTCCACCAAATCATCCCAACCCCAACCGCTCTCCGATAGATGTCTACCAGTGTTTGTTCATCGGCAGCCAAGGAAGGAATAACAGCACGTTGGCACTGTTTGGAAGCATTTGGTAATAACGTCGCCATAGTTCACATTTTCGCATTTACCGCATGCTCGTCGGAAAGAGACGAATCCACAGTAATCCCTTGCCCACATGTCAGTGTTTCTATTCCCACATCGCAGTCGCGCTACGTTGCGTATAAGCTGCAGCAACGCCCTCAGACTGAAACTTTTGCATCGTCCCTTGCAGTTTCACTGCACTGCATTTAGGCGTTAGGGGAAGGGGGGGGTGGTGTCGGGGCCCTCCACCTCCCCCCCCCCCCCACCTCCCGCTTAGACTATGTCCTTGGCGGTATTAATGTGCTAGGTGCGATATTTTCGGAGAAGTACAACGCCATTTACGTGACATAAAACCATAGAAAAAGAGTATAGCGCCGAGATCAGAGTACATAGCATCGCAGCCAAAAATAAATTGATTGTATGGTGCATGAAGGATAGGAAAAAAAAATATACTGGATTGGAAAAGGAACATTCGTGTAGCGTGAGTAGAAAAGAGGGGGCGTGGCGAATTATTTTGAAGCCTGAACTGGTACAGTACTTTGTGGAATATCCTCAAAATATAATAGCTAAGCTCTGCATTATAGAGTAGTGCACAACTGGAACTTAAATATGAAGCAGAAACAATGACATGTGGGTACAGTAAGCGTAGGTAATGATACTTCGTCCAGCGACGATGTGAGGTTGTAACCAGGTCTTGCATGCTGTCAACCAGACGTTTCCTATAATCAAGCAAGACTGGTAGCAGAAATTTTGAAGTATCTACAAAATGTTTTCAAATATAAATCAACGTTTTTCAATTATGGACAAATTGTGCTAACACAGACTATTCCTGCATATGTGAACTTTTACATATAGCCTACAGTGGCAGAAACTCGATCTAATGTAGACAATGTTGCAACTGATTGTATCAAGTAGCAGTTATTTTGCCCTTTTGATTGTTTTCAGGTGATTAAATCTTGTTATGTGTCATTTTCCATTCAGTACAGCGCAACCATAATTAACGTACACAAAAGAAATATTGCTTGAACGGCTTCACTTACGAATGAAATGTGATTCCTTTAAACTTTAGATTATGATCGGATCGATTAGTATAACAGCAAACGACGCAAACTGGTATTTCCGATGAAACGATTACGTCTCTGCACAATCGAAACACCCAATACGGTGGAAACTGGGCACAGGCAGGTCAGAATGACGTCATAGGGAAGTTTAAACACGGTGAAACACGGAGGCATAAATCCTGGGAACATAATTCTTTAGGCTGTGTAAGTTTGTAACGTAATGACAATTCCTTTCTTTCTTTTTTTATCTCCATGCATGATACCAACAGTGTTATCTCTGAAGCAAGCGTATTTAACTCCAAAGTGTGATGTGCTTTAAAAATCTTGAAGACTTTGAGAGTGGTTGGAAGGTTGTCGACCACGATATCGATACAAGAGGTACTAACGTCCCAGACGAACTCCCGAAAAACGATGGAATAATAACTGCGTTGTTTCATTTTTTAAATAAATAACAATCATTAAATGAATTTAACTTTAGTAATTTTCAGAAATAAAAATAATCAGAAAAGAATAAACACTTCTCTTTTCCTCCGTTTTTCATTTTATACTTAGTTACGAAGCAAGTTTCAGTTTCTTAGCCTGTAGTCAGATGAAAACTGAGTGACGCAACTGAAAATCAAACAGGGGTAGAGGAACCGTAAGCTACGAGGTATTCAAATCGTAAGTTGATCTTAACACAGATTTTATAGAAAAAATGGTACTCACTCATTCCACGCTGATGAACGTCACTTTTCTTCCGGTATCGAAACAAGATTTTCAAACAGAATTACAGCTTGTTAAAGACACAATTTCAGACACTGGACACCAATTTCCTAAAGGAGTAGTACTTCCCAGCAGAAAAAAAAACTTCGGAAAAAATCGCCTTTGCAGATTAGAAGATTTCCGATCTTTGCTAAATATTTCGAATCTACAGACAGTGTGCAGAGTAGAAGTCTTGTAATCCTGAAGGCGGTAGTTCATGTTTTGCTAGTTTTTCACTTTTATTTAATTTCGTGACTGTTTATCAAATAGAAATGTTAATTAACAAATACTGAATCATAACTTTCAGTAAAAATAACATATTTTTATTTTTAATTGCTATTCGTTTGAATATAAATTAAAACTTCATAAAGACAAACTAAATGTATTATTGTTGATAAAATTTTACTGTTCAATCTCATTGCGGTTAGTAATTAAAATTAAATGATGTTATGTTAAGTTATAAAATTACGATTCAGTATTTGTTGATTAATATTTCTATTTGATAATAAATACAGATTTTTTTCTAAAAGTTAAAGAAATTGCTATTGGTGAGAATCGAAGCAGCATCTTGACGGTTACAAGACTAATATGCTACGCGACTTTTTAGTCTTGTAGGCGCACTCAGCTCCTGGTGACACTATTAATAAATTCGAAATATTAAGTACTTCAGAACGTCCGTTAATCTTCAGATTTTCAAAGGCGATTATTTGGATTTTTTGAGAACTGGTTGTACTGCTGTAGGAAACTGATGTCCAGGATCTGACCTCCAAATCCTATAAGAACACCGAAGATGGTCAGACCGTTAAGCTTCTTCGTAACTTCATTCTACAGTGGAATAAGCAAAATTAAAATATGTCACATATATGTTACAAACCTAATGTTTGTGATACGAAAATAAATGGCCATGGTTGTGCCTCTGCATTTATATTTGAAGGAAAGTCATAAATTTGTTTACCATACGGCCACAAATGAGCTTAGCGAGTCATCTTTCACCGCTATACCAACAGCTTCACGTCTTCCACTTAAAAGGAAAAAAAAAAGAAAACTTGCACCTCATCACACCGAATTTTCATTTTACCGAGATCAATTTGCTAATATTTATGTGACATGTGCTAATTTTCCACATACTGCTTAGGAATGTCCTAATAATTAAACTAATCGTGGCAAAATGGTAAATTATGACACAGTTCAACTACACCGTGGCCTAATTTTATCTTCTTTTTAAATATGACAGCAGTCGAATCCAAAATTAATAAAATACAGGGTGGCCTAAGTCTATGACCAAGAACGTGCAACAATTGATATATTACGTGCAATATAAACGCTCAAAGTTTTTTTACAATGTTTTAAAATGTTCTACGTGTCCATTCTCCTCATAAGGTACACATGTGATCGGAATTCCAATTCCGCCCGTACCTATATCAGAAGTGACGGTAAGAATAGCTGCTGCAATACGGTGTCGCAAGTCTTCGAGGTTCTGTGATAGAGGTGGAACATAATTGCTATATGTGATGTAACCCACGGGGGTGAAACTCATATAGGGGCTTCCGGTAACACGATGTTAGTTCGCTGCCAGACCACTTGGAGCGCTGCAAGTTTATCAATCTATCATGTCGCTATTTTATTGGGTGATTTTTAGTCTTCCGTGTCTGTTTTCGTTTCGTAGTTAGCAAGAGCTGGTTTCACCACATTGTGCTTCTGATTACGACTTCTCGTGTATATTGCACTCTTTGCATTGCATTGTAAATATGTTGCTCGTATCCTTATTGAGTTCTGCTCGCATCCGTAATATTGGGTGGGGCAAATGATTCCATATTTGTTTTTGTTTGGTGTAAAACAGAAGCTTATTTCGTCACATGGTGTTTTGTCGACTTTCGTGTATTTATTACTGCTTACGAATCTGTGTGTTAACTGCTCGATTCAAATGCATGTCAATTATATTTCTTTTGTTCTACTTATCTGTCGGCCGGGGTGGTCGTGCGGTTCTAGGCGCTACAGTCCGGAACCGCGGGACTGCTACAGTCGCAGGTTCGAATCCTGCCTCGGGCATGGATGTGTGTCACGTCCCTAGGTTAGTTAGGTTTAAGTAGTTCTAAGTTCTAGGCGACTGATGACCTCAGAAGTTAAGTCGCATAGTGCTCAAGCCATTTGAACCATTTTTGAACTTTATCTTTGTTTGCATCCGTTATCGACACATCTCTCATTTAATGGGGAATTCCATGTCAGCAGATTTTGACAGTATTGGTAGTTGTGCCTTGAGTAATGTTGCTTCTTACTCACTGGAGTGCCATGCAGTTCACAGTGGCTTGCAGAGTATTGATGTAGATGTAGATGTTTTGCTTTGTAGTCTTGGTGGCCACAGCATTCTTCACTGCAACTGCTAAAAATGGACAGGTAATACGAACAGTACATTTCAGCAGAACTCAAATGAAAATTTCATTGGCGTCCATTAAAGGTGAGAGTACCAAAAACCGGATGGGAACGAACATAACATAGAATATGCGTAATAAGTTTACTATGCATTTAAATCGAGCAGTTCACACACGGACTTGTAAGCAGTAGGCTAACAAACAGACATGAGTCCACAGAACACCATGTGACGAAACCAACTTCTGTTTCGTATGAAATAAAAACAAATATGGAATCATTTACCCCTCCCAGTACGAAGGAGAGCTAAAATTAAGCAGAATATAACATATTTGCAATTCAGTTCAAAGAGTGTAACTGGCACAAGAAGGTCGTAATCAGAAACATAGTTTCCATTTGATTACAGCCAGACGGTCAAAATAGTAATTTCGGGTTTTACGCTTCACCGCCAGCCCCACCCATTAAGAACATATATGTAAAATATTGTCTCTACTATCGGTTTCTGTTTCCTTATCGCAACATAGTCTCGCACTGCTGATATTTTGGTATTCTGTGGCGTAGCGGACAAGAAAAGATTCCAAGGTGTCAAGTCCAGCGACCTTGGTGGCCATTCGAGAAGTCCAGACCAGCGGCCGCTACGTGGTCTATTCACCAACGTGACTACGTCTCATTCGCGTCATCTCGTACAAAACTGTGGAAATGTAGAGGGGCGCCATCTTGTTGAAAGATGAAATTCCTGCTGCTACTTGTATGGCATTTGCCACAACTGCAGCTTTTCGAAATAGATGATTCCACTGGCAGTTCTATCAGCGGAGAAGAACTGTCGCTAGACTGTGCTGTTGGACACGACACAAAACGTGTTAGCTTCCGACAGCTGCGTGCTACACAGAGCACTATTTTAGTTTAAAAAAAACCATTTGTATTTCTCCATCCCTAAAATTCAGTTCAGTCATTAATTTCATGTATGCACTTTTATAGTTTTAAATAGGAACATTATTTGGAATAAGTGAGTCATTGGGATACGTGTAGTTCTGGGAATGAAGAGAAAACATCTTGAAAAATGAGCCGAACGACCTGAAATAATAGTCATGAATTTATGATACATCCTTGTATATACATTTACATGCACATAATTTTGAACTAAATTCTGTACAGAGCATTACAATACCGTGGCGTAAACGATATTTGACGTAAGAATGTACACTTCGTGTACTTTTTGTTTTACGTTTTCTTTAAGGGATACAAAGATGTCAGTTGATTTAGTTATCCTTGAAAAGATTGCATGCAATTGTCCGTGAGCAAAGACGGGATTTCGTAAATACGATCCGGCTCTTTGAAGCGTTTGATCCTGCGACTTGTTTTAGTGATCGCAAATGCAATTATAATAGGCAGCTGTCTTCTCGGCAATCGAAAAGGCGTGTTTGGATCAGATGGTGTTAAGTTTATTCGTGGTATTACGTTTTCCCTGTGTCAATAAGTTGAGCATTAATAGTGAATTCATTGAGTTTTGTTACAACCACGCGTGCTCCACTGATTAAGCCCTGTTTAGCGTTCAGGTTTCTTATCATCATGACAGTAGCGTTTTTATTTAGTATAAGCTTATGTGGCGGTGATCCTGGGGGATTAATGAATGTAAGAATACTCATCGTTTCGTTTAGAAAAGTCAACTCGTACAACGGGCAGAGATAATGGACCACCGCTGTGGTCACGGTTATTATCTGTGACAACGCTATATACAAATTGTCCCGTTAATAAGTACTTTAAAACAAATAAAATGATATAACATAAAAGGGAAGCTGTTATTCCTGATTAATAACTTAGCTTAGTAAAATAAAGGCTTGAATCTGAGTCCTTTTAGCTATATTGTTTAAGTCTTTTTATATTAAAATTTTGTACAAACAATAAGTTTTACCGAAAAATCGGTATGCAGCGTAAGAACTGGCTAAAAATCCTTTCTAACGATACCTCATTCATCGCTGCTAGTATGTATTGAGAAAAAGGGATGTTAACTTGAGAAATAATATATATGACAAGGCAGTTGCAACTACAGAATAGTTCTTGGTTTTTTAAATCTAGAGAAAACATGGGTTTATAAAATGGAGTATCTACTTTCTAACCGTAAATGACGTTACTTTGGTGTCATCTAATATCACTCTCCGACGCTGACTTTATCTGCAGCTGCAACAGTAAACTGTCCTCTGATAGCGACCTAAGAAGCCGACGGCCAATAAAAATTCTTGCAGGAGGTAATAAGGAAATGCTTTCCCCTCTATGGAAACGTTTATCGTTGACAGTAGGTCATCTCTGAGCTTATGGCTGTGTTGGACATATACAATGATTCAGCTTCTGATAACATCTGCGGATAAGCAAGAAAGGAGTGACACGGCTACGAGTTCATTAGAAACAAAGCAGAAGCTCGGATAGAGAAAGGATAGTGAAGTACATCAGCCGTACCCTTTTAAAAGAACCATCCCGGCATTTATTTTAAGCGATTTAGGAAAGTCACAGAAAACCTAAATGGCCGAACGGGAATTTGAACCTTCGTCCTCCCGTACACGAATCCAAGGTCCTCACTCAGAGTCTTACGTATAGGCGTCAAACACACTGGAATCAAATGGCAATGCTGCAGGAAGGGCTTCAGCCTATTCTAAACGCGGAAGAAAATATCAGCCACTGAAGATCGATGGAAGTTCACTGTCCCCGAAGAATTGATTTCGTCGAGAAACTTGTAGGTGGACCTACAGTTGGTGTTGTGACGCGTGGTTGCACTGCGGAAATTCCAGTATTGAGCGATGACACTTTTGTATTCTTATGCCTGCTCACGCAACAAGTAGGCCATTCACAGCTGCACTTGAAGTTACTGTCTGGTTCAGGCCATGGACTTAGTTGGACGAGGAAGTACAGGGAACTACTAAATACGTTTCTTGCCAAGGTATTTAGTCACCTAAGAGCATGGAATTACAGCAGCTTGTAAGACGGTTAGAATGCCTGGCTTCTAGGCTGTGTTCATTGCAAACGGAATACTACCACTATTGGGCAAGGATGGATAGTGAACCGCTTATGTCCTCCTTTGAAAGGAAACATATTTGCCTAAAATGATTAACAAAAGCCACAGAACATAGGTTGAGATTTAAATCACACACCTCGTTTGTTTTTGTCTCGAATAACTGCAAGTGGCCAGCTAAGTTAATTTTCCATTTGACGAGTAATTACCGTTAAAATTATCAATTTATCAGCCGCAACTGAGCAATTTGATACTTCTTTTAGACTCCCACTTTTCATCTGTGTTCATTACACTGTCAACCCAAGTCGTAGCATAAAATGTATGGAAAATGGCATTATTGACTAGTAGACCCCATTTTGGGTGTTGCGCTCGCATGAAGCGTCTCTCTATTTGACGCCACTTCGGAGACTTGCGCTTATTTGGGATGAAGATGAAGTGAAATAATTAGGTACAAAAACACCCAACCTGTAAACGAAGGAAATCTGTGACCTTACTGGGAAACGAACCCGGGTCCCTGCGATCTAGAGACAGACACTAACCATTAGACCGCAGTCTGAGGACACGCCGATTATAATAAGTTTTTTGTCAGACATTATGCTAAACACTGCAGCGGACAGTCAACCTTTGCTCTTGACGACTGATGAAAAATGTGTTAAGTAGGTACACATGTATGTGACAGTGCTACAATTAAAAATAATTATGTGTTTAACATCAGAGAACCTTCCTTTAACTTGATGTAATGTAAATCCGTGACTTTAAAAAGGGGCGTTTGACCAAAACTAATTGTTTCTAAAAAAAATACCTATATCAGCTTTTGATGGTTCCATCATGCCGTTCTTTAATTTCACTGAAGCTGTGCAGCAATGTTTATAGAAATTAACACTAGATGGTTGTGCAGATGAAAAGACTAGATTTTGGTTTTCTTCCCGCTGGACAACAATTTCTTTAGACAAAGTATGTATAAGTTTGTATAGAGGCTTTTCCTGTTCCTTTCACTGAACAGCGTAATTCAGTCAATGGTTATATCAGAAATGTACTGCATTAAATCCTAACGGTTGGATTTATTTAAATGGAACAATGTTGGTGTCCGAATCCTGCTTCTAGTGCGCTGGATCCACATTGTGTTTCTGCAACCTCCTTCTGTCAATTGAGGTGAATGACAGAGTGAGGACATCCTTATCGATCAATGACAATACTGAATAGTACTTAATAATAAAGTATTTACAAGATGAGGATATTACCTGTGATTTCTATTGTTTGCCTATTATATCTCCTGTCTTAATGTTTGTATTAACTTGCAGTTCTCCAGCTTGAAATGCTCTAAATAACTTTGTAGACTAGACTCCACTCTACACAATACCGAAGGCAGAGAGTGCCGCGATTTAGTACGCTCGCCATCCTTATAGAAGCCGGCCTAACAAGTAATATACAGTAAATCCATACATATTACAGAAATTTATGTATGTATGTTTGTAAGTATGTTGCATATCTCCTCCTAAACCACTAGACTGATCTCAACCAGACGTGGTACTCATATCCCTTACTGTCTGACAACAATCGCTGTCGGTGTAGGAACCACCTTCCTATCGTAGTTCAGGAGATATAACGTCATAAATAATGAGAAGCGTGAAAAACAGCATCGACGTGCATGACTTTTAAATTTATTACTCCTGTGTTACTGACTCTATTCGCAATAAATTTCGCAGACAGTATTCACTTATATCGCTAAATATATCTACAAAATTATATCATGGTACCACACGCAGTTCAAGAGATAAGACGTTGTAAACACTTTGATGCGTCAAAACTGCCTCATTGTTCATGATGTTTAAATTTATTATTTCCTTGCTACTATCTCTAATAGAAACACTTTTTGCAGACAGTGTCCGCATATGCCGCTGAATGCACCTACAGAATTATATCATTGTACGGCACAGAGATAAGGAGATATGACGCATAAACACTGAGATACGTGAAAAATTGCTGCATCATGCATGACATTTAAATATATTATTTCCTTGATACTATTTCTATTCGCAACGTCTTTCGCAGGAGGTACTCCACATATGCCTCTGAACGTACCTACACAGATATATCGTACTACAACTCATAGTTCAAGAGATATGACGTCATAAACACTGAGATGAGCGAAAAGATGCCGTACCAACATGAAGTTTTAATCCATACATTCTTTACTATTAAAACACTCCTACAGTAGAGTCAACTGACGGATTTCAAATGCGGAGCGGGAACGGCTGTAGGCGAAAACAATAGCAGTTTACAGTGCTATACAGGCGCATCGCCATATAGTTGTTGTTGTGGTCTTCAGTCCAGAGACTGGTTTGTTGCACCTCTCCATGCTACTCTATCCTGTGCAAGCTTCTTCATCTCCCACTACTACTGCAACCTACATCCTACTGAATATCTCTTGGTCTCCCTCTACGATTTTTACCCTCCAAGCTGCCCTCCAGCGCTAAATTGGTAATCCCTTGATTGCTCAGAACATGTCCTACCAACCGATCCCTTCTTCTGGTCAAGTTGTGCCACAAACTCCTCTTCTCTCCAATTCTATTCAATATCTCCTCATTAGTTATGTGATCTACCCATCTAATCTTCAGCATTCTTCTGTAGCATCACATTTCGAAAGCTTCTATTCTCTTCTTGTTCAAACTATTTATCGTCCATATTTCACTTCCATACATGGCTACACTCCATACAAATACTTCCAGAAAAGTCCTCCTGACACTTAAATCTAAACTCGATATTAACAAATTTCACTTCTTCAGACACGCTTTCCTTGCCATTGCCAGTCTACATTTTATATCCTCTCTACTTCGACCATCATCAGTTATTTTGCTCCCCAAATAGCAAAACTCCTTTACTACTTTAAGTGTCTCATTTCCTAATCTAATTCCCTCAGTATCATCCGACTTAATTCGATTACATTCTATTATCCTTGTTTTGCTTTTGTTGATTTTCATCTTATATCCTCCTTTCAAGACACTGTCCACTCCGTTCAGGTGCTCTTCCAAGCCCTTTGCTGTCTCTGACAGGCGAACCTCAAAGTTTTTATTTCTTGCCATAGAGATGTTTACAAAATCGCGTTGTAGGCACGATAAGCAGCTGCGCCTAGCGAACAAAAACTGCACGTTTCTAATAGAAAAGTGGCAAAATGAATACCCGGGCAATGCCGGGTTTGTCAGCTTGTATTTGATAAAGAGATACATTTGCATTGATGAAACGACCGTTGGATCCATAACGTCGTCTCAAGCTTCGTGTTGCATTATTTGTTTTTCTTTCATTGCCTTTGTAGCGATCAGTGTTGATGGATTGCTCTTGTCTGCGCGACGTAAGGAATCTAGCCAGGAATATCTGTCATGAACTTTTGCATCTGATGTAGTACCTTGTTTCACTAGATAGACAAATTCGTTTTCTAAGAGAATAATCCCTCGGGATTGGTCTTCTGTTTCCTGTGTCAAGTGGTATGCGTACGTAGAAGCTTCAACGTATCCGCGAGGCTAGCTGCAATAGAGAGCTGACAGAGTGGACTAACTGTTCAACAACCCGCTGACCCGCACATTGCCTGCTGACTCGCACATTGCGGCTTTCTCCTCAGCTCCTCTTTTTGTCTTCTCTAGATCTGCCTGCTTCCGTCGAGAATTCTCTGCTTCCAGTTTCTCGAGCCGATGACGAGCTTTTCGTGCCCTCAGCACAGCAACAGCTATCAGTAATGACTTCCGGAACCTATTCTAGATAAAGTAGATGTAGAAGCACACCTCTCCTTCATTTGTTATCGTTCCGTAATGTTTACATATCGTCTCTGTACAAGCCAATTAATCTTCTTACGCATTCTAATGAGTCTCTGCCCGCAACGCTCTTTCCCTGCTTAACGCTAGTTTCTCCTTTCAGACGCAGGGGTTCCACTATCCTGGCTCTTCTTCTTGTACATATTTGGGGATGGGAAGGGGGGAGGGGGAGGGAGGTGAGTGTGTTCTCGTCCACTTATTTTTTCTCATCCGTTTAAGAGCTGTTCCTTTCTTTCTTTATCTCTACACATGATTTTTAACGTGTTTCAATTCTTTTGCTAATCCGTTGTTTTGTGGCAATATGAATTCATTTCTTGTAGTTCTCTCAACTCACATTTTTTCCATATTCATACTTTACCTCCCATGCAATATTATGTCCCATAGCTATGTCTATTGAAATTTCCTTACGAAAGTCATATCAACATTTTAAGCCAGTAAACCTTGACTTGTTAAAGTGTGGATTCTGCCTTTGCACCAATCTACTCCTGTGGACTTTGGTTCCTTTGAGCATCTTTTGCAATCTTCTTTTTTTTTTTTTAAAGGAGTATTCTTTCAGTACTTCAACTAAGTCTTCTGAAATTCTGACGTGTAGCAAATAGTTATTCTCCTTTCTGCTACCTTTCATCTCTTCTGGTCTCGCTCTGCTTATACTCATATCAACCTGTATGCTAAGCAGACTGTTCATTTTATTCAGTAGTACTTCCTCACTCTTTATTTTTTCGGCTCGGAGGTTAATACAATTTCTGAAACTTGTCATTAGCATCTGTTATGTTAACATATGTTAACATATGGCACACCACAGAAAAAGCTTGTAGTTGGAATTCGCCTAGGTGGCAGCAAAACAGCGGTTGCTTCAAGATGCTGAATGGTACCGAAGGTGAACTGAGAAAAATGAACACCCAGTTTAATGCTCCGTAGTCGTCTCGATTCTAGAGCAACAGAAAAGGGGCGCTAGCGCAGCAGAGAGACCGAGGGAAGAAAATCAGCTGTGGCCTTTCTACACGAACTATTCCATCATTCGCATAAAGTGATTTAGGGAAAGCAAAGAACTGAACCCGTTTCCTTAACTCCAGAGCCACCTCGTTCGATAAAGTATGTAGGTGGATGGATGTCCCAGGACGTATGGTCAGTATTCAGGAATATGCCAGGAACGATCATTCGAAACAAAATAGTGTAGTAAACATACGTTCTGAAATGTACATCTTCAGAGCTGTGAGCACTTCTTTATCTTCGATACAGTGAAGCGAATCTCATCCAATACAAGTTCTTTGCTTTCCATATTTTGAGAGAAGGTAGTATAGACTGAAACGAGAAAAAAATTGTCTAGTAAAGAAGGACTCTGAAATGCGTATCTTAAGAGTTATGAGCACTTGTTCGGTACATGTGATGTGTTCAACAGTAGTGAAGGTGAACAAGTGCTCTAGCTCTTCAGGTATGGACTTTGGAGTCAATTTTTAGCGGACTTTTTCCTTGTTTTGATCCATACTGCCCACTCACAAAACATGAAAAGCAAAGAGCTTGCAATAGCAGAGATTTATTTCACAGTATTGAAGAAGAAGAAGTGCTCATTGGTCTTAAGGTGTCATTTTAGAGGCCATGTTTACTGGACTTTTTTTTATTTCGAATGATCGCTGCTGTCACATCCCCGAATATTGACCATTCTTCCTGAGACACCCTATGTAAGAAAACGAGTGATCGCGGTCTCCTGGTGTAGGGATGGGTAAAACGGACCAGTTAAAACCGATACAGGTATTTTAATTCTGAATAACTGGAATTTTTCGGTAGTTGTTTGGTCTCTGTTACAACAGGTGTTTTTTTTTTTATTTTTTACTAGTAACCACTTGGAAACCGAAATATCAACTGGCCATAGTAGAAGTGCTAAAATTTTTGTTTTTAAATTAGATTCGTAAAATTTCAGTTGTTTTCAAATATTGCGTTATTATAAAAAATAGGAAAAGCTACCAGTGCTATTTTAGTAGCAACTGCGACAGAAACGATCAAGAAACACGTGGCATAAGAATTGGTACAGCACTGCTGAGAGAATGATGTACCTGTTACCATGTGGCGTGGCGTACTGGAATTCTGAATTGCTTCTATGTCCTCCCTCAATCCTACCTGATAGGGATCCCAAACGCTCGAGCAGTACTCAAGAATATGTCGTATTAGTGTTTTATAAGCGGTGTCCTTTACAGATGAACCACATCTTCCCAAAATTCTACCAATGAACCGAAGACGACTATCCGCCTTCCTCACAATTACCATTACAGAAAAAGTCAAAAGCAGCTTTTCTATTGCCTGTCTTGTATGGTTTTATCTGCTTTTAGCCCTTTAAAAGGACAAATTAACACGAAAGATAGAGTTCTCCAACCTAAGTTTTCACCCTTTAGCAGTGACTATTTCTAATCCCCAAACAGTTGTATGATTCTCGATTACAACATGATTTTTCGGCAGAGTTTCAAAAATTTGAATGAAGAGGAGAATACTAGTATTTTTTTGTAGTATTCAATCATTTATCACTTTTAGAGGTAGCTAGCGAACGGTGGACGGACTAGGTTTTCTTTTATTAGTCTATTTAATTTGATATTTTGATTCTGTGTATCTTAAAACTGAATGAGTCAAAATTTTTCAGTTGTTGTTTGATTTCTCCGTTTATTACAGGAAATAATAGGATTTAAAAAACCGAAAATCGGTTATATTGAGCGGTTTTAACATTCGGGTTAACCTGGAGTTAAAAAAAAGAAAAACAGTATAACTGAAAACCGGTTGTTTCAGCGATAACCGTCATCCCTATCCTGGTGGTGTTGCTACGTGTCGTTTGATGCATCTCAGTTTGTTGCTTCTGAAATTTCTGCGAGTATGTCCGTCGCGCTGCAGGCGGTTTCGGCGCGGTGTGGTGGCAACATTGAAGCGGCGCGGCTGCGGCCGGGGCCGGCGCGAGCGAGGAGCCGAACCGAAGCCGCGGCGGCGCCAGCGACCGCTCGCCGACCTGGCTTCTCTTGCGACTCGCGAGATTAGTCTTCTGTCCGGCTCGCGGCAGTGCACTACACCGAAGCACGGCGAGAGCATGGCGGCGGCTGAAGACGGGCCTAGGGGGGGTGCGCAGCTGGAGGCCGTGCTCGTCGGCGATCGACAGCCCGACGGCGACGGTGAGTGTTCCCCATCCGTCGTCCAGAGCGACAACAGTTGGAGGGAGGGGCAATGACCTTGTAGGGTCGCGCCGTAGCTCGAAGCTCGCCAAACGACCCGTCCGGCGGCGCGACTGCCGAGGGAATTTAATCGCGAGCGGAAAACCATTCGATGCAAATGCCGGCGCTCTTATCGTGGGATGATGCATTTCTCGCCACACATTTGTTTACATCTACATGCTGCTGCCCAGCTTTTTTTTATAACCACATATATGGCATAACAGCTAACCTTTTGTTCTCAAACACGCGATGTTATGGCATTATCATTTACAGCTAATTCATTAACTTCTCGTGGTCGGGGTTCACAGTCATGCACAATTTTTTAAAGAACAACATGACTCATAAAATTATTTATTTCACTATTGCAATTTCGGTGCTTAGGCCGTTTTCAATTGATATTGCAAAAGCCAAAGTAATACTATGATGAAGCACAGCTTGTGCTGGTATATACAGAACTACACAGACATGACATTTAGACAGTTCTTCATTTAAAAAATGACGGCTAACCTTTTATTCTCAAACACACGATGGGAATTATCTTTAACAGCTAACTAATTAACTTCTCATGGTCGGGGTTCACAATCATGGAGAATTTTGTAAAGGACATCATATTCGCCAATGGCTATAGAAATTATTTATTGCACTATTCCAATTTCTGCCTTTGAGCCGCTTTCAAGTGATATTGCAAAAGCTAAAATAATATTAAGATGAAGCACAGAGGCCGGCCGTTGTGGCCGAGCGGTTCTAGGCGCTTCTGTTCGGAACCGCGCTGTTGCTACGGTCGCAGGTTCGAATCCAGCCTCGGACATGGATGTGTGTGATGTCCTTAGGTTAGTTAGGTTTAAGTAGTTCTAAGTCTAGAGGACTGATGACCTCGGATGTTAAGTCCCATAGTGCTCAGAGCCATTTGAACCATTTTTTTAAGCACATGTACACTGTTGTACATGAAAACAATGGTGGTAACAACATGTCATTTACATTTTTCTTCAGCACATGTAAGGCTTTAAAATCCTCTGATGTGTATACACGTCGACATCAAAAGTACACCTTTTCGGTGTAGAAATACAATAACCTCAGACAAGCGTGCGTCGTGAAATGATGTAAACTACACGAAATGTTAGCAATGTTAACATCGTTCACGTAAATCGTTACAAATCGATATTCTAGCACCTGTTTACATCGATATGTAACGATTTAGGTGAACGATGTTCACATTGGTAACATTTCGTGTGATTTACATCATTTCACGATGTACAGAGCTTTACAATCGTCTGACGTTACTGTTATCTCGGTGCGCACAGATAGCTGAGTGGTCAGCGTGACGGATTGGCGTCCTCCGATCCCGGGTTCGATTCCCTGCTGGGTCGGGGATTTCTCCGCTTAGGGACTGGGTGTTGTGTTGTCTTCATCATCATTTCATCCTCATCCGGCGCACAGGTCTCCCAATGTGGCATCGTATGTAACAAGACCTGCACCAAGGCGGCCGGACTTGCCCCGTAAGGGGCCTCCCGGCCAATGACGCCAAACGCTCATTTCAATTACGCTGGAAAGGTGTACTTTTGACGATGACATGGATACATGTCAGAGGATTTTAAAGGCTAACATGTGCTGAAGCAAAATGTGGTATATTATTGCCACAATTTTTTAAATGTACAGTTACCTACATGACATGTTTGTGTAGTTCTGTATATACCAGTACACTCTGTGATTCATGTTTGTATTATTTTACGTTTTGTAGTACCACATGAAAATGGCCCAAAGGCCGAAATTGAAATAGTGAAATAAATAATTTCTACAGGCAACGGCGAATATGATGTCCTTTAAAAAGTGCAGCTAACTATTTGTGTATGGCGATGCAGAATACAAAGGACAGAAGAAACTGCTTTTAACGTTTCCCAATCCCTACCGTGGTGGTTAGGTGGTAAGAAATGGTTCAAATGGCTCTGAAAACTATAGACTCAACTGCTGTGGTCATTAGTCCCCTAGAACTTAGAACTACTTAAACCAAACTAACCTAAGGACATCACACACATCCATGCCCGAGGCAGGATTCGAACCTGCGACCGTAGCAGTCGCAAGGTTCCGGACTGCGTGCCTAGAACCGCGAGACCACCGCGGCCGGCTAAGTGGTAAGACAATGAACTCTTATTCGAAGGTACATGGGTTGAAATCGACGTCAGGCTCTCCAGGTTTGGTTATGACGATAGTTCCCCTAAATCACTTAAGGGAAATGGCGGGGTGGTTCCTTTGAAAAGGACACGGCCGATTTACTTCTCCAACTTATCTCTATCCCAGCTTGCGTCCCATGTCTAATAATGACCTCGTCGACAGAACGTTAAATACTAATTTTCCTTCATGTTTTCCTTCCCTCCTTTTCTTAAATTTACCTTCTGCTCGGCTCGACTGTGTCCGAATAACAGCAAGTTGTAGATCTAAACAAAGAAGCGAAACCTTTCTTACGTACTGTCTTCGTTCTGGAGATTGCGACTTCCACATTCATAAAGGTGACGATACGTTTTTGTCGATGGACAAGGCAGGCCGAAATTTTTGTACTTAACACACTCCTCGTGCGTTCAGTTATTCTAGTGCAGTAGCCACTCTAGGTACAAGTACATTTCATGTGAATAGATGGCTAGTGGTAATTATTTATTTTGATGCCGCTTGGCGCAGTGCTGTGAGATGCTTGTAAATATGAGCCATAGTCCCGTTGTGTTGAGTATGCAAACTCTGAGACTTCACAATAATTTGCCGTCTACTCTTCACCTTCATCTTCTATTCCAAACGAAAAAAAAAATACTTTCCAACTATGACGGACACAGTGTCCTACAACAAAGAAAGACTAAAATACACAGTACCTCCTGCGGCGTATCTGTTAACATATCATTCGTAACAGTAACATTTTGAATACTTTCATGCTTACTGACACGCTGCATTTCGAACACCAGACTAGCAGACAGTCTGACCAGACCTGTGGTAATGGGGAATTAGCTCTACCATATATTGTTCTATATTATTCTTTGACTGTTCCCTCATTTGTAACCTAATTGTTGTGTTGTGCATTGAGCCTACTTTTGTCTAAACATGTGCCCCTGTAAGGAAATATAATTAAACGCGATTCAGCATTTAAAAAAAGAGATTTCTGCTATAAGGGGTGTGGGATGTTTCTTAGCTAGCAAGATTGGAAACTTCAGTGCAGTACAGTGAAGCGCCATTGAAACTGTTATAGGCATGTATATTCAGAGAAATGTAAACAGATAGAATATGGCGTTGCGGTCAGTAAGGCCTATATAAGACAACAAATGTCTGGCGAAGTTATTATATCCATTACTGCTGCGACAATGATAGGTTATGATTTAAGTGAGTCTGAACGTGTTGTTACAGTCGGCGCACAAGCGATGGGACACAGTATCTCCGAGGTAGCGATGAAGTGGGGATTTTCCCGTACGACCCTTTCATGAGTGTACCGTGAATGCCAGGAATCGTGTCTCCGACATCGCTGCGGCCGGAAAAAGATCCTGCAACATCGGGACCAACGGCAGTTGAAGAGAATCGTTCAACAGGACAGAAGTGCTAACCTTCCGCAAATTGCTGCAGATTTCAGTGCTGGGTCATCAACAAGAGTTAGCGTGCGAACCATTCAACGAAACATCATCGATATGGGCTTTCGGAGCCGAAGGCCCACTCCTATACCCTTGATGACTGCACGACAGAAGGCTTTACGCCTCGCCTGGACTCGTCAACACAGACATTGGACTATTGATGACTGGAACATGTTGCCTGATCGGATGAGTCTCATTTCAAATTACATCGAACTGATGGACGTGTACGGGTATGGAGAGAACCTCATGAATCCATGGACGCTGCATGTCAGCAGGGGACTGTTCAAGCTGGTGGAGGCTCTGTAATGATGTGGGACATGTGCAGTTGAAGTGATATGGGAGTCGTGATATGTCTAGATACGACTCTGACAGATGACACGTACGTAACCATCCTGTCTGATCACCTGAATCCATTCATGTCTATTGTGCATTCCGATGGACTTGGGCAATTCCAGCAGGACAATGCGACACCCCACACGTCCAGTATTGCTACAGAGTGGCTCAAGGAACACTCTTCTGAATTTAAACATATCCGCTGGCCACCAAACTCCTCATATATAAATATTATTGAGTATATCTGAGATGCCTTACAACGTGCTGTTCAGAAGAGATCTCTAACCCCTCGTACTCTTACGGACTTATGGACAGCCCTGCAAGATTCATGCTGTCAATTCCCTCCAGCACTACTTCAGACATTAGTCGAGTCCATGCCACGTTATGTTGTGGCACTTCTGCGTGCTCGCGGGGGCCCTACACGATATTAGGCAGGTGTACCAGTTTCTTTGGCTCTTCAGTGTAAATTGTTCTAGATGTCCATAGGAAAGGAAGAACGTACACTAATGAATTCACTCCGGGCGCAAAGACAGCGTATGTAATATTTAGTGTATGCAGCAGACTGAGTACTGTGGTATCATTTTTGTTCGCAGACAAAACAATTATTCTCTTTTTTGTTTTACTTACTTCAGTTCGTACTAACCTACCATTATCAAAACAAAGATGAGTCACAACTATAGTTACTGTTTTCATAAACATACGATATAACAGAAATAAGTCTGTACAAGTAAATCTGTGTATGTGTGTGTGTGTGTGTGTGTGTGTGTGTGAGAGAGAGAGAGAGAGAGAGAGAGAGAGAGAGAGAGAGAGAGAGGGAGAGGGAGGGGGAGAGGGGGAGAGAGAGGGGGAGAGGGGGAGAGAGAGGGAGAGGGGGAGAGAGAGGGAGGGAGAGAGGGGGAGTGAGAGGGAGAGGGAGAGAGAGAATTCCTAAAGGATCAAACTGCTGAGGTCATCGGTCCCTACTTAAACTAACTTATGCTAACAACAACAACAACAACAACAAACACACACACACACACACACACACACACACACACACACACACACACACACACACACATACACACACTCGCCCATGCCCGGACTCGAACCTCTGGCGGGAGGGGTACAAGTATCTGAGGAAAAACCTATGGCTCTAGTCTACACTTACGAAAAATATTAATATTACTAAAAACAGAAAGAGGAATGCAAATATGAAACGAAATACATATGCTGTATAGGCGTCAGACTCGGGATAAATATAGTCTTGTATTTACTGTCCGAAAGAACGTTTAGTACAAAAAATAGCTTGCTTTCTTCACACACGATATTTAGTAAATACTGGTTGCAACTGGTGTGGCTGGTTGGCTACGAACAAGTGGGTGAACGTCGCTCTCCCAAAGGTCCGGAGATCCTTCCTCATTCGGTTCCCTCCTTTCACTTCTGACAATAATTTTTATATGTGAAGAGTATCAAGCATTTAAACGGCAGAGCTCCCTGCAACTGGGCAGGTAGGCCAGTAAACCAGTTCTAAGGTCAGAACGAAAGTGCATCCACCTCCAATAGAAACCTGCCAAGTAAAATACCGCGGTGTCCAAATCAATTCCTCATCGAGAACTTTCTGGTACAGGTGAAAACATCGATTCTGTTTTCCTAGATTTCTGAAAGGCATCCCAAGCTCAACGGCGATCTCGACTGATAGTCAGAGATAAGACGATATGGATTATCTTCCCAAATCTGTGATAAGCCCGAGAAATTTCTTTGATGACAGAACCCAATACATTGTATTGAAGGGAAAATATTCACTCTGTTGTCTACAGGAAAGAATATTAATGAAGGAAATGAATTACGCATTCAGTTTGCGATCATTCTGCACTTCAATGAACAGTTTCATTTTAGGTCGCTCAAGGACTTTTTTATTTATTGCATGTTCCGCCACATCTATCTTTAGACACAGAGCACAAAATCGTATACAAAAACTTCTGTCAGGTACGTGAACTTTGTACAAACGACTCAGTGTTATTTAGTGATGACAGACGTGCCGAAATATTAAATGAAATAAGGAAAAAAATCTCTTGAGCCATCTAAAAAGAACACATTCATTGAAGTACAGGAATGTACAGTCGCTGGACAATCGCAAGGAATTGTTGAACGACTTAAGACAGTTTTTACCCTAAGTAAACTAAATGTTAACTTTCTTTAAATTTGAATAAACGTCAGATAACATTTTTAACAATCGGAAAGAACTCAATATTATAAGATTAGAGAAAAACGTCTGCAGCACCTGATATATTTTAAATATCAGTTGTATTGGGACAGTGATATTAAATGGAACGAAAGCCTGATGTAAGTGGGGAAAAAGAATATAAGGCTTTAATCTGTAGGGGTGGTACTGCGAAAGTTCCGTTCATCTTTAAAGGAAACTGCATCCATTGTGCTTGTGTAATCTATAATAGAGTACCAGAGTTTGCAATTCTTGGCAAGAATGAATTGTTTCTTTTTCCTTTTGAAAGACAGGTAACGATATTGTATGAATGCAGAGTCTCGCGGCGATAACATTGAGTAAAATGTTCTCGGGTTTCCAACCGCGTCAATTGGTTAAAACTACACGAGCTCTCGGCCAAGCACTCCTTGGCCATTGTCAAGTGTTATCATTGCCAGTGGGCTGTTGGTGTGTCCTTATATACGCTAGCTGCCGGCTGTGACGTCACTGGTGCCCGTGGCATTGCCATATATGGGCATGTTTTGAGTCGGCGTTCGATGTGCCCTCTTCAACCGCGCGATCGCTGGATCCCACGCAGCGCTGAGCTGTAAGCCACCGTCTCTATTCAGGGTATTTGTGGTAATTTTTATTTTAATAGCTTCCTGTATTAAACTGTCCCAGAAGCCGTTTGTGCGAGCCACGACAGAGGTATGATCAAATTTTATGTGGTGACCGTTTTCTAATGCATGCTCAGCTAACGCAGATTTCTCTGGATGGCGTAGGCGTTAATACCTCTCATGTTCTTTCCTGCGTTGTTCCACAGTGCGCACGGTTTGTCCCATGTACTTCTGGCCACACTCACAAGGTATTTCGTAGACTCCAGGTGTCCTGAGACCTACTGCGTCTTTAACTGGTCTCAGTAATGGACGGATTTTCGTTGGAGGCCTGAAGATCGATTTGATCTTGTGTCTTTGGCCGAAAGCTCGTGTAGTTTTAACCAATTGACGCGGTTGGAAACCCGAGAACATTTTATTCAGGTAACGATATATTTAAGCTACTCTGCTGGGTAAATTCTCAGAACCGGCGTCCGAGGAAGACGGCATTAGTTCTGTTGCCTTTACAGGATATTTTGCGTAGGAGTAAAGAGAATAAAATAAAAGTGTTTAGAGCACGTACTGAGGCATTTGGATACCATTTGTCCCTCGCTCAGTTTGCGGACGGAAGACTGAATGTCGCTAACGTTAGTACGAAGTATGCACCCCCACGCGCTGTAAAGTGATTTGCGACTATATGTGTTGGGGCACATGATGGATCGACCACGCAGGTGTGTATCAAGGCATGTGAAAAAAACGTGTTCCGCGCGAGTAATGAGTTGAATACTTCCCAGGGAATGGTATAACATGGGTATTTAAATCGAAGTTTGAGGAAACATGCCGTCACTCACTACTGTGACTGATGCGCAGATCGTTCATCGTACAGTCCTGGAAGACTGCCGCTAGGTCTGATAGCATACCTCAAAGCGGAGGAGCACGTGTGTGGTTCTACACATGATCAAATTATGTATAAATGAGTCATTTCATTGAAATGGCGAGTACCTTGATCCATAACGGACTCATATAGGTGCTAAGCGACAAGACAAGACTGTGTAATCCACTGCGTGGCGATCTAACATTCCCATCTCAGTGTTTCAAGAATGCAATTTTCATGTGCACCAGGCGAAAATAGTGACGGTATGAAATCTGTACGTTCAGAAGCGAATAATGATTGACTGGTGCACGGGTTTCCAACCCGATGGAGAATCTCTGGGGCCACGTAATGACGTCCGAAGAGTTGTTGTTGTTGATGATGATGATGACGATGATGATGATGATGATGATGATGATGATGACGATGCAGTCGTCACTCTGCAGAATGCTACTGCAGCTCTTCACGCTGGTCTATTCTATGCAATCCTCCACCTCTATATAATTAGTGCAACCTAGAACCATCTGAACCTGCTTACTATAGTCAAGCTTTGGTCTCATTACAATTTTTGCCTCCTGTACTTTTCCCCATTTCCATGTTGACGATTCCTTGATGTCTCAGTAACTGTCCTGTCAGCCGAGTCCTTTTTTTAGTCAGCTTGTGTCATAAGTTTCTTTTCTCTTTAATTCGATTCAGTACTATCTCATTAGTTACTCTGTCTAGCCATCTAATATTCATTTGTAGCAGCAGGATTCAGAAGCTTCTATTCTCTTCTTGTCTGAACTGTTTACTGTCCACGGTTCACATCCACACAAGGATACTCTCCAGACACCTTCAGAAGAGACTTCTTAACACTTAACTTTATGCTCAGTGTTAACAAGTTTCTGTTTTTCAGAAATGCTCTTCACACTAAAATGTTTTCAATGGTGCCAGTCTGCATTTTATATCCTCACTATTGCGACTATCGTCAGTTATCGTAGTCCCCAAATGTCAAAATGCTTCTATGACTTTTTAGTGCGTCATTTCCTAATTCCAGTCCCTCAGAGTCGACTGATTTAATTCGATAATATTCCCTTACCTTTGATTTATTTTTGTTGATGTTCACCTTACAACCTCTTTTCGAGACGTTGTGCATTTCTTTCAACTCATGTACCACGTCCATTCTCATCTCTGAGAGAACTGCATCTCATCGGCAGATCTCAAAGTGGTCGTTTCTACTCATTGAATTTCGATACCCTTTTGAAATGTCTCATTCTTTTCCTTTTCTTTTTGCTCAACGTACAGATTGAACAACGTCGGGAATAGGCTACGACCATTTCTCACTCTCGTCTCAACTGCTGCTTCGCTTTCGTGTCCTCAGTCTCTTAATCAGAATTTACTTCGTGCCGTTCCGAGATGCCAACGCATCGCAGCAGTGGGGTGCGCAGCTGTAGCAGCCGCTGGGCACCTGTTTTCGTCTACTAGCCACACTCGTCCAACATAATGATCGTTAGTCTCTTCGCGCACCAAGGACGCTAAGTTTTGAACGAGGCGATCACTTCTCCGTGCACGAAGGGTCTGTGTGATCCACACTGAGGTTACAAAAGTCATGGCATGGCAATATGCAGATATACAAATGGCGGTAGCATCGCGTATACAAGGTATAAAAAAACCAATGCATTGACGGATTTGTCGTTTGTGCTCTGGTGATTCACGTGACAGGTTTCCGGCGTGATTATGGCCGCACAGCGGGAATTAACAGACTTTGAACACAGAGAGAGAGTTGGAGCTAGACGCATAGGCCATTCCATTCCGAAAATCCATAGGGAATTAGATATTCCGAGACACACAGTGTCAAGAGTGTGCGGAGAATACCATGTTTAAGGTATTACTTTTCACCACAAGCAACACAGTGGTCGACGGCCTTCACTTGACGACCAAATGCAGCGGCGTTTGCTTAGTGTTGTTAGTGCTAACAGACAAGCAACACTACATGAAATAACATCAGAAATCGATGTGGGACGTACGATGAACGTATCCGATAGGACAGAACGGCGAAATCAATGGCTATGGCGGGCCGGCCGCTGTGGCGGAGCGGTTCTAGGCGCTTCAGTCCGGAACCGCGCTGCTGCTACGGTCGCAGGTTCGAATCCTGCCTCGGGCATTGATGTGTGTGATGTTCTTAGGTTAGTTAGGTTTTAGTAGTTCTAAGTCTAGGGGACTGATGACCTCAGATGTTAAGTCCCATAGTGCTCAGAGCCATTTCAACCATTCAGGCTATGGCAGCAGACGACAGACGCGAGTGCCTTTGCTAACACCACGACATCGCCTTCAACGCGTCTCCTGGGCCCGTGGTCATATCGGTTGGACCACAGACGACCGGAAAACCGTGGCCGCGTCAGATGGGTTCCGATTTCAGTTGGTAAGAACGGATGATAGAGTTTGGCCCAGACCCCACGAAGTCATGGAATCAGGTTGTCAACAAGTTACTGTGCATGTTGGTGGTGGCTCCACAATGGTGTGGGCTGTGTTTACATGGAATGGACTGGATCCTCTGGTCCAACTGAACCGATCATTGACTAGAAATGGCTATGGTCGTCTACATGGAGACCATTTGCAGCTATTCATGGACTTAATGTTCCCAAACAACGACGGAATTTTTATGCATGGCAATGCATCATGTCAACGAGCCACAATTGTTCGCGATTGGTTTGAAGAACATTCTGGACAACTCGAGCGAATGGCTTGGCCACCTAGGTTGCCCGATGTGAATCCCATCGAATATTTATGAGTCATAATGCAGATGTCACTTCGTGCACAAAACCCTGCACCGGCAAGACTTTGGCAGTTATGGGCGGCTATAGAGGCGGCATGCCTCAGTAGTTCTCCAGTGAACTTCCGACTTGGTGAATTGATGCCACGTAGAGTTGTTGCACTACGCAGGGCAAAAGGAGATGCGACATGTTATTAGGAGGTATCCCATGACTTTTGTCACCTCAGTGTGTAGTGTCGCTACCTTTTTCATATTTTTCTCTTTTTTGAATTTTTCAATGCTGAGCAAGTGTGCAATTTCCGTTGTTTCAGAGCTGCTGCTGACTCATCTGTGCATGTTCTTTCAGACGCTTAACGAAGCCGTTTTATGTCTCTGGAAAATTATAAAGTACGATATAACATATGTACATTCCGACTCACAGAAATAGCATTTTCACTGCAATTTTCTTCCAGCATTACACCAAGATCTCTAACGCACGAACTAAGTCAATATTTACGTATTATGGAATTACGAAAGACATCTGCGCGGATGTGAACTGACAAGTCGTTGATGCACTATGATGATCGGTCACGATTTAATTGGTTTCATGTTGCCTTGGATTATGTTGAATCACTTTAACAGTCTGGAGAGCTTCATCAGTGGAGTTTATAGGTTCCATTATGATTTTTGGTCTAGTGCTCATATGTTAGTTCAGATCGACCACGCAACAATGGGTGGTTGCGATACATCACTGGAGTTTATAGCTTCCATTGCGATTTCTGGTCTAGTGCTCAGAGGTTAATGGAAATCGACCACCCAACAATTGGTGGTTACGATATTAAAAGTATGGAAGATATGCCATTCACAATAAGGTGAATACCATTGTTCTAAAACTCATCGTCGATGGGCATGTGACGTGGCGTCTCTTCATTGCTTCTTTTGTGTTCCATTCGTTAGCACTTTTGACTTCCGTGTCAGCTATGATTCAAATCATATATGAGCTGATGTAATTGGTAATGATGACACCTCTGATTTATCATTCTTTGACTGTATTAGATCTGAGTCGTTGCTCTCCTTCTCCGAGACGCTAGTGTCACGGATACAGTGGTTACCACCCACGATACAACAAATAACAAAGCACCGACATCACAGGTAATATTCACGATAAATGGCAAACCTGCCTTATGTTTTTGTTTAATCATTTTACTACTCTGCATCAAATTCTAAACCATGCACCCACCGAGCGAGGTGGCGCAGTGGTTAGCACACTGGACTCGCATTCGGGAGGACGACGGTTCAATCCCGTCTCCAGCCATCCTTATTTAGGTTTTCCGTGATTTCCCTAAATAGTTTCAGGCAAATGCCGGGATGGTTCCTTTGAAAGGTCACGGCCGATTTCCTTCCCAATCCTTCCGTAACCCGAGCTTGCGCTCCGTCTCTAATGACCTCGTTGTCGACGGGACGTTAAACACTAACCACCACCACCATGCACCCAAATAGTAACTGAAAGCTCTGCGCATAAATTAATATGGCCTTAAGCTTGGTTCCAATCAGTGGTAGGGATCATTTCCCTCCCAAGAAGCGTAGTGACGTGTAATCTTCGGCCGCTATCGTTGGCGTTGTCTGAGGTGAGGTTGGAGAAACCCTCTGCTTTCAATATTGTTTAACACGTATCTAGACTGTTGCAGTGTGTTGGCGCTCAGAAGAGGCTTTTAGTACATCCAGGTAAGAGATTATGCGGATGAAAAGTTCTCACTAAAACTAAAGTTACATATTTGTATTATTTCTGTATTTAAAAATGTTATGTACAATTATTTAGGATTTAGCTCTACCAGATTTTAGATTTTTATATGCTGAACGAATAGACGCAGTGGTGAAGATGCTGGAAACATTATCTAGAGGAGTTTCTGTCCGTCCATTTATCCTGGTGTAGATTATCAATGGTACCTCAAGGGTACGGCGGGGTCTTGGTCCCATTATGGCTCAACGAAAAGAATTTATTTTCTAGCGTGGATCCTGAACGGGCATGTGGTCGGATAAGTTGCTTGCTGTTTGCCACTTATTATTTGAACCATCTTCTGGTTTCAGGCATCTCAGTTTTATTTCGCCCCGGTCTTTATATACGCTGGTGTGCAAAACTTAAGGACGAAAGTAACTTAAGCATGATTTGTCACTGCCGAGTAACGTAGTTCAGCGCAGGATAGCACAGAAAGTAAGGGAAGGGAACACGCAGTGAGATGAACGGAAATGAGACTTTTATTCCAAACAATAATTACAGTGAAGTCTCCGCGATTTACAATCGTCCACTGGGTATTACACAAGGCGGGACTTGGATCTTAATAGGATTCAGATAGGTGATCACCACGGACGACAGTGCATGCCCTCCAACGGGCTCCCATGCTGACCACAATGTCGGTAAGGAGTTCTTGTGGTAGGTCGTTCCGATCCTCCACTTGAGCGGTCGACAACGGGTGGATAGTCAGTCGTTGGTGCATGTGGGCGTGCTGAATCGTCTTGTACTTACTCAGTGAGATTTAAGTCGGGGGAACGGGCGCGCCAGTCCGTTCGCCGAGTATCCTCTCGTTCCAAGAGATTCTCCATCGGTGCAGCTCAATGCGGTCGCGCATTATCATCCATAAGAATGAAGTCACGCCAGAATGAACCCCAGAAAAGACGGAACGCAGTGTCGCAATAATGTTGAGCCGTGAGTGTACAGTGTCCAAAGATTTTGAGGCCAGTGCGTCCATGCAACGTTATGCTTCCCTACCCCATACGAAACGACCATGTTCGACAGTGCTGGATGTGCCCTCTAATGGCGAGATGTGGGATCATGTGATGCACGTAGGGACTGGCTGTTTATTTCGTTTAATCGAGTGAGCTTTATTGTTAAAGCCTTTATCAAAATATACATATCTAACTGAATCTGTAGTAGACTCTTATTTAAATAATTTAGGCGAAGATAAGTGCTATAGGTGCAGCAAACATGGTCATCGGATGTTTTTGTGGATCTCTTCGTCATGAGCAGTAGTGGCGGAGCATTTGAGGTGGAACTTCGAGAGGATTGACGTCAATTTCGTAATTATGTTATAATATTAGACGGAGATTTCCAGCTGGAGACTGAGATTCTCAAGTGATTAAGGCGGGTAGTAGCGGCAGGGAACCAAAGGAAATTGTCCTGACTGCATTATCGTAAAATTATCTTGTGTAGCTAATCAGAGAACCGACTCGTGAAGGTAACAATATATATCATCTAGTCATCAATAGAGTGGAACTTTTTGGTCGAAAGGCTATTACAGCATCACTGAATACTGCTGTAAAAAGGAATGTATAGAAAGACAGGAATATACTTACGCTTAGCAAAAGCGACAAGAAACATATTTCAGATTAACCGAGCGGTCAACATGAAAAATCCATCTGCACGATCGAATATGTTGAGCGTAAATGGAAAACAACCTGAGACAGAATGTGCCGAGCAAAGTTGTGAGCAATGGGAAAGACACGTCATGATTCAACGTGTTCGAAAACTACTACGAAAGCGAAGAGGGCTTCGGTGCAAGTTTAAACATAGCCAAAGCTTCACGAATTTTCATTGGGGTCTTCACAGCTGAATTGAACATAGCGTGAGGAATCGTATAGGCTTTATTCCACGAAGATCGGATAACGAAAAAAAAATGTAATTTGTGGTTCCTGGTGTGCGTTCCTGTTGTCATGTCCTAGTTCATGAACCACGGGCAACGTATGAGTGGCCAAGTAAGAGGTTCCGACAGTCGGGGATACCAGTTACGTTGGAATAAGGCTGGGCATCTCGTACAAATTCTGAGTCGTGGTCATCTTTGTGCTCATACGGCAAAGACTACCAAATCCACCGGTTAGTCCCTCAACCGTTAGGGGTAAAACTCAATGGGACTCGGGGCAAGTAAGGCTAGCAACCTGCTTCCCCGATACTTTAAACATGATGCTGGCAACAATCATAGCAAAATGCCTCGGACCTTTGGAGGTGACGAAGTCCCACCTCTAACTGACAAACCAGGGACTCCTAAGATACGACTTGGCAAACAAATGGTAATGAGATAGGGAGCTATTAATATCAATGGGGCTACTCTGGGAAGAAGGTAGAGCTGGCAGAGGCTGCAAGTAAGATGGGGCTGGACGTTTTAGCTGCTAGTGACATTGGGGTAAGGGGTGAGAAAGAAGAGGAGGTGGGAGAATACAAGGTCTACCTATCAGGAGTCAAAGCAGGAATAGCACAATGGGGTATAGAGCTTTACATCAGGAGAGAAATGGAACCCAGCGTAGTTGCAGTAAGGTATGTAAACGAACGACTGATGTGGATAGATTTGACAGTGTCTAGCAAGAAAATTAGGATTGTGTCAGTATATTCGCATTGTGAAGGAACAGATCAAGATAAGATGGATAGTTTTTATGAGGCACTCAGTGATGTAGTTGTTAGAGTAAAGGACAAGGACACTGTTCTGCTCATGGGTGATTTTAATGCCAGGATTGGAAATCGAACAGAAGGGTATGAAAAGGTTATGGTTAAATTTTGAGAGGATATGGAGGCCAATAGGAACGGGAAACAACTCTTGGATTTCTGCACCACAACAAGATACTAAAAGGTATCAGATAGATTATATAATGGTAAGACAGAGATTTAGGAACCAGGTTTTAAGTTGTAAGACATTTCCAGGGGCAGATGTGGACTCTGACCACAATCTATTGGTTATGACCTGTAGATTAAAACTGAAGAAACTGCAAAAATGTGGGAAATTAAGGAGATGGGACCTGGATAAACTGAAAGAACCAGGGGTTGTACAGAGTTTCAGAGAGAGCATAAGGGAACAATTGACAGGAATAGGGGAAAGAAATACAGTAGAAGAAGAATGGGTAGCTCTGAGGGATGTAGTAGTGAAGGCAGCAGAGGATAAAGTAGGTACAAAGACGAGGGCTGCTAGAAATCCTTGGGTAACAGAAGAAATATTGAATTTAATTGATGAAAGGAGAAAATATAAAAATGCAGTAAATGAAGCAGGCAAAAAGGAATACAAACGTCTCAAAAATGAGATCGACAGGAAGTGCAAAATGGCTAAACAGGGATGGCTAGAGGACAAATGTAAGGATGTAGAAGCTTATCTCACTAGGGGTAAGATAGATACTGCCTACAGGAAAATTAAAGAGACCTTTGGAGAGAAGAGAACCACGTGTATGAATATCAAGAGCTCATATGGCAGCCCAGTTCTAAGCAAAGAAGGGAAGGCAGAAAGGTGGAAGGAGTATATAGAAGGTTTATACAAGGGCGATGTACTTGAGGACAATATTATGGAAATAGAAGAGGATGTAGATGAAGACGAAATGGGAGATACGATACTGCGTGAAGAGTTTGACAGAGCACTGAAAGACCTGAGTCGAAACAAGGCCCCCGGAGTAGACAACATTCCATTAGAACTACTGACGGCCTTGGGAGAGCCAGTCATGACAAAACTCTACCAGCTGGTGAGCAAGATGTATGAGACAGGCGAAATACCCTCAGACTTCAAGAAGAATATAATAATTCCAATCCCAAAGAAAGCAGGTGCTGACAGATGTGAAAATTACCGAACTATCAGTTTAATATGCCACGGCTGCAAAATACTAACGCGAATTCTTTACAGACGAATGGAAAAACTGGTAGATGCAGACCTCGGGGAGGATCAGTTTGGATTCCGTCGAAATGTTGGAATACGTGAGGCAATACTGACCTTACGACTTATCTTAGAAGAAAGATTAAGAAAAGACAAACCTACGTTTCTAGCATTTGTAGACTTAGAGAAAGCTTTTGACAATGTTGACTGGAATACTCTTTTTCAAATTCTAAAGGTGGCAGGGGTAAAATACAGGGAGCGAAAGGCTATTTATAATTTGTACAGAAACCAGATGGCAGTAATAAGAGTCAAGGGGCATGAAAGGGAAGCAGTGGTTGGGAAAGGAGTGAGACAGGGTTGTAGCCTCTCCCCGATGTTATTCAATCTTTATATTGAGCAAGCAGTAAAGGAAACAAAAGAAAAATTTGGAGTAGGTATTAAAATTCATGGAGACGAAGTAAAAACTTTGAGGTTCGCCGATGACATTGTAATTCTGTCAGAGACGGCAAAGGACTTGGAAGAGCAGTTGAACGGAATGGACAGTGTCTTGAAAGGAGGATATAAGATGAACATTAACAAAAGCAAAACGAGGATAATGGAATGTAGTCAAATTAAATCGGGTGATGCTGAGGGAATTAGATTAGGAAATGAGACACTTAAAGTAGTCAAGGAGTTTTGCTATTTAGGAAGTAAAATAACTGATGATGGTCGAAGTAGAGAGGATATAAAATGTAGACTGGCAATGGGAAGGAAAGCGTTTCTGAAGAAGAGAAATTTGTTAACATCGAATATAGATTTATGTATCAGGAAGTCGTTTCTGAAAGTATTTGTTTGGAGTGTAGCCATGTATGGAAGTGAAACATGGACGATAACTGGTTTGGACAAGAAGAGAATAGAAGCTTTCGAAATGTGGTGCTACAGAAGAATACTGAAGATAAGGTGGATAGATCACGTAACTAATGAGGAGGTATTGAATAGGATTGGGGAGAAGAGAAGTTTGTGGCACAACTTGACTAGAAGAAGGGATCGGTTGGTAGGACATGTTTTGAGGCATCAAGGAATCACAAATTTAGCGTTGGAGGGCAGCGTGGAGGGTAAAAATCGTAGAGGGAGACCGAGAGATGAGTACACTAAGCAGATTCAGAAGGATGTAGGTTGCAGTAGGTACTGGGAGATGAAGCAGCTTGCACAGGATAGAGTAGCATGGAGAGCTGCATCAAACCAGTCTCAGGACTGAAGACAACAACAACAACAACAACAAGAACATTCACCGGTATACTTGGGAAGTCAGGGAAACCAGATCTGTCATTGACTATATAATAACAGATCAGGAATTCAGGAAGGCTGTGAGGGACACACGTGTATTCAGGGGATTCTTTGATGACACTGATCATTATTTAATCTGCAGTGAAATTGGGATTGTGAGGCAGGAGGTCAGGTCCATATGTAGGAGGATAAGAGTGGAGAAACTTCAGGATAAGGAAATCAGGCACAAGTACATAACAGCGATCTCAAAAAGGTACCAGTTAGTTAACTGTAGTCAATTACAGTCATTGGAAAAGGAATGGACAAGGTACAGGGACACGGTACTAGAAGTGGCTAAAGAATGTCTTGGAACAGCAGTGTGTAAAAGTAGGATGAAGCAAACAGCTTGGTGGAATGACACAGTCAAGGCAGCCTGTAAAAGGAAAAAGAAGGCGTATCAAAAATGGCTACATACTAGAACTCAGGTAGACAGAGAAAGATATGTTGAAGAAAGAAACAAAGCCAAACAGATAATTGCAGCATCCAAGAAGAAATCTTGGGAAGACTTTGGAAACAGGTTGGAGACTATGGGTCAAGCTGCTGGAAAAGCATTCTGGAGTGTAATTAGCAGTCTTCGAAAGGGAGGTAAGAAGGTAATGACAAGTATTTTGGACAGGTCAGGAAAACTGCTGGTGAATCCTGTGGATGCCTTGGGCAGATGGAGGGAATATTTTGAAGAGTTGCTCATTGTAGGTGAAAATACGATCAGCAATGTTTCAGATTTCGAGGTAGAATGGGATAGGAATGATGAGGGAAATAGGATCAAATTTGAGGAAGTGGAGAAAATGGTCAATAGATTGCAGTGCAATAAAGCAGCTGGGGTGGATGAAATTAAGTCGGAACTCATCAACTACAGTGGAACGTCAGGTCTTAAATGGCTATACAGGATAATTGAAATGGCCTGGGAGTCGGGACAGGTTCCATCAGACTGGACAAAAGCAGTAATCGCACCAATCTTTGAATATGGAAACAGAAAAGATTGTAACAACTACAGAGGTATCTCTTTAATCAGCGTTGTGGGTAAAATCTTCTCAGGAATTGTTGAAAGGAAAGTGCAAGTATTAGTTGAGGACCAATTGGATGAAAATCAGTGTGGGTTTAGGCCTCTTAGAGGTTGTCAGGACCAGATCTTTAGCTTACGGCAAATAATGGAGAAGTGTTATGGGTGGAACAGGGAATTGTATCTATGCTTTATAGATCTAGAAAAGGCATGTGACCGGGTTCCTAGGAGGAAGTTATTGTCTGTTCTACGAGATTATGGAATAGGAGGTAAACTTTTGCAAGCAATTAAAGGTCTTTACATGGATAGTCAGGCAGCAGTTAGAGTTCACGGTAAATTGAGTTCATGGTTCAGAGTAGTTTCAGGGGTAAGACAAGGCTGCAATCTGTGTCCACTGTTGTTCATATTATTTATGGATCGTATGTTGAAAATAATAGGCTGGCTGGGTGAGATCAAGATATGTGAACACAAAATAAGTAGTCTTGCATATGCGGATGACTTAGTTGTGATGGCAGATTCGATTGAAAGTTTTCAAAGTAATATTTCAGAGCTAGATCAGAAATTTAAGGACTATGGTATGAAGATTAGCATCTCCAAAACGAAAGTAATGTCAGTGGGAAATAAATATAAACGGATTGAGAGCCAGATAGGAGGAACAAAGTTAGAACAGGTGGACAGTTTCAAGTACTTAGGATGCATATTCTCACAGGATGGCAACATAGTGAAAGAAATGGAAGCGAGGTGTAGCAAGGCTAATGCAGTGAGCGCTCAGCTATGATCTACTCTCTTCTGCAAGAAGGAAATTAGTACCAAGACTAAGTTATCTGTGCACCGTTCAATCTTTCGACCAACTTTGTTGTATGGGAGCGAAAGCTGGGTGGATTCAGGTTACCTTATCAACAAGGTTGAGGTTACGGATATGAAAGTAGCTAGGATGATTGCAGGTACTAGTAGATGGGAACATGGCAGGAGGGTGCCCACAATGACGAAATCAAAGAAAAACTGGGAATGAACTCGATGGATGTAGCAGTCAGGATGAACAGGCTTAGATGGTGGGGTCATGTTACACGCATGGGAGAAGCAAGGTTGCCCAAGAGACTCATGGGTTCAGCAGTAGAGGGTAGGAGGAGTCGGGGCAGACCAAGGAGAAGGTAACTGGATTCGGTTAACAAAGATTTGGAAGTAATAGGTTTAACATGAGAAAAGGCACCAATGTTAGCACTGAATAGGGGATCATGGAGGAATTTTATAAGGGGGCTATGCTCCAGACTGAACGCTGAAAGACATAATCAGTCTTAAATGATGATGATGATGATGATGATTGTAATTGGAAGGTTTGCAAGTCTACTCAGCTTAGTAGTTATGTTTACCTCAGTGATGGCGTAGTACGCTAAAGAACCAATAGATGAGTGCTTTGGTATTTTTACCTCAGTGACAGAAGTATTTTCGGAAGTCAACTTCAGTGACTGAAATAACATCAGAAGAGGCACCAATGTTAGCACTGAATAGGGGATCATGGAGGAATTTTATAAGGGGGCTATGCTCCAGACTGAACGCTGAAAGGCATAATCAGTCTTAAATGATGATGATGATGATGATGATGATTGTAACTGGAAGGTTTGCAAGTCTACTCAGCTTAGTAGTTATGTTTACCTCAGTGATGGCGTAGTACGCTAAAGAACCAATAGATGAGTGCTTTGGTATTTTTACCTCAGTGACAGAAGTATTTTCGGAAGTCAACGTCAGTGACTGAAATAAGGGCCGAAATCTTATCTTTACGAATAAAATTGACATGAATTTACTTGGCTAGGATATACGGAATTACTAATTTCACTTTTTGTGTTAAAAACCTAACGAAATTGCTTTGCTTCATTCGATAGGTGTAATTTACATTTGACTTCTTGGCTAGGAAAAAACAGCTTATTGATCAAGTGATCCTATAAGGGTTCCATTTTTACCGATTGATGTACGGAACTCCAAAACGCTACGGTGTGCATAGGGCCATCTACCACATGACATTTCTGCAGTTCACACTTTAAGTGCCTGACAGAGGGTTTTTCAAACAACCTCAGACTATTTCTCTACTGTTACACTCTCTAACACCTCTTGGGAAAAATGTACTCTTAGGTATTTCCGTGTGAGCTCTGATGTCTCTTATTTTATTATGATGATCATTTCTTCCTATGTTGGTTGGCGTCAAGAAAATACTTTCGCATTCAGAGGAGAAAGTTGGTAATGAAAATTTCGTAAAACGATTTCTCCGCAAGGAAAAACGCCCTTTGGTTTAATGACTGCCACCACAACTCGCTTCTAATGTCCGTAACGCACTGCCCTATTTCGCAATAATACAAAACTAGCTGCCCTTCTTTGGACTTCTTTCACTTCCCTTGCGAAGCACGGGCGTAGAGCTAGTTAGAAAATAAAATTCCATGTACCAGTTTGACAGAAAATCCTAAGAAGTTTGGCTTTATGCTAAATCAGTAAACGGATCGAAGACATCTGTTCAGACATTCTGTGAATATAATGGCATCGAAGCGGAGGATGAAAGAGAGAAAGCCGAAACACTATACGACTTTATCCAAAACTGTTTCAGTGAAGAAAGTCGTAATGTGGTTTCTACTTTAAATCGTCGCAGGAAACGAAGAATGACACTGAGTGGTATCGTGTGGTTGTAAGTTGGCTGTTTAGGTTTTTTTGTTGGTAACGCCACGTAGCGCTCTATGAAAATCACTGGCTGTGTTGTGTGTAGTCAGTGGCTGGTTGGCATTGTTGTAATACTCGCCATTGTAGTGTTGGGCAGCTAGATGTTAACAGCGCGCAGCGTTGCGCAATTGAAGGTCAGTCGTCAGCAGTGGTGGATGTGGGGAGAGAGATGGCGGAGTTTTGAAATTTGTGGATGTCATGAACTGCTATATACATTATGACTTTTGAACACTATTAAGGTAAATACATTGTTTGTTCTCTATTAAAATCTTTCATTTGCTAACTATCCCTATCAGTAGTTAGTGTCTTCTGTAGTTTGAATCTTTTATTTAGCTGGCAGTAGTGGTGCTCGCTGTATTGCAGTAGTTTGAGTAACCAAGATTTTTGTGAGGTAAGTGATTTATGAAACGTATAGGTTAATATTAGTCAGGGCCATTCTTTTGTAGGGATTATTGAAAGTCAGATTGCGTTGCGCTAAAAATATTGCGTATCAGTTTAAGCACAGTCCTGTATAATTGTTCTAAGAGGACGTTTCCTGGTGTTCAGCGATGAGTCTCGTTTCTGTTTCTAGAAGTCACAGCGACGTCAACGTTGTCTCTGAACGACTTGATGAAAGTTCATAGGAAGTAACGATTCTCGTGACGATACATCTTAAACTCTGTCTGACCCCGGTAGCTGAATGGTCAGCGTGACGGACTGACAATCCTCTGGGCCCGGGTTCAATTCCCTGTTAGATCGGGGAATTTTCTCCGCCCAGGGACTGGGTGTTGTGCTGTCATCATCCTCATCGGCTGGAGGTCACCGAAGTGCCGTCAAATTGAAAGACGGGCACCCGGTGAACTGTTTCCCGACGGGGTGCCCTAGCCATACGATAAAAAAAAGCAAAAACAAAAAAACTTTAACTCTTGGTACCACTGTGTGGGGAGCTATCTGGTTGATGAAGAGAGACGGAATGTTCTTAGTATGTGACAAGAATGGTAAATCCTGTTACCACATCCTTCGTGAGCACGTTAACAAACGGTATATTCCAACAGGATAATGAAAGACCCTTCACGTCACAAACGCCCCTTGAGAAATCTAGGGATCCTCCACGTACCCGCCTGTTCCCAAGACTTGTCGCTTACCCAGCATGTCTGGTATGCAACTGGAAATATACACTTTCAGACCGGCCTCCGGCCAGCAATATACGTGAACTGACGCAGCATATGTTTCAAGATACGTCTCAAGATGACATTTAGAATCTATTTATTTCCATACAACAGTGTATTCGTACCCGTGAGGGTGAGATCTCTCACTGATGTTCCTAAAGGACATCAGTTCCGAATGAAATTAAAGTTAAACATTTAATACTCTTTATGTGAAGAACGTATGCATAAAGTTTATAAATAGGAACTGGTGTTAGGGCCGTTAGATGAATAGTGCCCTGTTTTTACAGCAGTCAATACACACAGAAAAACTTTATTTTAAGGTACTTATAAACAGAAGTTTCTTCTACAGATGTGTCTGACAAATAGCAAAGCCGTAGTGAACAACCAAAATAGCGTATACGCAAGACAATCCTCAGAAGCCATGTACTGTAACTGAATTCTTGGTTGGGGAAAACGAAAGCGTGGTAAACAATGACAAACGTCTATATGCAGTGTATGGCAATGATGCAGTTGATGAGAGTTCTATTAGGCAAAGAGCGTTAAAATGTCAGAAACTGTAGAAACTGAGCTCTATAATCGACCACCTTCCGGACATCATCTCACAGCCACTGCTCCCAGTGAATCTGAGGATGTTATTCGTGCAGACCGGCACTATCGGTGAGCACTGAAAACGTGCGTGCAGTGGTTGAGACCCTTGGTTACTCAAATGTGTTCCTCAAATGCTCACAACAGACGACAAGATTAAATGAAAAGCCATTTTATCTTAACTGTTGGAGCAGACTGAGGCGAATGTAGTCCGTCATAGAATGTTATATTTGACGAAACGTAGTACAACACTCTGATACGGAAACAAACCGTTTTTGGGAGAGCGATAGTGTCATTCTCGTGGATGTCTTGCTAAGAGAGCCACTATTAATTGAAATGCATATGTGAAGACTTTAAACAAACTTAAGAACCGGAGGAGAGGAGAAGGAGATTAGTGTTTAACGTCCAGTCGACAACGAGGTTGTTGGAGACGGAGGACAAGCTCGGATTAGGGAAGGATGGAGAAGGAAAGCAGCCGTGACCTTTCGAAGGAACCGTCCCAGTATTTGCCTTAAGCGATTTGAGGAAATCACAGGAAACCTAAATTAGGATGGCGGACGCGGGTTTGAACCGCCATCCTCCCGAATGCGAGTCCAGTGTGTTTCCTATGAGTTCAATCTGAAGAGAATTAAAAAAAAAAACTCATGCTCCAATACGACAATGCACGCTTAGGAATAAGTCTCAGAAACCAGGAATGCATCACCAAACTGGGGTTGGAAATCATTTCCCAACAGCTCAGGCTTGGCCACACGATTTTCCATCTATCTGGACAGCTGATGAGTTCTCTACGTAGGGCATACATAGAGTATGCTCTTACCCAGTGCCGTCGTAATGCAACAGAACGTGATGTTTGGGAAAAAACAGTATATGTAAAAGAAACATTTATTGACCCTCTCATCAAATTCCAACTCTTAAAAACAAATATATTCCGACAAAAAATTGTGAGACATTATTTACTGAACGTCCCAGGAACTTCCCAGTTCAGACAGTGTAGCAGGAACACTGCCACTAGAATGTGCAAAACAGATTACAGATGGTGTTGCTCGAGACAATTACGTACAGATGAAAAGCTTAACGCACGAAACAGAAAGTGATGGAGGACAACATCAAAAGTTCCCGAAATTTCGAAACTAAGTGAAATAGAAATAGACCCTACCGAGCCTGTTAGCGGAAGCATTTTTAATTACTTGAGGTACTGCCCTCAACACTGGACACACACAGAGTTTGGCCAACTCTGTCGGCTGTGCACCTTGAATGAATACACCCGTCCAGCATGGTAACCTTCAAACAACAAAACCTAGCTCCAAAACAGCTTACTTTGAATAAATGGCCCTCCGCATTCAGACGACTGTCCATTCGGGATCTTCGCCGTAGTCCTTTCTAGCCTTGCATACTATAATCGATGATTTCCATAGTCGGTGTCCTACGAGGAAGATATCCCGTTTGTTCGAGTGTACTAAAAGCGATACACCATCTGGTAACTGAGACTCCTAGCTTACACAAGTTATTAACCGCACTTTCGCCGGATGGAAAGCCTGCGTCACTGCCGTCACGAAGCAGAAAATGAGACTTGTAGCAACTTATCCTCGCCTTCCCCCTCCACCTGGAACCAATCGGTGCTCCGTGTCTCAATTGGTTTCGTTTGGCTCCTGAATCTCTCGGGGTAGTGCTGCTGCCTCTTGCCCCGTAAAGTGCACGTCACGGATTATATTCCCATTTGGGACACTGGTGCTGGTTTTACACATGCCGTTCTGCCTACTGATGTGTGTCCATGCCGCTTGCTTAATGGTCGCAAGCTAAAGACCATCATTTTGAAGTTTCTTTCTAGAAATCGGCTTCCAGTTTGCAGTTGATATGCGTCGCAGTTTTCTCCAAAACCTCTTTACAATTCGTGTGTCTGATTAACAACTCACTTCTTTAAATATGAGCAAGAGATTTATGTCAACATTGTCACCTGAGCTGTAAACTGAAGTTTTCTAGTGCCGTCCCCGTCATAGGGCATGTCCACATTTTTACTCTGCTGAAAAGTCGCTTATCTTTTTCTCTTAAGCTACGAAAAGTCTGATAGGCTATTAAATGAGGATATGAACCAATGTTTAGTCAGTCTAGTCCAGGGGCGTCCAATCTGCCGCCCGTGGGCGTCAAGTCCGCCTAAAGCCAGTATCCCGGAGTCTCGATCTAACCGGCCAAGCTGTCAGACCTCGGGCGCACTGGTCTCTTATCTTACGGCTACTTCATTAGATAAAATGTCAAATTAGTTCCATCTTGCTTTCTCAGAATAGACAAACATAAACTGATAAATTCTAAAATGTGTTACTCATCTTCTTCCAGTGACGTCCAGGTAAGCTAAAAGGTTGGAACCCCTGGTCTAGACATTTGTTACTCTTTAATTCAGTGTGGTCTGAACGAACAATTGTCAATTAATCCTCTGGTGGCTTCATTTTCCATACCGATACTAGGTCAACACTTAAGTTATGGTGTGTCACTAACAAACTATTGCTTCTTCATGAGATAATTGTCCTCTTCATTATTGTTGATTGTTGTACTTGATAATTTTGTTGTTTATACAGGGGCCTGATCATGATGTAATGTAACACCGAAACCGATAGCGTAATAGAGTTCGAAATTTACGGCTGAAGATGTACTGCTGTTTACTTCAATTCATCTTCAAAGATGGACACACCAAAATTAAATGTAGGTCATATTGTCTGTATGTTTCCACATTTAATTGCTTGGGAATATGCACAATAAGTTAAATCATTATCATCGTCATCATCATCACCATCATCCCCATCACCATCATCTTATCATCACCCATTTGAGCCTCAGCTACTGACGTAAGTGTTGTGTACGTGCCAGGCGGTTGTATGGTATCAGCACAGTAAGGTAAGGTGGATCGGTGTGACGTTTTGTTTTGGATGTGCCTATGACCACAGGCAAAATGAAAATCCCCTATTTGCTGGTGTACCTACGCGAACTTAACAACGTGCCTATAAGAAATAGTGTATCACACGGCGTAAGAACAGAGGTCGTTAAAAGATCATCACCGACAGGCGCAAGAGATGTCTTACGCCTTGTCAGTCCCAATTGGTTTCAAACTCGAAAAGAAATGATTCTGTCAGAGAACGAAAGTTCATGTCAACCAGTTTCTGAGCATCATTCAGAAGGGAACTGCACGCAGATGGCGTCGTGTAACTCGCAAAAAGCCATTGGTAAATGCGGCACATAAAGATGCATGTTTTTAGTAAGCCATACGTCTCAGAAACTGGTTAGTAGCTGATAAGAGTTGTGTCGTGTGGCCCGACGAGTCGCTGTTGCTCTCATTTCTGTAATTCCAAGGCCGGCCGGGTTGGACGAGCGGTTCTAGTCGCTACAGTCTGGAACCGCGCGACCGCTACGGTCGCAGGTTCGAATCCTGCCACGGGCATGAATGTGTGTGATGTCCTTAGGTTAGTTAGGTTTAAGTTGTTGTATGTTCTAGGGGACTGATGACCTCAGAAGTTAAGTCCCATAGTACTCAGAGCCAAGTGTCGGGAGCACCATTGGCCGGCGAGGCATTTAACTTGCAGTATATGGAAGGCAGGACATGGATCTGTCACGTTTTGGGATCTTTTTCGTTCCATTCACTCGGCCCACTCATGCAGGGTACAGTGAACATTGAGCAGCATATTATTTGTTTCTTCGCAGATATGAAGTCATGCATTATAGATCTTCATGATAAATGTGTATTCTGTGGGCACTCCAATCTTTCAAAATGTTAACCATCGTGTTCATGGGGTTCAACCGCACATAGTTCTAGTCTGAAGAATACTTTGGCACCCTATCGCACCTCCACTGGCCCCCTGAATCATCCGATCTCAGTTCCATAGAAATTGTCTGAGACTATCTGGAATATCAGGTGAACTGTAGTAATTATCGCCCAGGAAATTTGATATCTCTATATCTCTACTGGATCTAATCATAAATAAGTCACTTCAGCTAGATATGACAAACACGGTGTAACTTGCACAGTCTCTTTCTCATATAACTGTGGCCATTATACACTCTAAGAAAAAACAAAGACGACACACCACGAAGGAATTACCCGAATGGGACAGAAATCAGTACATGTCATGTAAATCTGCAGACAAACAAATGATTACAATTTCAGAAAAATTGGTTGACTTTTTCAAGAGGAAGACCTTCACACGCAGAGCAAGTCAATAACCTGTTGGTTCACCTCTGGCCCCTATGCAAGCAGTTATTCGACTTGGCGTTGATTGTTAGAGATGTTGGTATCCTTTCGATGGTTATCATAAAAATATCTGTCCAACTGGTGCATTAGAGAGCCAAATCCCGAGCTGGTGGGATGGCACTCTGCATAATGCTCCGGACGTTCTCAATTGGGAAGAGATCCGGTCAAGGTAGGGTTTGGCAAGCACGACGACAAACAGTAGAAACTCTCGCCATGTGCGGGTTGCCATGAAGGGCAATAAAACAAAACAGAGCGTAGAATCGTCGACGTACGGCTGTGCTGCAAGTGTACCGCGGATGGCAATGAAAGAGGATCTACACGAAAAGAAATGGCACCCTAGACCATCACTCTTGGTTGTGGGGCCATATGGCGGCGACAACCAAGTTGGTATCCCGCCGTTATCTAGGGCGTTTTCGGCCTGGAATCTGTTTGACGGGAGTAGAATTACTTTCAAATGTGAGTCTCTCTTCGAATTGAGCCCCGGTGATGAGCGTTTCTGGAGGCGCTCTGGACAGTGGTGGGAAACCAACCTGACTGTCGGAAGCCATACAACCCGACAAACAGGAGTCATAGTGTGGTGGGACATTTCATTTCACAGCAGGACACATTTCGTTGTCATCAGCGGCACACTCACACAGCGGTAAGTCGACGATATTCTAAGCCTCGTTTTCTTGCCCTTCAAGGCAAAACGACCTGCACTCAAGTTTCAGCAAGACAGCACCCGCTCGCGTACGGCAAGAGTTTTTAATGATCGTCTTCGTTGTTGTTAAACCCTACCTTGGCAGCCGGCCGCGGTGGCCAAGCGGTTCTAGGCGCTTCAGTGCGGAACCGCGGGACTGCTACGGTCGCAGGTTCGAATCCTGGCTCGGGCATGGATGTGTGTGATGTCCTTAGGTCAGTTAGGTTTAAGTAGTTGTAAGTTCTAGGGGACTGATGACCTCAGATGTTAAGTCCCATAGTGCTCAGAACCATTTGAACCCTACCTTGGCCACAAAGGCCGCTGAATCTCTCGTCAGTTGAGAAAGTGCACCAATTGGACATACATTATTGGCCATTAAAATTGCTACACCAAGAAGAAATGCAGATGATACACGGATATTCATTGGACAAACATATTATACTAGAACTGACGTGTGGTTACATTTTCACGCAATTTGGGTACATAGATCCTGAGAAATCAGTACCCAGAACAAAAATGGCTCTGAGCACTATGGGACTCAACATCTTAGGTCATAAGTCCCCTAGAACTTAGAACTACTTAAAACTAACTAACCCAAGGACATCACACACACCCATGCCCGAGGCAGGATTCGAACCTGCGACCGTAGCAGTCCCGCGGTTCCGGACTGCAGCGCCAGAACCCCACGGCCACGGCGGCCGGCAGTACCCAGAACACCCACCTCTGACCGTAATAACGGACTTGACACGCCTGGGCATTGAGTCAAACAGAGCTTGGATGGCGTGTACAGGTACAGCTGCCCATGCAGCTTCAACACGATGCCACAGTTCATCAAGAGTAGTGACTGGCATATTGTGATAAGCCAGTTGCTCGGCCACCATTGACCAGACGTTTTCAATTGGTGAGAGATCTGGAGAATGTGCTGGCCAAGGCAGCAATCGAACATTTTCTGTATCCAGGAAGGCCTTACAGGACCTGCAACATGCAGTCGTGCATTATCCTGCTGAGATATAGGGTTTCGCAAGGATTGAATGAAGGGTAGAGCCACGGGTATTAACACATCTGAAATGTAACGTCCACTGTTCAAAGTGCCGTCAATGCGAACAAGAGGTGACCGAGACGTGTAACCAATGGCACACCATACCATCACGCCGGGTGATACGTCATTATGGCGAAGACGAACACAGACTTCCAATGTGCGTTCACCGCGATGTCATCAAACACCGATGCGGCCATCATGATGCTGTAAACAGCAACTGGATTCATCCGAAAAAATGACGTTTTGCCATTCGTGCACCCAGGTTCGTCGTTGAATACACCATCGCAGGCAGTTCTGTCTGTGATGCAGCGTCAAGGGTGACCGCAGCCATGGTCTGTGATGTGATAGTCCATGCTGCTGCAAAAGTCGTCGAACTGTTCGTGCAGATGGTTGTTGTCTTGCAAACGTCCCCATCTGTTGACTCAGAGATCGAGACGTGGCTGCACGATCCGTTACAGCCATGCGGGTAAGATGCTTGTCATCTCGACTGCTAGTGATACGAGGCCATTGGGATCCAGCACAGCGTTCCGTATTACCCTCCTGAAGCCACCGATTCCATATTCTGCTAACAGTCATTGGATCTCGACCAACGCTAGCAGCAATGTCGCAATACGATAAACCGCAATCGCGATAGGCTTCAAGCCGACCTTTATCAAATTCGGAAGCGTGATGGTACTCATTTCTCCTCCTTACACGAGGCATCACAACAACGTTTCACCAGGCAACGCCGGTCAACTGCTGTTTGGGTATGAGAAATCGATTGGAAACTTTCCTCATGTCAGCACGTTGTAGGTGTCGCCACTGGCGCCAACCTTGTGTCAATGCTCTGAAAAGCTAATCATTTGCATATCACAGCGTCTTCTTCCTGTCGGTTAAATTTCGCGTCTGTAGCACGTCATCTTCGTGGTGTAGCAATTTTAATGGCCAGTAGTGTAATTCGCCACTATACCCTCATACCGCATCCTACAATTCTATCAACCAGTGCGAAGCCTAATAATTGCTTGCATAAGAGCCAGAGGTGGACCAACTCGTTACTGCCTTGTTTAATATGTGAAGCTCTTTCTCTTGAAAAGTCATCCAATTTTTCTGAAATTGTAATCATTTGTTTGTCTGAACATGTATATCACGCCTACTGATTTCCCTCCCATTCGAATAATTCCTTCGTGATTCGTTGTGTGTTTTCTTTTTTGTCTTAGTGTGAATGCTAGAGGCGTTGTTACACGTTTTCAGCGTGATGTCGCCTGTGGTGACTAATATTTTTTCCGATGTGCTTGTCTAAGTCTCCTCAGATGGCCGTTTCTAAACTTTCTCAAGTGAATCGAGTAGTGGTTCAGTTTTCGTTGCCGATTAAAGTTGCAGAACCAGAAACAAAGTAAACAGACGCACACATAAAGAAGGAACGAGGACACGATACGGCAGCCAGTCTGCGGGAAGGCCGTGTTGCAGGTGCGTCGGACCGTGACGAGGGCCGGTATTTCTGCGTGACATTCGCATTCGAGAGAAAGCCGTCGGGGGAGGCTGACGGAAGTAAGCTAGATAGCCAGCCGTAAAATCTGTCCCGACGAAGCGTGGCCCCGCAGAAACAAGCTCTGTGCGTTTTCACTAAAAAAAAAACTACCTTTTCTTAAAAACACCATGCAGACGGCTTGAAGGGTCAAATGCAGCATTCAGATCGACAAGTCTACCATCCTCATGCAGTTGATCCCTAATTCTCTTAACATTTTGTCTACAGTGTCACTTTCAGAAAAAATCTTTTTTCAGGTCAACTAACAAGCTTACCATTGGAGTGAAAACAGAACCATGACGCTTACTGGAAGTTACTGATTTCTAGCAACAAGCTCCAGCACCGGTTGCTGAAAAGCACAAATCTCCCGACTTTATTGGCTTTGTTATTACAGCTGTATCTTGCGTTTCTTGTGTACTGTTCTGTCTGTAAGTTCTTTTTTGTTTGTGATTATGCAATTAAAAGAAGTTGTTTTCTTTCAGGTAAATACTGAAGTGTTTTTAAAATTACCTTTTGTATGCCGCAAGTCATTACCGCGAATCAGCTTTCGTGCTAAATAAAATAGCAATTTCTGATTTCGATCCGCAAGCATCGGAAAGTAAGCTATGGAATCGTGAAATCTGTGTGCCGCTGACCTGAGCAGCGACGTCTAATGCCAGCCAATGTTTTACCAACATATCAGAAGTCGGTAAGCTCTTCGATGACAAAGGACAACGTCGGTGCTGTAAAACGTAGAATGATGTGCGTTGAAGCACTTTCTCGAGAATGAGAATGTAATAGCAATCACGTAGTGCACGTGTCAAAATGTGGAACGTTTAAAATATATAACACGAATATACGACGAATTCGTCGCACACAAACATATACCACTGCACAAAATCAATAACGACTAAAGAACGGGGTACCAGCAGGAAAGTAAAAGAAAATCTGAAAATAGATTTGTACTAAATTCGAAACCGGTAATGGTTTGATTTACATCAAACTTTTTAAAACACGCTAGTGGCTATTTACAATTCTAAATTACGAACTTTACAGTTGTACAGCAATCATGGCTCTCGTTGTTCTGCTTTCGATAAGATAACGACTGCCAATGAAAGTAAACGGGTGGCCTCGCATAATGTAGATTTTTTTATGTAGCTTAAACAATATCAGCATATCTTCAGCGAAAGCTGTCTAGAAGATATGCACGGCTTGTGGGAGTAGTAATTTGTTCGCAAATAAAGCTCTACACAGCAGCTACTATAAATCGTGTGTTCCATAAGTTAAACAGCACATATGCCTGCAAAGGAAACATCTAGAAGGTATGTATTGTGTAGCTTAGTGTAACAGCCCAATTGTGTCAAATGATTGTGCCAGAGATGTGACGTTGGACTACGCGAAATAACCACTGGTAAACCAGAGATTATTCACGTTTCGTGGTACTCTACAAAACAGACAACAGGATAAAACTGTTCTGCAGAGTACCACAAAAAGTGAATAATCCCTGGCTTACCAGTGGTTTCACTGTGAATTTACATACAATAAAAATACTGTAAGTTACTTTAAAAAATCTTGTATTTGCGTTAATTTGACATGGAGGGCCTACTTCATTCAACACATGTCAAGACATTAATAATTATAACGAAGATTTTTGTCGCTGGTAAACAAAGGGTTATACAGGCAAATGCGGATTGCAGTGTGGTTTCTGCTTTCGACCTAGTTTCCGGGAAGAATTGCGTCCATGCTGTTTAATTACGCATTCCTGCAGCTTACGCTCACACGATCCTGCTGGCTGAAAGATGCGGAAAGCTTCATAGTAACTGCAACATCAAGAAGGATATTTGTGGTGGAAATGAACTCTACTACGAGGAGTCATAAGTTCAAACAGGTGCCAAATTGTCACCGAAGGTGCTCTCCCGCAGGTGGGGTTCGATGATTTTATTTAAAATGCAGCCAATAAAATTGCAACACCGGGAACACGGCATGTTTAGCAAGTAGCATTGTACGACACTGAGAAGTTATTGTGGTCCTCAGTCCAGAGACTGGTTTGATGCAGTTTTCCATGCAGCTCTATTCTGTGCAAGACTCATCTCCCAGTACTTACCGCAACCTACATCCTTCTGAATCTGTTTAGTGTATTCATCTTTTGGTCTATCTGTACGATTTTTACCCTCCACACTGCCGTCCAATACTAAATTGGTGATCCCTTGATGCCTCAGAATATGCCCTACCAACCGATCCCTTCTTGTAGTCAAGTTGTGCCACAAACTCCTCTTCTCCCCAACTCTATGCAATACCTCCTCATTAGTTATATGATCTACCCATCTAATCTTCAGCATTCTTCTGTAGCACCACATTTCGAAAGCTTCTATTCTCTTCGTCACTGAGATACACAAGTGAAACGATTGTGTGGCATTGCCGGCCGGGAGGCCCCATCTAGGGAAGTTCGGCCGCCGAGTGCGACTTGACGTCACATGGGCGACTCGCATGCCGGTGATGAGGCTAAAACGCAAGTGATTGGCATTGTAGGAAAATCTCACAAGGTAGGAAAATCTGACACCAGCCACACCGCGCAGCACAATTAAAACCGCGTAACTGTTTCCGATTCAGAAGTGTAAGTTTAAATGTCGCGCAAAGGTGCTTACAATGATTGTCTAATAATTCAAAGGAGTGGCGACACTGCGACGCCACCTTCGGTCTCGACAACGCTTCAAATAGCAAAGCTTTCGCCACATGCAGAAAGAATGCAAGAGCCCGGAAGTCGATGCGTGGTGTAAGGTCGGTTACTGATGTCTTATTGGCACCAAAATGCACCTCAATTCCGCCACCGTGGACGTATCACATGATCGGAAGGTCGTCAGTTCCCCTCTTACAGACATATCACCCCTTCTTTTGGCATCTCAGCAAAGTAGGTCAGAGCCGGTCGGTGTGGCCGAGTGGTTCCAAGCACTTCAGTCCGGAACTGAGCTCCTGCAACGGTCGCAGGTTCGAATCCTGCCTCGGGCATGGATGTGTATGATATCCTTAGTTAGGTTTAAGTAGTTCTAAGTCTAGGGGACTGGTGACCTCAGATGTTAAGTCCCATAGTGCTTAGAGTCATTTGAACCAAAGGAGGTCAGAATCGCGGCGCGGCGCCCAGGGCTTTGTTACGGGTGGCCGAGTAAAACACTTGAGACATACCGCCGCTCAGAATAGACACAGAAAAGCCTCAGTGGGTGGCATAAAAGGCGTCAGTGAAACCAACCCTTCGCTTGGGGCGTCGAATCCCACTGTATTGCTGCTCACGCTAGTCGGGATCCCTTGACTGCCATGCGAATATGGAATCTATGGATTGAGGAGAGCAATAATCACCGCAATGCAGGGTCTCAGCGGCTGCGTGCGATTAGCGCCCGAGAGGACAGAAGTGTTACACAGTACGAAAAATTATTTAAGTATATGGGGACGCTCCAAATTAAATTGAACAGGGAATGAAGGCTATACAGGTATACACATAAGGGTAGTTATTTACTCAAGGTGTTTTCGTAAATACCAAAATATGTAACAGGATGAAGAAAGTAAAAAAGAAATGAAAATGTCAAATTAAACAAAAAGCTATTAAGGTGAAGATGTGTGTTTCAGTCAAATGGTAATATCAACGTGACAGGATGCCTCCGTAAGTATGTGAGAAGGTACTATGTAAATTTGGTTATGGACATAATCGAAAACAGCAAGAAGGTAAGAAAAGAAAACAGACACTATTTATCTTACTATATTTCATCGGCTAAGGCGGTATGGTAACTGATACAGAAACAATTATACATGAACTCATAGTTTTCTTCAGTTTTTATGTAGTCGAAGATTTGAATCAGAAACACAAAGAGTTAATAAAGAAAGTAACGACATGCAGAACGAGGTGTACAGATCCATTCGAGGTATGAAGAAAGGGAATACCTTCTGAGATGCGGTGTTTAATACAATCGTTTAAAGTTGGAGGTAGAGTAATAAATATGGAACTTAAATTATTTCTAAAGAATATTGTCAAAAGAAGAAAATTCCATAAAACAAGAACAATACTGTAACTATACTTCACAAGAAAGAAGGCAGGTAAAACTTAAGAATCTACAGAACTACCAGCATCCTTTCCTCAACGTATAAGATACTACCGAAATATGTAGCCAATGGATGATACAAAACAATCGATTTTAATCACCCAGAGAAACGATTCGGCTGTCAAAGAGGATGTAGCACACTAGACTATTTACAAATTATGAACGTAACTATAGAAGGCTGGCCGGCCGCGGTGGTCTCGCGGTTAAGGCGCTCAGTCCGGAACCGCGTGACTGCTACGGTCGCAGGTTCGAATCCTGCCTCGCGCATGGATGTGTGTGATGTCCTTAGGTTAGTTAGGTTTAAGTAGTTCTAAGTTCTAGGGGACTGATGACCACAGATGTTAAGTCCCATAGTGCTCAGAGCCATTTGAACCATTTTGAACTATAGAAGGCTGTTACAGCTGGAATTACCACTTCGATCTGGATTCACAGATTTTGAGAACGTATTTGTGTCTGAACAGACTTTTTGAAACTAATGGCCCCTGAGAAAAAATGGAAATGATTCAATATGTCTCCCTATACCGAAGTGCAGGAAACCTCAAGGCATCGCCGGACATGTCTAGTTTATCCATTTCCAAGACGGAAGGCAGAAGCTGACAGTTCCGCAGTTGTAGAGGAACATGCTTGCGTGATGGTTCTCACGTTGTTTCTCACGCCACTTTCCTTTCGTCCTTGTCTGTGGGGAGAAATCGGAAATGAAGAGGCATTGTTACTAGTGCTACGCAGGTAATTTCATAGGAAATTTGGGAGCTATACTGTTAAATTTAACGAAGCTATTGTAATATTCAGAATGAGATTTTCACTCTGCAGCGGAGTGTGCGCTGATATAAAACTTCCTGGCAGATTAAAACTGTGTGCCCGACCGAGACTCGAACTCGGGACCTTTGCCTTTCGCGGGCAAGTGCTCTAGCAACTGAGCTACCCAAGCACGACTCACGCCCGGTACTCACAGCTTTACTTCTGCCAGTATCCGTCTCCTACCTTCCAAACTTTACAGAAGCTCTTCTGCGAAACATGCAGAACTAGCACTCCTGAAAGAAAGGATACTGTGGAGACATGGCTTAACCACAGCCTGGGGGATGTTTCCAGAATGAGATTTTCACTCTGCAGCGGAGTGTGCGCTGATATGAAACTTCCTGCCTCATCAGTTCAATAGGATCACGAAAACTACGAGCCTTCAAGGAAAACGTCCTTTAAATAGAGAGCAATGAGTTGTTATTTTGAAGGTCCATACCAGCACCGATACTGCTATTCCATTTAGTTTTTTTTCATATTTGCAATGAATTGTTCCTCATACAGCTTGTCCGCCGTTAGGATAGTTAGTTGAAGCATACCATTGTAAACCTAGATTACTAAACCCTCGTAAAATTTACTATTGCAGTATGGTATAAAACAGGGCATTTTATACTCAATCTGGTATGTAACATATCATTGTAGATCTGATAATGGTAATTAACTAATGCATAACCTATAAATTAAGACTTCCTTTGAATAAAACGTGGAGGAGTAAACGTTGTGATGGTTTAATAGCAATGTAATATTCCCCTCACCCTCCCTCCTTTGGTTTCTAGTATTAAACACGTTTTTGAAACATAATGAATGATATTAACAACGGATTATTTTTTAATTATTTTTGTGATTTACTAGGTACTAATGTCTTATATTTTCAATATGAAACAGTTTTATTGTAATTAGTTCATATGTTCCTTAGAAGAGTGCACAAAGGCAAACGTGTCCGCCATTGGGGTATCTGTCCCTGCATGCATCAATGTTACAGCTTTCATAAGACTTCGTCAGGATAGTGTGTCATTTAGAACTGAAACAGGAACCAGACCAGTTGATTCCGCATCAGCAACAACCTCGGAGAATTTGGTAAACGAAAAGGATTTTGAAACGAAGCGACCGATGATCAGAGTTAGTTGCGTTACCAGTCTTGAGAGTGTAGCTTTAAAGTGTAAATAATAAAATTTGGTTTTTCCATATTGTTAATTTTTTATTTCATGACGTCTTTTATTTTCTGGATAGCCCTCGTATTTGTGTCTGTGTGTATTCTCACATGACTGCAGCGTTAATCAAACATAGGCTACGTGGGTGTTTCGTATAGGGTGTATCTTGGCTCAAGAGGCAACGATAATGTCGTCTTCAACACAGGGTAAAACAGGTGCGTTATCCCTGTTGTGCTAACTCGCTCAGGATGTCATCCACCTGGTGGCGCCGGGTGAATGGCTCGTCTAATGTCACACCCACGTACTTCGCAGTACTGCCTCAGGGCACAGCGGTTTCTCCAGACGCATATGGGAGATACTCGTCTTCAAGAGATGACCAGCCAGTTTACTGCCACACCGATGAGAGACGGGCTCCACTTGTTAGCCTTGACTCAATACATACTAACAGCGACAACAATATTTCAGATGCTGTACCTGCTAACTAGAAATCTACTCCGTAGGAATCAGCATGGGTTTCGAAAAAGACGGTCGTGTGAAACCCAGCTCGCGCTATTTGTCCACGAGACTCAGAGGGCCTTAGACACGGGTTCACAGGTAGATGCCGTGTTTCTTGACTTCCGCAAGGCGTTTGACACAGTTCCCCACAGTCGTTTAATGAACAAAGTAAGAGCATACGGACTATCAGATCAATTGTGTGATTGGATTGAGGAGTTCCTAGATAACAGAACGCAGCATGTCATTCTCAATGGAGAGAAGTCTTCCGAAGTAAGAGTGATTTCAGGTGTGCCGCAGGGGAGTGTCATAGGACCGTTGCTATTCACAATATACATAAATGACCTGGTGGATGACATCGGAAGTTCATTGAGGCTTTTTGCAGATGATGCTGTGGTGTGTCGAGAGGTTGAAACAATGGAAAATTGTACTGAAATGCAGAAAACTGACGCATGGTGCACGGATTGGCAATTGAATCTCAATGTAGACAAGTGTAATGTGATGCGAATACATAGAAAAATAGGTCCCTTATCGTTTAGCTACAAAATAGCAGTTCAGCAACTGGAAGCAGTTAATTCCATAAATTATCTGGGAGTACGCATTAGGAGTGATTTAAAATGGAATGATCATATAAAGTTGATCGTCGGTAAAGCAGATACCAGACTGAGATTCATTGGAAGAATCCTAAGGAAATGCAATCCGACAACAAAGGAAGTGGGTTACAGTACGCTTGTTCGCCCACTGCGTGAATACTGCTCAGCAGTGTGGGATCCGCACCAGATAGGGTTGATAGAAGAGATAGAGAAAATCCAACGGAGAGCAGCGCGCTTCGTTACAGGATCATTTAGTAATCGCGAAAGCGTTACGGAGATGATAGATAAACTCCAGTGGAAGACTCTGCAGGAGAGACGCTCAGTAGCTCGATACGGGCTTTTGTTAAAGTTTCGAGAACATACCTTCACCGAAGAGTCAAGCAGTATATTGCTCCCTCCTACGTATATCTCGCGAAGAGACCATGAGGATAAAATCAGAGAGATTAGAGCCCACACAGAAGCATACCGACAATCCTTCTTTCCACGTACAATACGAGACTGGAATAGAAGGGAGAACCGACAGAGGTACTCAGGGTACCCTCCACCACACACCGACAGGTGGCTTGCGGAGTATGGCTGTAGATGTAGATGTAGATTGAATTCTGCAACAAATTTCAGCTAGCAACGGCAAATACCCTGTTCAAGAATCACTAGAGGAGGCGATATACATGGAAAAGACCGGGAAATATGGGAAGATTCCAGTTAGATTACATCATGGTCAGGGAGGGATTCCGAAATCAGATATTGGATTGTAAGGCCTACCCAGACCACAATTTAGTAATGCTGAAGAGTAGACTGAAGTTTAAGAAAGTAGTCAGGAAGAATCAGTGAACAGAATTCGTACGGGAGTACTAAGGAGTGAAGAGGTTCGCTTGAAGTGCTCTGAGGCTATAGGTACTGCGGTAATGAACAACTCAGTAGGCAGATCAGTAGAAGAGAAATAGACGTCTCTAGACACGGTAACCACAGAAGTTTGAAAGAAAAACATAGGTACAAGGAAGGCGACTACGAGAAACCATGATTCAGTTGATCGACAAAAGAAAAAAGTACAAAAATGTTCAGGGAAATTCAGGAATACAGATATACAAGGCACTTAGGAATGAAATGAATACGAAAATGCTAGAAGTTAAGGCCAGGGGTAGAAAACTGAAATCATCCAATGTACTAGGGTTGCCAAGAAAAGTAATGCACTGCATTTTTTTTCTTCAACACTTCTTTATTCAACAAAATGAGAAGTGCAGACACGAAATAATGGTGTTTCATCTGCAAAAGCTATTTTTCCACTTAATCTCTACCCATTCTACGGCCTTCCTCCAGCGCGAAACAAGGGCGTATATGCCTTGTCGATACCAATCCTTGTCCTAGTGGCGGGACCAGTGCTTCACTGTGCGAATCACCTCCTCATCGTCTTCAAAATGTCTTTCACGAATGGCATACTTGAACGGCCCAGACAAGTGGAAGTCCGAGGGGGCTAGGTCTGGGCTGTCAGGTGTGACAGCCGTGGGTGGTCTCCCAGGCCGATGTTCACAGTATTGCAGCAACAAGTTATTTAAGGACTGTGGGGCTGAGAGCAGGTGCTCGAGTCATGTGCCGTATGCTCGTGCAGATCCACTGGGCAAAATGTGACGCCACCAGTGGCCCACGGCTAATAGGCCCCATACACGGCAGTGTCCCATGACGGTCTTGGGCAACTCCAAGTGGACAAAGCTGTTGCCGGGGCCCTCAGCTAGTGTGTCAGTGGATCCAATAGTTGCCGCGGGTTCCCGTCACAGTCCATTCCACACAATGCACCGAACCCTCCGGCAGCTAGAGGCGCCACTAGTGACGTCACGTGTGGCGCCATCTAGGCTAAAAGAGGCCTATGAGATGGAGCTCTGTCGCAGAGAGGAAATATCCCTCTGGAGAGCTTCCTGCGATTGTTCGTCGTGACTGTATCCCATAATCTCGTTAGGTTTGCCCCCTTACGATGATAATCTGTTAGCATGAGACGATGAAAGTCCCAAAAAGCACTGAGCATCACTTAGCCCGACGAACTTTAGATCTTCGCCTTTTTCGGTGATGGCCAACACACTGGTAGCTTTGCTCCTGAATCTTGGGGTCATAGTTCGGCGGTCTTATCGAACACCTCTGAGCTCTCGCGGGGCTCAGCAGACAGAGACATTTGTCATGCACAAAGTGACGTGTAACATGTTGATAACTGATCCGTGACTGATTTTCACTTTCTCCCCTATCGCCTCGATTGTGATATGTGGATCTTCGCTTACCAGCGTCTCCACTTCTCTTGCGAGTCCCAGTTCTTCACAGAGAGATGGTCTGTCACTTCGTTCTTTGACATTCAGGCTTCTTTGGACACATTATAGGCGTTTATACCATCTAAACGCGTGTCACATTACGGTGCACGATTGGTGTAGCGTTGTTCTCCGTGAAGGGCAGAAAATGAATTACAGCACGATACTTCGCTGTGGAGCCAGACTGGCTCTCGGGGAGTACTCACACTCTCTGAGCCCAGCCGAATCTGCTCAGCATTCTGGCTTCCCCCACTACTGCGCTATTCCAAACAGGAGTGCGACGTGGACGGCTCTATTCCGAAGGCTACACACGCGGGGAACGTAGTAAGACGTGTTTGCAACGCAGTGTGACTACTAAAAATCGAATATTGCAGCGTAGTTTCATAATGATGATATTACCACTAATGTTTATTTCTAACTTTTTATTTTTCTGCCAAAGCTATAAATTGGCTGTTTACTTCACTAAGTACATTAGACAGTGCTGATACAGTGAGCAGAACTACAAGAAGCTCTACATACAGACATTTGACATTAAGTTGTGATGTTCATAAATTTATACAAATTTCGATTTTAGAGAATATAGTATACCTGCAACCACCGTTCATGACAAAAACATATGGTGTCACGGAGATTAAAATCTTTTAAACTTAACGTTGGCAGGACTTTCTCAATTTCAAACAGAAAAAAAAAACCGTTCGCACACCTAGGTTCAAGCAAATGTTGAAATTACCTTAGCGATTTGTCCATGCAGTTGAGGATAATATCAGATTTGTCCGCAATATCTGTTACCAAGTGAGTCTCCCCTTGCATTAAGACGCTTAATGAATTGAAATAATTAGTTTTTGTGGACAATAAAAGATTTAATGAAGATGTGATGTTCATGCAGCTCTCTTAGAATGAAATGATAATTAAATCAAGACCCTAAGCTGTCGACAGGCGTTGATATAAATCAACGGGGACAGTTGAAAACGTATGCCCTGACCAGGACTCGAACCCAGGATCTCCTGCTTACATGACAGACTCTCTATCCGTCTGAGCCACCACGCGCACGAAGGATAGAGCGACTGCAGGGATTTATCCCTTGCACGCTCCCCGTGAGACCCACATTCCCAGATTAGTGCCCACACACAACATTCGTAGCGCCCCTGTCCATTACACTCATTACTCGGAGCAGACAATTTTACCGAGTCCCGTGAGAGCTCGGGCAATGCGTGTGCTTGCAGCACAGAAGAAGAAGAAGGTCAGTGGCCGGTTAGCCTTAACTATATGAAGATGGTATCTATTCTTTCGGACATGTAATGTGAATAATGAGTGTAGTGGGTAGGGGCACTACGAATGTAGTGTGTGGACATTAAGTTGGGAATGTGGGTCTCACGGAGAGCGTGCAAGGGATAAATCCCTGCAGTCGCACTATCCTCTGTGCCCTCGGTGGCTCAGACGGATAGAACGTTTGCCATGTAAGCAGGAGATCCCGGGTTCGAGTCCTGCTCGGGGCACACATTTTCAACTGTCCCCTTTGGTGTATATCAACGCCTGTCGACAGCTTAGGGTCTTGATTTAATTATCATTTCATAAAGGATTTTGTCTCTTCTTTTCTTACACTTAACTATTTTTCCCCTAATACCCATCTTTAGTTCATCCAGCATTCGCTGTCGCTCGTCAAAGGACTTTGTGGCTGGTGTTGTAACGACGTTCCAATGACTGTGGATTCCAAATAACAATAGTGCGGTAGTGTATCAAGCACTTTGCATTGCCTTCAAGTTAGACGAAAAGTAAATCAATTCCCATTCCGCATTGAATGACGTGGCTTCTGCACTTTTCTTTTTTTTGTTTTTTGTTTTGTTTTTTGTTTTGTTTTGTTTGAACAAGTGCGTAGGCGCCATAGTATTCCTCATGCAAGACCTAAACGTAATTTCAAAAATGGTTGAAATGGCTCTGAGCACTATGGGACTCAACTGCTGTGGTCATCAGTCCCCTAGAACTTAGAACTACTTAAACCTAACTAACCTAAGGACATCACACAGATCCACGCCCGAGGCAGGATTCGAACCTGCGACCGCAGCAGTCACACGGTTTCGGAGTGCGCGCCTAGAACCGCGAGACCACCGCGGCCGGCTAAACGTAATTTAACACAATTGGTATTGTTATCAGACTGTGACAAGTCGACTGCCACACTCTTGCGGCATCCGGCTGCAGCGTTCTCCTGTTCCTCCTCACCCCTCAGCTCCACTCGCCGCTGTGCTCGGAGCGCACGGGCTCGCATGACACTGTCTGGTCAGGCCTGCTGTAGTAGGCAAAAACTGTAGAGGAAGACAGGTTGGGATATATCCAGCAAATAACTGATTGAGGACATAGGTTGCAGTGCTACTCTGAGATGATTAGATTGGCACAGCAGAGGAATTCGTGGGGGGCCTGAGAAAACCAGTAAAAAAAACGCCATTTCTTACTCGCTCCTGTAGTGAGCCATAAGCCTAAAAAAAGTAAACGCGTAAATTTGTTTTTTCGAGGTGATAACAGAAACTTTAAGACAGCCCCTTGTACTGCGTATCAGCATAAAAAAGTACGGTATACTTTCATTTACAAGAATTTTTTATCATATTATTAAATCTTGCTCTTGTATTATGCAGGATTGCCTTTAAAGTGTATCATTAGTGTAGTCTTTTAGCTGCTTCGAATAATTTATTTCAGTGTGATGGAGGGTGGCTAAAGATATAGTCTGTCGACAGAAAAGTGATCACAACAAAAAGTGTTATTATGAAAATCTATCTTGAAAGACGGATGGGCTGCAATTACAAAAATGTTGACGTCTGTGAAATGTGACTATATTCACGTGAATTTGTTAATGCTAATGGAAGAAAAAGCACTTGGGTCAACCCAGGTTTGCTTAGATAGAGAAACAAAATCGATTGATTCCGGAAGACTTTATACTACGTTACGCAAGACAAAAATATAAAAAATAAAATGCTTTTGTTGCTGTTGCGGTCTTCAGTCCAGAGACTGATTTGATGCAGCTCGCCATGCTACTCTATCCTGTGCAAGCTTCTTCATCTCCCAGTACCTACTGCAACCGACATCCTTCTGAAAAATAAAATACCGTAATTAAATCTATCATGGGCGTCATCGGTACCTCCTGCTTAATTACGGTCTCTTTCTGGCTATAGCTTCTGAAGATGCAGCACATTTCTTCGAACTTTCGCCGCAAGGTAAATGCACTACTAACCTGCTTCCGAAAGCCGGCGATCGATATCGCAGGTGAATGGCCTGGTGACTAGCGGAAATTGTGCTGCATTGTCGCCCGTTGCGTGCACTGCAAACGTGTCTTAAGACGCCACTGCGGAGGTTCCCCAAAGTTGTGGTGACTATTACCCCCTGCTGAAGGTCATGTAGTTTAAGCAAAGTACACCATTGAAGGAGAATTCTCTGTGGTGTAAATGGTAGGCGAGCGCGAGCAAACACCATTCGGTTGTGTTTGGCTCGCATTCGAAGATGCACGATCGTGTTCAGCTGGTCGTCGGTATTTCAGCGAACCATGAAAGGAGTTCTGCGTGTTTCCCGATTACAGCCAGAGATATCGTTAATCTGTTTTTTTTTTTTTTTTTTTTTTTTTTTTTTTTTTTTTTTTTTTTTTTTTGCATGGGAACATAAGTTGCTCGCGTGACGAAATAATTGGAGCAGAATGTAATGTTGCTGATAGAATATACCCCTCGTGAATCATAGACCTTGCCGTCGGAGGGGTGGCTTGCGTGCCTCAGCGATACAGATAGCCGTACCCTCAGCGATACAGATAGCCGTACCGTACATACAACCACAAAGGAGTGTTGAGAGGGCAGACAAATATGTGGTTCCCGAAGAGGGGCAGCAGCCTTTCCATTAGTTGCAGGGGCAACAGTCTGGATGATTGACTGACATTCCCTTGTAACATCAACCAAAACGGCCTTGCAGTGTCTATACTGTGAACGGCTAAAAGTAAGGGGAAACTACAGCCGTAATTTTTCGCGACGACATGCGGCTTTATTGTATGGTTAAATGATGATGGCGTCATCTTAAGTAAAATATTCCTGAGGTAAAATAGCCCGCCGTTCCGATCTCCGGGGGGGGGGGGGGGGGGGGGGAGAGGGGGACTACTCAGGAAGATGTCGTCATCAGGAGGAACAAAACTGGAATTTTTACAGTCTAGAGTGTGGAATGTAATCTTAGATCCCTTAATCAGGCAGGTAGGTTAGAAAATTTAAAAAGGGAAATGGATGGGTGAAGTTAGATATGGTGGGGATAAGTTAACTTCCGTGGCAGGAGGACCAGGACTTCTGGCCAAGTGAATACAGGTTATAAATACAAAGTCAGATAGGGGTAATTCAGGAGTGGATGTAACAATGAGTAAAAGATATGAATGCGGGAAAGCTACTAGGGACAGCACAGTGAATGCCTTATCGTAGCCCATGCCTACCACAGTTGTAGAAGTTTACATGTCACTCCGCAGACGATGAAGAGGTAAAAGAAGGTTGTATGCGTGGAAGAGGCCTGGAGACACTAGAAGGTTTCAGACTGATTGTACAACGGTTAGACAGAGATCTCGGAACCAGATTTTAAATTGTAAGACATTCACAGGGGCAGATGTGGACTCCGACCACGATTTATAGGTTATGAACTGTAGATTATAACAATAAACTGGAAAAAGTTGGGAACTAAAGGAGATGGGACCGGGATGAACTGAAAGAAACAGAGGTTGTTGATGGTTTCAGAGGGAACATCAGGCATCGGTTTACTAGAACAGGGAAAAGGAATACAGTAAAAGACAAGTGGGTAGCTTGAACAGATGAAATAGGGAAGGCAGTAGAGGATCACATAGGTAAAAAGGGCTAGTAGAAATCATTGCGTAACAGAAGAGATATTGAATATAATTGATGATAGGAGAAAATATAAAAATTCAGTAAATGAAGCAAGCGAAAAAGAGTACAAACATATCAAAAATGAGATCGACTGGAAGTGCAAAAAGCCTACGCAGATATGGCTAGAGGATAAATGGAAGGATGCAGAGGCATATATCACTAGGGGTAAGATAGATAGTGCCAACAGGAAAATTAAAGAGAACCACCGTATGGATATCAAGAGCTAAGGAAAACCTGTTCTAAGTAAAGAAGGGAAGGCTGGAAGGTGGAAGGAGTATATAGAGGGTCTACACAAGGGCGATGTGCTTGAGAGCAATATTATGGAAATGGAAGAGGACGTAGATGAAGATGTGAGAGACATTATACTGCAAGAAGAATGGGAGTAGACGACCTTCCGTCAGAACTGCTGATAGCCTTGGGAGAGCTAGCCATGACACAACTCTTCCATCTGGTGTGCAAGACGTATGAGACAGGCGAAGTACCCTCATACTTGAAGATGAATGTGGTATTCTAATTCCAAGGAAAGCAGTTGCTGATAGGTGTGAAAGTTAACGAACTAGCCGTTTAGTAAGTCTTGATGCAAAATACCAACACGAATTCTTTATAGAAGAATGGAAAAACTGGTAGAAGCAGTCCTCGAGGAAGATCAGCTTGGGTTCCGGAGAAAGGTTGAAACACGCGAGGCAATACTGACCCTAAGACTTCTTTTATAATATAGGTTAAGGAAAGGCAAACCTACATTTATAGCATTTGTAGACTTAGAGAAAGCTTTTGACAATGTTGACTGGAATATTCTGCTTGAAATTCTGAAAGTAGCAGGAATAAAATACATAGGGTGAAATGCTATTTACCACTTGTACAGCAATAAGTATCGAGGGGCATGAAAGGGGACGTAGTGGTTGAGTATGGGGTGAGACAGGGTTGTAGCCTATCCCCGATGTTATTCAGTCTGAACATTTAACAAGCAGTAAAGAAAACCAAAGAAAAATATGGAGTAGGAATTAAAATTTAGGGAAAAGAAATAAAACGTTGACGTTTGCCAACGACATTGTAATTGTCAGAGACAGCAGAGGACCTGGAATAGCGGATGAACGGAATGGATAGTGTTCTGAAAAGAGGATATAAGATAAACATCAATTAAAACAAAACAAGGATAATAGAATGTAGTCGAATTAAATCAGCTGATCCTAATTAAATGAGATTGTGAAACGAGACAAATAAAGTAGTACACGATTTTAACTATTTGTGCTGCAAATAACTTAAGATGTCCGAAGTAGAGAGGATATAAAATGTAGATTGGCAGTGGCAAAAAAAGTATTTCTGAAGAAGATAACTTTGTTAACATCGAGTATAGATTTAAATGTCAAAATCAAATGGCTCTGAGCACTATGCGACTTAACTTCTGAGGTCATCAGTCGCCTATAACTTAGAACTAATTCATCCTAACTAACCTAAGACCATCACACACATCCATGCCCGAGGCAGGATTCGAACCTGCGACCGTAGCGGTCGCGCGGTTCCAGACTGTAGCACCTATAACCGCACGGCCACTCCAGCCGGCTTTAAATGTCAGGAAGTCTTTTCTGAAAATACTTTTATGGAGTGTAGCCATTTATGGAAGAGAACCATGGACGATAAACAGATTAGATTTATAAGCGAATAGAATCTTTAGAAATGTAGTGCTGCAGAAGAACACTAAAGATTAGATGGGTCGATCACGTAAGTATGAGGAAGTCCTGAATAGAACTGAATAGAACTGGGGAGACATGAGATTTGTGGCACAACTTGACCAAAAGAAGGGATCGGTTGATAGGACACATTCTGAGACATCAAGAGATTACCAGTTTAGGATTGAAGAGTATAGTGTGTGTGTGTGTGGGGGGGGGGGGGGGGGGGAGTAAAAATAGTAGAGGGAGACCGAGAGATGAACACAGTAAGCAGATTCAGAATATGTAGGTTGCAGTAATTATTCGGAGATGAAGTGGCTCGAACAGGATAGAGCAAAACAGAAAGCTGCACCAAACCAGTCTTAGGACCGAAGACTACAACATCAACAATAGGAGAATTAAGAATAATGAATGTAGGATGCTAGAGATCTACAGTAGAAAATGCTCTTAGGTGCAACTGAGATCGTGAGAAAGACAATAAATTCGGTTGTATCCATCAGGCGAGAACGGATTGGATAGGTACATATTTTGTGTTCTCCTTTGTTAAAATGGGACAGCAAAATAAATTTCCTTGAAAGTAAATAAATGCAACTATGTATCTACTACTTGATTAATGTAAGATCAATAATATACAAAAGCCTTGATGATTCTCATTGCATACGTTGAAAATAATTGTAATGACATCACAGACGTTTAACTGTTATTTCAGGAGCTTTTGCTGCAATAACCTATTTAATAACAGCCGTTTATCCCGCTATTACGCTATGGCATTTCCACTAAAGATATGGTATATGTATTTTACATTAGATTAATCGTTCTTGAAAACCATTATTTTCCTTATACGTACCTTACTAAAATACTTGATCACTTCTTATGTAACTGCAGACACCAGCGGCTTTCTGCGATATAGTAGCTATTGCAATACGTCTGCAGTTACTAACATCCCGAATGTAAAGTGCTAGTCTTTCTGCAGATTATGTTATTCGTCGGTAACTGATCTCCTGCTTTTAAAATTCCCAATGAGATGGAAATAGAAGCCTCCAAAAAGGATTAACAGCTCACTTGGAATTTTTTTGGAATTATGGAGCTGCGGCTCAGCGATAATTGCACTACTTCCAGGTGTTTCACTGTAGAATAAAATTTCAAGCAACTGCATTTTTCTCTTTTTGCGCCATTTTGCTTGTTTCGTCGAGTCTGCTTGTCCACCATATGAAATAATACCTTCTGAATAATAGTTTTGAATCGTGGCTATAACTATTGTATCTAGTAAAACCTGAGTGTCATTTATAATTATCGAAAAAAATAACACAGTAATGCTTAGGGTTGCCACACTATACTCGTTCTTTCATGTCTTCTCTACCGTTCCATCCAATGTAAACGCTTGCTCATGGGTACAATCGAATGGTGTCATAATTCGTGAATTCTCTGCGAATGCTGGTTCTCTTGTGTTCGCTTCCATTCGATCCGTCGTAAACGAGGCTTACGCTGCCAGTCTTTGCGGTTACAGAAAATTGGTTAGCATTCGAGGAGTGTTCTCAGTGCCCTCGCGAACAGATAGTGCAGGAGGGCATTGCCTACTGTCTTTGGGTACAAGCAATGGCGTCCCACGTATAATGAGAAGACGGCGCACTGATTTTAAATCGAGGCAGTACACTGATTAAGATAGAACAATTGTTTGTAACATCCTTATCGAGCATTTCCATTTATAAGTTTACATAACAATGTTTCTCATACGTTCTGAAACGATTAGGAGCTGTAACAAAAATGTGGAAGCTTCAAAAACCTGTGACGCGTGAATACGTAAAACTCTAGCTTGTGAACGATTTTGTGTGATCATACATCATAAAGGAAACACTAAGATAAGCACCACACAGAAGTTGTAATCTATAGATGCCTCATTTTTTATAGAAAAATCTCCTAGGTTTAAGTAGCAATGTGTTGGAGCTAGAAGTTTAAATATATTCTCAATTTAATGTTCCACTGCTGCGTAAATAAGTATTGCTGCAAAACTGTGCAAACATGCACTCCACGATTTCTGAAATAAATCTAACATCAAAAATGTCTTTAGTGGAGCATGTCATGGAAGGGAGCCGAGTTCAAAGTATTAAAACTGCCTGGTGGGAATTTACTGGAAAATACTTTCAGTACAGAATGCTCGAATTATCAATGTAGGGAATGCTATTGTATGACTACACAAATCACCAGGTAACATTCCTTTTGTTATTGGATATCACAGGGAGTTACAGTATTAGCTGAAATATCTGTAGGTATTCAGAATTGTGTCTGGCGACTTCAGCGTCAACGTTACTCTAACAGTTACCAGTTCTGATATAGGGTGCTTAATCTAATAGTGCATACAGTGTGATTACAGATATGGAAATAGATTCAAGGAGATAAATGATGAAATATTGCATATCAAATAGAAATATTATATAAAAGAGAAGTGACCAATACGTTTTCTACTCAGAAGACGGTATGCTTAGTAAAAACAAAAAGGTAAACAGAAAACGTACAGTTATCGTAGGAGACAAATAGAAGAGAATTAAACCTACGTTTTTTGTGGACTTAGAAAAAGCTGGAATATAATCTTGGATAGTGATAAAAATACAGGGAAGTTAAGGTTATGTACAGAAAGCAGACAGCAGTTACTACAGCCTAAGGAAAAGATGATATTAAATCTCTCATTGATGTTATGTAATCTGTTTGCTTAAGCAAGCAATAAAGGAAACCAAGGGGAAATTTGGAAAGGGAATTAAAGGTGAAGCGGAAAAACAAAAACATTTAAGTCTGCTGACGACAGCTATTTCCTTGAACGGAACGGATAGTGTCTTGAAAAGAGGTTAGTAAAACTAGGATAGTCGAATGAAGTCAGGTGATTCTGGAGGTATTAGATTAGAAAATGGCACTAAAAATAGTAGATGAGATTAGCTATTTGGGCAGCAGAATAAGTGATAATGGCTGAAGTAGAGAGGATATAAATGAAGACTGACTATAGCATGACAAGCATTTCTGAAAAAGAGGAATTTAACATCCACAGTTCATTACTAATATTATAAATGTGAAAATATGTTTGTCTGTTTCCCCTTTCACGAATAAACCACTGAACTTATTTTGATGAAATTTATATGGAGATAGCTTGGATTCTCAGGAAGAACATAGACTCCTTTAGGAAGAGGGGGAGAAAGAAGACGACTAAGGGGATGAAGCAGGGATAAGAACTTTTTTACGTCAGTGAACATAAATAAAAATGTTAATGTTAAACATGATTGAAGTTGTTGCATAACGTAGAGCTACTTCAAAAGCATGATGCATAGATTGCTTCTACCCACGCCCTTCTGCACACACCTCTCTGCAGCAATGCTGAACGTGGGAAGGATACACATCACGAACTTTGCTTACCCGAATGGGAGGCAGACACGTGAGGGTAGCTGATGTTATTGCACGTGCAACGGATCATTTACTCACCATCACTCACCATAATAAATTTACTGAAATGTGAGTGCAACCGTGAGAAACAGCTAGTCTAATAAAAATTTATATGTGAGGAATTATCTTTTAAAGGCATTTGCATGGAGCTTAGCCTTGTATGGAAATGGAACGTCGACCATAAGCAGTTCAGACAAGAAGCTTTTGAAACGTAGTACTACTGAATATTTCGAAAAGTAATGAGTGATCTATAAGTGAGTGGGGGGGGGGGGGGGGGATTTTAAATCGAATTGGGGAGAAAAAAAATTTATCGCACTACTTGAGTAAAATGTACTAAGTATTAGGAAGTTGTCAATTTGGCAATTTAGGGAAATATGCGGGGATAAAAATGGTGGAAAGAGATAAGATCTTACCTGCACTAAACAGGTTCAACTAGATGTAGGTTACCAGTAGTGATGATGAGGTGAGGAGACACGCACAGAACAGAGTCCCGTTCACAGTTGCATTAAACCAGTCCTCGGACTGAAGCCCACAGCAGCAACATTATTTGACAAGACAAGCATTTGTGACCGTAGTCGATAAATTAAATTTTTGGGATTTTGATTGAATTTTTTCATGTTGAGAAAAGAGAAGGAGCGATCTGTTTTATTTACAAGGAACCCCTTGACTGCGACGTCGCAAGTTCAATCTTTAGCAAGGCTCACTTGAAAGTGTTGTGTTAACAATTATTACAGAAAAGATATTAGCTGCTAATGATTCATCATTGGCGCCAGGAGGACGATAGAAAATGAGTGTACGGAAGGTGCAGAGACCAACCTTCCATGAGACGAATGTACTACTACACTTCACAAAATGGACATCGTCGACGTTCGAGAAATGTTCAAAACAAGCCATTAACTTGCACCATGAAAACCAAAACGCTGCGCCACAGTGATCACAAAGGTCCGAACACCGTCAAGGTCGAAGGCGAAATGCTTGGGAGTTGCAAGCCGTGCAGAACGTTCAGTGAGGTCTCCTAGGTATCCACTCTTAAATAATGCCTATAGAATCATATTGGTGTAACGGGAAGATGAGATCTGTTGGTAACGTATCTGTCGTGGAGCTTATAGTGCAAATGGCTCTCCTTTAAAGCGTGGCTGTATATAGTGTTATAATATGTCTTACAAGCAAGGAAAAAACAAACATCCACAGGCTGAATTTGTCCAGCGGTTCTAGTGGTATTAATTTGCAACGTCACACATTTTTCAGGAGGAATATCTTGCTCTAAAAGAGTATGATTTTTATACGCTGATCGGAAATCAAGCTGTTGGCCGCAAGCAGTGATCATACCATAGTTGTAGTTCTCTTATGCCCATTTTTCCACTCTTGCTTGCTGTGGAGAGAGAGCACCTCCAACATCTCGCAACACGATAAATAACTTTCCAGCCCATTTATCATCCAGATTAACAATCGACATAATTACATACGAATGCCTTAAGGCATTGATGTTAGTTGATCTTGACACGACTCTTTCATATTCATTTCCTCTTCAAATCCTGATTGGTCGGAGTTGAAAAGAAATTCCTTACTGAACGATGGGATAAGATTGTTTACCTCATCAACAAAATTTCAGGACAATCCGCAGTTTGCTCTGCATCATCAAGCTGACGCTTTCAAAAAATGGTTCAAATGGCTCTGAGCACTATGGGACTCAACTGCTGTGGTCATTAGCCCCCTAGAACTTAGAAGTACTTAAACCTAACTAACCTAAGGACATCACACACATCCATGCCCGAGGCAGGATTCGAACCTGCGACCGTAGCAGTCGCACGGTTCCGGACTGCGCGCCTAGAACCGCGAGACCACCGCGGCCGGCCAAGCTGACGCTTTGTTTGAAATTTCGTTATCTTATGTTTTCCATTTTGTAGCACTGTCTGAAGTTATGCAGCCATCCATTGTTTCACTTGAAACCACTGTATTCTATGTGCATTACGCCCTAGATCAGTATCACGCACATCCTGTATATTGTATCGAGCTTCTTCAAAACGTGCAAATACCAGTTTTTGTTAAAAGTGTGCCTTGTCCTTCCTTGAAAATCCATAGTTGTTCTTATGCTCTACACGCTCATGATTCTGCGGACATATTCGAAATGTGCCCATAATTTTTTGCTATGTTGCGGATGATCTTCCATGTAAGTAATTATGTTTAGTACCCGCTCCTTGGGCAAAGATTGTCCCTTACTACGTTTCACGGACACGGTATTTGTGGCTCCCTGTTTGATAAGAATGATGGACTACATGGTTCGACACCAGTTTCAGTATCAGTTTCACTTGTTAAGCGTGCATCGTCATGATTGTACTCCTCTTGTGCATTGTCAGCGCAGTCGAGAGTACAAGACACTCCACACATTCCACTGACTCATCTTACAGAAACGCTAATATTTCATCTGCCACTTCTCTCTTACTCTGCGAAATTCCTGGAGTTCTTTCAAGACATAATGTCAACTTCGGCAACTGTTGTAGATATAATCCAATGTTTGCTTTGTTTATCGTAGCCAAAGTTCAAATGTGTGTGTGAAATCTTATGGGACTTAACTTCAAAGGTCATCAGTCCCCAAGCTTACACACTACTTAACCTAAATTATCCTAAGGACAAACACACACACCCATGGCCGAGGGAGGACTCGAACCTCCGCCAGGACCAGCCGCACAGTCCATGTCTGCAGCGCCTTTGACCGCTCGGCTAATCCCGCATGGCTATCGTAGCCATTGCTCCACTGAGTACCATCACCACTAGAACTGTAGCACTGTTGTGAGTTACTCGTCTGCTAAGCAGTACAACTACTCTCCGTAGCTTTATGCTGTGCTCGCCGTTGGATACCTCCAGTCCCGCCCCATGTTGCCATCAACAGCCAATATTGTGGTCGCATGGCAGACAATGTCCTTGTGACCTTGCACTCAATGGGTTCCTTGTTAGTAAAAAACTTTCTAAAGCCAAGATGGTATAAATATTTCTATATTTTTAACAACCGGTTTCGACAGACTTTGCTGTCATCTTCAGGTCTTCAAAATTTTATCTTAAGAAAGTGTTGCCTGTGAGTTGAAACCTCACGCCAAGTTGTCATGTTAGTGGAAAAAAGGTAGCAACTTATTCAAAGGTTTGCCAGCAACATAACATTTATAGTCAAAAAGTACATTGTGTACTTGGCCATGTCCGTGTATGTAGTGCTCACAGATGGTTGTTGAGTCATAAAAATCGCAGTATACTATAAAATGCACAGTAGCACATCTGTTTACATCTCATACTCTTGTACCATATACGCCGTCTAAGATGGATTGTCAATTAATGGTACATGTTGAGCTAACGTAAATAGATGTGCTACTGTGCATTTTATTGTATATTGTGAGTTTTATGGCGTAACAGTCATCTGTGGACACTACACATAGGACAAAAAAAATGGCTCTGAGCACTATGGGACTCAACTGCTGTGGTTATTAGTCTCCTAGAACTTAGAACTACTTAAACCTAACTAACCTAAGGACATCACACACATCCATGCCCGAGGCAGGATTCGAACCTGCGACCGTAGCAGTTGCACGGTTCCGGACTGCGCGCCTTTTTTTTTTTTTTTTTAATCTCATTTTGATCGTTGCATCTGCTCGGGGCGGACGTCGTAAGACACCCGTTTAAGTTCGTTGTTGATCCGTTAACTCAGTTTTTTTTATTATAGAGGGCTGCTAACCCTCTGACCGAACACGCTGAGCTACCGTGCCGGCCGCCTAGAACCGCGAGACCACCGCAGCCGGCACATATAGGACAAGGCCATGCATTGTACACAAGGTGCTTCTTGATTGTAAATGTATTATTTCTGACAAGTCATTATATAAGTTACTTCCTGTTATCCACTAACGTTAAAACTTGGCTTCAACGTTCAGCTCACAAGGAACAACTTTTTTAACAAAAATTCTGAAGACCTGAAGATAACACCAAAGCCTGTCGACACCGGTTGTTGAAAATAAAGAAATATTTGTGCGATCTTCGCTTTAAAAAATTTTTTATGTTGGGATTTTGTAATGTGTCAGTATTTCCAAATTCTTTGGATCGACATGTCAGGTCTCTTGCTGAGGCTTTCTTCTGGGAACTGGTTACACATTGTGGCGTACTGCCAGATTTTCACAAGTTTAAGGACTGCCTTAGGCACTTGGCGGAAATGTTTATTTTTGGCTCGTGCTGACGTTTCTATGGCTGGAGGAAACGTTTACCGGTGTTATACTGGTAGGAGGGCGGGGCGTGAGTGGTGTCTTGTTTATATTTACGTTTACGTTTTCATATGCCTGTGGCGTCATCTTAAGTAGCTACAGCCAGCAACTAAGCGACTTGCAGCCTAAAGTCATCGCCGCAACAGCAGTTGTTCGAACATTTAGCAAACTCGACTGCCTATTTGACGTTTCGTTTGAATCGTTGCGCTAGTAAAGCCTGTATCTTGTCCGCATGTTTCACTATGTTCAACTACGGCTGACATGCTTGCTTGCTTTGGTTGCACATTCGTACGTTCTCCTTTCGTCGCTCTCTTACTGCACGACCTGTCTCCCCTAAGTCTACTTTATTACACTGGACCTAATTTCTTGTACTCTTGCAGTCTGTAGTGAATCTAATTAGTCTTTCGTCGATCACAACTCATCTTATACGACTGCTAGAAAAAATTGTCTTACTTTTACGCCGGCCGCGGTGGTCTCGCGGTTCTAGACGCGCAGTCCGGAACCGTGCGACTGCTACGGTCGCAGGTTCGAATCCTGCCTCGGGCATGGATGTGTGTGATGTCCTTAGGTTAGTTAGGTTTAAGTAGTTCTAAGTTCTAGGGGACTAATGACCACAGCAGTTGAGTCTCATAGTGCTCAGAGCCATTTGAACCATCTTACTTTTACGGCGCAAGATCTTCCAGATGTGACTGGTCACGCTCTTTATGTATGGTAGAAAAAAACAATTGGTATGTTTCTGCATCATATTCCTCTTTGTCATCTATTACTGTTTTATATTTCAGAGCATGTATGTTTAATTAGCGATATAGCAATTCGAAATTAATTATTTTCTCAGATTAGTTAATTCTTGTTTTAATTAGCTTCATCCCTAATACGATACCCTCATGTTGCCAGCGTGCAGAAAACTGCTTGTTTTTGTACTCGGATGATGGCGAGAATACGCATGCAAGTAAGTTGTGGAATACAAAGAAACATTACGGTAGCTTAAGGAATTCAAACATAGAAGTAGAAAGCCATACTCTGCGGTTAGGAAATTTGTATATGGTGCTTCATTTTTATTGCCACACTAAAAGATACCATCTCACTTGGTGTTAATACACTGTCCCAACATAAATGGTAAAGATAATTAACTGAGCTAAACCTTCTGGAATAATAAGTGAGTGAAGCCATCTCGGATTCCTAAAATACAAGTTCATTAATACTGTAGGCGAGAGATACTGGAAATTTTGCGTATGTGGAATGTACAGTAGACCCATTTAAAGTCTGTTTAACACAGTCAGTCTAAAGAAGGCTGAGATTAATTGGGTAGATGACATAAGGAAAATTTAGAAGAGATGAACACTACATCAGACATAAAAAGTTGATCAGAATGCTTTTGAAATACTAGTGAAGAAGTACAGTTTCAAGGAAGAACTTCTAAAAAAATAACTGACAAGAATTGTTCACAGAGTCGTGTAAACACTAGCGCAAGCTCGTTAAGATATTTACCCATTATAAAGGGGGAGAACCATCAGACCAACTTTTAAATTTGAAAGCGCTCTCTGAATAAGAGCAACGAAATATGATGAAATGTGAAAACACGATCCAGAGCGCATTATACAGGGTGATCGGAAATTCTTGTTAAAAGCTTCTAAGACTTGGTAGTGAGTATATAATATTTTGAATAGGAAACCATTTCCGAAAAAGTATCTTTACCGTTCTACAACGGTCTCAGTTCTGATGTGTAACTTGTCCACGTCTGCTGAGGGAAAGAGAAAGATATGAGTTGCTTATCCTCGTAAGCATTAGGGTAGACAGGGTGACGTGTACTACGCCAAACGGTCAGCTGATGTCAAGCTTAATTTACGAGACTTCTATAGAGACAGAGAAAGATCTGCTGGCACGAGTTCTGTCCGCTGCACAATCAACTGGAGAGACATCAGATGGGATGTGTACCATACCATGCTTCGTAGGTACAATGTCTGTAACAACGTTGGTGGTAGCCACATCGACCCGCTGTCGTAATGGATCACTACTGTTCTGTACGCACAGTGTGCTGCTTTTTTTGTTTTGGAATAATGTAAACATGTAATTTTTAAGTGTTAATACAAGCAAATGTGCTTAAGCGACAAATGGATGTTTCGTTATGTTTCCTTTCGAACTGTGTACTGATAATAGTACTTTGTCACGCCTAATTCAATTCCTCAAGCAGAAGTGTATGAGATATATAAACGTCTTAACTGAAACCGTCGTAGAGCGGAAACGGTACGTTTCCAGACATGGGATACAATTCGTGATATTATGTATTCACTCCCACTTACAAGTCCTAGAAGTTTGTAACAGGAATTTCCGAACACCGTATAAAACATATGACGGTTAACACCCCTAGAGAGCACCCCCCCCCCCCCCCCCCCCCGCCTGCCTTACGCACTATCGAGACCGTTGAATTACTAACAAGGCATTAGATACGCAAGAAAATCTTCTGCTGGTGATGACCTTGGCGAGTGTGCCATACGAAGTACGTGTCGTTTTAAATTTTTTACATGAGGAAGCACGGAAACGAGGATGTCGCATTTGTCACATAACTTCTGAAATTACTACTTCGCTGTGTCCGTCCGTCGGTTGCGTAACATGCTATTCTTTCGTGCATAATCCGTTGTCGGCCGATATAACTGTAGTTTATGAACTTACGTCTTAATGTTACTCCGTTGCGTGACTTTGCCAGCCGTCAGCGGAGCGTCTCCAGGAACGATCTCATTTACGCTTGCATTTTTGAAACGGGGGCCACTGGGTTACCACTACATTATTCCTACTATCCTCGTAGCTGTCGCTATGGCTCACAAAACTGTTACAAAAGAGTAGGAGAAGAAGGAGAGAGGGGGAAGAGAGAGAGAGGGTTGGAGGGTGGGGAGGGGGGTGAGTTGACTGAGCATCATGAAACAATCGATCCAATAGCGTGAATTAGAAATACAGAAACTTCCTGGCAGATTAACTGTGAGATGGAACGAGACTCGAACTCGGGACCTTTGCTTCGATCCGGAACACAGTTTTATCTGTCAGGAAGTTTCATATCAGCGCATACTCCGATGCAGAGTGAAAATTTCATTCTTAATAAAGATGGTGGTGTAGGCTTTCTTTGGAATTGCTCGAAGTTCTGAAATCACGTATCATTTCCGCTCCGTCGATACACTATGTGATCAAAAGTATCTGGACACCTGGCTGAGAATGGCTTACAAGTTCGTGGCGCGGTCCGTAGGTAATGCTGGAATTCAGTATGGTATTGGCCCACCCTTAGCCTTGATGACAGTTTCCACTCTCGCAGGCATACGTTCAATCAAGTGCTGGAAGGTTTCTTGGGGAATGGCAGCCCACTCCAAAATGGTTCAAATGGCTCTAAGCACTATGCGACTTAACATCAGAGGTCATCAGTCCCGTAGACTTAGAAACTACTTAAACCTAACTAACCTAAGGAAATCACACACATCCATGCCCGAGGCCGGATTCGATTGAACCTGCAACCGTAGCAGCAGCGCGGTTCCGGACTGAAGCGCCTAGAACCGCTCGGTCAGAGAGGCCGGCTGGCAGCCCATTCCTTACGGAGTACTGCACTGAGGAGAGGTATCGCTGTCGGTCGGTGAGGCTTGGCACGAGGTCGGCGTTCCAAAACATCCCAAAGGTTTTCTGTAAGATTCAGGTCAGGACTGTGCAGGCCAATCTATTACAGGAATGTTATTGTCATGTAACCACTCCACCACAGGCCGTGCATCATGAACTGGTGCTCGATCGTGTAGAAAGATGCAGTCACCATCCCCGAATTGCTCTTCAACAGTGGGAAGCAAGAAGGTTCTTAAAACATCAATGCAGGCCTGTGCTGTGATAGTGCCACGCAAAACAACAAGGGGTGCAAGCCTCCTCCATGAAAAACACGACCACACTATAATAGCACCTCCTCCGAATTTTACTTTTGGCACTACACACGCTGGCAGATGACGTTCACGGGGCTTTCGCCATACCCACATCCTGCCATTGGATCGCCACATTGTGTACCGTGATTCGTCACTCCACACAACGTGTTTCCACTGTTCAGTTGTCCAATGTTTACGCTCCTTACACGAAGCGAGGCATTTAACGGCGTGATGTGTGGCTTATGAGCAGCCGTTCGAGCATGAAAACCTAGTTTTCTCACCCCCCGCCTAACTGTCATAGTACTTGCAGGGGATCCTGATGCAGACTGTAAGTCCAGTGTGATGGTCTGGATAGATGTCAGCCTGTTACACATTACGACCCTCTTCAATTGTCGGCGGTCTCTGTCAGTCAACAGACGAGGTCGGCCTGTATGCTTTTGTGTTGTACGTGTCCCTTCACGTTTCCACTTCACTATAACATCGACAACAGTGGACCTAGGGATGTTTCTGAGTGTGAAAATCTCGCGTACAGACAGATGACACAAGTGACACCCTATCACCTGACCACGCTCGAAGTCCGTGAGTTCCGCGGAGCGCCCCATTCTGCTCTGTCACGATGTCTAATGACGACTGAGGTGGCTGATATGGACTACCTGGCAGTAGGTGGCAGCACAAAGCAAATAATATGAAAAACGTTGTTTCTGTGGTGACCGGATACTTTTAATCACATAGTGTATATAGGACGACGTATATGCACTGCAAGGGAGTTGATTGCCCGCCGTATTTTAGATCGATACGGCAGCTCCCTATCCGCTGCTGTGTTGATTTGTAGGAAAAGGTGGATCATGGCCATGCTTGCCACTGAAACATGTTTCCAAAAGTTGTTTTTTGCAAATTAGTGAGATATCTGATATCTCACTCGCTAGGGAAACGTATTGCATCTACTGCCGCGGAAAAGGCCTAAACATTTCTATTCTGTGAACTTGTTGCTGATAACTATGTATCGTTGGTCACTAGCGTCGAACTTAAATTTGTCAAACCAGAAAGATATTTATGCTTAACAAACTCGATAGAAAACTGATTAGAAACAACCTGAGCAGTCAATTGCAAACATTAAGCTCAGGCGAAGAGAATGTGCAAGGTATCTGGCACAAATCTACGTGCTAGAGGAGACGGTGGAGAGTGGAAAGGGCACAACGTGGTTCAATAACACTATGAGGAAACTAATATGAAGGCGCAGAGTGCTGGCGGAGCAGAGTCAAGACGAAATCTTGCTGACAAACAAAACCTGAAGACAAAACATGCGCAGGGATATGCAGAAGCATTCAATACATTCGAAAATAAGAGGCTGTCTGCTGATTTGTCAAGAAACCCTAAAAAGTTCTCGTAAACATTGGTAACGCCGATGGATAAATAAAAACTAATATACTAAATTCTGTACTCTGTAGCTGCTTCACCAAAGAATATCACAATGAAATTTCTACGATCAAGCGTCGCACGGAAGTGAAAAACAGCTACAATTGTGCGATATAGGAAGGTCACAAGACTTATTGAGGAATTTGTTAGATTCTGTATTGAACATGAGGAGCAATTGGCCCCTCTTTTAGCATCACTTAACGTCTTTACCGCAGGTTGCTGGAACAATGAAGCGTGCCATGTTCCTGGAAAAATATACAGGTTACAAGAGATTCATAAGATCGACGTGCAGTACTAAGGACCTACCGGTGCGTCACTGATGTCAAATTGTTGTCGACTTGTGGCACACATATTGTGCTAGTTATGACTTTCCTGTGTACTGCAAAACTGTTATGTGAGAGTCAATATGGTTTCCGGCTAGTGGTGTGAAAGTCAGGTAGAAAACAAAATACCTGCTTATGGATTATCCCAACAGATTTGTAGTCGGACTGAGGACTTCCTAACCAACGGAAGTATGTATTCGTTCTTCATGGGGAGGCATTGTCAAAGTGAAGCTAGATTTGCACTCAGACTGAAGACTTCGTAATCATCGACCTAATAATATCGTAGTTCATGGGAAGACATAGAACCGAAGACAGATTTGCACTCGGACTGAAGACTTTCTAACAAAAAGAACTCAGTATATCGTTCTTCATCTTTATTTATTTCCAAGTCAAGTTCCATAGGACTAAATGGAGGAGCAAATCTCCAAGGTCATGGAACGGGTCAGTACATGGAATTACAACATAAAAGTAATAACACATAAAAATAAAATGTTTATGAACCCGAAAAAAGTCAACCCATAAGTTTAAGTAAACGCAATCAACAATACAACAAGAATAAGCTTAATTTCTCAAGGAACTCCTCGACAGAATAGGAGTGACCCATGAGGAAACTCTTCAGTTTCGATTTGGAAGATTACTACAAAGATTTTTGAATTCGAGTGGTACCTTATTGAAAATGGATGCAGCAGTATATTGCACACTTTTCAGCACAAGAGTTAAGGAAGTTCGATCCAAATGCAGGTTTGATTTCTGCCAAGTATTAACAAAGTGAAAGCTGCTTATTCTTGGGAATAAATAAGCTAATATTGTTAACAAGAAATGACAGTAAGGAATATATATATATATTGAGAGGCCAATGTCAAAATACCCAGACTCGTGAACAGGGGTCGACAAGAAGTTCGTGAACTTAGCTCCACTTATTGCCCGAACCACCTGTTTCTGAGCCAAAAATATCCTTTTAGAATGGGAAGAATTACCTCAAAATATAATAACATACGACATACGCGTTCGTGTCGAACGATCACTCACTTCATATATCGTTCGAATAGTAAAAAAAAAAAAGGCAGCATTAAGTCTCTGAACAAGATCCTGAACGTGGGCTTCGTTTAACCGGCAGATTACCCAGCGAAATTTCAGCAGATGTAAGTTCTATCACTCGGTTCTAATGCGACGTCAGGACAATGTGTCCTTTCTTAAAACAGTTCTCTTTATCGATGACACTACCTTTACAAATCATGGAAAGGTGAACATAAGCATTATTGGGACATTAAGAATCCGCACTAGAAATTGAAAATTTGTAGTAAATTCCTATGAGACCAATTTGCTGACGTCATCGGCCCCAAGGCTTACACACTACGTAATCTAACCTAAAATAACTTACGCTAAGGACAACACAAGCACACCCATGCCCGATGGAGGACTCGAACCTCCGACGGGGGAAGCCGCGCGAACCGTGGCAAGACGCCCGAGAATCCGCACTGGCTGGGACATGTTGAACAGCAGAGGCAGTAGATTGAGAACGTTTGGTACGATTTTATTGGAGAATATGTGACTGGTTCTAACTTTATTGAAGAAATCTCAATGCGTAAGAGGTATGCAGAGTTTCTTACCCAAGTGCTACCTTGTGGGAAGTAACATTTGTGCTACGTAGACGGATGAGTCAGCAGCACGATGGGCGCCCGGCTCTCTGTGTTTAGGAAAGCGTTCATCCATTTCTTTTCTCCTTGCTGGATAGGACATGAAGGCGTTATTACTTGGCCTGCACGTACACCTGTTCTGATGCCACTAGACTTTTGTCTGCAGTAAACTCGAAGATTAATTCTATGCACAAGCTCTGACGAGCCAAGAGCATATAAAACGCCCTATTGTTGCAGCATGTTTGGTGATCTCGAAGGAAACTGTTCAGTCTGTCCAGTAGTACTTGCACCAGCGATTGATAACCTGTACCATGGGCATTTAGAGCGTTTGATGACCTGAGTGAAACTTTAAGGAAGTGCTAATGCCCACATTCTTTTGTGATTTCACTTTTTGTTGTTGTTTCTGGAGCAATTTTCCAGTGAAAATGTGTACCTTGACAGTAAACTGATGAAGCAAAGTTAATTACTTAAATCCTTTGTAATTCAAATCCCCATTATACAAACCCATTCACTTTTTGACATGCACCTTTCTTTCAAGTATCTTATGGACACAAGAGTAGAACCGTTACTGTAGTTAACTCACAATTAAATGCCACGTCCATCTGGTGTATCGGTCTAACTCATGTATCGAAGGGCCATCAGTGGCAGCTTAAATAAAACTCTTCTCCACAGTTCCGCTCTTGTAAGTAGACACTATCAGCTACGTCAGCCTGATGCTACAGTTCAGTATAACAGCAAGAACTTCTGCTTAAGAAAGCGATTGTTTCACGTTGAAAACAAATAAAAATAAGTTTTAAATAATGTAACTTCTCCAAAATTACTAATTACAATTTGAACGGTAAAACCGCACTGAATTCATCTCCTTCAGAGCCAGGAATTACTATAGTTCCATTTGAAAAAGTGAAGTTGGTACTGATATCTCTGTAATTAACATAGCTATGGAAACAGACTATACGTTATGTCCTCTTTGCCTTTACTAGTCGGCATATTGCGTCGTCCTTGTTTTGACAGTCACGAGTTGTTTCGCTTCCAACGCAGCAGAATTCTTTCACTGCGTCTACTTCGTGGTTTCTTCGGTTTGCCCTCAATCCATATTCTTTACACCTAAGGCTGTTCATTACAACAAAAGGTCCTGCAATTCTTCTTCACTTTCTCTGGGGCCAGAAACGTCGTCGGAGAATCTTATCGTTCTTCTCCTTTCACTCTGAATTTTACTCCCACTCTTGAATCTTTCTTTTACTTCCGTTATTGCTTCTCCCACGTAGATTGAATAGTAGACACGAAAGTTTACAACATCGTTTTTAATCCGTGTACTTCGTTGTTGGTCTTCCATTGTTACTTTCCTTCTTGGTTCTTCTACATAGTGTATTACTTACTACCTGTCTTTCTAATTTTTCTGAGGATTTCTAACATCTTGCACCATTTTACACTGTCGATCGCTTTTTCGATCATTCTATGGATGCATCTTGATTTTTGTTGCTTCAGTTATTAGCCGCTATGTCAGAACTGCATCTTTCTTGCTTTCACTTTATCTCGAGCCAAACTGACAGCCAACTAACAGATCCGTAATTTTCTGTTCAATTCTTGTCAGTTACTGAAATACGATAATACAGAAATACATGAAACATACTGATAGTGGAATATGATATACATTAATAAAAACTGGATGGCCTCGTTAAGCTGAAAATACATTCTCAACACAAATAAATGTAGTAAAAAATCCACTCAATTTGTATTTTGATCGATAATAATATTTTTAACTCGAAATGGCAGAATTTTTTGTAAACTGACATTATGTATTCTCAAAATAGGAAATGAAAATTAACAGTTATGTTAAGAAACAAAGTTACCGTACGTGCTCCATGCCGCTTGTGTACAACAACTAATAGGCGAATATGGGATCGAAAGATACATAGATATGCAATTGAAACTTGTGAAATTGGACTCTGTAAAAAAATTGTTCTGGTAAATTTCATGTCGGTTACTACAGTCTTCAGAATCGCTCATAAGTAAACGTTCTAAGACTGTAGCATAACTGGGTAGCAATATATTCGTAGACTGGTTTTCAATAAAAGTACTTTTTCAAACACATTCTTTACCTAATTATATGACATAAATCGATTCCTAAACATGCCTTATCTTTTATTACGAACACTCCTTGAAATACAAATGGTTTGGACAGAAAAAAGCTCTGTCGGATGACAGTTATTATTTCTGCTCTTTAAGCTAGGTAAGTCTTCAGTTGAGATGTTTTCTTTCTCATATTCCAGTTAAGTGCCTCAAAATTACTTACAGTGGGATGTAGCATGACTGCAATTATTATTTTCACTTAGCTTAGTTACTGGCCTTTTAATTAATAATTTAAATCATCTGAGAGACGTAAGATTCGAAGAGTAGCTAGTTCCTAATTATCTTGCGTGTTTCGCGTGTTGTAACATCTGGATAATTACAGCATTTACCGATTGCCTGGAAGTCCTGTCTGGATAGAGTAGCAAAGCAGATAAGCAGACGCATCGCTTGCACAGTCCGTCGTATGTATTTGGCTCCCCACGTCGACCATCACGCAACGATTACGCTTCGGGATCTGAATGGCCGAATTTATTTTTCTGGCGCTAATTATGAGACCTAAAACCGATGTTTGGAGGTGTTAAACACTGATGGGTATCCGTTGGAAGATTGTCTCATGAATTGTAGCTCTCGCTTTCCCCTAAAAAAAATGCAATAGCTAGTAACGAGTACATCCAGATATTCATGGTGTCAATAAAATTTTAAAGTGAAATGTGCCGATCCTCCGAATGGTCGAGGAAGAAATAGTCGCGGCATTCGATCAAATGTTCCAGACAAAGTTCGGAGCACGTAATTCGCGATGTTTACTTAATTACCACACGCTCTTGAAATACAGCATTTGGAAGATGGGCATAGGGTAATCTGAAACATTGCTATGTCCTTTGTTTAATAAGGGTCGCCAGCCTCTGTTAGGTCTGAAAGACAAGGCTAAGCAATTACAACTCTTACGGTTCTTTTTCCCCTTCGTTTGAAGTTCCGTATATAATATACCACAAAGCTATTCTTGCTGAACGTTATTAAACAAAATGAATGTATAATACAGGGCAGTGGCTTCTGTCGTAATTGGTAACTCCCTGAGGGGTAAAATAAAATTTTGTGAGAGGTTAAAAAAATGGTGTTTCGGTCACGAAGCTAAACTACTTTTAAAAGATAATTATCATCATCACGATTACATAAGTTAGCAATAATTAGTCCTCCCCTAAATACCAGCATCATTGCGTGACTCTGTATGGAGGAGGTTCCAGCTTATGAAACCAGTGTCTGGTCAACATCTTCTTCACATAGTCCACCCACTACACACATATGTTGTACTTTGCGCTATGCATCTATGGTAACAAAATAGTCACACATATCGCATCTCAAGAAAATTCCTCCTTCGCATTGTGGGTAGTTTCCGCAATAGACCAGAATTTGCTCCATTATTCACTTCGCAATATTAAATGAACTAACTGACACCACAACTACACTGCTGTTCGGCCTACACGGTATTATTATTATTATTATTATTAGGGGCTGCGATCAGACACAAAGTATTAACAGCGTGAAGTCTTTCAGTTTCTATCACTTCAGAAGAAAGGAGTCCAGCAATCAAACGATTTACTAGCAGTAATTACAGGACACACCTTCTAACTTTGCCGGCCGCTGTGGCCGAGCGGTTCTAGGCACTTCAGTCGGGAACCGCGCTGCTGCTGCGGTCGCATGTTTACATCCTGCCTCGGGCATGGCTGTGTGTGATGTTCTTAGGTTAGTTAGGTCTAAGTAGGTCTAAGTTCTAGAGGACTGATGACCTCAGATGTTAAGTCCCATAGTGTTTAGAGCCGTTTGAACCTTCTAACTTTGTTAATTTTAAATGGGGAAGCAGGGTGTGGTTGGAGCAAGTGGCAAGTGATGTTAGGGAGTGAAGTGGTGCAGAGGAAGGATGCTTTGTAACAAGTGTCTGCCCTCAATATGGCCAGTCAGATTTCTTTTCAGAAGAGTTGTAAGTAGCACCCGCGATGCATTGACAGTTGTTTCATCGTTCTACAAAAACAAGGGGGGGGGGGGGTCGTTAGGTTTAGGCAGTATCAATTGTGTCACTGACTCATTAATTCGTGGATTAGTGAAATACCCGCAAAAAATCATTTCATTTTTGTCATTTTAAAAATAGAAATACACAACGAAAAGTCCTTTTTTAAAGTTTAGTTCGGCACTAATATTGACGGTGGTGGGGGAAGCGGGTTGGATGTGGGGGACTACCCAATAATCCGATTGTACTAAGGGATAATGATCTCAGAAAGGTTAGGAATGACTAATACAGTCTTCGCATATTATTGGCACAGGGGGAAACATCATGTAACAAAAAAGTTTAACGAAAAGTTTACCAATAAATGGCGGCTACAAATGACAGGCGAATCGTAGAACTACGCCTATGATTTGAGTTGCACATTACATCATCCGTACTGTTCAATGTGCTTGGCTGAACAAGTTCAGCAGTCAACAGTTGGGGTACTCCAAGGCAAAGTCGTTCCACTCTGGATGGGAAAAGTCTCTTTTTAATTGTCATGAGGCCAAAATACGCATGAAAAACATAATGGCATCGATAAAATGAAAACTTATGGTTCCAGAGACCTTTTTCAAATCTCAAACATCTATGCTGTACATATGCACACTGAAGCGACGAATGAAAATTTGAATCCCGGCGGCACGGTACAAATTTCCATTCGTCGATTCAATCTGTATGTATACAAAATGACATCGTTTTCTTATTTTCGTGAGACTGGCTCAAGATATGTTAGATATGCTGTCCATAGTTTTCTGTCAAAAGTTGAAATCGGGATTCAACATGTTCCACGACATATCGTAATGTCTTGGGAGGAGGGGGGGGGGGGGGGAAACACCGAACGTAACAGCTTTCAGATAACTCCTTTGCCAAAATTCACACGGATGAAGATCGGGTGATCTGTACGGCCATGCGGCAGGGAAATGACAGTTGATAATTCCAACATTTCCGAGATCCCTCTGCAGCAGCCGCTTCTCTTGTTATGCAGTGTTCGAAGGAGCGCCAGCCGCGTGGTTTAGGGCGTCTTGCCACGGTTCGCGCGGTTCCCCCCCATAGGAGGTTCGAATCCTCCAAAAATGGTTCAAATAGCTCTGAGCACTATGGGACTTAACATCTGTGGTCTTCAGTCCCCTAGACTTGGAACTACTTAAACCTAACTAACATAAGGACATCACACAATGCGCCGGCCGCGGTGGCCGTGCGGTTCTAGGCGCTCAGTCCGGAACCGCGTGACTGCTACGGTCGCAGGTTCGAATCCTGCCTCGGGCATGGATGTGTGTGATGTCCTTAGGTTAGTTAGGTTTAAGTAGTTCTAAGTTCTAGGGGACTGATGACCACAGATGTTAAGTCCCATAGGGCTTAGAGCCATTTGACATCACACAGTGCATACCCGAAGCAGAATTCGAACCGAGGCAGAATTCGAACCTGCGACCGTAGCAGCAGCGCGGTTCCGGACTGAAGCGCCTACAACCGCTCGACCACAGGGGCCGGCTCGAATCCTCCCTCGGGCTAGGGTGTGTGTGTTGTCCTTAGCGTAATTTAAAGTTACATTAAGTAGTGTGTATGCCTAGTGACTGATGACGTCAGCAGTTTGGTCCCATAGGTACTTACCACAAATGTTCCAAGGCGCGCCACATTGCGTAAAACGGACGCTGGTGCACAAAAAACAACTCTCACAGCATTTACCAGTGGTGGTACAGCTAACAGGATCTGCAGGACTCATCTCCTCCAAAAATACGGTCATAAGTTAAACGATGCTGTCAACTTGCACCACACAATCAGAATGAAGTGGTACCGGTTGATGTGCGTGCGGATTTTTCATTGCCGATATTCAGCAATTCTGTGTATTGAAATGTCCTTGCAGATGGAACTGGACCTCGTCTGTCCACGGAATGTTCCATGGCCATTCATTGTCCACTTCCATGCGAGCAAGAAATTCCAGAGCGAACGTTTGTCTTGCTGGCAGGTTAGCAGGAAGCAACCCCTGAACATGACTGTTTTTGTGTGGATAGCAATGCAGGATGTTTCGTAGGACTTCATGCGCCGTGCTCGTAGGCATTTCAAATTTTCGGGCAATTCTAATTGCACTGCATGTTTGCACACCACCGCTGGATCCCTCCTGCAATGCTGTGTCCACATCTTCGACAGACATCGGATCAACTGCTTTCCTTCCTCTGACACATTGCATTTCAGAAGAAGTTGTCTTTTCGAATTTTGTAATCATTTTCTCCAGATCCTCAGCAGACATCGGACGATATCTATTTCCCCACTCTTGGGGGTCCGGAAATTCCGCAGGGCTACTGGCGCGCAGTCACCGTTCTCGTGAAAGACTATCAGGAGCGCGTGACCCTTACTGGAGACAGTAATTTTGGTAGTCTCGGACGCAAAGTGAGGAACAGTCGTGTACCGCTCATCTATTGGTGTTTATATTCTGGCTCTTACAGGGCTATCTATTGGTCAAATTTTCGTTAATTTTGTTTTGTTCTTGTAGGAAGACATTTCCCCCTGCGTCAATAACATGCTGTTCAAATTTGACGCTGTGACTAGTGGTTCTCTTTCTACAGCGTTTTGGAACTTTAATTACAGACACCCTGTATGACAGAGCAGTCAGATGAAAATTAGACAGATGGAAAATGAGTAAGTAAACTATTTAGTACTTCAAAAGTAAACATCATAACTGTTACTACATTTTTCTCACTGTGAGACAAGACAGTCAACGTCTTCAAGGAAAAACGTCTGCAGTTTCTACGGAACCATGATTATATCCAGGCGAAGCAAATAGACTTCCACGAATTCTTTCTTCAGAGCTCGAAAAACATAGGAATTCCATGGGAAGAGATCGGGACTTTATGGAGGATGTGTAAGGTGTTCCCAGCGAAACTTCTGTACCATAGTCGAAACGAATTTGGCAATTTGTGGGCCTTTCCTCTTGTAGTTTTACATCCAGCTGTTCCAGAAAACATGCGTAGTACTCGCTAGCTATTGTTTCAACCATTTCAGAATAAAGATCATCTTTTACGTGCCACAAATTGCTAACTTGTCTATTGTGTTCTGCGCAGGCAGAGAACTGTTTATGATCCCCGCATTAAAGATGACGCAGAGACCGATGGAACAACACAGGCGATTCCTGTGGTCCATGACAGCAGAGAACACTTAGTGAACGGCTAACAAAACAAGTCCAGAGTATTGCAAAATTGTCTTAATCGTATACAACAGTCTAGAGAGCAATACAAATCACAAACAGAGTACAGGCAAGATTATAACTCTACTTTTGAATGGGTCGGAACTTAGGCTTCAAGGACCAGCAAGAAACTGGGCGCCAAGTGCCACGGCGGCGATATTTACTGGTAGTTTTGCGACAGTGGACGGCTGCAAGTGACATATATATAGATGTGTGGTAGTCTGTTCTTTTGGACACCGCCACCGCATTCAGTACGGATGCACAATTACGTCCGACTCCTGCGGGAATCTACAAATCTACATACATAGCGAGCATGGAGGACATGGATTGGGTTTGGGTTGTTTTTGGGAGGAGACCAGACAGCGAGGTCATCGGCCTCATCGGATTAGGGAAGGACGGGGAAGGAAGTCGGCCGTGCCCTTTCAAAGGAACGATCCCGGCATTTGCCTGGAGCGATTCAGGGAAATCACGGAAAACCTAAATCAAGATGGCCGGACGCGGGATTGAACCGTCGGCCTCCCGAATGCGAGTCCAGTGCGCTAGCCACTGCGCCACCACGCTCGGTAGAGGATATGGACAGGTACTGTGGGCAGGTGGCGCTGGGTGGCAATGTGGGTCGGCCGAGAGGTGTGCCGATATAGTCTGCGCAGTTACGATGAATAATGTGTCCGGATGGCACAGTGGTTAATGCAACTGCCTAATACGCAGGAGGCACCGGGTTCGAATCCCAGCCCGTCCCACATTTTCACTTGTCGCCGCTGATGTAGCACAAAGTACTGATGTACTTGATATTAGTAACCCCTCTCTTCTCTTTCTCCCCCTCCTCCTTCAATTTGCATAATGTAATCCACGTGACACGCTTGCTGCTTGTCGCGGCTATTCCAACCGAGGAAGCAACCGGCGGCTGGCGCATGTAACTCGTTCTCCAGCCACTCGCACTGGTTGGGGAATCTGAACCACTATCGATCACTAAGCAAAAAAGGTTGAAATGACTGAGCACTATGGGACTTACCTTCTGAGGTCATTAGTCCCCTAGAACTTAGAACTACATAAACATAACTAACCAAAGGACATCACACACATCCATGCCCGAGGCAGGATTCGAACCTGCGTCCGTAACGGTCGTGCGGTTCCAGACTGTAGCGCCTAGAAAGGCTCGGCCACACCGACACAGTAACATATCGGCGGACATAATAAGTTGGACACTTTTCAAAATGGTGTAAATAATGCTAAGAAATCGGTTTCGCGATAGATTTAGTGAACAATTAAGGAGCCCATCTTGTACAAAGTTTTCTCCGGTTAATTTGTCATGAATAAAGTGCTTTACTTTGTCTTGTTATCTGTCTCTGGCACCAGATATTTCGTACGACTTTAACCACTGAATGTCCAATATAATACTGGGTACATCCCCTTTACTTTAAACGTAGATTTCATGTTTGGGGCATTCCTCACGTGGATCCACCTTGCACTTTACAGAAAGATGGTCACTTTGACTTCATCTGTCCATTTCAATTGCTAAAATGAAGAATCAGACTCTGTGCAAACCTTCGCTAACTTTCGATGAATTTCTGTTGATGATGTTCCGTTCAAAACAAAGAAGTTTTTGACAAAATGATATTCTATTGTAGGCTCTATCTATTTAAACAAAACGTACAGTATATGAGTTTTCTAAAAATCCGTATAAACGAACCATTCCGCAAATCCAGTTCGCAGCTGAATTATGTTCTTACGCATCATGCACGAAAATAACAAAAACGAAATTTCATTAGTGTTACTTTTGTGTCTGAGTGAAATGCTTTCGTTGATTTCCTCGGGTGTAATTGACGCTGTGGAATTCAGATTAAAACACACACACACACACAACACACACAACACACACACACACACACACACACACACACACACACAAACACACACTGAATGTTCCTGACATATATCTAGGTCTACATTTATACGCCGCAAGCCGCCTTACAGCGTATGACGGAGGATACTTCGGGTACCACCATCTCTTGCTCTGTTCTGTTCACGAAAGACGCGAGGGAGGAATGACTGTCGGTAAATCTCCGTGCCTGCCCTAATTTCTCTCATTTTCTCGTCGCGATCATTTCGTGATACTTATTTTGGAGGAAGTAATATGTTACCTGACACTTCTTGGAACCCACTCTCAACATTTCAACAGTTGACCTATCCGTGATGCGAAAGCCTCTCTTATAGCGTTTCCATTGAAGTTTGAGCTACGCCGCAACTTACCTGTCGGCGGAGTAAACGTTACCGTGACGAAACATGTCGTTTTCGTCGTATCTTTTGTACCTCTTTTCTTGAGCCTACTTGGTAAGGGTCCTAGACTGATGAACAATACTCAAGAAACGATCGAACGATTGTTTTGTGAACTACCTTTTTCGCGGATGAATTACATTTCCTTACGACTCTCCTTATAAATCTCAAACTGGAGTGTGCTTTACCTGCTACTTGTGTTATGTCGTCGGTCCAGCTCAAATAGCTTCAGATGGTTACTCCTAGGCGTGTTACAATAGTCATTTTTTTCAGTAATTTGTCGTGATAAGTGTATTGGAACAGCAGTGGATCTCTTTCCCTATTTAAGCGCAGTACGTTCTATTCATTTAGGTGTAGGGTCAACTGCCAGCCCCAGCACCAATCGACGATCTTCTGCAGTTCTTCCTACATTTTGCTACCGTCTTCAGCATCTGCACTCACCTTACAGCTATCAGCATCGTCCGCGAATAACCTCACTGAGCCTCCAACGCCACCCACTAAATCATAAATCCTGCGTTGCTCGTGCAGATGACACTCGTCATCCACATGACTTTGCCTCCCAATTTTGTCTGACGGGGCTGGACTGAGTTCGCGCCATTTTCAGTACCTTTCTGTTAACTCTCCGGTTGCTATCTGCAGTCATTGTTGGCTTTCGGTTGCGAAAGATGCATTGTTTATGAAACATTATTATAGTTTGGAGGGCACTGGTCATCCTCGAGAGCTCTCCTGCCACAATCTGAAACAAAGTAAGTGCGTATTACTTTATTGCTTTCCTATATTCAATCTATCTTTTATGTGCATAAATTTAGGAACCTAAAGTGCACGTCATTTAGGACGGTGGCCGAGTTTACGTTCGTTCTGCGCATTTGACGTCACAAAACACAGTCAGCCAATGAACAGAGAACGACGTTGCCAGAGCTCGACTGCAGAGCAGAGCACGGACGAGTTTTAGAAATGTTCAGTCATAAATAAAGTAATTGAACAAAAGCAATGTCTTGATAGCAGACTTTCTTTTATAGAAAGTTTGGGAAAAGCATTCTTTATACCATTTGCTTCATATTCTATTAATTAATTAAACCAAACAAGCAATAAGCCTCCTAATTCAGGCGATAGCAAGGAAAGATGTTTGTACCATTCTCACTAACCGCTTTTTCGTAATAAAGAACAGCGGTAATTGTTTACTTCCTATTGTACTTCGACGAAACATGAGTAATTCATAGTCATACCAACAGTGTTTGTCGGTACTTTGCGTAACACTATAAATTCGTCCAGGAGCTGCATTGGATCACGATCTGTGTTAGCGTAGTGGTTAAAGCGTCAGGCTGCTGTGTGAAGGGTTCTGAGTTCGAACCTTGTTCAATGCAGTCGGCTTTCGGCCGTGGTCGCGTGCGGACCGGCTCCGCGCGCCGGACAGCGCACCGTAGTTTGTTTACTTCCGCGTCGCGGTATTTCGTGTTGTGTAGCGTCCATTTCTATTGCACCTCATGGCGCACTGTTACCGCCGAGCGACAGTTAAAGTAACATTCCAAGCCGAACATGCTAGACCACGCGCTTTTGAAATTGAGCAATTCATTCGCGAAGAGCTACGTCTGGACCCTCAGGAAGTGATAGGTATTCATTTCTCTATCACTAGCAGCATCGTCTATATTAAGATGACGACGGAGGAAGCGTGTGCTAACGTAGTTCGACAACACGCACGTGGACTCAAGTTCAAACATTCTGACGGGCATATTGGAGAGGTGACGGTCGATCACGCTGGTTTCGGACTTCGAACAATCCGGGTTTTTGAGCTCCCTTTCGAAGTGCCGCAAGATGTGGTCGTCGAAGCTTTCCGACCCTATGGCAATGTTGTGGGGCACATCGCGGAGAAATGGCAGACATTCACGACATACAACGTGTTGAATGGTGTCCGCCAAATCAAAATCGAACTCTCCAAACATGTACCATCCTATCTGCTGATAGGTGGCGTGCGAGCCATCGTTATGTATGATGGCCAGCCGCGGACGTGTGCCGGTTGCGGACAGGAGGGCCATGTTCGGTCAGAATGTCTCCGCCGACGTTTGCTCCAGGTCCCGACCAGTGACTCAGCTCCCAAAGTGACGGCCGCTTCTTTACCAGATAGCTACGCCACAGCCGTACGCAGCCCCGATGCGTCACTTCAGGAAGCACCTCTTCTCCACCCGGCACTCCCCACTGGAAATGACGGTGCTGCCATGGCCTCACCGGCACCATCTCCTCTGACGGCTACGACACCACCAACTCTCCAGAGCTCGATGGACATCGACGCGAATGCGGTGCCTACCTCTGCCTTTCTTCAGACTGGCGCGACCTCGGACATCGAACATCCACATTCTGATTCAGAACAGCACCTCCGAAAGCAACGGTCGCCCAGAAAACGGAAGAAGAGGAGTCAAACGCCATCTGACGACACACTTCTTCATGTGGCATCACAGGCAGTGGAGCTGATACACGACAGTGATCTCCCTTCGAGCGTTCTGACGACAGGAGAGGCTGCTCCTGATGTCCCATCTGAAGAACGATCTCACACGAATATGACGGATTCCAAGGAGGATGCCTCCCTGGACCCCACTACAGCAGCGTCGCTACAACTCGCCCCCGAGGAGTGTGACAGTCGCTCACCGTCTGTTCCAGTCTCCTGGGCTGATGATATCGACGAAGGAGCAGTTCGAGATGGTGGTCCTCCCATCAGGCAGTGCCCCATGGAGGTGCCTGACCCACCTTCCAGCCAGTGATTACGACAACGGTGACTACGTCAGATGTTACACGCCAGCCAGACATCTCTGCCGGAACATCTGTGCCAATGGTGGGAGCACGCCCCCAACATTACCGCATAGCGACGATGAATCTGGCCACCATTCGGGCCCCCCATAAACTGGCAATGTTCCGTGAGACCATTTATGCTGCTGATGTCGACATTGCCCTCCTCCAAGAAGTGTTTGTCGCCGATTTCCATGCCCCCACTGGCTACGTGGCACACATCTCCCATGCTTCTGACAACGGTAGTGGAGTTGCCATCCTCCTCCGTTCTGGACTCCCTGCTGAAGATGTAGTGTACCTTGCTAATGCTAGGGGTATGGCTCTCACGCTGTTCGGCGTCCGTATCCTCAATGTATATGCGCCGTCCGGCTCCAGTCGACGTCGTGATCGACACACTTTCTTTGCTGACGAGGTAACGCCGCTGTTTGAGGGTCCCCTAGATGATATGGTCCTCGGTGGCGATTTCAACTCCACGCAAAGGCCTGAAGATCAATTACCGCATCATTCCCCTTGTGCGGCCCTCTCCGTCATCATCGACAGACTCCAGCTTGTTGACACATGGACAAAGGTGCATGGCACCCGTGCAGGTTTCACATATTATACGGCGCATTCATCTAGTCGTCTCGATCGTATATACCTCACACGTTCCCTTGCTGCCGACACTCGACATGCCGAAGTATGGCCTCTGGCTTTCTCTGACCATGACGCCTACATCTGCGATGTCGTCCTCGCCCGCCAACAAGTGTGGCACAGCCGCGGCTTGTGGAAATTCAACGTTTCCCACCTGACTGTCCCTGACTGCCGACGAATCGTTGAGGATGCGTGGGCCCTCTGTCATCGTCGTCGCCCCGCCTACGCATCCACCATATCGTGGTGGGTATCATGCGCGAAACCAGCTCTGCGCAGGGCGCTGATAGGATATGGCAAAGACTTCAAAGCCTGGCAAGCGAGCACCATGGACTTTTATTATGCAGTCCTTCGTGACTGCGCTTCGATGGCCTTCTCTCCTGATCGTCAGATGATGGTGCATCGTGCTAAAGCGCAGATCACTTCCCTCACGCGACGGCGCTTAGAAGGGACTCTTGTCAGATCCTGCACCCGTGACCATATGCCTCATGAAACGCCATCGATGTACCACCTTCTCAGGGAACGCCGACGTCGTCGTCGAACCCTCATCCACGATCTCACAGATGCGGAAGGACGACGACACACTACGCAATGCGACATTGGTCACGCTTTCTATTCTCATTTCCGTCAACTGTTCGCTGCCGTCCCTCATCCCCCGACCTTAATTGACGAGGTGGCAGCAATGACTGTCAACACCATGCCAGAGGATGTGGCTCAAGAACTTCAGGAACAAGTGACCTCTGATGAAGTCCTAGATGCAATCAAGGTGGGGGCTGCCAACAAGTCCCCTGGACCTGACGGCCTCCCCCTCGACTTTTACAAGTATTTTAGCTACCTTTTGTTACCTGCTTGGACGTCCATCTGTCGTGAATTGATGTCACCCACAACGATGATCCCAGCCTCCTTCCTTGATGGGGTCATCATCCTGGTCCCTAAGCCACATGGGCGATCACGGATCTGTGATTACCGGCCCATCACTCTACTCAACAGTGACATGAAAATTTTCACCCGTTTGTTGGCCTCACGCCTCAAGAAGGCAGCAAGATCCGTCACCTCCCTTGATCAGACTTCGTTGGGCGGTGACAACAACATCCATACGGCCCTTTGCCGTTATAGGGACATGATTGCGCTCGCGCGCTCGCGACATTTACCTGGCGCATTGGCATCGCTTGACTTCCGTCAAGCTTTCGACCGTGTCGACCATACTTTTCTGAAATCGGTCCTCCAACACATGGGTTTTCCGGTTCGTACAATCACCGTGGTAATGCGGCTCTTGAGCGGCGCAACTTCAAGAATACTCTGTAATGGTCGCCTCACCGCGCCTCTAGCGATCGAGCGCTCTGTCCGACAGGGATGCCCACTTTCCACGATACTGTATGCTTTGGCATTAGAGCCCCTCCTACAGGGGCTTCGCCAACGCCTGGTGGGCCTGACATTGCATGGGCACCGCTTCTGTTGTACAGCCTATGCTGACGATCTAGTCCTCTACCTCCGCAATGAAGACGATGTTCGCGCTGCTCTGACTTGGGTGACGACTTATGGGGAGGCATCGGGCAGTTCTCTTAACATTTCCAAATCGAAGGTTCTGCTCATTGGTGAGGGTCTACCAGAAAGATCTGTCGCTCCTCTAAGTGTGGCCACCAGTGTCCGCTGTTTGGGCATTGATTTTATGAATGACCTCCGTCGCTCAGCGGCAACCAACGGTCGACGTCTCCTACAAACGATCAGGGCTGGCCTTGTGGACCACCGGCTTCGATCCCTCGACATTATACAGCGCGCGCAATACGTGAATGTTTATCACGCCTCACGCATCCCCCATGTGGCACAAGTGTTCCCGGTTCCGATTACCCTCGCACGTCGTATGTTGATGGCGATGGGATCCTTTGTCTGTGCCGGGATGTTATTTAAAAGTTCAATATTCCTCCCTTGCCCTCCCGCGGGAGCGTGGTGGAGTGGGCTTATTCCATGTACCAGACAGAGTTACCGCACTTTTTGTTAGCTCCCAACTGAAAGTCTGGCGTCGCTGCCCGACGAGCCTGACCGGACTGCTTTTGCGTGAATACGCACCAGTCTCCATGTCAGCCCCGGTCATGTTATCCGACATTCCACCCCCCTTTTATCACTTTCGGTACTTCTTCTTTGAAATCAGTTACATTCTGCACTCCTTACCCCTTCTCCGTATACTCCAGACAAAGACTGTATACGACACCTTACAAATGTGTCAAACCCCCAACCCCATTGAACACAAGTTTCCCCAGATCATATGGCGCCGTGTGTGGAAAGCAGTGCATGCTGGTTACCTCTACACCAGCGTTCAGTCCACCTGGTATATCACCGTCAATGGCAAACAGGTCAACCAGTCTCGTTTGCACCGCATCCGCCTTGCTGACACACCACTCTGTGTTCACTGTGGTGTAGAGGACACGGACGCTCATCGGTTCTCATGTGGTCCGTCTGCTGACGTCTGGAGGCTCGCGCAGCGTATCCTGGCTTTCCTCACCCGACAGCCGCCTGCTCAGATTATTTTCCTGACGCTTCTATTCCCGGATGTGATTCATTACCCCACAATAAAAACTAATGCCGTGAATTGGATACGCGGTCATACAGTCCGCTACCTTTTTGGGCCCGATGAGAAATCAGAACTAGGTTATTGGACGTACCTTAACGATCGACATTGTGCACTTGTTCGCAACCCCAGATACAAGCAGTTCTTTTCCAATTTTCTACGGAGCGCCTTTCATGACCCGCCTTCCAGCTGGAACGTCCAAGCCATGAGATGCTGATGCTTTTTTGCCGATATGATGTTCTGAACGTACTACACACGGAATCCCCACTAAAATTTCGAGAAGACACGTTTGGATGTTCCGCCAATCAGACGGCGCAAGCGACTCCTAGAATTCTGGTGCAACGACTGCCATAATACAAAAAAATGAATAAATAAAAACATACATACAAAAAAAACAAAGAAAAATAAAGAAAACAAAAATGCAATACAATAAACTAAAAAAAAACAAAAAAGTTCCTGTTCACAACAAATTTCATTTTTTTTATCGCTACTCTCTATGTTTCTTCCCCCCTACTTTCTTCCTTTCCTACACCTTTGCAGTAATAGGTTAGTTGTTTTGGAATAGGTGTAGATAGGTGCCAACGCCTGAAGAGGTGCATTTAATTTTATTTTTTTGTAAAAAAAATAAAAATAAAAATAAAAAAAAATGCTTAAAATTTCTTTATTTAAAAACAATATCGAAGTGTCTTACTTCATGAATTTTATTCGTTTGAATGCAATTTTTTGAAATTTCTAGTGGCTACTAAAATCGACCATACAGAAAATGTACGCTATGGACTTTTACCTCTGCAAACTCTTCAAAATTTCGTGCAATGGTTTACTACTTCTAATGCTGTACAGTAACTGCGTTGAACATCGAAACAAAATTAAGTCATTTATGAGGGGAAGGTATCAGTCAAGAAGATGTGTAAAAATCAAATTTTTGAGCCAAATAGTTTTTGTGAAATCGAATGATAAAGTGTGTCATAGCAGTCGAAACAGCATGTGTCTGCACAGGCTAGCAGTGCAGTGATGACAAAATTGCGCACAGCGCGAAATGCGGGGAGCGCGTCTCTGTAGCAGAGAAAGGGTTAATGCGACCGTGGTGCCTTTACTTCATAAACTGCGTGCTCCCCCCTAAACGTAAGTTTGCGAACTATACTATGGCGCTGCTTGTCTTGGCGCGTGCAACTGGCAACGCAGCAATCTCCCGCGTCTGGGTGGGCATGCGCAAACCGCCAAGATAAAAGAATGAACTATAGTATTCTCTATATTTTTAGATTTTGGAAGAAATGTCAAAGGCAAAAAATCCTCGGACAGCGTTTAGTAGAGATCTTAATGTATGGCTAGAATGGTTCAATGAGGTGAGTTATGAAGATGCTCACAGTTATTTTGAAACGTAACTTATTAAATCATTGTACAAACTCCAGAATGAGATTTTCACTCTGCAGCGGAGTGTGCGCTGATATGAAACTTCCTGGCAGATTAAAACTGTGTGCCCGACCGAGACTCGAACTCGGGACCTTTGCCTTTCGCAGGCAAGTGCTCTACCATCTGAGCTACCGAAGCACGACTCACGGCCGGTCCTCACAGCTTTACTTCTGCCAGTACCTCGTCTCCTACCTTCCAAACTTTACAGAAGCTCTCCTGCGAACCTTGCAGAACTAGCACTCCTGAAAGAAAGGATATTGCGGAGACATGGCTTAGCCACAGCCTGGGGGATGTTTCCAGAATGAGATTTTCACTCTGCAGCGGAGTGTGCGCTGATATGAAACTTCCTGGCAGATAGAGCACTTGCCCGCGAAAGGCAAAGGTCTCGAGTTCGAGTCTCGGCCGGGCACAGTTTTAATCTGCCAGGAAGTTTCATTATACAAACTGTTTCAAACGTTAGGATATATTATACTGTGTACGAATATTAATCGTATTATATTTAGAATTAATTAAAAAATCATAAAATTACTCATAAAGGCTTTGCGGATGACGCCTTTCATCCGCGCGAGTGAACACGTCACGAATTATCACGCCAGTAACGGGGTTTAATAACCTCCGTCTGGACAGGACTCGGAACGCCCAACGGTACCGACCGACCGCCGACTCATCCTTGGCCGGTAGGCGTCACTGCACTCGGATATGGCGGGGCATGTGGTCAGCACGCCGCTCTCCCGGCCGTTATCAGTTTTTCTGACCGGAGCCGCTACTTTTCAGTCAATTGGCCTCACAAGGGCTGAGTGCACTCCACTTGCCAACAGCACTTAGCAGATCCAGACGATACCCATCCAACTGCTAGCGATACCTGACAGTGCCTAACTTCGGCCATCTGACCAGAACTGGTGTTATCACTGCATCAAGGTCGATGACGACTAGATCATTAATATAGTCAATAGTACCGGCCCTCTACAATTTGCTCAGGTCACTTCCTAAATTACCTTTCCATTCGACGATTTTGTTCCTTTGAGAACGACATGTTGCGCTCTTTCTGCAAGAAAGCCCTGTATCCAGCCACAAGTGTGGTCTGGTATTCGGTAGGCTCGAATTTTTTCACTAAATAACAGTGTGTAGCTGTACTGCATGCTTTCCTGAAGTCAAGGAATACATATTTTATGCACGGCGCCCTGTATCTATTTAACGAAAGGAGAGAGCTAAATTTCGCAAGGTATTTTTGAAATCCATCTTGATTTTTAAAGATGAGATTCTCGTTCTTCAAAAACGTCATAAAACACGTACTACAATTATACGACAGTTCACGTCTATCTTGGAAACAGGAATGAGGAATGACCCATGCTTTTTTCATATCGCTAGGTATTTTTCACTGCTCCAGTGACTTGGTTCAAATGGCTCTGAGCACTATGGGACTTAACATCTGTGCTCATCAGTCCCCTAGAACTTAGAACTACTTAAACCTAACTAATCTAAGGACATCACACACATCCATGCCCGAGGCAGGATTCGAACCTGCGACCGTAGCAGTCGAGCGGCTCCGGACTGAGCGCCTAGAACGCTCCAGTGACTTCAACGAACTACCACTGGAGCGGAGCAATTTCTTTCACACAATCTGCGCAGAACATCGCAGTCATAAACAAGCCTAAGTCCGAAAGGTGTTGACGCTTATTAAATGAAGTGCATACAGCAGAAAATACTAGGTGTATTTAGATTAATAGTAACATAACCAACCGACTTTCGTTATGCAGTCACGGAGCTGCTATCGCCAAAGATAGCAATAACTGGAGAGTATCTTTTGTAAACGCTCAGGAAACTACAATGTACGTAGTTTCCACAAGGAATCAAGTACATATCAGTCAGTCGTCTTCATGAAACTGTAGCTATCTTAGTGATAGGTGCCTTACGAAGCTGTAGCTAAGTAATGGATTTCTTTCGAAATAAATATAAACGTCGTGTGACTCGATTGACAGCCTAATGGAAGCCACTTCGTCTGCTTGCGTGTCAATTTCGCTGCTTATTTATTCAAATGGATTCTCATTTGGCCTCACGAAGGTGAATGGGGCTCGTTCCTGATCTTTCCACCACATACAAATCTAAGGCGGTCACCGAAAATCCCACGAAATTGACAGTGCATATCTGAATGTAAGACATGGTACAAGAAGATTTAAAGTTAGTTTGCGGAGTTCTTTTGTATTTTAATTAATGAATAGATCTATATCGTTTGGCTGGCGTTCCAGGTTGAAAAATTTGGAGTTTTGGAAGTTCTGGGGGACGAACAGTTTTAATAGAATTCACCTTTATGTAGTTGCTAACGGCTAATGTCTGCTCGACGCACAGTGGCGTAGAAGGCGTAGTTATAAGTTGCTAAAGTTTATAACAATTTCAGTAAATTAATTGCTTCAATCAAATATATGAATCATCTGATTTTATCTACAGATACGAGACATATTTACTCGAGACGCGAACCATAACCGCATACCCGTGAACTACATATAAATGTAGGTCTGTATGAGAAACACAGACATAAGGCCATTCACTGGGTCGATTACCGGGAAGTTTTCATCATGAATAGCTTGTCAGTATTTAAAGCTCGGCTTGTGGTTTTGTTTGACTGATGACGAAAGTTGGAAGGAAGAATGTGGCAAACACGTGACGGCAGGAGCTTTGACGCAGGTACGAGCGCACAAAAACTAGGAGGCAGTCGGCGACGCACTGGCGGTTGCCATAGGCCGGTGGCCAAGGTGAACTTCTCCCGCAGGCTTCCCACACCTTGTCTGACGAGAAACGTCGTCGGCAAGCACTATTTGTGAATCTCTGGGCCTTGTTTCATTGCGTCAGCTTCACTGAAATCTGTCTCGCGATACCAAACCTGCCAGTAATGAAAAACAGTGAACTAGATTTAAGCAAGTCTTCTGATTACATTTTGCTGGGGTTATGGAACGTCCTTACTGTAATCAGAGTGGTCACGGTAGTACCTAATATGTTTCGCCACAGTTTAGTTAAACGGCCGCTAAGTCTGAAACGATATTCAGATAGAGTTAGAAAGGGCTCTAAAACTTCGGAATAATACAGAAATTTATTGAAATAACTTATACAATTGGTAGATGTGTCGTTTTGTAGCAAATAATCTCAAGTATCATATAAAAGGGTCAAATGTCATTTTGGTTCGGTGTGGCTAGCATGTATCATGCGGCAAAGATCCCACCGGTATCAATTGAGGACAATGGGCGTAATTGGATTTACGCTCTTTTCCGTCAAAGTGCTAAATCGATATCTCCATATTTGATTTACCCAGCCTGAAAATTTCAGCTCGATACTTTTGATGCAGGCTAAGCAATCATCTTAAGAAGGCAGTGGATGACAGGCAGTTGTCACCTTGTTTACTGCGTACTGATTGTTGCATCGACACGGAGCTATATTGCGTGTTAACTTGTGTGACATAATGAGTGAAGTGAGTGTTAATGACTCAGAACTTTACAGACAAAATGAAGTCAGTGTGACCGGAATTTTGGCATTTATGGAAGAAAGTTGAAGAAGAGGGAAACTGTACATTCAAAAGAAGAGTATGTCATAATCCTTAAACAAAGCAGGGGAAAACGAGAGCTATTTCAAGTCATTGAGGGAAGTGAGCTTATTAGAGATTGGAAGAAAATTTCAATGGGCTTCTCATGAAAGCCGCAGGGAAAATTTCCTTTCCAATTGCACTCATATGTGAGGATGCACTTTGTCAGTGATGGCACAATCGATGCTTCAAAATCATATTGGAATGTCTTCATACTCCCTGAAGATATTTCATTTTTGTCATTAATGAAGAAACCAACTGTAGCAGCAGCAAAGTTGACGGACATTCGAGACCTGTTGCGCTTTTTTCCTGATACAGTAAAAGGCTGGTATGAAGAACTTCTAGACAGAGTAAACAGTGAAGAAGCTACTGATCCTGAACAGGAACATAAACCATAATGACCATGAACATACATTTTGTTGTTAATGTACAGTTTAACTGCATAATAAAACAATAAAACCAATTTTCAACTCAATTTTCATGATATTTTGTAGAGGCATCGTGGTTTGATGGAAAAAGTGCGTAAACCATTCATCATATTTTTGATAATATATCACAAATGGGAGAAATATCTTCAGTTGTAAGGAATGATTCTGTATTTGAAAAGGATTTACGCTCATAATCCATCAAACTCTTCCATTTCTCCCTACACTCGTTAGAACAAATCGGGCGTAATTTGTGCAAGGTAGCGTACATTCGATTTTTCAGGTCGGCTAAATTGTTTGCAAGGGGAGGAACATACACACAGTCGCTAATAAAACCTTAGAGAAGGAAATTTATTGGGGTCACGTCTTAGGAGCGAGGAGCTATGTGATTGGCCCCTCACGACCAATCCATCGACAACCCATTTCAACAAAGTTCTTGTGCCAAGAGTACATTGTAGGCCTGCTTGGAAGCTATTTGGCGTACTCTGAACGAAATTGCCACCGAAAAATTGTTGCTCTGCGTCACTAAAGTAGCCATTTCAACTGCGCTGGTGCTCCTGGTGGCGGAATGTGGTTCTGATGCACTACGTAAAGCAAACTTGAGGTTGTTTCCTTCAAAAGGACATACTGTAGCTACCGATTATTTACCTCAATAACTTCATATATCACTGCCAAGTTGTAAAGTCCTTTCTGACTCACCCTGTGTATACCCTCCTCATAACTGCTGTGTGTGGAGTCAGAAAAGATCGGGTACAGGTCCAAGTTTGCAGCCGAGAGTAGCTATTTAGTCATGAAGAATCCGGCATGTACGCCTCTCTGGTTATGGAGATGTGCTCCCACATGCGATCTCAAGGTTACCACAAGATCACTATCTTGCTTACCTTCACCTGAGACGGGCTGAGTCCAATGTCCATCGCTGACACGTTCTTTCAGTAAACCTGTTTCTCGCTCTATGTCGAGGCCAAGATGTCCTTCCCTCACTGCAGCCCGTACACCAGGGCTTGATTTCGGCTGGAACGACGTTCCGGCACTTTCAAGGGATTTTTTGCATCTGGAACAAGTCTGCATCGGAGATTTATAGCAGGACACACGTATTAAACAGCAACGTAACTAATCTGCCGCTACGCCAGTACCAGTGACAGCGGGAGACCAACGTCATGCGATGGGCAAGCACGTGGAGCAAGGTAGCATGTGTGTGTGTGTGTGTGTGTGTGTGTGTGTGTGTGTGTGTGTATGCAGTACATCCAAGATAAGATGAGCTTCTTTCCGAAGAGACTGAACGATGCAGCTGGCACCAGTTAAAAACATGAAGGCTTAGTTGCGAAGACTACAGACGTATACCAATATGTATCGAGCAGAACTGTGGAGCAACGTGCGCTGTTGCAGTGACAGACGGTAGTACCTGTTGCGATTTTATTGTTTTGATTAAAGAAAATTATATTTTAAAATATGAATTTCAGAATATTATTTTGTAAAAAATGATTTCTCATTGCAAGTTTTATCACAACTTTTCAAAAATCGAAACTTGTGATTTTTATGATTATGAGACGGGGCTGCACGGTTGAAGAGGTGCGCTCCGGAAAATAGAGTTTTAGAAATTAAGCACTGTCACACGCTGACGAAATTCAAGAAGATCCGTGAAACCGATGAGCGTGGCGCTGTCAAAATGGTGCCAGCGACAATGTGAAGGGCTTTCAAGAATGACAATCACAGCCGATTTTTAAAAATAAAGAGCAAAAGGACATCACACACATCCCCGCCCAAGGCAGGATTCGAACCTGCGACCATAGCGGTCCCGCGGTTCCAGGTTGTAGCGCGTAGAACCGCACGGCCACCCCGGCCGGCACTATTTCTCTTCAATTAGACGAAGTGCAAACAGTTTTAGTCTAATATTTCTACCTATCCTTCGCTGTATAAAAAGCCACTCCGTCCACTCTATCCGAAGAAAACCTGACATCCCAAGCACGTTTCAAAACCCTTGTGTTATCATGCGAACGAAAATCGATTGCGAAATTGTAAAACCGACGTCTACAAACGAATTTCCAGAGTCGTGGTGAGTTAAAATAAAACAGGTTTACCAAGAAAAACTACATGTATATAATTGCAGAGAGTCACAATTTAAAACTCTGTTTCTCAGATTATACTTAGTTTCCTGACCGGCGTCTAATCGATAATGCTGACAAACTTGCTATAATGATGTAAACACGTAAAATTAAAGAAACGCTGCCTGCTTTGAAAAGTTTAAAAAACAGAGATTCATTTTCCTGCTTTCTACACAACATTCTCCACTACACCTTTTTTTTTGCAATACAAAACAAGTGATGGGAATTTTAGCTTAAAGTACAGTGTCATTGTCAGCAAAATTATGAAAATTTATATATATATATATTTGTCTAAGAATCTAAGTGATAACTCGGTCGTGCCTGTTTTTCGTTCTAGCTGTCGTATGTTTGGTTCACATTTAACGTAAAACACAGAAAAGGCAACTCTCTTTCAAACAAATAGTGCAGATCATTATATTGACATATCACTGCTTACTTCCTTCAACACACCAAACAAACAAAAAAGGAAAAGAAAAGAAAAATCACGAGGGAGTGAGGATTTTACATTATTAATTCCACATTTTACAACTAAAAATATGCTTTTTAATTCACATTTATGCCTAAAACATAACGTTAAGCCACATGGCATTCTTTGAATATTTAAGTAATAACTACTATTTTTCGGTGGTTTACATACCGATATCAAGCTGCCATCTTTTGGAGGGCAATGATGCTAGGTCCTCTGACTTTCCACAGTGGAATCCAGTTCTTGCTAAGAGCGTTGGCGTCCCATTCTCTCCTCGACTCGAACCGCTGCTGATACACCCCGGAGATGCGTCGGAACTCATGGTGTGCATCATGGAGTGTCGCACTAACAGATGGATATGATCAGAAGAACCTGTATTTTTCGCCGATGACGTATGATGAGAGTCGTAACATCGCTCATATTTAATGTGACATTCAGAGACCAAACAGACTAAACAGTACGAAAGAAACTGAGAAAACGGAGATTAAAGTTAAATGCATATTGAAAATTCAGCTTTAATTGTTACTAAAATTTCTATTCATCATAATATTACGATGGCACTGTGATGTACAGAATTGATGAAAATACAACACAGATAATCACTGGGACAGAGAACAACGTAGCATTTGTATTTTTTAAGAAATTAATCACATTGTCACCTGAAAAGTTCGTTATTTATTTCATTTTAACATCCAATGCGGCCATCAGCACAGTAAAAGGTTCTAGGCGCGCAGTCCGGAACCGTGCGACTGCTACGGTCGCAGGTTCGAATCCTGCCTCGGGCATGGATGTGTGTGGGGTCCTTAGGTTAGTTAGGTTTAAGTAGTTCTAAGTTCTAGGGGACTGATGACCACAGCAGTTGAGTCCCATAGTGCTCAGAGCCGTTTTTTTTTTTTTTTTTTAACAGTAAAAGGTGTCACGGTTCTCTGATGTTTGGCTGTTGTGCTGTTCACAAGTGATAGCTTCTTAGAGAAGTCATAGCTCACCGTAGACATATACCTGAGGAGGGACACGAGTTCCTTGCTGATGGGATGAATACCGGAGTATAGGGCATCCTGGTTTGTATTTGCAAAGCCATGTTGGTGAGTATAGGTAAGAACCACTCCAACCGAATCCATCGTATGTCAAGCCGGTTTGGTGGTAAGGTATCGACTGTCTTTTTGCTGCTCGTTATGACGTTTTGAAGAGTCTTTGTAAATACAAATCATTACGATTAATTGCAAATAAGATAAATCAGAGCATGCGCGGGAAGATTTAGGTGTGGAACGGTAGAAAAGTAGCAGCTTAAAAGTGGTTCGATTAATCCACTGCCAGGCACTTAATACCGATTTGCAGGGTAATCATATAGGAGTAGATGAACTACAAAGGGATTCTTTGTTTTGCAGTAATTAATTACATTGTACTAGTCTTATGATAAGATGTTTCGTTTCTACCTTCCTCCACTTCTACATCATCATACTCCACAAGCCAAGTAACGGTGTGTAGCCGAGGGTACTTCTGGTACCACTAACTGAACGCTCCTTCCTTGCTCAACTCGCAAATGGCGCGTTGGAAGAATCATTGTCGGCAAACTTCTGTATTAGCTCTAATATCTCGAATTTTCTCATCGTGGTCATTTCGCGAGATCTATGTGGGAGGAAGTAACAAGTTGTCCTACTCTTTCCGGAAAGTACCCTGTAGAAATTTCAGTAGTAAACCTCCCCGTGATTGACAACGCCTCTCTTGTAATGTTTGTAACTAAAGTTTGTGAGCATCTCCGTAACGCTCTCTCGCCGACTAAACGATCCCGTGACGAAACGCTCCACTCTTCGTTGGATCTTCTCTCTCTCTCTCTCTCTCTCTCTCTCTCTCTCTCTCTCTCTCTCTCTCTCTTCTATCAGTCCTATTTGGTAAGGATCCCAGACTGATGAAAGATACTCGAGGGTTGGTTAAACAAGCGTCTTGTAAGCAACTTCCCTTGTGGATCAGCTACGTTAATATCCTTCCTAAGACTCTCTGGCATCTGCTTTTCCTACTATTTGTTTTACGTGGTCATTCCACTTAAAGTCTCGCTCTAAATTCAACTACACTGAAGACGGAGTCATTTGGCAGATAGCTGTTCCCAGGCGTTAAAAATTTTAAATCAATAATATCCACTTTGATTGCAGAGCGGCCGCGCGGTCTAGGGCGCCATTTCACGGATTGCGCGGGCCCTCCCACCGGAGGTTCGAGTCCTCCCTCGGGCATGTGTGTGTGTGTGTGTGTGTGTGTGTGTGTGTATGTGTGTGTATGTATGTTATTGTTAGCATAAATTAGTTTAAGTACTGTGTAAGTCTAGAGATCGATGAGCTCAGCAGTTTGGTCCCTTAAGAATCCATACACATTTGACCACTTCTTTTTTATTGCAGAGCTTCGAAGAAACTTCATGATCATTAACACAGTTTTTATGTTTCGATTCTAAACCGTGCATGAATCTAAATCAGATACGTTTAAGTATTTAGGAGTGATACCAAGAGGCGGTATGAAATGAGACGATCACCTAAAATCTGTATTAAGGAGGACAGAAGTAATACTTAAATACGAAGGACTCAACACTATGAAAATACAAATAAGAAAATAGAAGTTAGTCATTTTGGCATTCTAAAGCTGTAATGAAACGTTCAGTTGCTGTGGATAGTATTTTCATCAACTGATGCAATTATTAATTCTTTCTTTCTTTCTCTTGTGCCTTTGTCCCACAGGTACGCATGGTCAGCATGGTTAATCTGGTTTGGCAATGTTAGATTAAGGGGTGGTCGGATGCCCTTCCTGCCGCCACCCCATACCCTCCCCCCCCCCCCTCCCCAGGACGCAATTAGTGTACCCCAACTGCCTGCGACTAGTGTAATCCATGGAATAATGCGAAAGTGTTCAGACATCTGCGAGTCATGTAACTGAGGCGGGACATGGGTTCAAATGGTTCAAAGGGCTCTGAGCACTGTGGGACTTAACTGCTGAGGTAATCAGTCCCCTAGAAATTAGACCTACTTAAACCAAACTAACCTAAGGACATCACACACCTCCATGCCAGAGGCAGGATTCGAACCTGCGACCTAGCGGTCTCCCGGTTTCAGACTGTAGCACCTAGAACGCGGGACGTGGGGACCAACCCGGTATTAACCTAGGGGGATGTGGAAAACCGCCTAAAAACCACATCCTGGCTGGCCGGCACAGCGACCTTCGTCGTTAATCTTCCGGGCGGATTCGATCCGGGGCCAGCGCGCCTACCTGAGTCCAAGAAGCAGCGCATTATGGCTCTCGGCTAATGGATGCAAGTATTAATGAGTAGAGTTAAACATTTCGCCCACTGAAAATATGTTGGTGATATTTTCGTAAATCCAAAATAGAAAAACTAGAAAAATGGAGTTGGTTGGTTTGACTTTTGAATCGCAGTGAAATTTTCTTATTTTGACATTGAGAATTCCATCATCTGCCTGAACGGTAGGAATGCATCGAATCATGCGATTTTCAGCATGTAACAATGTATAACGTAACTCTTCTGTCCACGCGTTCTTTACACAAGATTCGAGCGTCGATTCACGATATCCAGATCCGACGCTAATCTCTGGGTCCCGGGACATGGCTCCTGCTTCCCACAGCGAGGTGGACGATCTGGGTGGTACAGCGGTGGCAGTTTTTACCAAATCGAAGTATATCGTATACCCTATGGCACGTGGAATTCGCAGTGCCCGTATGAATTTGTGGACTCAGTGCCTCAGACAACAGCACCCACAGGCTAGGTGCAATAAAATGCGTTAATGTTTCGCGTTTGGCCCATGCAGCGCTCGACTCTCAAGACAATGGAAAGTTCAGAGCCAGACTGTCTCTTGTTCACATGGCACACCAAACTATTACATTCGCGTAGGTGACACAAATCATTTCTCTTGCCTTTGAGTAAGTGTATTCAGTGTATTTCTCAAATACTTTTACAGGCTTCTAGGGGCTGTAGAGGGCAATTGAAAATAAAATATTGGTACAGATGCCCACCAAACTATCAGTTTAATAAGTCATTGTTGCACAATACTAACATGGATTCCATACAGAAGAATGCAAAAACTAGAAGATCAGTTTGGATTCCGGAGAAATGTAGGAACACGCGAGGCAATACTGAAAGTACGACTTATCTTAGAAGACAGGTTAAGGAAATGCAAACCTTCGTTTATAGCATTTGTAGATTTAGAGAAAGCTTTTGACAAGACTGACTGGAATACTCGCTTTGAAATTAGCAATTGAAGGTAACAGGGGTAAAATACAGGAAGCTAAAAGTTATTTACAATTTGTACAGAAGCCATATGGTAGTTATAAGAGTTGAGGGGTGTGAAATGGAGGTAGAAGTGATGGTTGAGGAGTGGGACATGGTCGTAGCCTGTCGCCGATGATAGTCTGTCTGTACATTAAGCAAGCAGTAAAGGAAACAAAAGAAAAATTTGGAGTAGGATTAAAGTACAGGAAGGAAAAATAAAAATTTCGAGGTTTTCCGATTTCGTAATTCTGTCACAGAAATCAAAGCTCTTGGAAGAGCAGTTGAACGAAATGGACAGGATCTCGAAAGCAGGATATAAGACGAACATCAACAAAAGCAAAACAACGATAATGAAATGTAGTCGAATTAAATGTGATGCTGAGGGAATTACATTAGGAAACGAGACACTTAAAGTTGTAGATGAGTTTTGCGATTTGGGCAGCGAAATTACTAGACTAGCAAAAAGTGTGTTTCTAAAGAAGAAATGTTTGTTAAATCGAATCGAATCTGAAAGTACACTAATGGCCATTAAAATTGATACACCAAAAAGAAATGCAGATGATAAACGGGTACTCATTGGACAAATATATTATAATAGAACTGACATGTGATTACATTTTCACGCAATTTGGGTGCATAGATCCTGAGAAATCAGTACCCAGAATAACCACCTCTGGCCGTAATAACGGCCTTGATACGCCTGGCCATTGACTCAGAGCTTGGACGGCGTGTACAGGTACAGCTGCCCATGCAGCTTCAACACGATACCACAGATCATCAAGAATCAAGAGTAATGACTGGCACATTGTAACGAGCCAGTTGCTCGGCCACCATTGACCAGACGTTTTCAGTTGGTGAGAGATCTGGAGAACGTACTGGCCAGGGCATCAGTCGAACATTTTCGGTATCCAGAAAGGCCCGTACAGGACCTGCTGAAATGTAGGGTTTCGCAGGGATCGAATGAAGGGTAGAGCCACGGGCCGTAACACATCTGAAATGTAACGTCCACTGTTCAAAGTGCCGTCAATGTGAACAAGAGGTGATCGAGACGTATAACCAATGGCACACCATACCATCACGCCGGGTGATACACCAGTATGGCGATGAGAATACACGCTTCCAATGTGCGTTCACCACGATGTCGTCAAACACTGATGCGACCATCATGACGCTGTAAACAGAACTTGGATTCATCCGAAAAAATGACGTGTTCCCATTCGTGCACCCAGGTTCGTCGTTGAGTACACCATCGCAGGCGCTCCTCTCTGTGATGCAGCGTCAAGGGTAACCGCAGCCATGGTCTCCGAGCTGATAGTGCATGCTGCTGCGAACGTCGTCGAACTGTTCGTGCAGATGGTTGTTGTTTTGCAAACGTCCCCACCTGTTGACTCAGGGATCGAGACGTGGCTGCACGATCCGTTACAGCTATGCAGATAAGATGCCTGTCATCTCTACTGCTAGTGATACGAGGCCGTTGGGATCCAGCAGGGCGTTCCGTATTACCCTCCTGAATCCCCCGATTCCATATTCTGCTACCAGTCATTGGATCTCGACCAACGCGAGCAGCAATGACGCGATACTATAAACTGCAATCGCTATAGGCTTCAATCCGATTTTTATCAATGTCGGAAACGTGATGGTACGCATTTCTCCTCCTTACACGAGGCATCACAACAACGTTTCACCAGGCAACGCAGGTCAACTGCTGTTTGTGAATGAGAAATCGGTTGGAAACTTTCCTGATGTCAGCACGTTGTAGGTGTCGCCACCGGCGCCAACTTTGTGTGATTGCTCCGAAAAGCTAATCATTTGCACATCACAGCATCTTCTTCCTGTCAGTTAAATTTTGCGTCTGTAGCACGTCATCTTTGTGGTGTAGCAATTTTAATGGCCAGTAGTGTATTTCTATGGAGTAGGGAAGTGAAACATAGAAGATCAGAAGACTGTGAAGATTAGATGGGTAGATCATGAAACTAACTATAAGGTACTGAACAGATTAGGGGAGAAAAGAAATTTGTGGCACAATCTGATCTGAAGGGGTCAGCAATTTAATGTTGGAAGGAAGTATAGGCGGTAAAAATTGTAGAGGGAGAGCAAGAGATGAATACAGTAAGCACATTCAGAAGGATGTAAGTTCCAGTGATTACTCGGAGATGAAGAGGCTTGCAGGATAGAGTACATGGAGGGCTACCACAGCGACAACAAGAATCCCGTGTATGTATAAGTACCATTTAAATCTAAAATAATACTGAAGATCGGATCACTTTCAAATCTCCCGCTTCACGGTGTGGAACGTAATGGAAGAGTTGTACAACGCATGTATCGAGAACGTTTTAAGGTCACCTGAATCCAACACTTTTCATGTTATTCCAACTGCAGCAACGGCTGCGATAAACTGGTACGTTCGGAGTTTTGAGGGTTGACTGTGGTGCTCCACAGACACGCACCAGTCTAGAGGACCATGTGTATGAAACCATGCGTCGCGGATACATTTTGTGAATGAACGACTGGGTCGCCAATTTGAGCAAACCCCGTAGGACTCGCAGGTCAGAGCTCACCTCCGATTTTCAAACTTATTTCACATAGATACAGGGATTCCCAGAATTCCCATGTCTACCACAAAAGAGAGGGAAGTAAGGTAGAGCAGAGAGAGAGAGAGAGGGAGGGAGAGGGAGGGAGGGAGGGAATGAGTGAGGGATGGGGAGGAAAGGCGGGAGGGAGGGGCACAAACGTGAAATTCAACACGAATTAGCAGTATCCGTTTATTATTACAACACTGAACTAACTGACTCCTTTGTCTCATCTAGCTGCTGGGAGTACCCCTTAAGACATATATAGAGCACTAAACAACATTCGGTGAGGGAATAGCATTGTGTGATGGGAGTGGGAGTTTCAAATTGAAAATATTCAATGTTTCATAATTTTACATAAAAGGAACCTCAGGTTGAACACTCCTGCTCTACAGGTTGAATTTCCAAAACAATAACCCCATAACTAATGAGTGAATGGAAATATACAGAATGAAATAATTTCTTCCCTCTGTGATCGCCTATAGATGCAACTATGTAAATAAATATAAAAATGTTCACATAAACACTTTGAACTTTTGAAAACGTTTTGCCAGTTTACGTGAAAAATGAGCACTTAACTGAACTCCTCATGTTGTCACCGAAGATCTGTCTGCCCATAGGTAGAGCAAGACCCATTTAACGACATGACATGGAAAAGTATTTGTCTCACAAAAATAAGCATTTAGTCACTGTAGTAATTAAACGTAAACATGGTCATAATGATATGGAACCTTTCAACTGAACAATAGATGCACACGCTTCTTAAAAATGACGACTGACATTTATGCTTAACACTACAGCAATTGTAAAAGTGGATCTGCTTAAATTAGCAAGTGAACACGCTAGTGATGTCTCAGGCCATTGCAGTGGCGCAGTGTTGAGAAACTGGCCTATGATTTGGGAGAATGGCGGTTCTGATCCCAGTCCGACCTCCAGGTTGAGGTTTTCTGTGATTTCCGTAAATTGCTTAAGGCGAACGACGGAATTCAGATTTGAAAGGCCATGACCAATTGGCTTACCTTAACTTCTCCCATCTGTGCTAGTGCACCACTTAAAGAAGTGGTCATCGATGGGACTGTAGACCCTGGGCTGGGTTCCTTCCCTCTGTAATTCAGTGTCGCTTTCTACGTCCTGTTTATTAAACAAGAACCAAGCAGACATATTCTGAATAACAAATTCTACAAAGATGGATTTTTGTTATAATGCTTTGATTGACGCAAACGCCTTGAACGTCTCTGGGTACGGTTGCATAGCCTGTAGTTAGTTAGTAAGTTAGTTATATGTTCCACATATCATTTGTACGAGTTATTAACGAAATGACGTGAAACAAGTCAGTTTACTGGATATGTATATGTGATAAGTGTTAACACTAACGAACATTTTATTGTTTAGTCCAAATCATGGAACTATCTGTGCCAAGTACGTGCTTTTTTCTTACAGACTACCGATTTGCACATAAAAATTCGTCCAATAAATAGAAGGAATTGTCCAGGAGAAATGACTTTAGGTCACGTTTAAAAGTTTCTTTGCTGCCTGTCAGATATTTTGTGGTATCGAGCAAATCATCAAAAAGTTTTGTTGCCTCATATTAAACTCCTGTTTGGACCACCGACAGCTTCAATAGTGGGTGATAAAGATCATTTTACTCGCTAGTGTTGTAGGTATGGAAATCACTGTTCTTCTCAAATTGCGTTGGATTATTTGAGGAATTTCAGTAGTGAATATATTTATTCTGACTACCTATTTGAAAAGGTGTCTATGTGATGACCGTTGGTGGACCCACATATTATTCTTACTGTTCGCTTTTGTGCAACCAATATTTTCTTTCTAAGTGACGAGTTATCCCAGAAAATTATTCCATAAGACGCTATTGAGTGGAAAGGTTTGTTTGTTTCCGAGCCGCAATTGTACGAACATCAAAATTAGATCAACTTTATAGTTTGAACAAGTCAGTAATGTGGTTTTCTTCGAGTTCAAGTTTTTATCAATGAGTACACACAAAATTAGGTGCATTCTACGTTGTTTACTGACTCCTGTTCATGTGCTACATCAATTTTTGAGATGACTTTATTTGCTGTAGAGTACTAAATGTAGCGTGTTTTCTCAAAATTAGGAAGAGTCCAAATTCGCAGAACCACTTCATAATTCTTTGAAATACATAATTAACAAGCTCTCCTGCTGCTTTTTCTCTAATGGGATTTACTATAAAAGTGGTATCGTCTGCAAAAAACACCAGTTCTGCTTGATGAATGTTAAGTGGAAAGTCATTTGCATGTAACAGGAAGAAAAGTGGACACAAAACTGGACCTTGTGGGACTCTGTGAGATTTCCCCAGTCACTAAAATTTTCTCTCCTTTCAAAATATTTTGGATTATTCAGCACAACCTTTTGCATTCTCTTTGCTAAGTATGACTCAAACCAGTTGTTTGTAAAGCCATCAGTTGCATAAAACTTAAGATTTCCTGGAAGGCTAACGTGGTCTACGCCGTCAAACGCATTGGAAAAATCACAAACTGGAAATATTTTATTATTTAAGGCTTTATATATGTAATTTAAGGCTTCCTATACACGTGGAAAGACGTCACTTTTGTTTATGGATAATTATATTTTATTACGCAGTTCCAGCATCATGCCATTTTCAGGCACCGTTCAGTAGGACAAATTGATTGTGTTTTAATATGAAATAGTACCTAAATTGTAATAGACGTAACAAAATACACGCAGGCTTAATCAGAAATGATATATTTCACGCAAACGCCTTTGAAAGGCATACTTACTCTGTCTTCCTTCAACTGAACTTCAACAAACCTAACCACTCGGCGCTGCCGTGACCTTTACGATATGCCTCAGACAGAAGTGGTTGATTTCAGAATGACGTAAGGAACATCATGGCTGCTTGACAATGAGGGGCCCTCTTTGTAAGCTCTCATCCTTCCTCCCAACTTGTCACCAACGTCGTGCCTCACGCTTTCTATTGTCCTCTTTCTCTGTCCTCATCGTTAAATCAGCGATGACCCTCAGCCATGTGAACGTTTTTTGATTTCACGCCATTTCTCCGCCTGGATAGTCAATGAGGCTACTTATTCATTCAACCAGCATCTTAATTCGCCTCACGAGATGCAGTAACACCTTCACATCTCCACACCCCAAAAAACCATCAAGGATGATTTGGTAAGAAGAAACTGTTTCTTTAAGTGGCCTCACGTCGTTGGTTATTACGACAATGTACTCGTTAAATCTTAAAAGTCGAATGCATTTTTAACCAATGTTTTAACAGTAATTTTAACGCAGTTCGTCAGTTGACCATAATTTCTCGGTTTTTTCCCCTCGTAAATCTAACACATCTTAAAAAGTCTAAATTAGTTCTAACGCAAAGTTTAAAATAGTAACATAGAAGTATACATTCTCTGAGCTCTGGTGTGTCCCTTATTGATTATTTTTTGCGTATTGTATTTCTTTTTCTCTTTCTAATCAACAGCGAGTTTGTACGCTGTGTTCGGCCTAGTTTTAGTATTGCGCCATACAGAAAACGAAGTCTTACTTTTTTGTGGTAGTTATTTTATGGTCGTCAAACCGTGGTTGGAGTCATATTTTTCTGCTTAACGTTTCGTCTTCCAATGCTGGAGACATCATCAGAGGCTGTAACAAGTCAGTAAGCAGTTTCAAACAGACTCAGCAAGTCGAACTGTTTATACGTATTCAGACGCGTGTTATGGAACGTCTCATTTTATGCAGACGTCTTACAGTTCTAGAGCTGGGAAGTTTGTTCAGAATTCAAATGGTTCAAATGGCACAAAGGACTATAGGACTTAAAATCTGAGGTCATCAGTCCCCTAGACTTAGAACTACTTAAAACTAACTAACCTAAGGACATCACACACATCCATGCCCGAGGCAGGATTCGAACCTGCGACCGTAGCAGCAGCGCGGTTCCGGACTGAAGCGCCTAGAACCGCTCGGCCACAACAGCCAGCTTTGATGGGCCAAGGCGAGGCGTAAAGCTTTGTGCCGTGCAGAATTCAAGGATACACGAGTCGGCCTTCGGCTCCGAAAGCCCATATCGATGATATTTCGTTGAATAGTTCGCACGCTGACACTTGTTGATGGCCCAGCACTGAAATCTGCAACAGTTTGCGGAAGGGTCACACTTTTGTCACGTTGAACGATTCTCTTCAGTCGTCGTTGGTTCCCTTTTTGCAGGATCTTTTCCCAGCCGCGGCGATGTCGGAGATTTAATGTTTTACCGGATTACTGATATTTATTGTTCACTCGTGAAATGATCGTACGGAAAAATCCCCACTTCATCGCTACCTCGGAGATGCTGTGTCCCATCGTTCGTGCGCCGACTAAAACACCACGTTAAGACTCACTTAAATCTTGATAATCTGCAATTGTAGCAGCAGTAACTGATCTAAAAATTGAGCCAGCTCGTCTTATATAGGCGTTGCCGACTGAAACGCCGTGTTCTGCCTGTTTACATGTATCTGAATTTGAATCCGCATGCCTAAACTAGTTTCTTCGACGCTTCAGTGTAAAAACTACATGTAATATATATGCAACTCAACTTTTAACATATTTGTATTTTGTAACAAATATTTCATTTTGTTAATTAAAAGTGTCAAAGTCTCGAAAAATATAAGAATAATAGTAAACTTGCTTGTAGGTCATTTTTCCATAAATAAACAATAAATCGGTTTCATAGGAGTAAGTAGCTCAGTCATGAGTTCAGTTTTAGATGTAGTAGTGACTATATTTGACTCTGCATGTAATTATGTAATAACATTTCATAATAGTTATTTATTTATTACCATCTCTTACACTTCATACCTTGCTATCCTCAAACATCTTATACATCCAAACACAGCTCTCTTCATTCACGTATGTAAAGAAACCATGAGCATCATCATCTTTGACTGATATTACTAGTGCACGATTTCCAGTTTTCAAGTTCAGTGTCTCTTAGCCGTTGGGTACCATCTATCTGTTTCCGCAGACGAAACGGGATAAATGTACCAAAGTAAGTTGAAGAGCACAGCGTAGTACCATTATATATTATTTTACTTGGTGGAGTATTATATCTTGAATACACACACATTTGCCACGGGTATATGAAGACATATTTGTTGATCACCTCTCCAGTCCTTTATTAGATCCCTCTCCATACAAACTTTAAATGGCGAAGGACTGCTCCTACACTCTATCATAGCTGAAAGATATGATTACGCAGTTATGATTGTCTCCACTTTCTTCAATTTTGATTTAATGATTCCGAAGCTTCTGTTGCATTTCCCAAAAGAATGTCCCTGGACAGAAAATATGTGTTAATTTCCACTTGACATGCCGTGGCTAACCATGAACAAAATGAAGTGATAACCACAGTTTTATTTTTTTCTCCGCAGACACTAGAAATCAGTATCTGTTTTCACATTAGTGAACTCGTAAATTTATTTTTTAAAGCATTGTTTAGAAACGAGGCAACTGCATTTGAATCTCTTTTCGCCCTCATATCCATAAAACAACACATAAAGTACGAAGTGTATTTGTGCATGTGAACATTACATACAATCATAGAAGCCTTTTATAAACTCGGCTGGTTACGTTTATCTTCGGAACTGATAAATTTTGACAATAGTCGAACTCAACAACAAGATAAGAAGGGTCTGTTTCACTTAAGGATGAGCTCTTTCTTCGTGGATAAGTGTCTCTGTCATCGGTGGTGCAGTGCATACCACAGTGCATACTCTACAAATATCTGTTGCATCACTTCTCAGCGTGTTTTGGCATCATGAGCAAAATTCAAGGCATAGTTACAATGTTCTAAAACATTTTGAAGTAAGTTACATATTTCGTAGTAAGTTTTTACCAGTTTGTTCAAAGAAGTATAAGAGGAACATTTCAGATAATATGTTGATATTCAAGTTTGGATTCTGAAAGTAATCTACAACGCAAATTTGTATCTTAGCTCCTTTTGTAACTCCAGTGTGTTGTTTCGAAAGGTCTTTGGGTCTTCGGTTTTCCTTCTGTTCAGCTTTTTACTTTCCAGTCCTATCGTGTGTACTAAGTAAGGATCTTGCAGGTCTTTATTTTGTGCATTATAAAATATTTCATATAATTGCTTTTGTTATTTTGTAACGATTTTAGATGAAACTTTTGCTCGCAATATCCGTTCATTGACAAAAACTTATTTTCCCTAACCTCAACTCCATTACTATTTACATATGCATCATCTCTTGACCTCTTCCACGTGGCTTCTGTGTTTTTAATTAGTACTGCAGTAAATCTTTTTCCATTTATTTTCTTTGGTTTCCATATCACTTCGTTTTATGTAAAAATAAACGTCCATAAACAGACAGATCCAGGGCACAGACTTCAGATAATGGCATATCAGACACAGTAAGTGTTGCCAGAAACTAAGCATGGAGAGAATATTCTATACAATATGGCGGATCATTTAAAACGATTTCCCAAAAAATAACCCATAGGCCTATAGGTCTGTGTTACAGAAGGCTTCTCCACTGAAGCAGTCATAGAATAAGAGTGGAAAGAACGTTAACCTGTACGAGGAGAACTTGTTTGTATACCGCTGAGAAAAATCTATCATTAGAATTTCACACGAGGACTCTTCCTTACCTGCACATACAAAGGAGAAAGAGAGGAAAGGCAGCAATGCCACGTGAAGAATGCTAAAAGAATATTTCTAAGTGGCCTAAAGCATAGTAAGCACCTCAACAGTAAATGCCGATTCTCTGGAAGAGATCTCTAAAAATGAAAAAGAAAAGAAATCTGTGAGATAAAAACTAAAACACATACACAGGGACATGCTTTACTTTTCTGCTCATTTTCGACTTACTATGTTGTTCTCAAAGAACTTTTGATTTCGTAGAAAGAGCTATTTTAGAGGTTCTCCAAATATTTATTCTATCTGGGAACTCATCCAACCCAGAAATGAGGTTTTAACGCTTCATTGTGATAAGTAGGTGCCAGCCATTCTTTGGTGTTGAAGATGAAGTGATAATCGCATAGATGGAAGAATAGGGTTTAATCTACGGCCATCAAAATCGTTTGAAAGAGGCAACCAGTTTGATCAGGACAAGGATGGTAAAGTGTGAAACATGAACTATAAGGCAGCAAAAGCGTGTATCGTCACCAGTCACATGAAAAAACTTTATTCCCTACCCTCTTCTGATCGATTTAAAAAGAAGTCTGCAGATGTAATTATTTGTGTTTTGTAACGATCTGTCAATATTGTTCTGTATCTGTCCTGTACGAAGTTTCCGTTGGCTCTCGTAGTTGGTAATAACTGGTAATTATAATGCAGCGTCACCGGAAACTCGTGATGAAATTCACTTCCAGTACTTTTGTATCTATATGCGCTGCCTAGCACCAAATTATAACTGTTGAGAATGTTAGTGTACATATTGCGCTGTTACTAGGGAAAATGAATATTTCCAGTGTTATGTTACAATTCCCGAGTGGAGTGAAGGTGTTCCTCACGACGTGAGTAAAAGTATGTCAAAACCTGGCGTGGGACAATGTTTTGGTTATGTAACTAATTACCCTCTCCCCTTTCCCATTCCCCTTGTACTCCGACGGGGCAGCTGTTTCGACTTGTCAATAATCAGCCGAAAATACTATGTTAAAATGGCGGACAGACTCCTCTTTCCAACTGCGAGGTCCTGGGTTAGATTCCTGACATTCATACTTGGTTCTAAGTACTGATTTAAGAAATTTAAGACGCTCTATTGAACTGCTGGATAAATCTTTCTGCGCCGGTGAAGTTCAGTGCTCATCTCAAGTACCCTCTGTCACTGAATGAAAAGTAGCTTTCGGATTGTAGATTTAGATGTAGAGCGATTGGTGGGGGAATTTTCTTTTCTGCTCTCCAAATCATGTATTTGAGTCACAGTGGCGCAATTTCCTCGCAAGTTCACCGACCATGTTGAAATATTCAAATGTGTGTGAAGTCCTAAGGGACCACACCGCTGAGGTCATCGGTCCCTAGACTTACACACTACTTAAACGAACTTATGCTAAGAACAACACACACACGCACCCATGCCCGAGGGAGGACTCAAACCTCCTGCGAGAGGGGCCGCGCAGTCCGTGTCATGGCGCCTCAAACCACACGGCCACGCCGCGCGGCTCACCGACCATGATTGGCTGTGGCGTCGTCGCAGAGCGAGACAGCGCAGTGGTTAGCACATTGGACTCGCATTCGGGAGAACGACGGTTAAGACCCGCGTCCGGCCATCTTGATTTAGGTTTTCCGTGATTTCCCTTAATTGCTTAAGGTAAATGCCAGTATAGCTCTTTCGAAAGGGTACGACCGCTTTACTTCTCCATCCTTCCCTAACCCGAGCTTCTGCCCCGTCTATAATGACCTCGCTGTCGACGGGACTTAAAACACACATATCCTCATATAGCGCCACCACAGCAATAATTATGACACTCAGGTTTTACGGCGAAGACGACGCAGGTTGTCGTCGAAAGGTTGAGTTTAATTTTGTGCGGGAAGATTATGAGAATATTTTTTACAAGGGTAGGAGCACCTGGTTCTTACAGACAGTTAATGGATAATGCGCACCCGTTTGTTTACTAATAGCAGCCCAAAGGCTGGCTGTTTTAAAAGTCTTTTTAAAAGGTTGGTAACAAGCACATCCTCTCTACGCAGGTGGATCGCGTATTGCAAATGGCGTTGGAAGCGCATATTGCCAGGAACAGACGCATAACAGTGCCCAATTTGAACACCCTCCGGAAACCTAGGTACGTACAGCGGATCTCACTACAATTCTATAGGGTCATAAATCTGCTGATCGCTTAAATAAAGGTACAATCATTATTCTGTCAGACTCGCGATCAGCACTACTACTCATACGGAATCATTTAGTCAATAATACACTCCTGGAAATGGAAAAAAGAACACATTGACACCGGTGTGTCAGACCCACCATACTTGCTCCGGACACTGCGAGAGGGCTGTACAAGCAATGATCACACGCACGGCACTGCGGACACACCAGGAACCGCGGTGTTGGCCGTCGAATGGCGCTAGCTGCGCAGCATTTGTGCACCGCCGCCGTCAGTGTCAGCCAGTTTGCCGTGGCATACGGAGCTCCATCGCAGTCTTTAACACTGGTAGCATGCCGCGACAGCGTGGACGTGGACTGTATATGCAGTTGACGGACTTTGAGCGAGGGCGTATAGTGGGCATGCGGGAGGCCGGGTGGACGTACCGCCGAATTGCTCAACACGTGGGGCGTGAGGTCTCCACAGTACGTCGATGTTGTCACCAGTGGTCGGCGGAAGGTGCACGTGCCCGTCGACCTGGTACCGGACCGCAGCGACGCAAGGATGCACGCCAAGACCGTAGGATCCTACGCAGTGCCGTAGAGGACCGCACCGCCACTTCCCAGCAAATTAGAGACACTGTTGCTCCTGGGGTATCGGCGAGGACCATTCGCAACCGTCTCCATGAAGCTGGGCTACGGTCCCGCACACCGTTAGGCCGTCTTCCGCTCACGCCCCAACATCGTGCAGCCCGCCTCCAGTGGTGTCGCGACAGGCGTGAATGGAGGGACGAATGGAGACGTGTCGTCTTTAGCGATGAGAGTCGCTTCTGCCTTGGTGCCAATGATGGTCGTATGCGTGTTTGGCGCCGTGCAGGTGAGCGCCACAATCAGGACTGCATACGACCGAGGCACACAGGGCCAACACCCGGCATCATGGTGTGGGGAGCGATCTCCTACATTGGCCGTACACCTCTGGTGATCGTCGAGGGGGCACTGAATAGTGCACGGTACATCCAAACCGTCATCGAACCCATCGTTCTACCATTCCTAGACCGGCAAGGGAACTTGCTGTTCCAACAGGACAATGCACGTCCGCATGTATCCCGTGCCACCCAACGTGCTCTAGAAGGTGTAAGTCAACTACCCTGGCCAGCAAGATCTCCGGATCTGTCCCCCATTGAGCATGTTTGGGACTGGATGAAGCGTCGTCTCACGCGGTCTGCACGTCCAGCACGAACGCTGGTCCAACTGAGGCGCCAGGTGGAAATGGCATGGCAAGCCGTTCCACAGGACTACATCCAGCATCTCTACCATCGTCTCCATGGGAGAATAGCAGCCTGCATTGCTGCGAAAGGTGGATATACACTGTACTAGTGCCGACATTGTGCATGCTCTGTTGCCTGTGTCTATGTGCCTGTGGTTCTGTCAGTGTGATCATGTGATGTATCTGACCCCAGGAATGTGTCAATAAAGTTTCCCCTTCCTGGGACAATGAATTCACGGTGTTCTTATTGCAATTTCCAGGAGTGTAGATGTAATTACTTGGTATACCAGATCGTAACCTGTATTTCAGAACTACAGAGTACTAACAAGAAAATCTCTATGCTGCGGCTAATGGGGCGCCATGGTACCAGGTGCAATGAAATTGTTGACGCTCTCGCTAATACTACCATCCACCCATGGACAAAGATGTATGGACATGTTCTTTACGCAGACCTATTGAAAGATGAGCCGGCCGGAGTGGCCGAGCGGTTCTGGGCGCTACAATCTGGAACCGCGCGACTGCTACGGTGCAGCATGCATGTGTGTGTGATGTCCTTAGGTTAGTTACGTTCAAGTAGTTCTAAGTTGTAAGGGACTCATGACCTCAGAAGTTAAGTCCCATAGTGCTCAGGGCCATTTATTGCAAGATGTGCGGCTGCAGATCAGAACGTTGTGGAACAATAACTGACGCCTGTCGTACCAACAAAGAGGAAAGGATTTTGCAGCTAGGCTACCACGTATCTCGGCCCCGCCGTGATACTCCCTTGGTGTGTACCACAGAAGGTTTCTAGTTACCATTACCGCCTCTGCTTTAACCATGAACGGTCCCGACTGCACATCTAAGGGCTACAACTGATTGATTCGCCACTATGTATTGCGGCGCGGAGGAGAATTTCGACCACATCATTTTCGGCTGCCCACTGCGATTCCACGCCACAGCTGAATCGCTACAGTGCTTGATGGTTAGTGGACAATAACTCCCTACCATTGTGAAGTCACTATTCACAACGCTTGATCTGTCGTTGTATAGACACTGGCTGCGAGCGGGCATTAATTTAAATAAATGTAGAAAGGTGAAAGTATGTGTCGGACCAGGATTCGAACCCGGGTCTCCTGCTTACTAGGCAGATGCACTGACCACTATCCCGTCCGGACGTAGTGGTCGCAACCGCATGTACTACCTTAACGCACCTCCCATGAGACCCAAATTCTCAACTTACCCACACACTCCTAATGTAAGCCCCTACACTAGTCCATTACCTTGAGTACTCGCGGCATTTCGCCGATCCCCGTACAGTCCGAGCCTGGTGTGAATCTGCACTGAAGAGCTCGTTGGCCGTTATCGCCTTAATTATGTATGTGTGGTGTCTGTTCTTTCAGACATTCGGTGCAGATACACCCAGGCTCGAACTCTACGAGAATTGGCGAAATGCAACGAGTAATGAGGATAATGGGGAAGTCACTTCATTAGTAGTATGTGGATAAATTGAGAATTTGGGTCTGATGGGAGGTGCGCTAGAACAGTCGATGCAGCTGCGATCACCACTGTGTCCAGATGGTGCAGTGATCAGCGCATCTGTATAGGAAGCAGGAGACTAGAGTTCGAATCCCGGTCTGGCATAAATTTTCAACTTCCCCATTGATTTAAATCAATACCCATTCGCAGCCAATGTCCGTAATTCCTTTGCGTCTTAACTCATAGTGGCTGCTGGATCAAAATGGTGTCTGTTCTTTTAGACGGACACACACACACACACACACACACACACACACACACACACATTCCTTTTTGGTTGCTGAACATACCACGATTTTACTATTCTGTATAAAGCAATATAATCATTCTGTGTGTGTCTTGGCTATATTTGTGTGATGAGTGTGATTGGGTGCACATTGTAAATTGTAACATACCATGTACTAGAGGATGACTGAGTGGATAACGTCTGAAGGTAACAATAAAAAGAAAAAAAAGAGGCTGACGATACGTTCAGAAACGTAATCCACGACCACTCAATGGAAATGAGGTTGATTCTGAGAATTGGCCCAATCGTCTGACCTCGGTCTTATTGAACACGGGAACGACTTCTACATCTACATCTACATCTACATCCATACTCCGCACGCCACGTGACGGTGTGTGGCGGAGGGTACCCTGAGTACCTCTATAGGTTCTCTCTTCTATTCCAGTCTCGTATTGTACGTGGAAAGAAGGATTGTCGGTATGCTTCTGTGTGGGCTCTAATCTCTCTGATTTTATCCTCATGGTCTCTTCGCGAGATATACGTAGGAGGGAGCAATATACTGCTTGACTCTTCGGTGAAGGTATGTTCTCGAAACTTTAACAAAAGCCCGTACCGAGCTACTGAGCGTCTCTCCTGCAGAGTCTTCCACTGGAGTTTATCTATCATCTCCATAACGCTTTCGCGATTACTAAATGATCCTGTAACGAAGCTCGCTGCTCTCCGTTGGATCTTCTCTATCTCTTCTATCAACCGTATCTGGTGCGGATCCCACACTGCTGAGCAGTATTCAAGCAGTGGGTGAACAAGCGTACTGTAACCTACTTCCTTTGTTTTCGGATTGCATTTCCTTAGGATTCTTCCAATGAATCTCAGTCTGGCATCTGCTTTGCCGACGATCAACTTAGATGGACATGTCTTCATGGCGGTCTCAGTTCAAATCAATCGCCGTGATTCGTGGACAGTGAATGAGTGTTCCTCGTTCAAGAGGGTTGTCCAACGTTTTTAGTGTCTCGCGGATTAAATGCAACGATACGTCCCTGTCGTCGTCAATTCGAAAAACTGGGTGCTACAGTCTACTAGGTAGGTATTTAATTTAGTTGGTCGTAGGTGTACGATTCTTTCCGAGGAGGCTATTGGGTATCCACATAGGGAACGACAAGAGACAATGATTCTCGAAGTCGTACCAGCGTGTAAGGTCGTTAATCCGACACGCTGGTTCGGTCCTGGTTTGAATCTATGTCTCGCAAACTAGCTTTCTACATATTGCGCTACATGGAACATATCCGTGACAACATCTGACAGTGAGAGCGGTCAAGCAGTGATTAACATCTTAGATTACTGTTTGCGTAGTAAAATCTAATTTCTCATCTTGCTATCCTGATTTATTTAACCCGATGTTCTCATATATAATTTCAGCCAAGTGCTTAAACAACACGACGAACGACTTCTTTCAGCGTTGTCCAGTTCAATCAATGCTTTGTCTCTAACGACCTCGTTGTCGACAGCACGTTAAACCCTAACCTCGCTCCCGAGAATGAATATATTAAAAAGGTTTTTATCACTGCAAATAACTGGCGACAGGGGAACTGGTCTCCTTGTGTTCGCTCGAGACCAGTTCCGCGCAAATTTAATTGACATGAATACTATTCTTACAAGATAAGTACAAGAAACAAACGATCCAAAAAGGGAGAGGGGAGGATAGCTACTCTCCCTCCACTTCCAGTGAAAAAAAAAAAAAAAAAAAAAACGAACTCGCGTCCAGCCCGTGCAGACAGTATCAGTTTGAAGGAAGCCAGAACATGTGATGGTTACTGATTAATAGCAAGTGTATGCAAAGCCATTTGTTGTAAAGTCTCATTCTGTGCAGAACTACCATAAGTACCGCCCCTACCCCATCTCTGCACCTTCCCTTTTCCCCCCACCCTCCACCCCAACCCCTTTCTAATACATCCCTTTCTTTGGTACGCTCTTGTTGTTGGACTGTAGGCTAATGAGGCACAGAAATGTCAGTAAACCGACAAGCAGCAAACTGCCGTTCGAACTTAACCCAGCACAGAGTACCACGCTAATGCGATGTTGATTACAGGCTTACTAACTGCAGTTTGATGACTGTCTTCTAGACTTTTATGCTCTGCTTGAAATTATGTAACACACCCACAATGTGCATCAGATGCTACTGGAAGTGCAGGTGGTTTCCAAGCGCTTTCGTTATCCTTCGTACGAAAATTATTTATACATATTTACCGATGTATGAAAGACATGTTAAGACTTCATAAATTTGAGAACAAATCGTCTCTGAGAACAAACAACACAAAGAGACAAATGAAGTTCGTGATTCGTTAGAGGAGTTACTTTACAGGTCAGCTAACTGCGTTCAAGCCTGTTGCAACAATACAAACGTTGTTCCCCCTCCAAGAGCATTCATTAAAAATTCTCTACATGAGTGTGATACACCTCTGCGACCGGCATTCACATTATGAAAGAATTCACTCATTATGCGAAGATTCCGATCGCTATTATCAATAGCGTTTGTTGTACTGTTAATAATGTTTTTCAACAGACTCAATTTTTTTTTTCAGCACTGTTGTGCTCTGTGGTAACATATACTTCTGTCTACAAATTGTTATGCATTATACAGGGTCCCTGTTCGGCTAAGTATATACGGTGGCTGTTGTTTTAAAGGTCTCACTTCGATCTTAGGCTATTCTAGAATTAGCCAGTCTTGATTGTCACATCGTTACGCAAGGATCAGTTGATTCCACTGTGACTGAGGATTAAGAAACAAGTAGTTCATAGTGTCGCACTGCAGAGTTTCTTCTTCATCAGACTCCAAGCAAGGAAGAAGGTAGTAAGTTTACAATAATGCCACGTCAGTGTCTAGGTGATAGGGTTCGAGCTCAGTTGGACACGGATTGGGACACCTCATTAAAGGAAGCACTCCGATGTTCAGTAGATAGTACGGAGAACCTAACTGGGTGGTCAGACTCACTCGAACTGGTTTCTTCCCTTCATTGCGGCAGGATCATCTCTTCATATTTCAATCACCAACTTTGTCTTCTGAGTGTGAAAGTATTTTGTTGGCACCCCCTACGTAGGTGTAAATAATCACCATAATAAAATAAGGGAAATCAGAGTTCGCACTGAAAGATTTAAGTGTTCGTTTTTCCCGCACGCTGTTAGAGAGTGCAACGGTAGAGAAGTAGCTTGAAGGTAGTTAGATGAACCCTCAGACAGGCACTTAATTGCGAACTGCAGAGTGATCATGTAGTTGTAGATGTAGTACGAGTCCTGTATTTTGTTAGCAGTGCGCCGCCTTGCTCGGTCGCTGAACCCAGCGTTCGGCACTGTTCCCGCTATACTGAGGGGTAAATTCCCCAGGAGCCTGGTTATTTCCTCCGAGCTCCAGGTAATTGCTTCTAGCTTTCCTCAGAATGCCCCACGTTCTCTTTGGCTACAGCTTACGCTCTGAAAAGTAGGACTGACTGCAACAGGGAAGTCTGTGACCGTATTTTCTGCAAGTAAAAGTAAAACTACCAGAGTGGCAAGTCAGATTTTATGCTTGATAATGAAAGGAAGGTGCCAAGAAACAGAATTCTGCAACGAAAAGTGGTGTACAGAACTTGAAATAGTCAGAAATATTCTCTTTACGAAAAGATGGGTAATATATGTCTAGGGTATTTATTATATCAAAGGGAAAGAACGATAATGGAAGACAAAGAGAAAAGTGTGTGAATTACGAGGGCCATTTCAAAAGCCTTGCACTCTGCGCATGCGCTATCGTTATAGTGGCGTGGTCAAGTTGAAATTCATGTCAGCTGTGGGCGAAACACAAGGCGTGACTATTGTATATGTGTCTGCTAGTTCGCGTGGCTGTGTAGTGAATAATTAAGTTCTAAAATACAAGCTGAAGTGCAGTCAAGTCGGATTACACGTAGTGACCACCGTTCCTACATCAAAATCTAATCCCTATATGGAAAGAACCCAACCGAAATTTACACTTTGATAGAGTTGTGGGGTGTAGTGGATCGTAGCACAGAATCACTGTGCTATGCTCGTTTCCGTTAAGGTCAGGTTAGCACTGAGGACAACCCATGCAGTGGAAGGCCATCAGCTGCAACATACTGCACTTCTCTGGTTGCTGTTAATGACATTTTGAGAGAGGTCGACAAGAAACATGTAAGGAAATTGCATATGAGGCCAGTTTACAGAATCTTAATTGAAAAGTTAAAGATGAGAACAATTATTGTCAGATGGGTTCTGCATGGATTTGAGTGAAGAGCAGAAAGCAGGTCGCAGAAGAGTCACTGAAGAATTGCTTCAACATTATCGAACAAAACAACTGTTTTTGAAAAGGATTGTTGCACTTGATAAAACCTGGATATTTTGAGCCAGAACTGAAGTCTTGACAATAGAAAAGTTCCGCCTCTACAAGCAAGAAAAAATTCCATCGCCGGCAATCAAGAATGAAACTGATGACGTTTTGCAAAAACAGACATAATGTCTTATGGGATAACAGCAATCAGTGATTTTATAATGTTACTTAAAAACCGTCTTGATTGCAAATTTTTTATTCATATGACCGGTTTCGATTGATTCAGAACCATCTTCAGATCTGATATTTCAGTTACAGGAGTAACCCGTCCAAATCCAGCGATTTTCACATGCTACGTCACATGTGAAAATCGCTGGATTTACTCCTGTAACTGAAATATCAGATCTGAAGATGGTTCTGAATGAACCGAAACCGGTCATATGAATAAAAAATTTGCAGTCAAGACGGTTTTTAAGTAACATTATAAACTGATGACGATTTTTGCGTATAACATGGATGTAACCATAGCTACAAGCAGATTGCCCTAGGGACGTCTGTTACAGGGATGTACAACAAGCTGTTTCTGAAAATTTCTTTGCGCCCGAAAATTTGTCAAATAAGACCTGACACGCTTGCAGCTGGTGTCCTCAATTTGCACGTTAATGCATGACCGCATATTGTCCTGCCAATGAGAGAAACGCTCGACAACTACGGTTGGGAAATACTTCTCCACCCACCGTACTGTCCTGATGCGGGCCCATCAGACTCTGATTTGTTTCCCAAACTCTTTCGAAAATTTTTGGTACAATTGATGAAGCATCCAGTGAAGCGACCCAAATAATCAGACAGCTAAACAATGAAGGTGCCGTATCCGGAATACAGACGTTTCTAAAATGTAGGGAAGCTGTCATAAGCAAGAATGGAGATTATATTGAAGGCCTCTATGAGGTTTTTCTGAAAATAATTTATTTTCTTCAGTTCTATCTTACAGCGTGCAAAACTTCTGAAATGACCGTCGTAAAAAACGACGCAACAGACTGTGTACACTCTCTCTCATACTATTCAGAAAGTAGTGAATAAAATAAAATAAAGGTTCACAAGTGGCATTAAAATTAAGAGTGACATGATATCAATGATAGGGCGTACTGATTGAATTGTAGTTCTCTGTTATACTGAGGAATAGTTACTACAGAACCTGTTAAATAGAATGAACAATCTACTGAGCACAGATTATGGACTGAGAGTGAACCAAAGAAAGACGAACTTAATGACTAGCAACAAACCTAAAATTAGCATCAAAATTAAGGACCACGTCACAGATGGCGCGAAGCAATTCTGCTACCTCGTGAACAAAAGAACACATGACGGACGAAACAAGGACGGAAGATCAAATTAGCATAAGCAAAGAGGCCATTCTCTGTCCAGTGAAATCAACTAGTATAACGCATAATTCATTTGAAAACGAAATTCTTTAGACTGTCCACGTGGAGCACAGTATTGTGTAGAAGTGAATCGTGGACTCTAGGGAACCAGGAAAGAAATCGAGGCGTTTGAGATGTTAAGTTACAGAAATGCTGAAAATAATGTGCAGTTATGGGATAAAAAAAGAGGGTGTCCTTCGTAGAACCAGGGATGAAAGGAATATTGGAAAATCACTGGCTAGAAGAAGGAACTGGATATGTGTTAAGGCAGTAGGAAGTAAGATTCATGGTCTAGCGAGAGACGCAGCAGAGGGCGAAAGATTGTAGTCGAAGGCAAAGAGTGGAATACACAAAGCAAAGAACTGAAGACGTTAGGGGCAAGAGCCACTTTGAAAAGAAAGAGTTTGACACGGGAAAGCAAAGCATGACAGGCCATATTAGATCAGTCTGAAGAATGATAAAAAAAACTTCTATGAAAACGTGTAGCCTAAGCGATACAGCTTCCATTAGGCTTCATCAGGGTCGTGGGACATCTGTATGACTAAACGACCAACACAGTGCACGGTCATCTAGTCTCAGGTGCACGTTCCCTAACTAACGTCTTCCAAGGGAGACAAAAATTTGATTTGCATTATTTCAAACAGCTACTCACAAATTTAAAACGCTGACATAATCTACTCAGTAGGAAGTATAATCTTATGATCAAGGCTAAATACAATACGTCAAATATATTCTAAGACGCACCACGATGAAATTTTCCGAATGAGACGCAAATCGGTAGATGTCATGTATATATACAGACAAACAAATGGTAACAATTTCAGAAAAAACTGGATAATTCATTCAAGAGAAGAACTTCACAAATTTATCAAGTTCCAAGATGCTACCCCAGGCGCGTGTAAAATGAATGTGCGCAACGGAAGAGAATAAACGCTAAAATGATGATTTGGCCCTGTCTGACTACCCCCTGAAGCAGATCTTAGGATCTCTTACTTCTTTTTCAGATATAAATTACAATCTAAACATAAATGAATGAGGAAGGCAACTAATACTACTAAATGATATTGTTGCTCAGTATATATTTATTATAGATTAAAATCAACCCTTTAAGTACATTTCTCTATATTTCCTAACTAAAATTTCAGATCAGTTGTCCACTCTGCCCCTTTTTATGGCCACGAGAAATGACTGACAACACATTTGTACCAAGCATTAGAAGACACAACTTTCAAAATGATCTACAGTGGAAACAAACTAACGTGATCACAGCTGTTTAGCTTTAAATTCCTAATAAGTCGAAGCAGTTTACAATATCACCGTATGTACTGCGTCCGATGCGTCAGTGTGCTGGTTCTTGTACACGTCTGCGTCGAAGGAAGAACTCCAGCCACAAAATAAAACCTTCCAAAATCTAGGACGGCAGAAGGTGGTCCTCTGACTAATATAGTCTAATACTGTTTTCTCCTCTCTGTGTTCTACAGACGAGAAACGCGAACTCCCAGCCACACGGATGGAGTTCAGATAGGCAGAAGAAGTGCTCTCAATTACTGAACGGTGCGTACTCAACGAGGACTTCCAACCCGGAATCGTGCAACAGTACAGAGCCTGACTGTTCTAACTATAAACTTCTACCGAGCTGAATCGCTGGGACCACAGTTAACGCTGACAGGTACAGTGAGACTGAAAAAACTCAAACGGGCAACTCAGAACCGGAGAAGAGGAATGTCGAGCAAGGGCGTACACATTCTCCATGACAACGCTCGCCCACACATCACTCGGCAAATCGTTGCTCTCCTTCAACAGTTTCAGTTGAATATAACCAGCCACCCACCCTATAGTCCTGACTTGGCGCCCAGTGACTATCACCTGTTCCCTAGATTAAAAGAACATTTGGCCGGAAAGCGATTCAGCTGCGACGACGAGGTGAAAGAAGAGGTTCATAACTTTCTGAACAGCTTGTCGGCGAGCTGGTATGACATGGGCATACAAAAACTGCCACAGCGTCTACAAAAATGTATCGACAGAAATGGTGATTATGTCGAAAAATAGCTAAATGTTCAAGCTTTAAAATAATGTAAACCATTGTAGAAATAAACAGGTCTACGTACTTACTTTTGGGATTACTCTCGTATATAGCGCTTTTAAAACAAGTTTTTCTGTATCCTTGGAAAGGAAAGTTAACGGTCAGGCTGTATTACCAGTTCTGACTTGCGAAGGTAATACAAGTACTTCTAATGAGAGAACCCTTCAGAGCCTGAAAGTCGCTCAGCGAGCACTGGAGGGATTGATCTCAAGAATCACTAGCCATGTGAGGAAAACTAAGAAATGGATCAGGTTACATTCAGGAGAATAAGCTGTAATTATGACTGTAAGAAAAATGAAATGCAGGCGCACGTAGCTAGACGACTGGAAGGCACATGGACGAATCTCTTTGGTGGATTCCAAAACAGAAAAAAGGACAGACGATGACCTAATGCAAGGTGAGTAGATGACATTAGGAAAAATGCTGGAGCATATACGGTTGAAGGCCGTAACACATGGAAAACTCTAGCAGATCTTGCTGTTTCCAAAGCTGTTCACTGTTTTTATTGTGGAAAATAAAAAATATTTTGGTACTATTTTTCCTCTACTCAGCTGTGTTTATTGTTTTCAATGTGTATGCTATCGATTTCGAAGCAACTATGCCTTTATTTCCAGATGCTCTATCACTGTGATCTATGTAATATACCATCACGGCGCGCGGGATTAGCCGAGCGGTCTCAGGCGCTGCGGTCATGGACTGTGCGGCTTGTCCCGGCGGAGGTTCGAGTCCTCCCTTGGGCATGGTTGTATGTGTTTGTTCGTAGGATAATTTAGGTTAAGTAGTGTGTAAGCTTAGGAACTGATGACCTTAGCAGCTAAGTCCCATTAGACTTCACATACTTTTGAACACATTTATAACATCACAAGTATATCCTGTTAAAATTCTCCAGCATCCTTTGGTGTGGCTGTCACTAGCTTACGTAACATGCAGTGGTATATCACACAGATCACAGTGCTAAATTGCCTGAAGATGAATCCACAGTTGCTTCGAAATCGACAGGAAATAAATAAAAACAATAAATGAAGCTCAGTGTAGACAAAGTAGTCATAGAACAGACTTCATTATCTGTGATAAAAGTTCAGAGGTGTCTTTTATCTAGCAGCGCATGGAAAATGGCTAACGATGATGGTGGTGGGGATAGTGGTGGCGGTGAATGTAGAGGCAATCGATATACATCAGCGGCTTTTTCTAATGACCACGTATCAAGAACAATGAGATTGGCATTCCCGGTGCAGACATTTGAACGTAAACGTTTGCTGTGCTTAACGAAAATATTAGTGGGCTGCCACACCTCGTAAGTGATCAACTTCTGGAGCAAGTGGAGCAGTACACGACGAACCAGTCGCCTTTCGATTAAAGAAATCAGCAGCGATTTACCAGGGATGTTCAGATCCTGCAAACTTCGATGCGCCTTTCAGAACAAGAAGCAAGTGATACATAGTTAAGATGCTTTGCTGACTGAAGTTAAAGGCATCAGGCAGCAAAAAAATTCCTGCGTGCGATGTGGCGAGAGGTCTTTCACCATCTTGCAGTAGTGTCGTTGCCCCACCCGTTTCTTTTCTTACACTCAAAGAAATTCTCATCCGGCCTACATTTCCGGTGTAGGACAATGGTGCAGCGATTATCATATTCTACTTTCAGTCCCAGGAGGTCGAATTCTGTGACACACAATAAACAAACTGATCACACGGTATTAAAAGGACATAAAATACGGCGACGAGTATGTTGGAAAGTAACTCAGAGACCGCTGTATTTATTATAGCTTACATGTAATCCTCAAGTGTGGTGGAGGATACTTTGTGTACTATTGTTTTCCTTATTACCTTTTCCACTCGTGAATGGTGCGCGTTCGACATCTACATCTACGTGATTACTCTGCTATTCACAATAAAGTGCCTGGCAGAGGGTTCAATGAAGCACCTTCATGCTGTCGCTCTGCCGTTCCACTCTCGAACGGCACGCGGGAAAAACGAGCACTTTAATTTTTCTGTACGAGCCCTGATTTCTCTTATTTTGTTGTGATGATGATTTCTCCCTATGTAGATTGGTGCCAACGGAATCTTTTCGCAATCGGGGGAGAATACTGGTGATTGAAATTTCATGAGAAGACCCCGTCGCAACGAAAAACGCCTTTGTTTGAATGATTTCCACTCCAATTCACTTATCATGTCTGTGACAGTATCTCCCCTGTTTCGCGATAATACAAAACGAGCTACCCTTCTTTGTACTTTTTCGATGTCCGTCTGTCCCACCTGGTGCCGACCCCACACCGCACAGCAATACTCCAGAATAGGGCGGACAAGAGTTGAGAGTGAATGGCAGTAAACCTTCGTATGAGCACGAATTTCTCCAATTTTATGTATGTGCATAGACACTCGCGTGATATATGGTGGAGTGATATTTAGACAGAATCTTATTGAAATATATAATTTTAACAATAAATATGTAGACAAAATTATGCTTCCTTTCGGTTCTTGTTTAGGGAATTAGGGCAATCTTCTATCTATTTTCGCATAGGTAACTTTATCTGCTTCAAAGATTTACAAATATTTCGTTTATAAAATAAGGCACTGTACAAAACGGACAACGATCATTCTGTATCCGAAGAACGTAAAGATATCGGAAGGAAGGAATATCGAAGACAGAGTGAAAACTCGGTTTGGTAAAAGAAAATCAGTCGTCTTATTTTCCAGCGAACTGTCCGTTATGTGATTTAAGCGATGTGTCACGACCACGAAACATAGAAAGCGAGTTGTCTGGATGGGAATTTGAACCGGCCTCCTCCCGAATTCGGATCCAGTGCGCTACGTCTCCAGGTACACAGGAGCAGCAACGATTTCGACTGTAATTTGTAAGGGGCTGGTATTATCGCAACTGCTTAACGCCTATCAGTTGTATAGCTGTCTAAGATCACAAAACGACGATCACTCGTGTATTCATTTAGTAGAGATACCAGTTCACGTAAGACAGTTATAGGCCTGGAAATGAATGGCAAAAGATATACTAGGCGCTTCTACGAAAGTTCGTTAGTTGCCTTTTATCAGACGATTTTGGCGAGATATGTAACTTACTTACTCTTTGTGATATGTACTCAGCGCAGGCTTCCTCACAGAATGATTTCTGTTACATCCATTGTGCTTATCATTTACAAACAAAAGGTTAAGTAAACTTCAGTTTTACGTCCTCAATCGATTGATATTTCTCAGATTATTATTTAATCGAGATATATCTATTGATATTCTCAGGAAACCAAAAAATAGCCTCCTACTGAGATACTTATTCTTTGAGTTCACTTGTCACTAAAATGTGATAGTAAATATTCCTAGATGCACAAGAAAAATGGAACCTGTCGACTATGGGGTAGAGATTCCATTTTTTTGACTAACGTAGCATTTGTTTTGATACTATTGCAATTGAAATGGGCTTTGTTTTTATCTGAAAAAGTGAGTTCTTTCTGGTTACTACTATCGAAGCCGGCAATGCTTTGCAATTGCTAAACATGTATGGGCTTTGGATATACATCCTAAACTCTTTTTCCTTCCACCTTCTCTCTGCCCTTCTCCTGCCCCGATACCTCTCTTTGTTCACCTCCTCCTCCTCTCTCTCTGTGTGTATTACATCTCCCTCTTCTCTCTGTCTACCTCCTCCTCTCCCCTTTCTATCTTACTTTCTCCCCTCCCTCCATCCTCTTACCCCTTTCTCTGACCAAGAGCATTGGTCGTTGTTATTGCAAACAAAAACTTGATTGGGAATTGGTGTCGCTTAAAATGAAAGATAAATCAGTTGTGATCATTTGTGTATAGAGTATGAGAGAGAGTTATCCAGCTGCTGGATATGCGAGAATAGTGAGTTCAGAGACAGTATTTCACTTCGCTGTAATCTGCGACTGGGTGAGACCACAAGATTATGCACGATTCAGATTCCGTAGTAGTAGTCTAACCATAAACCGATAAACAATAAAGATAACGTTCTTGTTTTCGGTTAAACTGTAGGGAGCAAGAAAAGAAAGCACGTTGTTGTGTACATAATTTTTTTTTTAAATAATATAAGAAGAACATATATGGAGGAAATAATTAGTCTCTTGAAATAAGACAGTCTTGGTTGCAAAACGAGACTGTCTTATTTCAAGAAATCCATAATCAGCTGTTGTACCAGGCGCCCAGCATGGGATGGAACCTTTTTTAATAATTTGTCTAATGGTTTAAATGCAAATGTCCTACTGTCGTAGCTGAAAGTAATGTGAGAAAGGAATCGAAAGAGCACATTTTCACAGCACAGCATTGTCTTTCTCGCAGATGGTTTTGACAGAAAACGTGCACAATTTTGTTAAGAAAAAAAAGTTAATAGCCTATGGTATGACTGTCTGAATGTTTATTAGGGTACCGTGTAAAAATGTGAAATAAATCGATCAAGCAACTTTTTGAAATTTTTTGTAACTACCTTTCCCCTTTACAAAATACACAAATATTTGTATATTACACATTTTAAAACGTATGAATCCTATGTTTGTACGAAGGTTAATATGAGTATCGTGAAAAAAATGGAAGTAAAACAATCAAGTACTTTTCGAGATTTTTGGTAACACTGTTAAACAATATTTTGTCTTTGTATAGTCTTGTGTTGGTGATACAGTGTAGCGCTCTTCAAAACCTTTGTCACCTACCGCGTTCACAGGAATGTAAGAGTATTTGCATGACAATGGAGCCAAAAAAAAAAATTCAGTGACAGATGACATAGCAGTTAATTTACATCAGACGCTATGACTTACCGTAAGAGGGGCCGAACGAGCGTTCTCCTTACAAGTACAATTGAAACAAGGTAAACAAATTCTTACTATAAACCTAAATATTTGTTCCTTTCTGCAACGTACCTCTTGATTTCTACGTTGGGATTTATCAAATGTACAGTCTGCTCAACGTGGACTGTGTGAGTTAAACAGGCTAGATACTTTTTTGACATTCATTCTTCCCACTCGATACTCCAATCACACAAGAACCATTAGACTGAATCACTCTGCAGGTTTAACCTAGGTCCAATATGTATCTCATATAATTAAAGGTATTTCGATTACGCTACAGAAGTTTCGCTAAGAAACCCTTACACGTCCTCCCCAAGCCTTTTCCATATTTTTGGAGACGAAAGACATTTGTTGCTATCGATTTGCTTCGGACGAAGAGGTTTACACGAGGATATAGTTATGATTTCGTAGGCAGCAGTTTTTTTTTTTTCATCTAGGCACTGACCGTATTGTCTCACAGTGGGATAAACGTACTAACAGTTTACGGCGATTGCTTTTTAAATAGTAACATTTTCCTTACTCTTTTCCGTTGTCTGGGGGTGGTAAGCCACGTCATGGGAAAGAACAACTTTCTTTAGACAGAATGTTCTCTGATGCTTCCCAGCAGCGCTAGATATCGCTTGAGACTGTTTATCCCTCTGTAGGCAATTTGTGGCGCTCGTAAGCAATATGAGTTGCCTATCATTTGTTGCGCATGAAAGGCGATAGGCTAAGCAAAATTCAATTCCTGATTCGCTTTAAAAAAATCTTTGTCCGCTTTGAAACACCCATTCCTATGGTTTTCTTGTTGACAACCATTCTGTCAGTTAAGTAGGGTAGGTAGCATGCTGCACATCTGGTTTGCAGTTCCTGCTACTTTGGTGAAATCTATTCGTCCCAGGGCCGGCAAATGCTAAAGGTCGCCTGGCATCGCTGGGAAACATCAACGAAAATTTTCTAGGCTAACAGAAGTTGTTCCCTATGAAGCCATCTATCACCGTAGATGTCCGTCGCAAAGATTTTGAAACACCTATTGTTTATATACGTGGTGCCACTCCTAAAAGTCGCCAGGTGCATTTTCTCTGGTGTTTCGGCAGATATCTGCGATTTCGTTTTTGCAATGTGTATATGAAATGGGACGAAAAATGCAGCACATCACATCACATTAAGTGCGACTCCCAGTGTGAACGTAAAGCGCCAGTTTCCCCCTACAGAAAAAATTATTTTAAAGCGGAATTTTACGTGCCAATTCTGTAGATAGGGACCCAAATTAATCTAGAGATTAATCTTTAGTGTTAAGTATTAAGAGGAACAGTAACAAAGCAATAACCAGAAACCATCAGCTATTCGTTGTGCCGCTCCTGCCCTGGGCTGTCTGCTACCCCAATGTAGCAGCGCTACTCGTTCGCTGTTGAAGTACTGTTTATTCTTCACATTTTTCTGTCCATCTTAACACTAGAGACAGTGCGCCTGACAGCTCTTATGAGAGAAACCTATATTGGCCGAGAGGTTCTAGGCGCTACAGTCCATGCTGCTGCAAACGTCGTCGAACTGTTCGTGCGCCGGCCGATGTGGCCGTGTGGTTCTAGACGCTTCAGTTTGGAACCGAGCGACCGCTACGGTCGCAGGTTCGAATCCTGCCTCAGGCATGGATGTGTGTGCTGTCCTTAGGTTATTTAGGTTTAAGTAGTTCTAAGTTCTAGGGGACTGATGACCTCAGATGTTAAGTCCCATAGTGCTCAGAGCCATTTGAACCATTTGAACCTATATATATTGCTTATGCAGAAACTATATACAGGGTGTTCTCAGAGTCTTTTGCGATGACAGGTTTCAATAAAATCTTGTTGGTTTATGAGCTGCGTCCACAGTGACCATCTCTGTGGAAGTGTATATTTTAACCCCAAATGTCTCCCCTTATTAAGTCCCCATTTGTATCGCCTTTTATATTTCTCATTTTCATCTTTTTATTAAATGTATCACTCGGCTGAAGAGTGGCGGATTGTGCCGCTGCCAGCCCTCAACTGGCCATATTGGACCAGGGAACGAAATTACAATAAAGATAAAAACAAAAAAATAAGCTGCATCTCTTCGCATAAAGCACTTAATCTTTCGATAGTAGTCCCTGCCATCGCCATCAGGAGCTAAAACCACTTAGTCAGTGATCTTAACTACTGAAGACGATGGCGCTGACAGTTATCAAAATCTCTAGTGTTTTACTCGAAATGACGTGGCATGCAAACCAAGAAGATTTTATTGATATATAAAGGGAGTTAAAAAATATTCGACACTTTAAGAAGCGGTAATGTGGACCAAAACTAGTAAAAAATTTCGATGCACGTGGGATCCTAAATCCATACCTTAAGAGCTATGAGCAGTTATTCATCTTCGCTACTGTAAAGCACAACTCTTCTACTGCAATCTCTTTGCTATTACGAACGACCTACAGAATGCAGAAAACAAACGAGTAAACAAATGAGAACATATTAATATGTTACTGTGAAGCAACAAAGCTTTTTAATGTAATCTCTTTGTTGTTAGATAAGACTGCACTTGCGAAACATCGCTAAATGATGTCCTCAAAATAGTGTCCATTCATGGTAAAGCATGCTTCTGTTCGGCGTCTTAGTGAATCATGCACACCCAGAGAAGATCCATGTTGGTCTCGGTTACTCTGGCAGGCACTGACGAAGCGTTCCTGTAGTGTTTGTACATCAGTAATGGAGCTTGCACGCACCAAAGATTTCGAATGTTTATCATTTTCTGTGGGGAACGATAGACTCCCATTTTACTGGTAAGTGCAAATTTTCTGTGGAGAACAATAGACTCCCATCATGCTGATAAGTGCAAAGATAAGACTGCACTGCAAAAGCATATCACAAACTTACCAAAAGACAGCGTGGTTTCATTAGAACTAACATATACGCTGCACTTACCCAGAACTGTGAATATGGCTTACAGTACCAACACTAACAGATTCATGGACAACAACAAAAGAATGTTTCCTAATTTGTTTATTGCATTCTGTAGGTTTTCCGTGACAACAAAGAGTTTGCGGTAGAGGAGATATGTTTCACAGTAGCGAAGATGAACAAGTACTCATAGATCTTAAGGTAAGCACTCCAGAGCCCATGTCTACTGGACATTTTTGATTTGTTTTGTCCCTTAGTTCCAACTCTCCAAAGTTGGTATACAGTTTTTTAACGCTCATTCTGAGTACAATATGGGAGTACTGTCGTCAATGAAGAATTTCAATGCTTACTATTTAAAGCAAGTTAAATAAACAAAAAAGAAGGAATTGCACGTACGACGAAATGTACCAGGAACTGACTGAAACGAGGTCGGTGCGACCATACTTGGCAGCCTTGTGCGACAGCTGCTAGGCTGCTTCCACCGCCACCTCTGAGTTTAACCAGACAGGATCAAGAGTGTTTAATTTCAGTGGTCTAATGTATGACATACAGGGTGTCCAGAAAAGGACTCCCTGATTGCAAAATTAAATATCTCGAAAACAAAGATCGATAGAGGAATGCAGTAAACGGTGTGTTTATTGTGAAAGCTGTAAGAAGTTTATACAGCAGTTTGAAATAATTGTTACAAAAGCTGCTAACAGATGGCGCTGTAATCGCCATACGTAATGCCTAGTATAAATAGTGATCCGAAGCCCAGAGCGATCAGTTCCACTATTGAAATGTGAAAGGAGGTTAGCGTACCGAAGGAAGAGATTAAAACCACGTGCTCCATTGAACAATGCGTTTTTCTGGTGATAGAGTACCACAGTTTAGAAGAGAGTCCTACGGCAACTAGGCGAAGTTTTCAAGCACGATTTAATGTTCCAGAAGGACCCGATGCGAAAACCATTCGTACGCCCATCGCAAAATTTCAACGAACAGGCAGGATAACTGATGATCTAGTGGGGCATGTTGGCCGCAAGGAAACCGCAGTTACGCCTGAAAATATCGCCACTGTTTCTGGAATTATTCAGCGAAATCCAATGTCATCCGTCCGTAGAATTGCATCTGAGACTGGTTTGAAGCGTTCCAGCACGCAGAAAATCTGACAAGGAGACTACACATGTTTCCATTCAAAATTCAAATGCTCCAGGCCATACCCGTACGAGCTGTGCAACAAAGGGTTGCCTTTGCTAATCAGATGCTCACAATGATTGATAGTGAAGGATTTGATGCTAGCTGCATCTGGTTTACAGATGAAGCACACTTCCACCTGAATGGATACGTGAATAAGCAGAACTGGCGAGTTTGGGGTTCCGAAAAGCCATATTGGTGTGAAGCGAAACCCCTGTATTCTCCTAAAGTTACTGTGTGGGCTGCAGTATGCAGCAGAGGCATATTGGCCCTTTTTTCATTCGAGAAACAGTCACTTGTGTACGTTACGTTGCAATTTTGTAACACTTTGTCGCCACACAGCAAGCGTTAGAGGATCGACCAGGTACTGAATGGTTTATGCAAGATGGAGCCCGACCACATCGGACCGAACAAGTGTTTCGCTTTCTTGAGGATAACTTCGGGAATCGAGCCATTGCTTTGGAATATCCCAAATTTACTGGTGCAGGCATGGATTGGCCTCCATATTCGCCGGATTTGCCTCCCTGTGACTTTTTTTTTGTGGGGCACAGTGAAAGACATGGTCTACCCGAAGAATCCCGCCTCTCTGGACGAGCTTGAATCGGCGATCTCTGTGGCATGTGAATCCATTTCGGTTCAGACACTACGAAATGTGATGGCGAATTTTATTCTTCGTTTGCGCCACCTCTGTAGTGCCAGTGGTGAACATTTTGAAAACATTGTGATGTGATTGTTTGCAAAGATTGTTTTCATACGATTATTTCACTTATGTATGCTGATACGAGCTGTACAGCGTACAGCGCCATGTGTTAGCAGCTTTTGTAACTATTATTTCAAACTGCTGTATAAACTTCTTACAGCTTTCACAATAAACATACCGTTTACTGCATTCCTCTATAGATCTTTGTTTTCGGGATATTTAATTTTGAGATCAGGGAACCCTTTTCTGGACACCCTGTACCATATCATTTTGCTGAAAATTCGAATGCTAGTATTTGCAAAATGAGATGCACCTGATGTGTTGTTCTCACGCAGTTGGCCACAAGGCCAATGTACAAAATGATTCCAACCATCATGTAATAGATGTTTAGTGAACGAACTGTGCATTTCTTAAATATAAAAATACGTTTTACCTTTAAACTTATATTAGAAGTAACGCGAATTGCAAGCATTTTATTGGCAGTTGATTCCACAGTCATAATGAGTTGTTTAAAACCGTGGAGGTAAAAAAGAAGGAAGGTGTCACTACAGACTTGCTGTAAGTTGTTTGAAAGCTAGAGTGGGTGGGCCCTGCCGCCATTTTAAGTAGCCAAAAACATTAACAGACTACGGTTTACGATTGCTTCTTGTTCATTATTTCTGTCGTGTGCATGCATTAACTGTTTTAAATACTAAAAATGCCTACATGAATAACATGGTGTCAGGAACACAATTTCGAAAGTTTTTCTGTTCTTGACTGCGTGTTTGCTCTAATAACACGACACATTTGACCTCGTTAATGTAACTTGCTTTTGTTCATATATTTCGAATGACCGAGACGAGAAGGATTTCACATGAAGAGGATGCTGCCGTAATGCATTTTATTTCTCTTTTACTATATTTGTATCGATAGCAAATGAAGCTGAAACTACGAAACTTCAGCTTGTTAGCTTACTGGTACTGATTCTTGTTCGTCACATTTTCAGCTTTCATCTCGTATGCCCAACATTATTAATGTTCACGTTTGCGAAAAACTTCCATACGAGTTCTTTTCTAGCCCATAAACTTGTGAAATGAGGAAACAAGCAAGGCATGCTATCATATCTTGTGCATATCAGCAAAGTGAACGATTGTTGAAATGTCAAAGAAACAGAACTGCATAGTGGTGTACGTCCATGGAGAATAGTGTTCTTGTTTTATTAGTTCGCTGTAGTTTACACATTTCCTCACTTTGAAGACTTATTTATGGTTCAAATGGCTCTGAGCGCTATGGGACAACTTCTGAGGGTATCAGTCCCCTAGAACGTAGAACCACCTAAACCTAATTAACCTAAGGACATCACACACATCCATGCCTGAGGCAGGATTCGAACCTGCGACCATAGCGAAGACTTATTTATGATGCCCCATTCAACGTGTGGGCAGTAATAGCAATTTACAGGGTAAAAAAAGATATAATTTTTTAAACATCTTCCAGCATTGTGGAATACTATAAAAGTGATTAAGGTAATGGTATCAAACGCTTAAGACACCATAAAATGGATATTTTGCTTTAACATGTATGTATGTTATATTTTTTAGTAATGATTCCCTAATCTGTGTAAGATGCAGGCCTGCCTTTCCAACGGTAGCCTGTTTCTTTTCCCAGAATATTTCTCGCCAGTAAGTCCGCCAGTTTTTCAGGAATAACGAAACACAGTACAACTGGGAACGTACATCTACTTTCATCATCTGTTTCATTTTACTTTTGAATTTCATTTTGAGTATATAAGCCTATACCATGTTGTGTGATATACCAGTAGTAAGTTAGTTACTTGGTTAGTTTGATGTTGCATGTATCATTTGTGCGATAAATCGTAATGATGTGGAACGAGTTATTGTGTACTCACCCCTTTTTTTTCTACCAGTAGTAAGGTAGTTACTTGGTTAGTTTGATGTTGCATGTATCATTTGTACGATAAATCGTAATGATGTGGAACGAGTTATTGTGTACTCACGCCTTTTTTTTGTTGTAAATATGCCTCCATGCTGGTCATTTTAGTTTTATTAGTTTTTTAAAAAAAATTAAAGACAGACAGACGTTAGTCCGTAATTCGTACCCATCACCATTTGCACATTACAGTAACAGATAATCTTCTGCGGAATAGGATGAATTGTCAAAGAGAAACGTTTTCAGTTTTGTTTCAAATTTTATTTTGCTGTCGTCGGGTATTTTATATCAATGGGTAAGTGATCAAAACTTTTGGTTGTAGCATTGTGAACCTCTGTTTGTGCTACAGATAACCTTAATGTTGCGTAATGGGCGTCATTTTTTTCTTCTGGCATTGTAATCATCTACGACATTGTTCCTGTTGAAGTACAGAGAATTATTTACAACAGCTTCATGAGGGAATAACTATGCTGTGAAACGGATAGATTGTTGTTCACTTGTCACCCGTCCTAGGAATCGATTTGTCGATATTGAAATGGCAGAAAATTGGTCCCTGGTATTTCAAGACCTTCTCATAAAATTTGGAGTAGTTACTGTACGCGACGCGAATAGGGGACTTACGTTTATATATGCACAGAGAAACTATTTATTAAAACATTTTTATTTGCTTACTACAACATGACTACAACTAACATTTTATGTTTTCTTGCAGTAACATGCGTCTATTGTGCTTTTGACGGATCATCAATGCAAAGTGTCTTCAAATGGCGGAAGATGTTTTTATGTAATATCATTACAATTTAACACGCTTCAGATTTTTTAAAACTTTACTTGCACTCTGAATCCTTGCTTCTGGCCAAATTTCGTGATTCTAAGTCCATGGGAAGCACCCTACAGGTTCCGATAAGAGAGTTTTCGGGTATCAAAGTATGTGACATAAACGGCCATATATTTTGATTGAACTGACTTAGAAGCTTAAAATTTATACACTGCCAAGGGACTGTAGCCTGTAGTATATGACAGCAGTTTGAACTTGATATCTCTACCCGTTCCTGAGAAAAAGGTTTCTTAACAATCGCATGGACAGACAGGCAGCAGATGGAAAACAAAGTGCTCCTACAATGGTTCCGTTTTTCCTGATTGAGGCACGGACCTATAAAATTGGCAGTTTTGGAATCGTGCTCTCTGTCAGATAAATTTCTGCGGGTGCGAAGAACCTTACAACTAACTCAGTAGAGAGTAAGAGTACCTTCACTATGAATTCCGATCTAAAATGGAGCGCCGGCTAGTGTGACCGAGAGGTTCTAGGCGATTCAGTCTGGAACCACGCGACCGCTACGGTCACAGGTTCGACTCCTGCCTCGGGCATGGACGTGTGTGATGTCCTTAAGTTAGTTAGGTTTAAGTAGTTCTATGTTCTAGGAGACTGATGACCTCAGATGTTAAATCCCATAGTGCTCAGAGCCATTTGAACCATTTACAATGGAGCTAGAAAACGTCTTTGTTGGAATCACTGTCCAGGTTATCTTGGGAAATCCGAGGAAAAAAAAATCTGCTTTTGGTAATTTTGCGGAAACATTTTGTGAATGGCTCTGTACGAAAAATGTCACGTTGCACCACGATTCGGCGTCCACAATTCGCAGTAGGTCCCTGTGTAATTGGATAAGTAAGTCAATTCAAAGATCGAGGAAAGGGAATGGTATACTATCTCAAACAAGACCACGCGCATTGAAGCACTGCTGTGTGTTCAGGAGTGAGGACACCTTCAGTTAGCCCTAAGTTTCTTATGAGCGAATTTGAGTTGTAAGGTTGTTAACCCGCGCCTGGCCTCTCAACATAATGTCCATTGTCTCGATTACAGTAGCGCACGATCTTGCCGCAATTCAGGTCGTTAGTTCCAGAGACACTGCAGTTGACACGTGGCATGAAATTTTAATAGTCGAGACTATCTGGGTCCGGCGAACTGAAATGCCTTGTGAGAGGGGGAAGGGAGGGGGGCGGGGAGGGGGGGGGGGGAGTCGCCCGCCGAGTCCCGAACTGTCCGGTAATTACGCCAGCGATATGCCACGGACAGCCGCCGCGGTGGAGTCGGCAGTCAGTCGCGAACTGCCATGGCTGGCGTGCGCATTCACGTCGCATCCGCGGCGGCCACTCAAGGTAGGCGGTGCACACTACAATGTCGTCGACTCCGTCCGACCCGATCACCTACGCGCTGTTATAGTGTGGCCAACATAAGAGACAATGCTAAAGTGTCCCAGTTGTTAGAAGAAAGTTCAGTTTACACTAAAATGTGATTGCGATGTCTCGATAACGTGTCTGAAAGGCATTACGTTATGTCTTACAGCTGATAGTACATTTACTCTACATCAGTATCTAAAACCAACTAACGGAAACGTCCGAGTGTTGTTAAGCTGATGTTACCAGCACTGGGTGTTCTGAGGAGTGTTCTTTGTTTCAAAAATTTCGCTGATACCTGCGGAGACTTGTTCAACTCGGCTAGTAAGTGTGAATGCCACAACGAGCCATCGATGGCTTCAAGGCGATTCCAGTGGGTCGAGGCGATGATGATATCCTGGGACCCCGCGAGAGAGGTTCACTCGGTGGATTAGGGGTTTGTACATTTTGTAACAGTGTTGGTACCACGTTGACACTACTAAGAAAATTTATTTCGCACTTTGTACTTAGCCTGGTTCGCGACTGGTCTGAAAACGTTTTAGACCGGCAGAACGTAGCACAAAGTACTTTCTGTAAATATCAACACACTCACTCCGCTGCAGAGTGAAAGTTTCATTCTGGAAGCATCCCACAGTCTGTGCCTAAGCCATATCTCCGCTATATCCTTTCTTCCAAAGTGCTAATCTTCCAAGTTTCGCATGAGAACTTCTGTGAAGTCTGGAAAGTAGGAGACGAGGTTATGGCGGAAGTAAAGCTGAGGATAGGTTGTGAGTCGTGCTCAGTTAGCTTAGACGCCGGCATGGTAGCTCAGCGTCTTCGGCCAGAGAGTTCGCTGGTCTCTGTAATAAAAAATGTGTGTGAAGGGGCCGACAGCGATTTTCAATGGGTGTCATGTGACGTCCGCTACGACCAGATACAAGGAACAAATTGCATTTAAAAAAGTCGGTAGAACGGTTGCTCGCAAAAGGCAAAGGTCCCGAGTTGGAAACTGGATCCGGGGCTCTGTTTTGATTCGCCAGGAAGTTTAATGTATTTAAAGATCATCATTGCTTTAACTTAATGTTAATCCACAACGTGGTCAGTTGACCGTAACTGGTTGATAAATGCACTGGTTATGCGTACCATTCTGTAAGAACATACGTTATGCAGCGTAGAGAGTTGTCTACAGACGGGAAAGTAATTTCAGGCATTTCCCAGGAAATTGTGAAACGACTGTTATTGGTCGTGCAGTATCTCATTAATGGTATCACACTTCCATCAGTACAAACTCTGACTGTTCTTACACCACACAGTCACCTGTGAGAAAGTATTAACCGAAAAAAATGTGTTAATACCCATCCATATATGAACAAAATATCAACCTAGTACGAAGCTTTTAATGCAGATAAATGTGTGCACATTACAAGACGAGAAAACATCATAGTCCCTTATTATAGTGTTAAAGAGTCACTGATGGCGCTGTTAATGTCGTATGCAGCAAGTAACAGAATGGCGTTTTAAAAAGTTGGGAGACTGTAGTGGGTGAAGTTTCGATATAAAGTACCTATAACTGGAAATGTGAAATAAAGTTTCTGCAACACTATGCACTTCCTATACATTCGCTAGGCTAAATGAAACACCAGAATACTGTGGTTCGGAAAACGTCTATTCGTAGTAGAGTACAATCAAATATTGTAAACCGAATCCCTACCGCTTCACTAAAAACTAAACTAAATTCCGTCCGAACAGGCCTTGGAAGGCTCAACGGTACCGACCGCGGCCGTGTCATGCTCAGGCCACAGACGTCATTTGGTGCGGATATGGAGAGGCATGTGGTCAGCACACCGCTCTCCCGGCGGCATGTTTGCGAGATCAGAGCCGTTCTTCTCAATCAAGTAGCTCCTCAGTTTGCCTCACAAGGGCTGAGTGCATCCCGTTTGCCAACAGCGCTCGGCAGACCGGACGGTCACCCACCCAAGTACTAGCCCACCCCTACAGCTCTTAACTTCGGTGATCTGACGGGAACCGGTGTTACCACTGCGGCAAGGCCGTTGGCTTCGCTTCACTAATGTAGAGTAAATTTCAATGTCACAATGCTTAACTCCGTTACATAATGCGCAGCGAAGAACCACGTTTTGTCCGATTCTCTGTAAGATTCCGCGCTCTCGTCTGATGGTACCAACTGCGGTAAAGATGCTCTCAGTGATCTCAGGTACTGTTCCTAGTGGTGCTGAGTACACAAGTTGTCTATGAGGTGTGACTCGACCATCAAAGTGCGCTGGAGCACCATCGTTATGAAACCACAAACTAGTGCGCAGTTTCAAGATAACGTTCTCCAAAAGTTGAAGCGAGACGTTGTTCAGGAAGTTCAAATGCCATGCACCCTTCAACATGGTGTGATGTGTGGTCCAGTAAGGTGATCTCCAAGAATTCTGGCCCAAATGTTCACTGAGCATCTCAGCTGTTAACTTCTCATACATGTAGTGCGTAGATTGTCAACAGCCCAATGTTGGCAATATAAACTTTATTCCACATTTACGGCTTCAGGTTCCTTATATAAAAACGATTTAAATTCCATCCCCTACAGTCCCCCAAATTTTTAAAACGTCCTTCTGTTATAACCTGTATATACTAAGGAGCAACGCTCTTTCGGGAGTGGGAAGTGGAGGAGGAGGAGGAGGAGATTAGAGTTCAACGCCCCGTCGACAACCCGGTCTTTAGAGACGGAGCGCAAGCTCGGATTGGGGAAGGATGGGGAAGGAAATCGACCGTGCCCTCTCAGAGGAACCATCCCAGCATTTGCCTGAAGCGATTTAGGGAAATCCCGGATAACCTAAATCTGGATGGCCGGACGCGGGTTTGAACTGTCGTCCTGAATGCGAGTCCAGTGTGCTAGCCACTGCTGTGGGAAGTGGAACGATGACAAAAATACAGTATGTTTATGAATGATATTGCTCAGACCAAGATTGATTAAGTGTGTAGGATCCATATGCGCTCGTCCTAACTGAAAGGAAGCAAAGGTTAGGTTTTAACAGTCAGTCGACAATGAGATCATTGGAGATGGAGCACACCATTTGCCTGGAGCGATTTAGGGAAATCACGGAAAACCAAGGTCCGTAAGCTGGGATTTGAACCGGCGTCCTCCCTAATGTGAGTTCAGTGTGCTAACCACTGTGCCTTCTGGATCGGTTGCTAACTGGAGGTAGCAAGGGAGTGAAGAGTAGACAGCGCTTGCCTCGGGCGGGAGAAATGCTGAAAAATTGCAACTAACGAACACTTGGAAGAAATCACCTTGTTAGAAAATTCCAGAATGATATCTGAAAAGTTATCCACACTTACGCAGTGCGGCAATAGAGACAGCAGAGATGAAATTGGACAAATAACACTACGCTTGAGGATACGTAAGCCATGATCCTCCTGTAGAGAAAAGGAAGATCAGGGTTGAACGTACCGTCGATCCTCCTGTAATCTATGGTACAGTAAAAGTAGTCTCTGCGATCATTCGCATAGTACAGATGCAGTGTTACCTCCCAACAGATAAATTATATAATAACTTCCCAACAGTAAAAAATATAATTATATAATTCACATTCAGTGTAGCTGCCCAACAGGTAAATTCCGTAACCTACCAATAATACATTGTGACTAACGTCCGAATAAAGTAACCTTTCAATAATTAACTGACTGTGAATCTTAACTGGTGAATTTGGACGTCAGCAGTGCTGAGTCATGGCCCTGAAAGATCATTCTGAATAAATTGAAATTCTTACCTCAATAAGCTCGCCGGATAACGCATATATATCTGCTTCTATAAGAAATTTTTCTGGCATAGCCCTGTGCAATGCTAGCCGATAGATTTGTCATGTATAAAATGAAATAACTGATTTTGCTTTACAATAATCGGGATGACCATGGATTGGAGAAATAAGTAAATTCTTTAAATCGTGATGAATGATTGTCAAAAGTTAATTTTTATAGGAAAGATTATTATTAAGAGGTTTTTTAAAAACATTTACATGGGACTTGATATAACAAAAATACATATGCGCGACGCTGCTTTAACCTTATACTACAACGCTCAGGCACCGCCATCGCTCCCCACGACTGGCCAAGCCAACTCCATACACACGACTCATAGCTACTACTTACTGCTAGCGCTACAGACACTGCTCTTACTGCATACAACACTGCTCTCTGGTCTGAGATTCTCTTATAGCTTACCTATTGCAGGCAGCGCATGAGCAATCCATCGAAATTACATCTTCTCGAGTGCGCTAGCAACAAATTCCTTAATCATGGATCTCTTACAGCAGTATAGAAAACTAATCGTCTGATTAATGAGATATACATACAGTAGTTAAAAGATTAAACCTGAGGGAAGTAAGTGGGCTTACAATTATTTATCGCGAAGAAAAATTCAGTTGTGCGTAGTTTACATTAAAAAGAAAATAAAACACCAAACTCTTAGTATTGTCAGCTACATTTAGCTGCACTCTAAAGCATGAAAAGTCAGCAGCTGTTATCGTTTGTACAATCCCTTCTCCCCACCCCTCCAAGGGCTGGTCTCCACCACACAGACAGACTTATCAGTTCAGTTTCAAAAAATAGGGGATACCGACTAGTAGCAAGTGTAGAACCATTTGTCATGAAATATCGAAACAGGTTCGTCATGATGGTACAGCCAACCATCGTCTCTGAAATGTTTCTCTAATGTAAGCAGTGCATAATGCTGCAAAATCGTTTCTTATCCTGCCGCATTTACCATTTACTTAAGCGCAATAAGGCAACCGTAAACAAGCCACAAAAAACACACCCAAACCATAACACAAAGTCCTCTGTACCTCACTGTTGGCACTACACGTGGTGGCAGGTAAGTTCTCCACTCGTTCCCCAAACACAAACCCTTCCATACTGCCGCAGGCAGGGCCGGTATATGGCCTAAGCGACAAAAGCCGCAGCTTGGGGTGCTAAGCTGAGAGGGGCGCCAGATGCGCCACAACTATAAGTTTCCTGTGCAAAAAAAAGGTTCAATTGGCTCTAAGCACTATGGGACTTAATCTGAGGTCATCAGTCCCCTAGACTTAGCACTACTTAAACCTAACTAACCTAAGGACATCACACACTCACACTTCCATGCCCGAGGCGGGATTCGAACCTGCGACCGTAGCAGCAGCGTGGTTCCGTACTGAAACGCCTAGAACCGCTCGACCACAGCGACCGGCTTTCCTATACCCGACGTATTACAATTAGGTGCGTACGCCAGGGGTGTCAAATGGAGAGTGGCGCCCGAGTGGAAGATCTGTATACATTGACGAAAATCAGAGCGAAAACTGACTCAAGTGAAACTGTACAAAGAAAAACGGGGCGGGGGAGGAGCGACAGTTGTAAGTCACATCATGAATTACCTCGAAGAAAACGGCCTATTGACACGCAATTAACAAGGATTTACTAAACATAGTTCTTGTGAAACACAACTAGTTCTTTTCTCGCGAGAAGTGTTGAGTGCTATTGACAAGGAATATCAAATTGTTCCGTATTTCTGGATTTCCGGAATGTTTTTGATCCCGTCCCACACAAGCGGCTTTTAGTGAAATTGCGAGCTTGTGGAATGTCGTCTCAGTTATGTGACTGGATTCGTGATTTCCTGTCAGAGAGGTCACAGTTCGTAGTAATTGACGGAAGGCTATCAAGTAAAACAGATGTGAAGTGATTTATGGTGTTCCCCAAGTTAGTGTTATAGGTCCTTTGCTGTTCCTTATATATATAAACAATTTGGGAGACAATCTGAACATCCGTCTTACGTTGTTTGCATATGACGTTATCGTTTATCGACTAGTAAAGTTCAAAAAATCAAGTGGCTCTGAGGACTATGGGACTCAACATCTTAGGTCATAAGTCCCCTAGAACTTAGAACTACTTAAACCTAACTAACCTAAGGACATCACACACACCCATGCCCGAGGCAGGGTTCGAACCTGCGACCGTAGCAGCCCTGCGGTTCCGGACTGCAGCGCCAGAACCGCACGGCCACCGCGGCCGGCGACTAGTAAAGTCATCAGAAGACCAAATAAATTGGAAAATGATTTAGAAAAGATATCTGTATGGTGCGAAAATTGGCAACTGAGCCTAAGTAACGAAAAGTATGAGGTCATCCACATGAGTGCTAAAAAGATTACGTTAAACTTCGGTTACACGATGAATCAGTCAAATCTAAAGGCACCACATTCAACAAAATATCTAAGAATCACAACTACGAACAACTTAAATTGGAAGGAAGAGATAGAAAATGTTGTGCGGAAGGCTAACCAATGACTGCGTTTTATTGGCAGAACAATTAGAAAATGTAACAGATCTACTATGGAGACTGCCTCCACTACGCTTGTGTGTCCTCTTTTAGAATACTGCTGCTCGGTGTAGGATCCTTAGCAGGTAGGATTGACGGAATAGATAGAAAAAGTTCAAAGAAGGGCAGCGCGTTTTGTACTACCACGAAATAGGGGAGAGAGTGTCACTGAAATGATACAGGATTTCGGGTGGACATCATTAAAACAAAGCCGTTTTTGTTGCGGCGGAATCTTCTCACGACATTCCAATCACCATCTTTCACTTCCGAATGCGAAAATATTTTGTTGACACCGATTTACACAGGGAGAAACGATCACCATGGTAAAATAAGGGAAATCAGAGCTCATAGGAAAAGACTATGTGTTCTTTCTTTCCGCGAGATATATGAAACTGGAACAACAGAGAATTGTGAAGGTGGTTCGATGAGCCCTCTGCCAGGCACTCAAATGTTTTTTGCGGAGTATCCATGTAGATGTAGATGTTTGTAGATAAATGTTCTCGAACTGGCCCTGACCTCGAGGCATAGCGTGACTCATCACCCCTACCCCTTTGTTCCCAGTCACCTGTGCTGTGGTGACGTTCCATACTCCATGAACAGTGTCGCTAAGCACTAACTGCGGAAACATGTGGCTTGTGATTAGCTGCTCGACCATTTTACCCATTCCTTTTTAACTCTCTACGCGTAGTCATTGTGCTACCTGGACGGCTGGTAGCACTTTGGAGCTCACAAGTGATTCCTTCCGCTGAGTTCATGCGATTTTTTACAACCACCCTCAGCAATGTTCGACGGCCCCGTCTCTCAGTACATCAGGTCTGCTTCGTCTTGGCTTAGCAGAGGTCGTCCCTTCGCATTTCCACTTCACAAGCACATCACCAGCAGTCGACCTGGGCAGGTTTTTGAAGGGTTGAAATATCCCAATGTATTCGTTACTCAGGTGACACTGAATGACTAGCCCACGTTCGAAGTCACTCACCTCTGACGCGCTCACCTTTCGTGACATCTAGCGGTCGATTCCGTATTACATAGTGGAGTCCGGATACTTTTGGTCTGATAGTGTAAAACCTATTGAACAGGATAAACGTCAGTTACATCGGTCACATATCGGATTTTGTTCAGGGCTATCTCCTCGGTATATTGATATAAGGAAAAACCATGACCTCCGGTGGCTTAATATATATTGTAATTTCATTTCGTTTGATTTCTTGTCCACGACGATCTTTTTATCTGTATTGCACTAAAAATATCTGCGCAACAGTGCAGTTTCGATAGTACAACAGTAACGAACACTTTACTCATCCATTTCAAGCTTGCATACAGTACTACTCGGCTCTATGGCGGGTTTGTTTTCTCCGCAGCAATATACAGCAGTGTGGGTAGGTTGCTGACGAAGAGTTGTCCTGACCGATAGGCATCTCGTGCATGGGTTTATTGCCTGCAGTGGAATACAGGCGCAACAGCGCTATGATGAGCTGTTTCCGCAACGACGGCAAAAACTTTTACATCCGTACATACCTCACTCCGGCAAGAACAGTGACACAACACAAAAATGGAATACTTGAGAAAAATCGATCGTAAGAAGTCTATGAAACTTACACTGGAGTAGCATAAGCTTTCTTTAAATTTCAAATTAGCATTTTATGACAGTAAATTCCACTACATGCTAAACTCCAGTAATATCGAAATCCAGTTCTGGTCTCGTCGAATGTGAGGTGTTATCAGGTAATTATCAGTTAGTTGTTTGAGTTGTCACTCTTATTGCTGTTCTAAAAACTTTTTGGTATAGCTTTGCTCATCATGTAATTCCTTTGCCTCTTTTCCACCCCAAGCAGGCATAAAGTTCTTTGAGAAGGTTCAACATGGGCTTTCTATATAGCAGAAATTCCCATTTTTTCTTGTGGGCTGTAACTCACTGCATTGCAGAGATGTCCAGTTGTTTTCTGCTGCTATTATTGATCTGCGTTTTTTTTTAATTCTATGTGGTTTTCATAAAAAGATTGAATGGGTCACTCTTCTGCACTTTGAGCACTTTTGTACCACGTTGTCCATATCAGTTATACTCGCCCTTGTCATTCTAGCACAGGTAGAAGCAATTTATTTTTAATCATCGTTTTAGCTCATTGAGGCAGACATGCATGCATGTCTGAAATACATAATGTTTATACAGTGCCTGTATCTTACATTACAGACATTGTAATAATCGATTATATTAAAAATTACATTCAGGTCAGCTGATACATGAAAAGTGTGACAACTAACAATGTGCCACTCTTCTTGTTTACAGTCCGCAGCTCGTAGTCTTGCGGTAGCGTTCTCGCTTCCCGTGCACGGGGTCCCGGGTTCGATTCCCTGTGGGGTCAGGGGTTGGGGTTGGGTTGTTTGGGGGAAGAGACCAAACAGCGAGGTCATCGGTCTCATCGGATTAGGGAATGATGGGGAAGGAAGTCGGCCGTGTCCATTCAAAGGAACCATCCCGGCATTTGCCTCGAGCGATTTAAGGAAATCACGGAAAACCTAAATCAGGACGCGGGGTCAGGGATTTCCCTGCCTCGAGATGACTGGGTGTCGTCTGTATCATCATTTATCCCCATTACCGTCGGAGGAAGGCAATTGCAAACTACCTCCACTAGGACCTTGCCTAGTACGGCGGTGTGGGTCTCCCGCTTTGTCCCCTACGCTCTGGAGGTATGGGACTTCAACATCTTGTCTACACATGAAAACTCGCCCTTAGTAACGCGGAAGTGATGCTGTTCTTGCCGTGGTGAATCATGTAGTAGCCTACAACAAAACTGGCACAGCTGCCCTCAAGTGGACAAATTGCTAGATAGAGATCTGAAGTTTCTCGTGCAGTCTGGGGCACTTCACACATTTTTCAGACATAGACTAAAAATTGTCGTTTTTCTCAGATTTTCACTTTTCTTGCCGCGGTACGATATATAATACGTCTTGATGATTGCAGACCACCACGGTAATTTTTTCACTGTTGAGAAGATATTTACGCGGAGAAAATTAATTATCGTAACACTCCGAGTAAACCATAATTACCGGTATATTATATTCCGTAACTGGAGACGACGGATCCTTCGTTCAGAAAATATACCCAAACAGGCACCACAATTTTGTTGCTGGAGTTCAGGTTCATCCTGTACATCTGAACATACATAATTGGATAACTGCGTGTATAGCTGAAAAGCTGAGCTCGGATCGAATACAGAGTTGGTCTGGTACGCCGCTCAACCTGAGCTTGGTTTTAGGCGATTTTCTACACTCGTTTAGGCAAAGATTTCAAATACGATAGCGCAGAGAACAAAGTTTACACTACTCACAAACAGATGCTGCACACGACTTTCTGTCCTTGTTTAACTAACGTTTGAGGCGATAGGACAAAAGAGTTTACATATAAATAGATTTGTCAAATCAGGAAAACATTGGCTCCCCTACGACGGTATAAACATTAGGAAGTACACGTACATAAAGGTGCAAGTCTGTGTGTATAATCCACCATAACTTAGGACGTCTGGAATAATTTCAAACTTGTTACACTTATGACTTACAATTAATACTAAAAGACAGTCATTGCGGTGATAAGATACTCCTGTTTGTGTGGGAAATTGCTGACAGGTTAGTGAAGTGCAGCCTAGAGCAACTCCAACCACACTTCGTGTATGACTAACCACATTCCACAGTTACACTTCTCTGATGATGCAAGTTTGCTAAATGTGTTGTCAGTCCTTGTACAGTAATTGTTTGATTTGTGTCTATGCACAATTCAAATTGGTTAAATGGAGCAAAACAATAATACAGTATAAAATAGTGCAGCCAAGCTGTAATTATTGTTTTGACGTTTGTCAGTCGTTGCTTTCTACTTGTCTTACCTTTTCCTACCGCCAACTCTGATAGTTGTAATAATTAATCAACGTTATTATAATCGGCGAACACGTGATTCCATCCAAAGCGACTTTTCCAAGAAATGAGCACGAGTATTTTATCCATAATCACCTGTGGCAAGATATTTTAATGCATATGCTGCCACAGTGGCATTACATTCCTGCCAGTCATTCACTGTATCCGTTGCAAATTTTATGAAATTTTGCAGAAAGTACTACTGTTGGAATTGTGATGTTTCACTACCGAACAATCAAACTAAACTAACGATCCCGGGGATCACTTTCGCGTCTTTATTCTACCAGCTGGGAACTAAAACATGGCGTACAGTGATTAAAAGGATTCTACATCTACATAACTACTCTGCAATTCACACTTCAGTGTTTGGCATAGAACCACTTACAGATTATTTCTCGATCGTTCCATTATCGAATAGCACGTGGCTATGTACAAATAATGTCTTACATAATGCATTTCTGTTCGTATTTTTTGTGATTACATGTTCGTTTGATAAAATAAGATTATATCACTTGTTTCATATGATTAATATTATTTTAAGATTGTTACTGTAAGCACCTTCACAATCTCTAATATTGTTGGCTTACAAATACGAAACTATCACTTTGTGTTACACTGATAGTATTTAGATGCACGGTGGAATAAATTATTAACATTAACCCGAAATACGACGTTATATGCTACATCTTGCAATTTCCACTCTTAATTCCAATTTGTTGTAAGTCGCTAAATACTACCATTATCAAACACTTGATCACTATAATCTGGTAATTTGCGGTCCGTTGTAAGCATACACTAGTTTTAAAGGCATCACAATGTTTGTGAAGTAATGTCTTCTGAACAATATGGACACAATGAAATAATTTGGCAGGTACATTCAATGGTATATGTTCATACTGTCTGAAAAATTTGTTGCGGAAACAGTAATAAATTAAAACGTCATGCCTGATTCTGGAGATTTATTGTATAAGCAGAGAAAATGTAGTAAGCGCTAATTCATCATTTTTGGGGCAACGGAGGGGGGGGGGGGGGGGGGGGGGTGAGAGGTCACTGAGAAAAGTTTCTTAAGGGTTTTAAATTATGTGTAAAGTTTGTTGGAAATCACCAAGTGCTCTCATTCTCAAATATTGGGTAACTACAGGCCGGGTAATTTGCGCGCCATGAGGTAGGCCCCTATGCTGCCGTGCGACGTATGTACAGTTTCCAACTATGATTCTTGTCTCACTGTGTTGAACCCATAAAATAAGACTGTAGCTCTTAATGAGTAGATTATGACAACATTTTAAATATTTAAAATCGGGTAAGAATTATATGAAATATTGAAAATACGTAAAAAAAAATGTTGGCCTTGGAAGCCGTTAGGTAGGCAACGTGCAACTGAACCTGTGAACCATAAACCAGGTTAGCCATTTGGTAATACAGATTTACATTTTCCGTGGAAAACTGCAATCTCTCGCTATGACATGGAGCGAGCCAGTTTTACTGTTCATAGTAAATCTTGTCACCGAAAAATTTAGCAACAGTTAGGTCATATATGCTTTCTTACGTTGTGTTTACATGCATACAGTGATTTCTACTTAATTGTAACAGTATTCATTGTCTCCCTTTAACACACACACACACGCACACACACACACACACACAAACGCGCGCGCGCTACTAATCATTCGTAAATTTTTGTATGGAAAGGAAAGAGTTGGTTAGCAGATATGACTGTAGTTAATTTTATCATCCGTTAAATTCACCATCTTATGGGATATCATTTCTCTTTCTAGCTTTATTTTTATGAATGTTATACTGTTTTCAAAATGCAACAAACGTGCTGCGAGACAGTTATCATTTTTGAAAAGGATGGGGCCCCTCCACGCCCACACCAACGTGGTGACCAAACCAAAAGTTCTACTGTCACCTCCGTAAGCATGTTAGTTTTGAATCAGGCGTCACAGGATGCAGGCTGTGATGTTGTCCATGCGTCTGGGTAAGACCACTCATTAACATGGTCCATCAGGAGATAGAAGTGGTCGAAAGCGATCGAAGGGTAGCGGTTGTAAGGGCAGAGGGAAAAAAGTGCCAAGGCCAGCGCCAAGGGAAAAAAACCTCTGCGACAGTAGGACGGGTAGTAAGGGCAGTAGCGGCTTGCTAGCTGCGATAGAGCATGCAAGGTGAGGTCGGTTAGCGTGAGGTATCGTGCATCGTTACCTATGTGCTGCGTGTCCGTTAGCTGAGTCAGTCCGGGTGCTGCGGCTGGGCTCGCTTGTAGTCTCCTGGGTCGGCCGCAGTGGCTTCCTCCCTGTAACATAAGAGGTCGGCGCGGCAACGTATGCGTTGCTGTTACGCCCTCTGCTGCGCCTTGTCGTCGGAGACTTGGTGCAGCTTCATCAGGCTGGTGCAGAACGGCAGCGAGGCTACCGTTCAACGTCCTCCTCTACTGCACGCCGCAGCCCTTTCGCAATGTAGCTTCAAAGAGCTCCGTTTGTTCGAAGAGCTGCGTCAGTTCAGCGTCCGAGGAAGTTTTGCCGTTCGCTCGCGACTCGGCGATAAAGGCTGCCCTTTTGGCTTCTCAATCCGTTGCGGGACCCGCTCCCGTAGCGGTCGGCGTTGCCACCGTTTCAGCTGGGGCGGCGGTTTTCTTCTTAGCACCTTTCACTTGCGGTGGTGCTGGGGCAACCGCTGGCTCAGGCGCGCGGACGTCCTTCTGCGAGGTCGCAGGAGTGTTCGCAGGTACTACTGCGCTGGGGCCTCGGGCGAAGGCTGCTCGCAGCTGCCTCAAGGCCTCTTCTTTCTCTGCAGCCACGGCGGCTGCGAAGGCAGCCCTCTCTGCCGCAATGACGGCTCTGAGGGCTGCAGTGGCCTCCTTCACGGCGGTGTCGAGTTCGAGGTCACGTATCTTCTCGGGAGCGCGGGCTGCGTCCTGGCCGCTCGTTTCCAAGCGGTCTTCCCTGCTCCTGGCAGGTGGAGCTGCTGCTGCGCCGTCCCTCTGCTGCGCCGGGCAGTTCCGCGCCCTACGCCGTTTCCGACGTCGTCTTCGCTTCTGCCGCTGCGTCGATGCGGCCGCGGCCGCCTCACAGCCCCCGGCACGGCTGCTGCTTGCTAAAACCGCACAACCGCGCCAACTGGCGACATGCGGGCCGCCACACCGGACACAGGTCGGCAGAACGTTGCTGCCGTGGTCGCAGGCGCGGCTGTCGTGCTCCCCTGAGCACTTGACGCACCGCACCGCGTTGCGGCAATACTTCGCAACATGGCCCTCGCCCTGGCACCTGAAGCACTGGGGCTGGGGGTCCATGGCGGTCGGGAGAGCCTCTGACGTCACCGGGAAGCCCAGCAGCTTCCGCAAGTCGAAGATGTCGCTCCCGCCGTCGACCGTATGCACGGTCAGGCATAGAGCGGCGCCCTCTTCTTGTTGGTCCGGTTGTGCAGCCTTGCGGTTACACCACCAAACCCGGCTCGCAGCAGCCCTTCCCGGACCGCTGCCTCGTCACAGCACCAAGGTAGCCCCCTGAGGAGTGCCTTGGTCGTCTTCATCCTTCCTGCGAAAGGTGCCTTCTCACGCGCCGGCGGCGCGTCGACGATGTGGTCGGCCACTGCGACCTTCATCGCCCTGTGGTCGGCCACGTTTGCAGCTCGAACGCAGATCAGCGAGTCTGTATCGACAGACTCGTAGACCACTTCGTTCCGAGCGCAGTTCGTCATGGTGTCGAAGAGCGCTGTCCACCCACCTTTACACTTGATGTACAAAGGGGGGACAGGCCGCGACTCGTCTTCTCGGGAGTTCCTTGCATGGTCGGCAGACTCCGTGAGTTGCGCAACCGAAGGACCCTTCGTAACGGCAGGTTTCCTCTGCGCACTCTTCTTTCCCATGCTGTGAGGCGCGAACACGACAATCTGCACGCGTTGTGAAAACAACGCACGACAATTTGCTCTCCACGGCTCCCACAGCACAGAAACCTCTTCACGAGCTCTCAACGGCCGAGTTAGCGTAGCGCGCAACGGCAGCGATGCGCTCGCCTCGCTAGCTCAGGCCGCTCTCCGCGAGACAGTTATCAGTGTGCCCAACTGTTTAAAGACCTGTTTACTAGAGGTTCTAGAGCGGACACCATACACTATCCTTGTTGTTTGTTTCTGTGCAACAAACACTTTTAAAAGTAAGTCAGTCCCAAATGTAATTTGAGGGGAGTTCAATAATTACTGCAACACATTTTCCCCTCGCGGTCATTTTCGGTTGAAAAATGCGGAGTTAGTTGTGGGACATCCCGCAATGGCCCGTATAGTTTCACGAAGTTCCGACAGGTGGCAGCGCTATATGTAGCCTCCAAAATGGCATCTGTAATGGATGTGCGTTTCAAGCAGAGAGCTGTCACTGAGTTTCTTTTGGCGGCACGATGAGTCGTTTGGGGCGCGTCTGTCATCATCGCAAGGTCGCGCAGACCTATCGGATCTCAAGTGTGCCGGCCGGCTGCACACAGCGGTGACTCCTGAACGTGCGGACGCTCTCAAGCGAGATCACAATCAAACACCTCGCTACTCAATTGGACGTCTCTGTTAGTAGCGCTGACACACTCGTCCACAAGTTGATTACTCACCTTCTAACAAAAAACCATAAAGAGCAACAAAGCATTATCTGTGTGGAATTACTTGCAGATTACGAGGCTGGTCTTGGCAATTTTTTGCCGTCACATGTGTTGAAATATGGGTTCCTCACTTCGAACTGGAAACAAAAACGGCAATCCATAGAATGGCGCCACACAACTCTCGTCCGAAGAGGAGTTCAGAGCTGCACCCTCAACCGGTAAAGTCAATGTGACAGTCTTCAGGGACTGCGAAGGCGTTATTCTGTTTGATGTCCTCCCTGTTGGCGCAATGATCAACTCTGAAGTGTGTTATACTATACACAGGAAGTGGAAGAAATGATTTCAGTGTGTTCGTTGCCACAAAAACGCAAACAAACTTCTCTTTCAATGCAAAGCCTCACGCTCGTGTGACGAGCTCACAAAACGTCATTGGTCTGTTCTTACTCACTCACCCTGCAGACTGAATTTCGCACCTTTCGGCTTCCATCTGTTTGGCCCAATGAAGGATGCACTCTGCGGGAACCAGTACATTGATTATAGGTTGGTTATTGATGCAACAATCTTGCTCTGGCGTCGACCAGTAAAGTGCTACCATGCTGGCATACGGGTCCTCCCAGTAAGGTGGCGTAAGGGCATCACATTGAACGTAGATTATCTTGAAAAATAGGGTTCTATAGTCAAAAGAGTGGGCTGGGTTATTGGAATCCTGAATAAAATCAACCTGGTTTCAGGAAAAAAATGTGTTACATATTCGTTCTGGGGACATCTAGAGAGCTGCCGTTGCGCCTGTATTTATGCTTCTAAATTTTGCACTTACTGTGATGGATGTCGAAAACTAATAATAATAACAGTACGTTACTGTCTCTACTATGAGCGAAAGGTGCATTGAGGAACGACCTCACTAGGATTATAGAAGAAAATATGAGAGGTTAATTTTTCGATGAAACTATTCCGGCATTGGCATTAAGCGATTCGGACAAGCCACGAAAAACCTACGTGTGGACTGTTAGATGGGAATCCAAACACTGCTCCTCTCGAATTCAAATCCAGACTTCTTAGACTATAGTTATTGGCCTGGTGTCATCTCTTCGGATATCCACTTGATTCCTTTCGCTCGGTGTATTGTTGACATCATCCTGTAATCCATTAGCTACTGATTCTGGCGGTGATGAAGTGTGAAGTGTAATATTTTCTTTCAAAGAGAATTAATTTCCTTCACTGACTGATAATTTCGCCTCGGAAAATGCTTTATTTCTCTGAAGACCTATTTCGTACTAACCAGCTGTGTATTTTAAAAGCAGTTATATACCGTATGTGCAGTGTGTTTCATACATTTCGGGCCAGAAACATAAAGATGGTACACAATTCATTTATTCTCGTAATAAGTGGTCAAAGTTACGACCGTTTGTCTCAATGCACGCACTTCAGCGGCACATAATATTTTTCGGTACTTTCTGGGACACTTCTGTTGTCTGTTATACAACTTGTTGCCCATCTGAGACGGGTGTGGCGCAGCGATTTCCATCCATCCAGACACTTCCTCTTCAAATTCTATCGGGGTTTCAGACAACAAACTGCTTGAAGCAACGTCTTAGTAAGACATCCATAGGAGTCACTCACACTGGCCGTGAGACAGGACTTCCTTTCTGAATTAATGATCGTGGTGTGTATTGTTCAGGTGCCCATGGACACTAGTCTCGAAGGACGGTACATCAGCATGTTTAAACCACATCGTCTCGTGGACATTAAGAGGTACAATCCTAAAAAAGTCGACCAACACCAGATAAAATATAACGTTCAAACAGATTGACAGCAGGTAAGGTTCGTGGCTTGATCTTGTTGAAATTTTGTCCACAAATTGATAGAGAACTGTTGTTGCCCATCTGAGGCGACTGTGGCGCGGGGATTTCCAACGGTCCAGACATACCTGATGGTGCTGTTGAAATAGCATCACGGTTAAAAGCAGACTCATTTACGAACAACATAAACATAGAAGGTTCGGACAGCAGTACTGAACTGAATAAGCCACTGACAAAGTTGAACCCTAGGTTGAAAATCATTTGGCCTCATTGCTTGCAACGTTGTTCATGATAGATATTGCGCTCCATCAGTACACTCCGTACAGCACTCCTAGAATTGTAAATTTCACGGGAAAGTTGACTGGTGCTAATTGATGAATTTTCCATCACAAAACCCAATATAATGTTCTCAAATTGCACTCCCCGAACAACCTTTTGTCGAGAAACTTGGACAGTTTTTCGTGTACTGAACAATCCAGTTTCTCGCAAATTTCTATTCATTGTAGGCACTGCATCGTACTGTACTGTACATGAAATGCAGTTCCGTACTTTCCAGTAACGAGTAATCCTCTATAACCATACTCGAACTGTAAAAAGACGTTAACTCCACCGTCGACATATCACAGACGATTGTGTACTATTTTTCAAGGTGTTAAAGTTATCCAGCTATCAGTTTACCGAAGCAGTTTACCTATCGGAGCAGTTTGTCTACACGTGCGTCGTGCGTATTTCTCATCCAAGACTTCGTACCATTTGAAATAATAATTTTAACCGCTGGGTCCGTATCTCAAAATACTCGTTTTAGGGCTCTCTACAATCTGAGTAATTTTGACCCAAAGGTTTTGTATAACCTATATAAATATAACTCTCACGCTATGGTACACCCAAGTTGTGTTGATACCGACTGGACAGTAGAATGTTACGCCGTGTGACACGTTCTGCGGTTCAAAGTAGTTCAGAAGCTGAAGGCTTTGGACTGGATTGGAAGGTCTGCGGTTTTCGTCCTTCATACTTGAGAGAACCCTGCGTGTTTGAATAAATACAGACGCCCTGCGTGGCTAAGGTATTTGTAACTATAGACCTCAACAGCATGTTACAGAAATCCAAATAGAAAAATTGAATCTGACCATCTCATTTATATATAATTAATAGCAATTTTAGTACCTCGCCCCTCTCTCAAATAAATTTCTACGGACACCGATGTTCGTACTTATTTCAAATGTAAGTAAATGTTGTGTGTGCAACAAAAGAGCTCAGATCATTTTTCATTTCAGGTGTAAATTTGCGACATCTTTCACTTCCTTGAGATGATGATACATTTTTTGCTGCACCATTTGATGACTCTCTCCCTAAAGACCAATAAAACCTCTCTTCTGACAACTAGTTCCATAAGCACGTTCATTGGTATTTCATAAACAAATAGTTTCGGATAGCCAAATCATTTGAAACATTAAAAACTGGTCAGGTATTTTCGTGTTGCTATTTAGTGTGCATCATGTCCAAAGATTACAAATACTTCAGGAAATTAAAAATAGAAGAACTCTTGTTAAATGTGCTGTGCAGGACAAAAGAAGTACCTTAACAAATAAATGCATGAACACAAAGGTGAGAAAGGCTGTTCCTTGAACAGAGCTGTCCCGAAGTGATCCTACGCCCTTTAGAACTGCCAAAGCTGTGCACCCTCTTCCTGTAAAACCAGATTTCTGACTTTTTCACTTTGCAGATTTAGCAAATTACTGAAATGAACACGATGAAAAATATTGCACACAGGAAACTAAATGTTTCATTGTAGTCAATAAATTACAAATTATATAAACTTTCTACACAAATTAAAAGCAAAATAACATCTCAATCTGTCTATGGCGACTACTGTAGATGATGTATAATAAAGAACAGTTTTCATTTGGTCACAAATTATTAATAGTGCGTAAATTACTAATTAGAAACAAAAGAAAAGGGCTATAATTAAGAGCTGAGAAAATATCGTTGTCAAAGAACTGTTATTTCATTATAACCTCTCTTTGTATTTCTTTGCTTTGAGCGAAGCAAACGGTGCTGCTTCGTATTCTGTCGACGGGATAGCTAAATTTGACTCTGATAAACAACCGTTTCATCGTCTCATCTTTCATTTGTTGGAATTCGTTCAAGAGATGCTGCTGTAAATGGCAATCTCATAAATTAATGCCCTTATACCTATTTTGATGTTTGGATAAGCATTCGTTAACCCATAATTTGAAACAGCCTTCAAAATATCCAAATGAGAAGCCGTAATAATGTTCTTCATCAGCTCTTTCACTTGGAATTTGAAAGCAGGTATTTCGTTAACTAATCCTAGTATATTTGGCACCAAAATAGACCCCACATCTTTCAGATTTTGATACAGGGCTCTCATTTAAGGCATTTTGTGACAGAATTAAAGTCGGATGACATATGTGAGAACTGTCTTCCATTTAACTTATTATTCTATGAAATAATTTGAAGCATCTAATCGAAAGAAGTCTCGCTTCAGTCTACGATCGGCAAATATCGGAAGCCTTTGATGAAGTAGCGTATGTGTTTCAGCATCCGCTAGCCAGTCTTTAATATTCTATAATACCGTAGCGAATTAGTAGCAAGAACACCATTATGAAATGTCAGCGAGTTTTGTATTCGGCAGGCAGCTGTGTGAATCAAATGCACTTTTGCCAACTGTCCACATATACCGTGTTGTTGATAGACGTCTGCTGGGTAATGGTCGTTTCTTTATTATGCTGCATGGACGAAATGACACTTTGACAACATCTTGCATTATAATCAAGGGCCTAAGGAAAGACTGCTTTTTGCAGACAGAAGATAGGGATGCGAGGGGTAGGGGAACTCACGAAACTCTCCCGGCTAATTCTTAAACCGTATTTCGTTCTTATTTATATTTTTCAGTTACTTTATGTGCACCCTCTGTGTCTCCTCCCATAGTAGGGATTATATCACCAGCCCCTCGGGTCGGTCCTGTTCCTAAACCTTTCTTCAGGTGTGTGCTGCTCCGAGTGAATGAAAGCTGACTAACGAATAAAATAAAAAATTGGCCATTTCCGAGTAGGAATCACGCACTGAGGGTTCCGTAAGAACTTGAATTATGTGTATAGATGGTTCACCCATTCTGGGAATTGAGAATCTCGATCATTTTTGTCTGTTGTCGACATTGATACTGACATCAGTCTCAGGCTGTTCAAGTTTTTCCAGAATGTTTTAATTTTAATAATACAAAAGCGACGCAAAATCATGCAGGACGCAGGCTATCATTTATAATTATCGGCAGATCTGCAATCAGGCTGACAGAGTCGCAATGGTAAAAGTCAAACATCAGCCAGGGAATGACTTCATTGCTCATACGACGCGTTTCGGAATTTATCGATCATTAGGAGCGATTACTGCATGGAGCTAAGGTGTGTCATGTTGTATCTGAAATAAACATCTGATGATGGATAAATTCCGAAACGCATCATATGAGCAATAAAAGCTATTCCTTGCCTGGTGTTTGACTTTTGCCATTTCGATCCCGCCAGCCTGAATGCGGAATTACTGATTGTTTTAATTTCAAGTTTGACATCGGACAACAAACAACAAAATAAATATTTCGGCTTTTCTTCCTTTACGTTTACTGTGAAGCCTTGTTTCTTGCCAAATTTTATGATTTTAGGCCAACAGCAAGTACACTACAGGTTTTGCTGAGTGACTTTGTGAGTGTCAAAATATTTGATATAAATGGCGGTCACTATTAGTTGCATTTAGTTATGTGCTTACATTTATTACACTGCCAAGGGCCTGTAGGCCTTCGTATGTGATATAAATTTCAACTTGGTACGTCTATCTGTTCCTCAGAAAAAGGATTTTCAACTGTGTGACACACAGAATGACAAACGGACAACAAAGCGATCCTCTAACGGTTCCGTTTTTACCGATTGACGCATGGACCCCTAAAAATAAATAAGAACGAGAAACATGAAACTTGTGGTCCTAAAATATTGAAGTTGGTAGAATACAAGGGCTGGATAAAAATATGGGAACACTGCGAGAAAAGTATGCTTGAACATTAATACAGATCTAGCTAAGCTTTCAGGTTGCGCTTTTGTATTTGACCACAATTGCCACTTGTACAATGTCCTCAATACGTTGCAAGCGTCAAACGTAGTCAGAACAGTGTCCTGGGTAGTATGAGTGTATTACATCTGAGCTCAGTGATTGCGAACTTGTTGATACTCATATGGTGGGTACTTTCGTAACCAAGATAGCGGAAGTGTTTGGTGTTCTCAAGAGGCAGCGTACCAAAGATTTATAGCGCATACAGGGAAAGCAGAAAAGCATTACCCGCAAGTCACAACGCGGACGAAAGTGCGTGTTGGCTGATCGTGACAGTCAGTTACTGAAGAGAATTGTGAGAAAAAATATGAGTACGACAGCTGCTAAAGTCACTACAGGACTGAGTGTCGCTTTCGCGAACCCTGTCAGCGCCAAAACAACACGAAGAGAGCTTCATAAGTTGGAAACTACTGCGCGAGCTGGGATATAAAAACCTCTCACCTGTGGTATAAATGCTCTGAATAAGAAAACGTCGTGTCTAAGTCATAAAATCTGGACTGTGGAACAATGGAAGTAAGTCATTTGTCCGAATGAATCTTGTTTCACACTGTTCCGCCGAGTTTATGTCCCAAGAGTGAAACATGGCGGAGCTTCAGAGATGGATTGGACAGCCACATCGTGATGTTCCAGGGGTCCCTTGTTTACTCTGCAAGGTCGCATTGTGCTCTAGGATTATGTTACCATTTTGGCTGATCAGGTCCAATATTTGTTCCTCAATGTGATGCTGTATTCCAAGATGACAGGACCCCTGTTTACACATCTCGCGTCATCCAGGACTGGTTTTGTGAGCATGAGGATTTGTCACATGGCCACCACAATTACAAGATCTTATACGGGGGTTGTCTGTGTTTTTGCCCCGGATGATAATTAGACGAAATATTTGTCAGGATTTGTAAGCGGTGGGTCCTTGAGGTACGCCAATACGCGAACACGAGAAGTAAGTTTAACGCGCACCCATCATCACTGTGTCTGGCATCCTAATTACGGTCGTATCGAAAGGCTCCATGGTGAGCTAAGAAAAAAAGACATATTCGTGCCCGTGGCCAGGCTAGCTAATACAGCGTGCTGCGGACGGCGGCAAGTCGCTAACTACTTGCGTCGCATTCCGGCCGGAAGAGCGTGTGCATACCAAGCAAATCTCAATATTATTGAGCCTTTGTGGTCTATTTTGGAGAGAAGGACGCGTGTCACTATTCATCTCCACAACTGTTACCTGAACCTGCCACTATTTATCAGGAAGAATGGTTGAAGGTTCCGATGAAAAGCATATAGGACTCAAGGACGTTTTGAGAGTCATTAGTTTTCCTACACCATGTTAGGCATGGCAATGTGTTGTGTTTTTGCTGTTTCCATATTTTTGCCCTCTCTCTCTGTCTCAGCAACACATTCATGGAACAATATAAATATTTCACATAAACACACTAGTAAGATAGAAGACAGTGGGTCCTGAGAAAGTTGTGCCTTCTAGCTATTATCAGTTATGTTATAGACAGTTGATTTTTAACTCAGAATGACCATATGTGTCTAAAGCCTGACAGTGTACTTGCCGTTGGCCTAGAATCACAAAATTTGGCTAGAAACAAGGCTTCACAGTACAAGTAAAGGAAGAAAATCCGAAAACTTAATTTTTGATTATGTCACACGAAAAAATATATCTTTTGTCATTTGTTACCCAACGTCAAACTTGAAATTAAAACAATCAGTAATTCTGCATTCAGGCTGACAGGATCGCAATGGTAAAAGTCAAACATCGTGCAAGGAATAACTTTTATTGCTCATATTAATTTTTAACTTAGAATGACCATATGTGTCTAAAGCCTGACAGTGCTGTAAATTGCAGAAGAGAAACCACAATTTATGCTTCATAGCTTCATTCATTGATATGTCACTAAACGGAACTGTCAATGAGATCTGTTTCAAAAATGAGAAATGCCAAAACAAGGACCACTGCCATGAAAATTAATAGTGTACAATTTTATTGATGAATTTAAGAGGCTTTGAACCATTTGTGTTAAAGCTCCACTTTCTGGATGTGGAGGTGTGCCAGCCCTGGATCGAATGTACCTGGCAAATTAATGATGAGGGTCAGTGTGCCAGCCACCTTGGATGTGGTTTTTTAAGGGTTTCCCACAGCCTACTCGGTAAATGTTACACAACTCATAAACATTTCAAAAACATTTATTCACTTTCACATGAATAAAGACTACGTGCAGACAGTTGGGTACACATATTCCATCCTAGGGGTGGATGTGGTTTTTTAAGGGTTTCCCACAGCCTACTCGGTAAATGTTACACAACTCATAAACATTTCAAAAACATTTATTCACTTTCACATGAATAAAGACTACGCGCAGACAGTTGGGTACACATATTCCATCCTAGGGGTAACAATGCTAAGTCTTGCACGAGATGGGGCACAGTGAGAACACTGCCCAGCTAAACAATGTATAACAGTTTTATTGAAAGTACACAAACCAAATTACTCCTCCTTTGGAGAAAAGTTAATCTGTGATAGTTCATGATTAACATTAATTTATAGAAGTCCAATGTATTATATGTTACTTGCTTTAGCTGACTATCAGCTGAATATCACTGACACTGTAACTCCTACAACAAAGCCACAGTTGATAGCTTTCTTCAGTTCACTCAATAACATCAGATCCAATCAGAGCACTATCTCAACTACCAGTACCATACCAGAGAACTGTAACATTACTTCATTATTTTTTGTCTATGAAAGCTAATGCATATGTCACCCATGTAATGCAGCACAGACAGTTAGTGTATAAATTCTGCTGCTACAACAGTGTGTGTTAATCTTTTGGTTATTTACAATAATTTTTTTGCATCAGAGGTAAAACAACATGAGAATGAGATGAGATTATATTATATTCAATACTGATGTGTAAAGATAAACATTTAATTCACACTGAAGCTTACAGAGGAGTATATACTTTCATATACTATACAATATTGTGACATCTTCTGATGTATGTGCTCCGAAATTCCCGTCTATTCAGATGAAATAACAAGAAGCCAATTTTTCTTCCAACTGAATGGCTCAGGAAGAGTCACCAACATTTCTTATAATAAAAGATCAACAAATTTCATTCCTACAATTCTGAGCCACCAAAGAATCAATTCGAATAGCATGGATGTTCGTCCACTCATTCAGAGTTTATGCTCACACAACCAAACCACTACAATGATGAGATGCATAGTATTCGGAAAAACATGTATGTTACACACTCCATTCAGCAGGATCCTGTTGATCTCCATTTGACACTGAATCACAACTCATCAGAAAACTAGAGAGGATTCTATTTAGTTCGTCCCTGTTCTTTACATTCCTCCAACCAATGTCTTCGGGCTCTATGGTGTATGTTAATTGCAAGCATATCATAGACTTATATGCAGTTACTGTTGATGATCTTCATCCTGTTGGTGTTTGGAAAGCACACTGAAGTTCAATGGCATTCTACCTCACATTACAGGGTAATGTGAGTAATAATCATCTCAGGTTGTTGTCAGATCTTTATTTCTGGAGATAATGCACACTTATTGTTTGCATTTGATAGTTTTGTGAAATAACAAAACTAGTCATCCTTAATAAAATGAAACTGATGATTAGAACTAAGATTCTCACCTCATAGAGTCATGTCTCCACCTTCCTGAAACCAGAGATCCTCAGAAGACTCATGTACAGGACATGGAAATTGAAATTAATGCCAGATACAGTAAACTGACCACATTTCTGATGCCAGTTTGCCTCATATCTCCTAAATATGGCTAAACAGAACCAATATTCCATATCTCAAAATGTTGTGTAGAGCATTCCATGTTGCTTTTTGATGTCTGGTTGCTTTTGTGCAATCACCTTACAGAAGGAGTTATTTTGTGCTATCGTACTTGTAGCTTCTCTGTTCTGTTACTGCCAGTAATAGCAGAAGATGTATTTCCAACTAACCTGGCATCAATATACAAAACATTACCTGAAAGCTTATTTTGAGGAACAAATTGTTATTTACTTATAATAATGACCTATTGAGAAATAATATCCTGTTATTTTGCTGACAGCTAATTTAACTTGCCCTTTCTTTTTTTACAGTGTCAGTACCCAATGGGAAACAATCAGGCACATTATTCTCAAATGTAAGTGTGACGTTTAACATTTATTTCTTCTCATAATCAATTTTAGTGAATAAATCAATTAACATTGTGGGATTCCCTGTAATCTCTTCATTCCTAGACTCACCAAAAGGCCTTTTCTTCTAATGTCAACACTGCCAATATATCACTGTAGTTTGATGCCATTACTGAAGTAATGACCTTAGATATATGTCAATGTGAGAAGTCATGATGTTTCTTCTCTCTTCTTTTTCTTTCTTTTTTTTTAAATTTATTTATTTATCTCTTGTTCCGGTGATCCATGTTGTGACACTATCACAGGATATGGAACATGTCAATTTTCAAGCTTTTGGCCAGAATTTTTGGTAATACATAAAACAAAACAAAAACAGTAAACAGTAACTTAGGTCCCACTACAAAAAATACATTTTACATATAGATAGAGATTACAAAACAAAAAACATAAACTGTAACTTTGGTCCCACTACAAAAATACATTTTAGAGAGAGATAAAGATTACAAAATAATAAGTGTTACAGAGAAATAAATATTGCAAAATATATGTTTACAATCAAAATATTCGGTATTACAAATACAAATTTGGGCATACATTTGCAATTTACAATATAAGAGATGTTAAACACTGTAGTTTAGGAACTCTTCTAATGTATAAAACAATCCTTGCAATAGGAACTGCCTTAAAGTTTTTTTAAACAAGAGATCATCATCTACTAAACACTTAATTCTTGAAGGGAGGGCATTAAAAATCTTACAGCCACTGAAATGGACTTCTTTCTGCACCATACTTAGATTTGGCTGTTCATAGTGGATATCATGTTTCCTTCTAGTATTGTGACCGTGATATGCACTATTCAGCTTAAAGATGGATTTTTCTTTTCTTATGAAGCACATCAATGAGAATATATATTGCGCAGTGGATGTAAGTATTTCAAGCTTCTTAAAAAGATTCCTGCATGTGGCTCTAGGATGGACTCCACACATGATCCTTACGGCTCTTGGGAAATCAGCCACTGTCTAAAAAAGTACTGTATGTACAAAAAAGAGCCGTAAGGATCATGTGTGGAGTCCATCCTAGAGCCACATGCAGGAATCTTTTTAAGAAGCTTGAAATACTTACATCCACTGTGCAATATATATTCTCATTGACGCGCTTCATAAGAAAAGAAAAATCCATCTTTAAGCTGAATAGTGCATATTACAGTCACAATACTAGAAGGAAACATGATAACATGTGATAACATGAGGAATTACTGTATTTTTTATGTTACATTATCCCAACACATGTCAACCTGCATTTTCTGTTATTTGCTACTTATTTCCATTTTGAAGTTACTAGTTTTTAATTTTATGTGCGTGTTGTTACTCTCTGAAGTTTCCTCAATATCTCAGAGTCTACTTTTTGTACACTGCATTCTATTTTCTTTCCTGTCGCAGGTTGTAGAGAGGGCTCGTGATGCCTTTAATAGCGGAAAAACAAGATCTGCAGATTTTCGTGAAAAACAACTAAAGCAGCTCCTTAAATTGTATGAGGAGAATGAGGATGCTATTGTTGCTGCTTTATCTTCAGATCTGAGGAAGGTAAGTCGTTTATTGCAACTTAGTTTGCAAACACAAAAATAAAACTGGGTGTGTAAAGTTTTAACACAGCTAGGAAAATGATGTATAATAAAAAAGACATTCCAAATGTTCCTGCATTTAGAACTTTTAAGTTCTCCTTTATCAAGAAATGAGGAAATAATACATGTATAAAAGTTGCACAGACGATCTCAGTCAGAACCTTTGATGTAAATTCTTACATTTTAAAAGCTTTTTGTACTAATCACACTTCCTTTTTTCCTGACAGGAAATTCTTAATTGAGACGGGGAGTTCTGCTTTATTTTTTATTAAGTTTCATTCCTGTTAACTTTGATCTGATCCAGATGAACATAAAACCAGAACAGAATTTTTAATACCCTCATTAAAGGATTAAACCTATTCTTAAGTTTTCATGAATGAAGCAGTACAGTCTGAAAGAAGAAATGTATTAAGAAATATAACCTTAAAAGATAAAATAAGCTAAACTATCCTAAATGCCTTCAATTGCCTCATAAAGTAACAGAGTACATAGCTATACATTCTTTGATCATTTACCCCCAGAAATCGTCTGATAGGGAATAAACTGTATTTGAATTTTTTTTAAATTTGTTCTTCTAGACATATTGCTCATGGTCAAAATTAGTTCTTGATGGCAATTAATCAGTTGCACAGCCGTAAGCAAACATATTCAAGAAATGTGAAGTGTGTATGTTCCATCATAACTCTATAAAATCTGGACGCTTTCAACCAAACTTGTACATGTATGCCTTATTTTCTACAAAATGATATTATTATAACTAATTTATTAATCCAAGGATAATTTTAGAATTATATTGGGTCTGTCAACTTAACAAAAGGAAAAACGTGTCGTGTGGACAGACATGAATGTGTACTCTTGTTTCATGAGGTGACAATAAGTGGTCAGCTGTAGCCTTCTTCCAGAAAGCATATGGCACATGCCTGAACTGATTTAGGAAACTGTGGCCCAAATCATAATTGCCAGCAGAGCATCTTTTAATGTAATAAAGATCTAATTAGTACTCTTTTTACTAACCCCTCCTCTGAGTTCTCTAAGTATCCTTTAATTGTGTAGTATGTATTTGCACTAGGAGCATCCTTTATTAAAAAAATCTTTTTAGAGTTTTTCTTTTGTAAAATGAAGAATCAATAACACCTGATGTAACTTCATATCTATAGTCACTTTCATAACTGCAACAGTGCAATCACTTAAACAAAATAATAACATTTTCTCCCTATATTATGACTGGAGAAATATACAGGAATTGTGAAATACTTAACTGATGAAATTCAGCCCATTGTCTATGGTCTGGGAGAGATCAGATTGTAATTCAGACTATGGTATGAAACACACCATTTTTTGTATTTAATCTGTATATTATTCCATAAATCTAGTTTTCACATAATCCATTGTGCCTCTCTGCCCAGTCACAGAAACCCTGGAGCTTCTGAACTAAACTATGTCTCACAATCTGGCCTTGCATTGGTTATTATAGAAAAAGTAACAGTCATCTAATCATCATACATTCTTAGCACTTTTGTAAAATTTTAAAGATAAATTACGTATGCACAAAAACTTAGTGTGTCAGTAAGTTAAACATGAATGCATAAGTTATCTGAAATAGCTTCTTTTCTTGCATATTAGTTTTTTTATTCAACATTTCATAAGATTTTAGTTTCGTGTAGTCATTATAGAAATATGCAAATAACAGTAACATAAAGTATATATTCTGTTATTATTCTAGAAATTATATATTGCCTATGATTACAGTGGTTCCACTGACTAAGTCATATTACTTTATACACAGAACTACCTTTAAAATCATATTAAAGGTTGTTGGCTGTAACAGTGTGGCAAATTCAGTCCCTTAGTGGTATGATGATGGAGTCAGAAATCACCAACACTCAATTAATCATACAACACTTTTATTAGCACACAATGAACACGCATGTGAAAACCCACAAACAGAAGGAAGCAAACAACATTGGTCAAAGTAACGTAAGTCGCGCAAGAGAGTTAATATTCTTGTGTTGGATAGTTGACAGAACATTTATAATTTGAATAATTGCCTATGTAATTTTTCAGTATTTTCCAGAAACTTCTGTTGGACTGTCTTGTGTGTTTAGTACTAGCATGCCAAACAAAATTTCAAGCTGTACAGTGTCTTAACCTAGCCTTTGAAATGATGTGCTGAATTTTGTCTTCTGCAGATTGTTAAATTACTTCACATGGTATTAAGTACAGATTAATAAATGTGGAAGCAATAAACATTGTAGTAAATACATGGTAACATTATAAAAATTTCAATTTATTGGGTAGTACACTAAAAGTATGTACCACCTCCTCATTTATAAAATCTGTGTCAGATATTTCCTTAATTAAACATAAAATGAAATCTAAGACTGTGACATTAAACCCCCCCCCCCCCCCCCGTCCCCCCCATCCCCCCTGTCCCCCTCCCACACACACATTAGAATTTCATGCATATCATTTATCCATGAGAATCTGCTTGCATCAGAACAGTATAGGTCTTTTTGTTAGAGGTGTCCCTGCAAAAGGTTTCAACCTGTATTATTTTTACAGTCTCAATTAACAGTCCAATTGTTGTTGTTGTTGTTATGGTCTTCAGTCCTGAGACTGGTTTGATGCAGCTCTCCATGCTACTCTATCCTGTGCAAGCTTCTTCATCTCCCAGTACCTACTGCAACCTACATCCTTCTGAATCTGCTTAGTATATTCATCTCTTGGTCTCCCTCTATGATTTTTACCCTCCATGCTGCCCTCCAATACTAAATTGGTGATCCCTTGATGCCTCAGAACATGTCCTACCAACCAATCCCTTCTTCTCATCAAGTTGTGCCACAAACTTCTCTCCTCCCCAATCCTATTCAATACCTCCTCATTAGTTATGTGATCTACCCATCTAATCTTCAGCATTCTTCTATAGCACTACATTTCAAAAGCTTCTATTCTCTTCTTGTCTAAACTATTTATTGTCCATGTTTCACTTCCATACATGGCTACTCTCCATACATATACTTTCAGAAACGACTTCCTGACTCTTAAATCTATACTTGATGTTAACAAATTTCTCTTCTTCAGAAACGCTTTCCTTGCCATTGCCAGTCTACATTTTATATCCTCTCTACTTTGACCATCATCAGTTATTTTGCTCCCCAAATAGCAAAACTCCTTTACTACTTTAAGTGTCTCATTTCCTAATCTAATTTCCTCAGCATCACCTGACTTAATTCGACTACATTCCATTATCCTCGTTTTGCTTTTGTTGATGTTCATCCTATATCCTCCTTTCAAGACGCTATCCATTCCATTCAACTGCTCTTCCAAGTCCTTTGCTGTCTGTGACAGAATTACAATGTCATTGGCGAACCTCAAAGTTTTTAATTCTTCTCCATGGATTTTAATACCTTCTCCAAATTTTTCTTTTGTTTCCTTTACTGCTTGCTCAATATACAGATTGAATAACATAGGGGAGAGGCTACAACCCTGTCTTACTCTCTTCCCAACAACTGCTTCCCTTTCATGCCCCTCGACTCTTATAACTGCCATCTGGTTTCTGTACAAAATGGAAATAGCCTTTCGCTCCCTGTATTTTACCCCTGCCACCTTTAGAATTTGAAAGAGAGTATTCCAGTAAACATTGTCAAAAGCTTTCTCTATGTCTACAAATGCTAGAAAAGTAGGTTTGCCTTTCCTTAATCTTTCTTCTAAGATGAGCCGTAAGGTCAGTATTGCCTCACGTGTTCCAGTATTTCTGCGGAATCCAAACTGATCTTCGCCGAGGTCGGCTTCTACTAGTTTTTCCATTCGTCTGTAAATAATTCGTGTTAGTATTTTGCAGCTGTGCCTTATTAAACTGACTGTTCGGTAATTTTCACATCTGTCAACACCTGCTTTATTTTGGATTGGAATTATTATATTCTTCTTGAAGTCTGAGGGTATTTTGCTTGTTTCATACATCTTGCTCACCAGATGGTACAGTTTTGTTAGGACTGGCTCTCCCAAGACCGTCAGTAGTTCCAATGGAATGTTGTCTACTCTGGGGGCCTTGTTTCGACTCAGGTCTTTCAGTGCTCTGTCAAACTCTTCACGCAGTATCTTATCTCCCATTTCGTCTTCATCTACATCCTCTTCCATTTTCATAATATTGTCCTCAAGTACGTCGCTCTTGTATAGACCCTCTATATACTCCTTCCACCTTTCTGCTTTCCCTTCTTTGCTTAGAACTGCGTTTCTATCTGAGCTCTTGATGTTCATACAAGTGGTTCTCTTATCTCCAAAGGTCTCTTTAATTTTCCTGTAGGCAGTATCTATCTTACCCCTAGTGAGATAAGCCTCTACATCCTTACATTTGTCCTCTAGCCATCCCTGCTTAGCCATTTAGCACTTCCTGTCGATCTCATTTTTGAGACGTTTGTATTCCTTTTTCCTTGCTTCATTTACTGCATTTTTGGATTTTCTCCTTTCATCAATTAAATTCAATATTTCTTCAGTTACCCAAGGATTTCTACTAGCCCTCATCTTTTTACCTACTTCATCCTCTGCTGCCTGCACTACTTCATCCCTCAAAGCTACCCATTCTTCTTCCACTGTATTTCTTTCCCCCAATCCTCTCAATTGTTCCCTTATGCACTCCCTGAAACTCTGTATAATCTCTGGTTTAGTCAGTTTATCCAGATCCCATCTCCTTAAATTCCCACCTTTTTGCAGTTTCTTCAGTTTTAATCTACAGGTCATAACCAATAGATTGTGGTCAGAGTCCACATCTGCCCCTGTATATGTTTTACAATTTATAATCTACCTTATACTTTTTAGTATCTCCAGGGTTCTTCCATGTATACAACCTTCTTTCATAATTCTTAAACCAAGTCTTAGCTATGATTAAGTGGTACTCTGTGCAAAATTCTACCAGGCGGCTTCCTCTTTCATTTCTTAGCCCCAATCCATATCCATCTACTACGTTTCCTTCTCTCCCTTTTCCTACTACCGAATTCCAGTCACCCATAACTATTACATTTTCGTCACCCTTCACTATCTGAATAATTTCTTTTATTTCATCATACATTTCTTCAATTTCTTCATCATCTGCAGAGCTAGTTGGCGTATAAACTTGTACTACTGTAGTACGTGTGGGCTTCGTATCTATCTTGGCCACAATAATGCGTTCACTATGCTATTTGTAGTAGCTTACCAGCATTCCCATTGTTTTATTCATTATTAAAGCTACTCCTGCATTACCCCTATTTGATTTTGTATTTATAACCCTGTAGTCATCTGACCAGAAGTCTTGTCCTCCTGCCACCAAACTTCACTAATTCCCACTATATCTAACTTTAACCTATCCATTTTTAAATTTTCTAACCTACCTGCCCGATTAAGTGATCTGACATGCCACACTCTGATCCGTAGAACGCCAGTTTTCTTTCTCCTGATAACGACATCCTCTTGAGTAGTCCCCGCCCGGAGATCCGAATGGGGGACTATTTTACCTCCGGAATATTTTACCCAAGAGGACGCCATCATCATTTAATCATACAGTAAAGCTGCATGCCCATGGGAAAAATTACGGCCGTAGTTTCCCCTTGCTTTCAGCCGTTCGCAATACCAGCACAGAAAGGCCGTTTTGGTTATTGTTACAAGGCCAGGTCAGTCAATCATCCAGACTATTGCCCTTGCAACTACTGAAAAGGCTGCTGCCCCTCTTCAGGAACCACACGATTGTCTGGCCTCTCAACAGATACCCCTCCATTGTGGTTGCACCTACGGTACGGCTATCTGTATCGCTGAGGCACGCAAGCCTCCCCACCAACGACAAGGTTCATGGTTCATGGGGGGGGGGGGGGGGGGCGGGGTAACAGTCCAAACTATATATTATTATTATTAGTGAGAAAAGTGCAGTTCATTTGAGCATTAATATACAAGTTCCTACAACTTTTTCTAGTCTTTGCTATAATCTGTTATAGTTTTTGTTCTCTTCATACAGGTTATAATGCAGTATTTTTTACACCCTTGTACACATAACATACATTTACACTCTTCACTCGGTTTGTGGGATTTGTTGTTGACACATACACTCCTGGAAATGGAAAAAAGAACACATTGACACCGGTGTGTCAGACCCACCATACTTGCTCCGGACACTGCGAGAGGGCTGTACAAGCAATGATCACACGCACGGCACAGCGAACACACCAGGAACCGCGGTGTTGGCCGTCGAATGGCGCTAGCTGTGCAGCATTTGTGCACCGCCGCCGTCAGTGTCAGCCAATTTGCCGTGGCATACGGAGCTCCATTGCAGTCTTTAACACTGGTAGCATGCCGCAACAGTGTGGACGTGAACCGTATGTGCAGTTGACGGACTTTGAGCGAAGGTGTATAGTGGGCATGCGGGAGGCCGGGTGGACGTACTGCCGAATTGCTCAACATGTGGGGCGTGAGGTCTCCACAGTACATCGATGTTGTCGCCAGTGGTCGGCGGAAGGTGCACGTGCCCGTCGACCTGGGGCCGGACCGCAGCGACGCACGGATGCACGCCAAGACCATAGGATCCTACGCAGTGTCGTAGGGGACCGCACCGCCCCTTCCCAGCAAATTAGGGACACTGTTGCTCCTGGGGTATCGGCGAGGACCATTCGCAACCGTCTCCATGAAGCTGGGCTACGGTCCCGCACACCGTTAGGCCGTCTTCCGCTCACGCCCCAACATCATGCAGCCCGCCTCCAGTGGTGTCGCGACAGGCGTGAATGGAGGGACGAATGGAGACGTGTCATCTTCAGCGATGAGAGTCGCTTCTGCCTTGGTGCCAATGATGGTCGTATGCGTGTTTGGCGCCGTGCAGGTGAGCGCCACAATCAGGACTGCATACGACCGAGGCACACAGGGCCAACACCTGGCATCATGGTGTGGGGAGCGATCTCCTACACTGGCCGTACACCTCTGGTGATCATCGAGGGGACACTGAATAGTGCACGGTACATCCAAACCGCCATCGAACCCATCGTTCTACCATTCCTAGACCGGCAAGGGAACTTGCTGTTCCAACAGGACAATGCACGTCCGCATGTATCCCGTGCCACCCAACGTGCTCTAGAAGGTGTAAGTCAACTACCGTGGCCAGCAAGATCTTCGGATCTGTCTCCCATTGAGCATGTTTGGGACTGGATGAAGCGTCGTCTCACGCGGTCTGCACGTCCAGCACGAACGCTGGCCAACTGAGGCACCAGGTGGAAATGGCATGGCAAGCCGTTCCAAAGGACTATATCCAGCATCTTTACGATCGTCTCCATGGGAGAATAGCAGCCTGCATTGCTGCGAAAGATGGATATACACTGTACTAGTGCCGACATTGTGCATGCTCTGTTGCCTGTGTCTATGTGCCTGTGGTTCTGTCAGTGTGATCATGTGATGTATCTGACCCCAGGAATGTGTCAATAAAGTTTCCCCTTCCTGGGCCAATGAATTCACGGTGTTTTTATTTCAATTTCCAGGAGTGTATTTTGTGATGAAATTTGTGTATTTATGTCTTGTTGTTTTAGGCCTCTTTTTATTTTTTTATTTATTTATTTGGTCCTGTTGATTGCATATTATACAGCCAGTGTACAAGTAATACAGGACAAGTCAATTGATGCAATTACAGTAGTACATTAACATTTATACATCACGTTGCACAGACATTGGTTTATTTTACAAGAGCAATTACTTGCATGCAATATTAAAGCCTGCTTTATGCCAAAATAGTTTAAGTGATTGTTTAAAATAGTAGAATAAGTGACAGTGCATATTTTTATGCTACTGACATATTTAAGGAAGTAAATTTTCTTCATGGTCATGGTTTGAATGAATACAAGTTTTAACTGCATTCCTTAAGAAGAGGTTTAAGTGAATGCTCAAGAGAGTGGGATACATGAGAGTTCACATTTTCTCATAATGAACAGATAAATTTACATTTTATCACCACAATTTCAGTTAAACTACAAGTAACAGCATCACACTTTATCTTTAAGGGAGTGCTTTTCATAGGCAGTTTCCCCCAGTCTTGTACATCATAACTCTAAGTATTCATTCATTTTATAGAAAGTTTGTTCGATGAGAAATAATTTTAGTTTCCTTTTGAAAATCTGTACATTACTTATTTCCTTTTTTATATTGATGGGGAGCTTATTGAAGACCTTTATAGCTGACTCAGTAACTCCCCTATGTACTTTAGTGAGAGATGCAGAGCCTTGATGAAAATTTTTCACCTGTCTTGTGTCATGGTTGTGGATGTCACAATTTTTCTGAAACAGTTCCCTGTTGTAGGCTACAAATAACATCAGTGAGTATATATACTGACCTGTGATGGTAAGTATCCTGAGAGATTTGAAGAGACCTCTGCAAGATGTCCCATTAGGGACCCCACATATTAGCATCACTGCTCGTTTTTGTATTCTGAAGACTTTTTCAACACCTGCAGCTTTTCCCCATGAGATTATGCCATAGGAGAGAACATAATGGAAATATGCAAAGTATGACAACAACATTATTTCTCTGTCTACTAACTGATGGAGAGCTCTTAGTGCAAAGCACGATGAGCTAAGTTTCTTGACCAGCTGATCAATTTGTTCTTTTCATCTTAGGTGACTGTCTATCTGGATACCTAGGAATTTTGTATGTGTGTTTTCATTAATTATGTGATTGTTAACATGTATTTCAGGAGCTTTATTTTTTTATTTTTTGTCAGAAACTGTATCATATTGATTTTTGAAATATTTAAGGTTAGGCTATTCACAGTGAACCATTTGTGTACTTGAGTAGAGACTGTCATGGCTGTATCCTGCATTGTGGAGTTGGGTCCTTTTATGAGGATACTTGTATCATTGGCAAAAATTACTATTTTTGCTCTGTTGTTAATTGTGATTGGTAGATCATTAATGTAAATCAGAAAAATTAATAGCCCAAGAATTGAGCCCTGTGGGACTCCATGCTTTATATTTCTCCAGTCTGATGTTAATGCTGTTCCTTTCCCCTTAAGACAGCCCTTCGCTTCCTGTTCTGTAAGTATGATTCTAACTAAGTCAAAGATTTGTCTTTAATGCCATATTATGGAAGCTTTTTTAAGAGTGTGTTGTGATCTACACAATCAAATGCCTTGGCAAGGTCACAAAATATCACCACTGGATACCTTTTGTAATTTAGTTCACCTAAAATTTCATCTGTTAGGTTAAATATAACTCTGTCTGTGGAGGAGCCCTTATGAAAGCCGAACTGTGTAGGAACCAGTAAGCCATTTTGTGTAGTGTGGCTATAAATCTTATCATACACTATTCTTTCAAATACCTTTGAGAATATTGGCAGCAGGGAGATGGGTCTATAGTTGGATATTTCATCCCTTGCTCCACTTTTGTGGATTGGCATCACTACTGCATGTTTTAACCTATCTGGGAACACGTCAGTTTCCATAGATTGGTTACACAAATAGCACAATATGTAACTCATTAAGCCTGCACATGATTTTAGAATCCTACTTGATATCCACAGGAATCTGAGTTTTTTAGTAATTTTATGGTTTTTTCAATTTCTTTAGGGGTTGTACTTCTGAAATGAAGTGCTACTTTAGATGTAATTTGCATGTGGTTAAGTAGTTCAATAGCTTCTGTGTGAGCCTGTTTACTATGGTTCACTGTTTTTTTATCTACAGAGAGAAAAAAAAGGTTGAAATCTGATGCTGCAGCGTTGTGTTTATTATTGTCAGGTTTTATGTTCCTATTTGTCTCACTTTTTATGGTGTGCCATATGGTTTTTATTTTATTGTTTGAATTGCTAATTTTTTGTGCATAGTGCAACTGTTTGGCCTTCTTTATTAAACTTGTTAGAATTTTACAATATTTCTTGTAATGTAACTTTACTGCTGCGTCTGTACTAGTCCTCTGTTGTATATACAGATCTCTCTTTTTGTTACATGATATTTTTACGCCAGTAGTTAGCCACTATTTCCTTTTACTACAGGTTTAGACGGTACACCATACATGATGACAGTAAATATCAGGTAGATATACTCAAAATGTCAAATAATTCATAATTAATGCAACTTAATGTTATACAGTCATATAAAATGATAACTGATGCTCTTCTTGGTTTCTAATTAGTAACTGAAAATGTGTTCCGAAACAAAATTATACACATACCAGACTGTGTGCATTTACGTAAGTACAAGACCAGCAGAAAAACTTCAAATCCAATTACTGTACTGGTACACCTAAAGTGAGTAATCTCTTAAATATTTCTTCATGAACACAAGTCTACATTAGTTAGCTACTCAATGCACAAGTCAAATACAGAAGTATTTCAACTACGGGTGGCATGCGTGTCAAATGGTCTACGCAGCCAAACTAAAATATGTTTTTCAAGAAAGAAATATACAATATTATTCTCATCCTAAACTTGTATTTCTAACATACTACTTCCAAGAAATTATAAGCCTATACAAAATGATATGATAATTATAATCATTAAGGAAGACAGCACCTCCACAACTGCTGCAATACACAGGCATTAATGTTATTTTGCTGAAATAAATTCATCATCACTACAGTGAAAACAGGAAATTTCATATGCACAGTTTATCATATGGGAATAAAATAGGTGATCAATAGGTTCATTTGTAAAAAAGAAATAAAAATTCATAATCAGTTTACTTCTTGGTCCATAGGGTTACACACATTTCCACCCCATACATTGCTGTCAGAATCACTTCCACATTCATTATCATATACACAAGTTAGTTCTTCACAATATTGATGAATATCAGTAATTTCATTGACAACATCATATATCAGTGAGCAGAGGATGTAATGACAGAAAGAGGTAACTTAGGTAGCTTAAAAGACAAAATAGTAATCAGCACAGAAGAATGACAAAATTAAGTATGTGCTACAACAGCTTAGGGACCATGTGATCACCAATGATATAGCTTACACAGGTTGTATGTACTCTTGAAGATTTTGCAACATGATCCCTTCACAATGAAGATTAATTATAATCATGTTTGCATAAGGAAAGTTATGCATGCATGTAAACAATACAATAAATTCATTTATACAACATTTGCATGCAAGACTAATCCTAGAAATAAAAAAAATAAGTAAAAATATACACATAATGTGAAAGCAAGTTGTAATAAAATTATAAACATGGCTCACCATACAAGCTGTAAAAGAATTTTGATAGTAAAGTTGTAATTAAATTATCCAAATTATACCAGGACAATAAAAATTTTCCATGTTATTTCAGAGATACTGATCCCAATCAATTTACTACTTAACTTTCCATTTCCTAACATTTTTATCTATCAGCATTTGTTCCTACATTACTACCAACTAAACTGGGAAACTTGCACAGGCATGCTATGCAAAAAAACTCTCACATATCGTCTTCCTGTTACATAAACTGAGAGGCTCTGTTAGTAGAACACTCCTACTATATGCATACTTTGCTTCTTCCACTCTCATCTCGCTTACGGGATTGTACTGTAGGGAAACGACCCAATTTCAAAGACTGTATTTAAATGGACTACCACCCAGAGACTTATGCAAGCAGCATCTTAAAGAATTAAATATAATGACAGTCCCTGGCTTGTATATTTACAGTTTCCTGATATAAGCCAAAGAAATTTTAAATAACTTTGACCTTAGGATGGCAACACATTCACATAATACAGGAAATGGACAAACAATTGACATACTGTTTGCCAGACTATCATTGATTCACGGCAGTTATAAGTATCTAGCACCCACATTTTTTTAACAAATTATCCAAAAGTGCACATTCTATGCCCATGGATAAATTTAAAGTAAAAGTAGCAAAAGGGATAAAAAGTAAAGTATTTTATACAGTTCAAGAGAGTGCAATAAATGATACTGAATTTTGATGGTACATTTTGTGAAAGGAGTATATATTACAAAATTAGAAATATAATATTATGCAAGCACTTTGTCTTGTCAAATATATGTATAAATAGATGTATACAATATATCTGTAACTTTTATTATATGACACCGATTGCATGTAAAATGTTTAAAGGTGAATAAGTATGAATGAATAAATGAATGAATACTTTCAGTTGGTACTTAGTTATTTATAATTACATCATTTTTCATCATTAATTACACATTTAATCATCATTAATTCACTAGCCCACATACTTGTTGTCATTAACAAGTCAACAGTTTAAACAAAACATTACTACTCATTATAATCACAAAATCCACAAATTTTGAGTTACTATGTTACATTTCCTCTTACTAATGACCATACTTTTAATTGTTCTTACAAATAACATAGAGCACTATAAATACATTCCATATGGCTGAGTGAATACAATCCACTGTATTTCATGATTACTAATTCCTAAACCTCCACCCAGTTCTGTTCATGAAAAATACTTCATAGTACTCTACAGTGGGACACCATCCTCATTGTCATAATCATCAATGTTACTATCCATGAACAACCCACACATCATAATAATCCATTAAGTATCCAAGAATTTCCTCATAATGTTATCTTCTCATAATAGTCCTCATTATTTGACAATAACCTTTAATTCTTCAATCACAGTACCACTCATCTAACTGCAACATCACAAATATTAAAAAAATCAATATTCATCTCATCAGAACTTCACTACAAATATAACATTCTTGACATCATTACTAATGCGTATTCCACATTTGGTTATCAAGATCATGGCAAAAACAAACTTTACTTACTTCTCCCAAGATTTTCAAGGTGTAAATGGTGTGACTTCACCAAAAAGCTTTCTCTTCCTTCAATTCTCAAGTTATTCCAAAGTATGAATGGGATGTATCATAAAGGCTGCCCCACATGATATTATTCCACAAATATCTCTATGTTCAATAAAGTGCTTAATAACACATTTACTCCACCAAAAGAATAATCATTACTCATAGACTTAATAGCTATAACATGACTTAAAAAACAACAAGTCTGGCTCTCTATCTGCCAAATAAATGATTTTATATTAATTCTAATTTCTTCAAATACAAGAAAGTGATTACTTAAATGCAACCCAAAAACCGAGCAAAATTAATGATCAAAGCATACAAAACATCATCCTAGTCCTAACTATTTAACATCTGAACTAGAAACATAATGACTAAGAAAAAACTGATGTAGAATTAATTTCAAAAGGTTCAGATTAATTTCCATTAGTTTAACATAATATTTGCAAATTCTGTGATAAACATGAATTCATATTGAATCTGTAAAGGTGAAATATAACATAATTAATGTGTGACATGTCTGCTGACTAATAGACAGTGGACATACATGACAGTAAGAGGTAACTGTGGTAGATTAAAGAATGAGTGAAGGAAAACACAATTCAGAAAGTGAATATGTAAAAATAGTGCTATATAACTCAGAAACCTATGTTTGGCAAGTATATAATATACAATGATTGTGTGTTTCCCTGAGGGAACACAGCATAATTCTGAAATCATGTAGTCAACGTAATTCCTCATACAAAACACTAAATAACAAAAATAGTAAATCACACCAGTATAATATAACAATATTTCTACAAAAAAAGCAAAACAAATGAAAGCACTAAATATACAGATTGTGTAAACACTATCTTCAAATGCTCATAGTACAACATAAATCAAAGTATAAAGCACAACATAGCAAAAGTCCTTTCACCAAAATGAAATAAAGAAAAAGTCTTTCAGTTCTTTCTTGAGGGCAAATTTGTGTACCTCTCTCTGAGCTCTCACACTTTCCTGTCTGGTGGTTTTTTAAATTCTTATTAATGGTACATTTCCAGTCACTATGTTATAACAACTATACGCAGTTCGAATTGTACATTTTACATCTATTGTCTCCCTTAGATCAACTGTCAAATCAAAACTGTGCAATTGTTGAACAGAGGCAAAATCAGCTTTACTTTTACTTACTTCAGTAACTTTTTCCCTTTATGTAACTGACAGGTCATAATTGTGAATTTTCTTATCAGCATCAAACGTTTCAGACAAATCAATATCATTTACTACATTACCACTTAAGTTTCTCCAGTTTATTTTAACTTTATTTATTTAATTATTTATTCATGTTCCATAGATCCAGTATACAAAAGAATTGCATGGATATGGAACCAATCACAATATAAATTAACACAGTAGCCTACTTGTATATGCTAACAAAAGTAAATTGCAATTGGAGTATAAGAAACAAAGCGTGTTAATAGTTACAGGCTTAAGCATTTTCTATGGTAAAACAGAGGTATAAAATGATAAAATAATAAATAACGGTTTTCCCTATTACAAACTATTCATTAGCAGGAATTTTATAGTGCCAATTGCCTGAACATGAATTCCCATACTGGTGTAAGACATATTAATTACAAAGTTTCTATAGCAAATATTACAAGTAAAGTATTACATCTAAGTTACAATGTTACATTAAAGAATTGATTAAGAGAGTAAAACACTTTTTCCAGAAGATATTCCTTCAATTTACTCTTAAATTTTGGCATTTCACTGGTAAGATTTTTTATGTGAGACGGGAGAACGTTAAACACCTTTATGCTTGAGTAGTATACTCCCTTTTGTATCAGACTCAAGTTTTTTCTGTCAACATGAAAGTCATGTTTTGTTCTTGTGTCATAGTCATTATAAGAAATATTGGTTTTATACATGTGTAGGTTCTTAGGTGAAAAGCACATAAAAGATAAGATATATTGTGAGGTCATTGTTAATATTTTGTGTGTTTTTATAAGATTTCTGCATGAATGATTCCTGTTAACTCCACTTATAATTCGAATTCCTCTTTTCTGAGTTACAAATACTTTATTTGCCTTTGGTTGGTTACCCCAGAATATTAAGCCATAGGATAACAATGAATGGAAATAGCCAGAATAAGCAGCCTTAACAGCATCACTATTAGCAGTTGTTGCTATAATACGTAGAGCATAAGTTGCTGAACTAAGTCTTTTTCTCAAGTCCAAGATATGGCAAGACTAATTTAATTTATTGTCAATGTGGAGGCCTAAAAATGTTGTTGAATAAACTTGGTATATATCTTGATCATTACAGCTTAGACTTATGTCATCCTTGTGAGACCCATGGAAATGTATAAACTGCAGTTTCTTTTAGATTTAAAGTTAGGCCATTGCATCTGAACCACTTATGAAGATCATGGAACACAAAGTTGGCAGATGATGCAATATCATTTTCAGGTGTTTTTTCAATTATAAGGGATGTGTCTGCAAAAATAGTAAATTTGATGGTAGCCTTAGAACAGTGAGGAAGGTCATTAATATAAATAAGAAAGAGAAAAGGGCCAAGCACCGAACCTTGCGGCGCACATACACTAACTGTTCCCCAGCCAGATGAAGCTATTGAGCCATCTTCATGATTCAGCAATACCCTCTGCTTTCTGTCAGGTATGATCTGAGCCACATTTTCACTGCGTCAGTTAAACCATAATAGGTTGCTTTTGAAAGGAGGATTTCATGGCTCACACAGTCAAAGGCTTTGGTTAAGTCACAAAAAATACCAACTGAAGCCAATTTATTGATCAGTGCTTCTAGAACATTATTAGTAAAGGAGAATATGCCATCATCAGTTGACAGGCCTGATTGGAAATCAAATTGGAATTGACTAAGAGCCTTGTGGAAATTCATGTGTTCTACAATTTTCCTTTGCATCAGTTTCTCGAGAACTTTGGAGAACATGTTAAAAGGGATATAGGGCGGTAGTTAGAAGCACCAGTTTTTCCCCCCTTCTTGAACAATGGTTTCACATCGGCATACTTCATTCTATCAGGGACAATACCTTGTCGAAGGGATTCATTAAATATATGGCAAAGTGTTACACAAATGGCATTATGACTATGTTTAAGTACCTTAGTGGAGATATTATCAAAGCCAGATAACATTTTGGTTGGCATTTTAGTGATGATCCTTTTCACTTCAGTGACTGTAACTGGGGCTATGAGCATTTGATTAATTTTGCACAGACCAGACCCTTTCAGAAGGTCCATAGCCTCATTTACTGAACACCTACAGCCAGTTTTCTCAGAAGCTGTTAGAAAGTGCTCATTTAAGAATGTTTCAACTGCATTTGTTTCTTTAATTAAATTACCGCACTGTTTACAAAATTCATTCAGATACTTCTCCCACCATTCAAGCTGCAATTTTTCACAAAATTTAAATTATGTTTACTGAAGCAATTCCTTACATACAATGGATTTTGAATAATTTTCTGCTCTTAATGATGAAATCCCATCTGTTTTTGATAACTCAAATACCTTAGATTCACTTTCATTATACAGAAATGTTGACAATGTCTGATAATAGCTTTTCAACCTTGAACTTCATTACAGCATTAATAATTTCAATAGTTTTGAACACTTTTCTGATTCTTTGGACAAATTAAGTTTGACACCAAAAGCATCATCTTTGGAGCAGTCTTCCTTGTTCCCAAACTTATGAACACACTTGAATCTGCATTTGTTGGTTGGAGTCCAAATTTGGACAAAATTTTGTGAAATGTTGGTTACAGCATCTGGAATCTTGTTTCAGGTCACAAAAGTTTGATTCAGTCTACACACACCGTTAGTTCACCTTCAAAAAATTATGGTTTTCATATAAATGGGATCAGCTAAGTTTCCATGAGGGAAAACAGTTAAAACATCTAACTTTAAAAAATATTTGTGACTAGGGTATGGAAATTTATATAAGATTAAGAATGAATTTTTGAACTGAAGGCATTGGAAATAGGTTGTGTACAGAACACAGAAAATATGAAACACTCTAAAAACCAAATATTTGTTAATGTTCTTGAAAAATGTCAAAACTCAGATCATTGTTTGCATTGCTATAAGAATGCATATAAAATAATTATAGTCAATTCTTAGGGTATGCAGATAATGCTTTCCCATTAATAACTGTCGTAACACATATATAAACATGAAGGAGCAGAACTCTACAGACTGGTGGCAAATATCACAACTTGAAAACTAGTTGTCATTTTAAGACACTAGCTTTCCTGCAAATTATACTATTTGTATCAGTATTAATTACACACAGAATACAACTTCTCTGAATTGTACTTCTTTATTAATTACAAATTCATGAATGTTGTCTTTAGTTAGATGTACCCAAAGCAAGAAGTGCATTAGAGTGACTTCTCGTTTTGCAGTTCAATGACATCTATTATTTTCTTTTACAGAGTAAACAAGAGACTATGCTGACTGAAGTAGAACTTATGAAAAATGATGTTAGAAATGTACTGATTCATTTTAGAGATTGGATGAAACCAGAGAAGGTATACCTCTAAACTATTTTGTTGTCTTTCTTGTTTTAATTTGAAATTTCAGAAAAATAAAAGTTTTGCTGTAACTATTTACCACCTTTAATGAATTTTTTTGTGTTGCAGCCTGAGAAAGGACTTGTTTATCTGTTGGATGATGTTGTCATTTATAATGAACCTTATGGTGTTGTTCTGATTTTGGGTGCTTGGAATTACCCATTTCAATTGGCACTATTGCCTGCTGCTGGTGCTATAGCAGCAGGTAACTGTCTCATAATCAAACCATCAGAATTGTCTCCGCACACTTCAAAGCTTGTTGCTGAATTGGTTCCAAAATATCTTGATCGGGTATTTAACTTATTATTATTATTATTATCAATATTAGAATTATTATTGATGTTGCTGTCATGCTCTTTCTCTACCTTCAGTTTTTCAAAGTCCTAACACCAGCTTTGGATAAAAAAAAAAGACTTGATTGATTGATTTTATTAAGCTTTTACATTGTACAGATTTCATCATATAAAACACTGAAATTTTTATGGCTTAAAATTAATTTCTTATACAGTAATTGGCAATAAGTTTCTAAATCTAATTACATTTTTTATATTAAAAACAAAGATTCCAAGACTTACCAAGCGGTAAAGTGCCGGCAGACAGGCACATGAACAAAACACACAAACACACACACAGAGTTACTAGCTTTCGCAACCGATGGTTGCTTCTTCAGGAAGGAGAGGGAAAGACGAAAGGATGTGGGTTTTAAGGGAGAGGGTAAGGAGTCATTCCAATCCCGGGAGCGGAAAGACTTCCCTTAGGGAAAAAAAGGACAGGTGTACACTCGCACACACACACACACACACACACACACACACACACACACACACACACACGCACATATATCCATCCGCACATACACAGACACAAGCAGACATATTTAAAGCTTTAAAGCTTTAAAGCTTTAAATATGTCTGCTTGTGTCTGTGTATGTGCGGATGGATATATGTGTGTGTGTGTGTGTGTGTGTGTGTGTGTGTGTGTGCGAGTGTACACCTGTCCTTTTTTTCCCTAAGGGAAGTCTTTCCGCTCCCGGGATTGGAATGACTCCTTACCCTCTCCCTTAAAACCCACATCCTTTCGTCTTTCCCTCTCCTTCCTGAAGAAGCAACCATCGGTTGCGAAAGCTAGTAACTCTGTGTGTGTGTTTTGTTCATGTGCCTGTCTGCCGGCGCTTTCCCGATTGGTAAGTCTTGGAATCTTTGTTTTTAATATATTTTTCCCATGTGGAAGCTTCTTTCTATTTTATTTACATAATTACATTTTTTGTTATTTTAGCTACTTATTAACAATGATTACACACACACACACACACACACACACACACACACACACACACACACGCGCGCACGCGCGCGCGTGCCCACAAGCAAGCTTTCAGATGACTTTTCTAAGTCCATTCTTCTAGACCTACATCTATATGATTACTCTGCAGTTCATGTTTAACTGCGTGGCAGAGGGTTCACACCTTTTTCACCATCATTCTTCTAACTGGACCACCACAAATTCCCATCACCCTCAATTACTAGTTGGATATATTCTATTATTCCCCTATAGTTTATACCCTCTACAGTTCCCTCAAGTACCATGGAAGATATTACTTGATGTCTTAACACATGTCCTATCATTCTGCTTCATCTTCTTGTCAATATTTTTCTCATATTCTTCTCCTCACTGATTCTAAAGAGAGCTCTTTGTTTCTTATCTTATCGAACCACTTAATTTCCAATATTTTTCTATAGCACCACATTTCAAATGCTTAAGTCCTCTCCCTTTCCAGTGTTCCCACAGTCCATGATTCAGTTCCAATTGTACAATCTCAGAAATTTTTTCCTCAAATGATGGCTGTTATTTGATAGTAGCTGACATCGTTTGGGCAAAATGCTATCCTTGCATGTCTTAGTCTGCTTTTCATCCCCCCCCCCCTCTCCCCACCATTTTGCTTCATCTGTATCGCATTTTGATTCAGAGCCAGCAGAATTCCTTCACCTCATCTATTTCATGACCCCTGCTCTTTATATTACATTTATCACTAATCTCATTTCAACTACACTTCATTACTTTTGTCTTTCTTTGGTTTACTCTCAGTGCAAAGTGTCTTTTACTCTGAATTTTAATATCAGTCCTCATCAATCTCCTTTTATGTCATGCTTCTTTGACGTATACATTGAACAGTATGGGAGAAATACTGCATATCCATCATATATCCTTACTAATATGAGAAATTTGTTCTTAGTCTTCCATTCTTATTTTTCCCTATTCATTCTTCTACATATTATACACTACACTACACATCTTTCCCTATAACTTACATCTATCTTCCTGAGAATTTCAGACATCTTGCATCATTGTCACATGCTTTTCCTAGGTCAACAAATCCTCTGAAAATCCTTTGATTTTCCTTAAGTTTTACTCTCATTATCAAGCACAACATTGGAACTGCCCTTCTGGTGTCTTTTCCTTTCCTAAGGCCAAGGTGACTGTTGTCTAATAGATCCTATGTATCTTCCACACTGACTTGAACTACTTCTTCTATATTGTCATTAGACAGTTCTCCCCCTTTTAGAGGCTTTCAGTGTACTCTTTTTACTGATCCACTCTGTTCTCTGCATTTAACAATGGAGTCTCTGTTGCATTTTTCATTCTGACACCTTTGCTTTTAATTTCACTGAAGGCTTTCCTAGTTACTTACCAGTCCTTCCCACAGCCATTTCTTTTTCAGTTTCATTGCCTTTTTCTCCAGCCATTTTGCTTTAGCTTCCTTGCACTTCCTGTTCATTTCCTTCCTAAGTGACATTGCCATATTCCTGTCCTGTTCCGAATACCAAGAGCCCAAATGGAAAACCAGTCCTAACCAAAGAAGGGAAAGGTGGAAGGAGTATATAGAGGGTCTATACAAGGGAGAAGTACTATAGAAATGGAAGAGGATGTGGATGAACATGAGATGGAAGATATGGCATTGCTGCTTGAATTTGACAGAGCACTGAAAGACCTAGATTGAAACAAGGTCCCAGGAGCAGACAACATTCCATCAGAGCTGCTGATAGCCTTAGGAGAGTCAGCTATGAGAAAACTCTTACATTTGGTGAGCAAGATGAATGAGACAAGCAAAATGCCCCCAAACTTCAAGAATAATAAAATAATTCCAATTCCAAAGAAAGCATGTGCTGACAGCTATGAACATTACTGAACTATCTAATAAGTCATAGGTGCAAAATACTAGCACGAATTCCCTATAGTGGAATGGAAAAACTGGTAGGAGCAGACCTTTGGGATGATCAGTTTCGATTCCAGAGAAATGTACGAACATGTGGGGTAGTACTGATCCTAACACTTGTCTTAGAACATAGGTTAAGGAAAGGCAAACCTATGTTTATAATGTTTGTGGACTCAGAGAAAGCTTTTGACAATGTTGACTGGAATGCTCTCTTTGAAATTCTGATGGTAGCATGGGTAAAACACAATGAACAAAAGGCTATTTACAACTTATACAGAAACCAAACAACAGTTTTAAGAGTCAAAGGGCCACTGAAGGGAAGAAATGGTTGAGAAAGGAATGAGATAGATTTGTAGCCTATCCCCAATATTATTCAATCTGTATATTGAGCAAGCAGTAAAGGAAAGCAAAGAAAAGTTTGGAGCAGCAATTACAGTTCAAGGAGAAGAAATAAAATCTTTGAGGTTTGCTGATGACATTGTAGTTCTGTCAGAGATGGCAAAGGACTTGGAAGAGCTTTTGAACAGAATGGACAGTGCCTTGAAAGGAGGATATAAGGTGAACATCAACAAAAGCAAAAGGAGGATAATTGAATGTAGCCTAGTTAAGTCAGGTGATGCTGAAGGAGTTAGATTAGGAAATGAGACTCTGAAAGTAGTAGGTGAGATTTGCTATTTAGGCAGCAAAATAACAGATGATGGCCAAAGTAGAGAGGATATAAAATGTACACTGGCAATGGCAAGGAAGAATTTCTGTAAAAGAGAAATTTACAGGGTGTTTCAAAAATGACCGGTATATTTGAAACGGCAATACAAACTAAACGAGCAGCGATAGAAATATGCCGTTTGTTGCAATATGCTTGTGACAACAGTACATTTTCAGGCAGACAAACTTTTGAAATTACAGTAGTTACAATTGTCAACAACGCTGCGGTCTGGGAAACTCTATAGTACGATATTTTCCACATATCCACCATGCGTACTAATAATATGGCGTAGTCTCTGAATAAAATTACCCGAAACCTTTGACAACGTGTCTGGCGGAATGGCTTCACATGCAGATGAGATGTACTGCTTCAGCTGTTCAATTGTTTCTGGATTCTGGCGGTACACCTGGTCTTTCAAGTGTCCCCACAGAAAGAAGTCACAGGGGTTCATGTCTGGCGAATAGGGAGGCCAATCCACGCCGCCTCCTGTATGTTTCGGATAGCCCAAAGGAATCACACGATCATCGAAATATTCATTCAGGAAATTAAAGACGTCGGCCGTGCGATGTGGCCGGGCACCATCTTGCATAAACCACGAGGTGTTCGCAGTGTCGTCTAAGGCAGTTTGTACCGCCACAAATTCACGAAGAATGTCCAAATAGCGTGATGCAGTAATCGTTTCGGATCTGAAAAATGTGCCAATGATTTCTTTGGAAGAAATGGCAGCCCAGACCAGTACTTTTTGAAGATGCAGGGACGATGGGACTGCAATATGGGGCTTTTCGGTTCCCCATATGCGCCAGTTCTGTTTATTGACGAAGCCGTCCAGGTAAAAATAAGCTTCATCAGTAAACCAAATGCTGCCCACATGCATATCGCCGTCATCAATCCTGTGCACTATATCGTTAGCGAATGTCTCTCGTGCAGCAATGGTAGCGGCGCTGAGGGGTTGCCGCATTTGAATTTTGTATGGATAGAGGTGTAAACTCTGGCGCATGAGACGATACATGGACGTTGGCGTCATTTGGACCACAGCTGCAACACGGTGAACGGAAACCCGAGGCCGCTGTTGGATCACCTGCTGCACTAGCTGCGCGTTGACCTCTGTGGTTGCCGTATGCGGTCGCCCTACCTTTCCAGCACGTTCATCCATCACGTTTCCAGTCCGTTGAAATTTTTCAAACAGATCCTTTATTGTATCGCTTTTCGGTCCTTTGGTTACATTAAACCTCCGTTGAAAACTTCGTCTTGTTGCAACAACACTGTGTTATAGGCGGTGGAATTCCAACACCAGAAAAATCCTCTGTTCTAAGCAATAAACCATGTTGTCCACAGCACACTTACACGTTGTGAACAGCACACGCTTGCAGCAGAAAGACGACGTACAGAATGGTGCACCCACAGACTGCGTTGTCTTCTATATCTTTCACATCACTTGTAGTGCCATCTGTTGTTGAAAATTGTAACTACTGTAATTTCGAAAGTTTGTCCGCCTGAAAATGTACTGTTGTCCCAAGCATATTGCAACAAACGGTGTATTTCTATCGCCACTCGTTTAGTGTTTATTGCCGTTTCAAATATACCAGTCATTTTTGAAACACCCCGTATTAACACTGTATATTGAATTAAGTGTTAGGAAGTCTTTTCTTACAGTATTTCTGTGTTGTGTACCCATGTATGGATGCGACACCTGGATGATAAACTGTTTAGACAAGAAGATAACAGAAGCTTTTGAAATGTGGCGATACAGAAGAATGCTAAAGATGGATAGATCATATAACTAATGAGGAAGTACTGAACAGAACTTGGCAGAAAAGAAATTTGTTGCACAACCTGACTAGGAGAAAGGATTGGTTGACAGTACACTTTCTGAGACATCTAGTTTAGTGTTGGAGAAGAGTGTAAAGAGCAAAAGTCATTGAGGGAGACCAAGATATAAATACAGTAAGCAGATGCAGGAGGATACAGAGATGAAGAGGCTTGCACAGGATAGTGTAGCATGGAGAGCTGCATCAAAACAGTCTACAGATTGAAGACCATGACAATGATACTCCTGTCTTTTCCTAAACATTTTTGTACTTTCTACTTTTATCAGTTAACTGAAGTATTTCTTCTGTTAGCCAGCATTTCTTCATGGTTACCTTCCTTGTGCTTAATTCACCTGTTCAACATCTGTGATTGCTGATTTTAGTGATGTCCATTCCCATTCAACAGAATTACCTATTGTAGTACTGATATCACAGGATCTACAGAATTTCAACCACTCATTATCATTCCTCAGTACTTCAGTGTCCCACTTCTTTCTGTTTTGATTCTTTGAAATCATTCTCTTAAACTTCAGTTGACTCTACATCATTACTAAATTGTGATCAGAGTCTTGCAGGTAAAGCTCACAGTCCAGGATCTGATTTCCAAATCTCTATCTGACCATGAGGTAATCCTTCTGGAATGTTTTGCAAGTGTATCTCCTCCTCTTGTAATTTTTGAACAATTTATTAGCTATTACTACCTGAATTTATTGCACAACTCAACTAGTCTTTCTCCTGTCTCATTCCTACAATTGAGTCCACACTTTCCCTTAACCCATCTAAGGTCTATGATGTTGGCATGTTTATATGAACTACTGTTGTTCATGTTGATTAATTTTAGATTTTGATAAGAATAATCCTATCACCAAACTGTTCCCAAAACTCATTCTCTGACCTGTCTTCCAGTCCACAATGAATACTACTCCTGTTGCACCATTTGCTGCTGCTGCTGTTGATATTATCCTATATTCATGTGACCTGAAATCCATATCTTCTTTCCATTTCAGTTCACTTACCTACACTATATGTAGACTGAGCCTTTGCATCCCTCTTTTCTTATTTTCTAGTATCCCTTCCATTTTCGAACTTAATATCCCCATGCTCTGATTCATATAATGTTACCCTACTATTGATTAGTCAGTGTTTTTCTCATGGTTACCACCATCTTGGAAATCACCTCCGCATCCCCCACCCCCCAACCCTGCGGTCCTGATTGGGTGCTAATATGGAATCTTCATGACACTTTCTCACTTACAGCTCATGTTTCCTGTATATCTGCATTGTGCGTCTTTAATGCAGTGGTTTAATTTGCCTCCTGTATCCTAATTCCATTGTTCATTGCTGATTCTTCAGCCTCTTAGTGGCAATTTCCCACTCCAAGTATAAGAGGAGGCGTCTACACACTCCTCTGCCCTCTTTGACATAGTCACTGGTAGTAAGAGGGTTACTCCTTATACCATAAGGAGGGCAAACATACCATATAACCCCAGGGATTATGAGGGAGCATTATGGAGTTATGACATATGTAGACAAACCTCACTTACTAAAAAGTAATTTATAGCTTTTGATTTTATTTTTAGGACTGTTTCCATGTTGTTGAGGGTGGCGTGGCTGAAACAAGTGAACTTTTGAAAGAACGTTTTGATTACATTTTTTACACTGGCTCAACACATGTTGGTAAAATTGTGGGAGCAGCAGCTAATGAACACTTGACACCAACAACTTTAGAACTGGGAGGTAAAAGGTAAGAATATTACATTATTGAATGTAGCAGCTGTTACTTCATTGGAGTAAGTGGCATCTACCTTTAAAAATATACTATTTCAGTTGTTTATATAGATAGCTTTATGTTGACAGCCCAGTTTACTTGGATTCTACAGCAAATATGGACATTGCAGTAAAACGAATTCTTTGGGGAAAGTGCATTAATGCAGGCCAAACATGTGTAGGGCCTGATTATTTGTTGTGTACCAAGGATCTAGAAAAGCGATTTATTGCAATAGCTAAAGAGGTGCTAAGGGAATGGTATGGAGATAATCCAAAGAATTCACCTGATCTTGCTCGAATTGTTACTGATCGACACTTCCAGTAAGTTCCACATCATATAAATAGAATGAATTATTCAAGTAGATGTCAGAAACCTAAAATTCAAAGATCTGTGTTAAATTTTTTCATTTGTTTGTAGGAGGTTACAAGCATTCCTCAGTAATGGAACTGTTGCTATAGGAGGTGAAACTGATCAGTCAGAAAGATTTATTAGTCCAACAATCCTCACTGATGTTAAACCATCAGAACCTGTTATGCAAGAAGAAATTTTTGGACCAATTCTTCCTATAATAAATGTGGACAGTGCTTTTGAGGCTCTCAAATTCATAAATAATCGGTGAGTCCAGTATTTTACTAGAGATACATTGAGCAAATATTTATTTTTATTTTAATTGTTACACAATGTGCCTTCATTCTGGTAAACCAGTTAAAACAAATTTATGAGTTTAATAACTGAAAAGATGTAATAAATTACTGGTAGGCACTTACAAGTGAAGGCTTTAGTAAGATATTTGACATCAAGTGTATTACATTTACAGTAATTACATGAATAAAGGTCTACACAAAAATACAGTAAGTGAGCTACTGATATCATATAATGTTATGAGTAATGATATTATAAAAACTATAGAATGCTATGGACATTCCGTTGTTCAGTGATGAGTAATGAATTATTTCAAGTGATAGAATGGATGTGCAGCTAATTGGTAATATAACATGTGTATTTAATTGTATGCCTAGGAACATCTTGTACAGCTAGTGGAAGCTTAGTAAATTACTCACGGTCTCTCTCTCTCTCTCTCTCTCTCTCTCTCTCTCTCTCTCTCTCTCTCTCTAAGTCCAATTTCAAAGTATGGAATGAAACACTAACTTTTATTTCGTGTAATCTTTCACTGTTTCAACTCTGAATACAGCATTAACCTTTTACATAAACTTGTTGAAACTCATAAGTCAACTCACAATTGGCATCTTACTGGTTGTGAAACCTCTAGTGCTTCCACTTGGGCTTGCATCCAACCATTATATGTAACAGTAGCAATCAGTAAAATTTAAACAGTATGTAATTGTATTAATACTATTGTAAAATTATGATGGAAAAACTACTGCAAACATTTTATATAAAATTTCATAAAATTGAACAAATATTTTTGAAATAAGCAAATTCTAACTATGCTACTTAGCTATCATGATTGTCTTCATTTACAGAGGTCTAAATGCTAAAGTTTTATTGCTTAATACAAAGGAGTGCCTTTAAAATCATGTTAAAAATCACTAAAGACTAAGGTCTATATATTTTGAATAATCGACTTTAACATTTTACAATGTTTTCCAGAAATTTTTGTTTCATAATTTTTGCATATTTAATACAAATAGTTGCATTAAATGAGCTAATTTCATCTTCATGGATTGGAAATTATTGATTTGGCAGAAGATATATATATATATGATGTCTGCTTGTGTCTGTGTATGTGCGGATGGATATGTGTGTGTGTGTGTGTGTGTGTGTGTGTGTGTGTGTGTGTGCGAGTGTACATCTGTCCTTTTTTTCCCCTAAGGGAAGTCTTTCCGCTCCCGGGATTGGAATGACTCCTTACACACACACACACACACACACACACACACATATATCCATCCGCACATACACAGACACAAGCAGACATATTTAAAGCTTTAAAGCTTTAAAGCTTTAAATATGTCTGCTTGTGTCTGTGTATGTGCGGATGGATATATGTGTGTGTGTGTGTGTGTGTGTGTGTGTGTGCGAGTGTACACCTGTCCTTTTTTTCCCTAAGGGAAGTCTTTCCGCTCCCGGGATTGGAATGACTCCTTACCCTCTCCCTTAAAACCCACATCCTTTCGTCTTTCCCTCTCCTTCCTGAAGAAGCAACCATCGGTTGCGAAAGCTAGTAACTCTGTGTGTGTGTTTTGTTCATGTGCCTGTCTGCTGGCGCTTTCCCGCTTGGTAAGTCTTGGAATCTTTGTTTTTAATATATTTTTCCCATGTGGAAGTTTCTTTCTATTTTATATATATATATATGCAAAATTTTAATTTGTGCAGTTTCATAATCTTGCATATGAAATGATCCCTAGAACTTTATTATCTCAAGGTCATTAAATTACTTCAAATGATGTTAGATAATTGTTATTAAATGCGGAAGTAATAAACACAGTCATTACATTATGACAACATAATCAAAGTTGCAATGTATTGAGTTGTACATTAAAGCTGGGGTAATAAACTTACTTAATTGGGTATAACATGAAATCTAAGGTTGTTACATTGGAAATTGGAGTTGTGTTCATGACCTGTTGTTGTTACAAAAGAAATTAATTAGACTAGGTCCTGATTACTGGAGCTCCACAAACTACACAGATAATAACAATGGTTCCTACAGTCATCATCTTTTCAACAGAGATCAAATGTTTGGTATGCAATTTGTATGGAGGTCTGTTAATTAAGGCATGCTCTCATTGATTTATTTTGCATAACAAATAGTCATGAACACAACCAGATTTGTTACATATTGTTAAAGCAAATAATAAGAGACTTCTTATCGAAAAGCAGAAGCATTGAGTCGTCGACAGGCACATAAAAAAGAAAGAAAACTGTTTGCCTTTTGTAATGAGTCCTTTCTATAGTACAGTACAAAGCTAGAATATGATACAAATACAAATGTTTTATTCCATTGTTGAGCATATTTACATGCAATTGGTGTTTTCAGTGTTAACACAATAATAATAACAACAATAATTATATCAACTTCAGCATGACAAATGTTATTAGCTACAATATAATAATCCAAGCTGGGCTGGGTTGTTTGGGGAAGGAGATCAGACAGCGAGGTCATTGGTCTCATTGGATTAGGGAAGGATGGGGAAGGAAGTTGGCCGTACCCTTTCAAAGGAACCATCCCGGCATTTGCATGGAACAATTTAGGGAAATCACGGAAAACCTAAATCAGGATACGTATTAGTGCAAATGTAAATAACTACAAGAAGTTTCCCAACAGATCAATTACAAGATAAATGAACTACATAGTTCAGTTGTTTTACTTCCACTTAAATTCACTTAACTGCTTAATGACCGTTCTCATACACAAGCATGATGATTTCACACTGCATAGTGAGTGGAACCACTAAAGTATCTTCCATCACAGTATTTGAAAATAAAGCCATCTCTCAATAAAAAGTTTTCAAAAGGTCCTTCTTTGAGAATGCTCTTGATTGCTGCCAAACCATCATCATTCTCTTGCTCTTTAGCTATTAAGGCATCTGCAAAACGTGACAGTACATTTACATGACTTAAGGCATCTACATATTTATCCTAGAACCAGATTGGTATTCAATGGTGTAGGAAGACTCTTTCAAGACTAAAGGCCATCTTGCTACTGTTGGTGACAAGTCATTCTTATCCATAGTGTTTTGGATGCAGTTCATTAAAGTTTTAAAATATATTCCTATCAACTACGCCTGGAATTGCATTAAGGCATCGGAAATAGCTAGAATTTCAAGCTCATAACTACTATATTCTTCTCCTTCACATGTTGTTTTTTTACTCATATAATTGATGAAACTTGTCAACATCTGGGTAGTTTTGTAATAACATGGCTCCAAACCTTTTTTGCCTGTGTCTGTGTGCAGTTCAGTTCCACATTTAGGGTTGCAGATTTTTAAAACTGGATCTGATGAAATGGTATCTTTGAGTGTCTTGAATGCTTACCTCTCCTCCTTTTTCGAACTTATATTCTCAATTATTTCTCACTCACTCATATGTTTGGAAATATTGTAAAATAATTTTAGATAAACTTCCTAAAGTATCCTGTTAGTTCTAGTAAACATTGCATTGCTACAATAGATTTTGGTTCTGGAAACTTTTGAACAGCTATTGTTTTCCCAGAGGATTGGATTTGTCCACACCGTACAACATACGCAAGGAAGTAATCAGTGCTCTTTAAGAGATAGCATTTAGCAAAATTTATTTCCAAACCACATTTTGCTGCAGTTTTTAACGTTGAACCAAGAGGCTGAAGTGTCTGATCATCACTCTTTATTGGTACTATAATATTTTCCATGTCAGTAAATATTTATAAATGTAAAGTTCTTTTGAGCCAATGCCCGAAAAACAGTGTTTATAAAATACAGGGTCACAACAAGTGAATTTGATAATCAAACACTCTTAAACTGCAATTGCTCTGAGTGTGTCACAAACAAGGTACATTTTTGGCTTTCCTCTTCAACACAAGATGAAAAAAACCATTCATGAGCTCTAGTGTGCAAAAGATCTTCTATGAATGGCAACAGGTAACAGTATTTCACTGTGATTTTGTTGAATTTTCTGTAGTACATGCAGAAGTGATACTCTCCATTTTTTTCACAGCTGCAATTTGGCTAGCATTCTCAGATGAACTTGGTTGTATTATTCCTTGATCAAGTCACATCTGCACTTGTTTGTAAACAATTTTTTTCCCTCCAGATGAAAACCTTCTAGGTCTGCTATATTCTGGTTATTCATCTCTCACAATACTCTGTTCTGACATCAGCGGACTTTGTCTTGTTAGAGTTAACTAGTCTAGTCCCTAAACCTTAGCTATGTTGCTTTGTTTCATCACTAACAAAGCTTTCAATATCTAACACTAGTTTATCTTGTACATGGATGTATATAACACAAGTTTCCCTTCTGGCTTCATTTTAGTACTCTGCTCTTGTTTGGTCTAGAAAATCACTCCCAACTACCATTTCTAAATTCATATAGTCTCTAGAAACTATACAAATATCTGTTTCAATTTTCACATTATCAATCTCAATTATGCCTGCAAAACACCCCTGTGGAGATATGGAAGTTTTTCCCAAATCCTATCAAGACAATATCTGTATCTTACAAATTTGTAACCTCATAAACATGTTGTCATAACAAATTAAGTTGACTGCCACAGTCAGTGAGCACCTTCACCTCTCATTTACCTATTCATACATTATTAAATGTATTATTATTAATACTCTTCTTTAAAATGTTTTCATTCATTGTCACCCTCAGATTATTCTTATCCTTCTATGCATTCACATGTGATATGTCCAAAGTCACTGCAACTGAAGCATCTCTTTCCCTTACACTTTTGGTTTGCAATCACAGAACATGTGACCAATGGCATCACAACTGAAACACTTTTTGTTTGAATCCTAAGCTGCTCTTCTAGTATTTCTGTAACTTGAGTCTTTTGCACCTTTCTCACTGTAGTCTCTGAAATTCTCATTGTTGTAACTTTCATTATTTTTTTTTGACATGACATCAAAGATTTATGCAGTGCTTCTTTTTTCCTTAAATGTTTTCACACTTCCATTGGGATAAAATAGAAGTTTTGAGCCATAAATCACAGCCATTCTCAATATCAGCATGTGTGGCAATTTCTTTCATTACAAGAAATTATTCTTGAAGAGACTGTTCTGTTTCTTCTCTCATCATGACACCAGTCGGCGGATCTCTGCAGCACTTATTTGTGTGTCACATTCTTCTTGCAACATGTTTTTCAGTGCAATCCACACTGTAAAACCCGTCTTCATCATTTTTTAGGTAACTGATGTCTTGACTATAATTTAGATGTCATCTGTTTACTGTATAGGATCTTATAAGTGAGAGCATTTCATTAATTATTATCAGGATCAAGATAAGAGCCAGCTAGTCTCTTTTGAAACAAATAACGTAGTCAGTCCTGTGCTAGGTCTTTCTTTATTGACACAAAAATTTGCTTACAGTTCTATAGAAAGATTTTAAAAGTTTCTTAATACAACAAAAATTATGTTCGTCTAGGAGTGGTTTATGTCCAACACAACTGCTGGTTTGTTATTTAATAAAAATTATCCAGGGGTGAGTACGACTTGGGCTTTGAGGGTTCAATTCAAACTTACTTATTTATATAAACCATTAATAAATCCCAGTAATTGAGAATATTGATGATTTTTGTCCATTATTGACATTTATATTGGCAAGATATTGGTCCCAGGAATTCCAAAACTGTAAGAATATTTTAATTTTAAATTTGAAGTTGGATAACAACTGACAAAATAAATATTTTTGATGTGGTATAATTACAAATTAACCATTTTAAGATCTTTCCCTTTAGTTGTACTGTGAAACCTTGCTTCTTGCCAAATTTCATAATTTCACATAAATGGGGAGTACCCTACACATTTTGATGAGTGAGTTTGCGAGTATTAAAATATGTAACACGAATGGCCAAATCTTTTTATTGCCTTGGCTTAGAAGCTTCAATTTTTAATGCTACCACACGACTGTCATCCTTAGTATGTGGCATAAATTTCAACTTGATCCCTATACCTGTTCCTGAGAAAAAAAGTTTTCAATAGTCAAACAGACAGACAGATGATAAAGCGATTCTATAAGTGTTTGTTTTTATCAATTGACACATGGAAAATTAAACTAGATCCGAGTAAAGCTATTGTCAATAAACACTTGCTGAATGTATTGAACAACAGAGACTATGGTATCTATAGGTGACTTGTTTACTCTAAAACCGAATTTTCATGAAACATCTGCAACTTTGTTTTGCATAACTGAAATGATGCACCTACAACGTCACAACTTAATTCTTATCTCTGTGAATCAAACAAAATGAGCAGCAATTAGCTCATATGATTCATGTGTGTCTCCTGTGGTTTAGAACCTCTTTGAGCAGTGCAAGGAATATTTTGCAATGAAGATAGAAATGAAAATGCAAGTTTCCATAAGTGTATCAACATACATGTAGTGGCAGGATATTATAAGTCAAGTCGTGTACATTTTTATTAGGTAGTAATAAGTATAATACCTGTAATCATCTGTTACTATGAAGCCCCACTTGAACAACACACACACACACACACACACACACACACACACACACACACACACACACACACAGAAGGTGAGAGAGAGAGAGATTGAGAGAGAGAGACAGAGAGAGAGAGAGAGAGAGAGAGAGAGAGAGAAACACACACACACACACACACACACACACTCTACAATAAATGGCTTGTTTGAGTGTGAAGCATTTATCATTTATGGTGTGAGCTTGTCAACATACTAGAATCACTGCAAGATGTGAGCTTGATAGTTCATGGAAAACCATAGGGAATATCATAAAATCTTCCCATAAGCATCTCTTGTAACAACGAACATTGAAAGTTTCTGGTTAGTGACTGGAATTATGTACATGAAAACTGAAATCACAAATGACACATTAAATATTAATGTGCTTTTATTTCATACAGTTGACAGTTACATCACAGATTCGATAATCAGCAGCATTTCTTTCCTACAAGACTTGAATTTCCATATTGCTGAAGCTGGCAGCCCCTATCTGGGTCATGTTTATTTGCAAGTAGAACGGTTAACTGTTCAGGGATAAAATGCAGTCACCTGAAAAGCACGAAACAAATTAATTTAACCTAAAAGGTGTGTGTGTGGGGAGGGGGGGGGGGGGTGCAGGGGGGGCAGGAGAGTCATAAAATATAAGTGTATCTTTTATCTCTCACTGCCAGATCAAGACAGTTGTATCTACACATATAGGAATATGCTCTGGGTGAAAAGGATGTTTTGTTAAATCCGATGTACTAATACAAAAATATGTGCAACTATTTTTCTGAAACTAGATGTAACAACCTCAAATGGGGCATACATACAGATTCCTTCGCCTGTAGGCTGTCAAAAACCATGTTTGCCATAAATGTGATTAGCAAATATTTTAATGATATGTGTGCACTAAAACCTGCTTATTATTCATTATTTTTGTCAAATTTAAACTATGTAATAGAAATATGGGGCACATCAATATAAACCAATATAATCACATTATTAATACTATAGAAAAATCTTATCAGAATTATTTGTGATGCCAAACCTAGAAAATAATGTCGGAAACTGCTTTCAAAATTAGGTGTGCATGCCATTGTGGATGTATTTACGTTGAAAATAATATTGCTTGTGTAAACAATAAATCCAAACTTTAACTGCGACCTTCATCAGCATGATACCAGAAGTTCAGATACCATGTAAATAGCCGCAAAAGAGTTTTATATGAACAAAATGAACTTCATGCTGGTCTGAAGCTATCCGATGCCCTATCAAAACTCTCCCTACTAGCAAGTTAAAAGCCCACCTAAAAAGATTTTTATTGAAAATCCATTTTACTCCCTAGATGAGTATTATATCTTTATGAAAAGTGCTTTGTAAGTATACTAAGGCCATAGTTTTCAGTAATTCATCAGTGATCTCATGATAATAAAAATATTTATAACACTGTTATTTGTATATTGACAAATGTAAAATGCATTAAAATGTAAAATTTATTGTTCCACACAAATGTTTAATTTGTAATTTGTTTACTGATGTATTCAGAAGAATAATCTGCATGATTTCCTGAAACTATGTTATTTGTAGGAATTGTATTTGATTATTCAACATTCAATCAGTATTATTATTATTAATATTATTATTATTGTCATTGTTGTTATAATTGTCATCTTCCATTCATAATTTTTACTTAAATCTTATTCACAATTCTCTGTTCCATAGACCGAAGCCTTTGACACTTTATATTTTTTCAACTGACAAAACTGTACAAAAACTATTTCTGGAGCAATCAAGTAGTGGTTCAGTCTGCATCAATGACACAGTATTGCATTTGGCAGGTAAGTTAATGTCTTATGCTAACGAAGAATAATCTTTCAGACACTACAGCACAGTCAAGACACAAACTCTAGAGCAGGAAATTACTGCTTTAATTGACATTACCCTTTAAAAAGATTTCAAATTTTTTGCTCATTTTATTAAAGTTGACAATTTTGCACTTACACATAAAACTGTATTGTTTTACGTCGTTACTGTCATTGGAAAGTTATATTCATCTTACCAACATGTGAGTGAGCTGGCTGAGTGTGACAAGGTGAATTTAAGAACTGATGAATTAATTTATCCTTAAGGCTCTTTACTAATAATATCATCAGTCTAGTAGAAATTTTAAAAACCATTGTAGCATGTTTTTAGATATAGTTTATATCTACCTCCCTTTGTTGTTCCTCTTCATTGAGTTCCTTCATTTCTCCTGCAGATTTTCATTCATAATGGGATTTATTGAATGTGAGGTAAAAGTTTGATGGGAGAAAGTACTGGTATGTAAATAAAATTGGCATAACAAGTAAAAAATAAGAAATGAAGTTGTTGTTGTTGTGGTCTTCAGTCCAGACACTGGTTTAATGCAGCTCTCCATGCTACTCTATCCTGTGCAAGCTTCTTCATCTCCCAGAACCCACTGCAACCCACATCCTTCTGAATCTGCTTAGTGTAGTCATCTCTTGGTCTCCCTCTATGATTTTTACCCTCTACACTGCCCTCCAATACTAAATTGGTGATCCCTTGATGCCTCAGAACATGTCCTACCAACCAATCCCTTCTTCTGGTCAAGTTGTGCTACAAACTTCTCTTCTCCCCAATCCTATTCAATACTTCCTCATTAGTTATGTGATCTACCCATCTAATCTTCAGCATTCTTCTGTAGCACCACATTTCAAGAGCTTCTATTCTCTTCTCGTCCAAACTATTTATCATCCATGTTTCACTTCCATACATGGTTACACTCCATACAAATACTTTCAGAAACGACTTCCTGACACTTAAATCTATACTCGATGTTAACAAATTTCTCTTCTTCAGAAACGCTTTCCTTGCCATTGCCAGTCTACATTTTATATCCTCTCTACTTTGACCATCATCAGTTATTCTGCTCCCCAAATAGCAAAACTCCTTTACTACTTTAAGTGTCTCATTTCCTAATCTAATTCCCTCAGCATCACCTGACTTAATTCGACTACATTCCATTATCCTCGTTTTGCTTTTGTTGATGTTCATCCTATATCCTCCTTTCAAGACACTATCCATTCTGTTCAACTGCTCTTCCAAGTCCTTTGCTGTCTCTGACTGAATTACGATGTCATCGGCGAACCTCAAAGTTTTTATTTCTTCTCCATGGATTTTAATACCTACTCCAAATTTTTCTTTTGTTTCCTTTACTGCTTGCTCAATATACAGATTGAATAACATCGGGGAGAGACTACAACCCTGTCTCACTCCCTTCCCAACCACTGCTTCCCTTTCATGTCCCTTGACTCTTATAACTTCTGTACAAATTGTAAGTAGCCTTTTGCTCCCTGTATTTTACCCCTGCCACCTTCAGGATGAAGTTGTATGAAACAGTTTCTAGGTGTACTGCTGGTAAAATTAGATAGTTTTCATTAAAAGCACTAACTATTTACATTCTGTTGTTCAGTAAAGTGTAGGGTATTTGTTAATACAAAAATTTTGTTACTCTTGTGTTCTGAATTCAGGGAAACAGTGTGATGTAATTTACGTACATATACACAACCTCGATAATCACTGAAATATGCCTATAGATTGACTACAGCATATTTTTAGATTCATGAAGGAACACTGATTCATAAATCCATACAATAAATCTATGTTAAGTAATTAGTAACTGAGCTGCAGAAAGAATATTTTAACAAAGGACTAGAAAAATTGATAAATATAATTTAAAAGGTCATCTAATAGAAATTTTGGTAATCACTTCAGTTCTTTAACTATTTTTTTTTGTGAGATAAACCATGTTTTTATAGCTCCACCTTCTGAAAACAAATTATATTTCTCTCCAGGGACAAATCCATTTATAGTGTGTGTAAGATAATAGTTCCTTTGCTCATTTCTGAGTATACACTGAGAATCCAAGTAAAAATGAAGTTATTGAGGTGAAAATCTTAAAAAAATCACACACAACATACCAAGAAAAAGTAACAATGTATGTCAATAAATCATATCATGTTCTCTGTGAATAAAACATATCAGTAAATACTGGCTTCTTAAATTTGGAACTTTGCTGGCACTTATTATGAAATAAATTAAACACACAGAGGATAGCATATGACTGTGTAATTGAATGTGAGAAAAATAATTTATGTTTTACATAAGGTAAACTCATAAAATTATGCTGCAGTTATTACTTCATTTTGCTCACTACAGTATTTACCTTTCATTTAGTTGAAGCACTTCCTTTTGGTGGAGTTGGATCTAGTGGAATGGGGGCATATCATGGTGTCCATACTTTCAACACTTTTACTCACAAGAAAAGTTGCTTGGGAAAAAACTTCAATCATTTAGTGGAAAAACTTAATTCGTAAGTATCCTACATGTATTTAGTGAAAGTAAACAATAAAGTATTCCTACACTGATACTACAAACTTAGATAATAATAGCAAACAAATATCTTTTCTGCTATCCGTTTTGAAATTATCTTTATTGTTTGTCATTTCAGGATAAGGTACCCACCTTACTCAGAGAAAAAAATAAATCTTATAAGTTTTATAATGAAGAAACGCCGTGGAATAAGTTTCAAATATATAATCCATTTTATAATGTTTGTGTTGGGTGTTTTAACAACTGTTGCCATCTGGGGAATTGTGCAGGTAAATTAAAAATACATATAACAAACAATTCCAGGCTGGAATAGCAAAATTATTATGAAAAGGATAGATTGCTACTCACCATGTACAACAGATAATGAGTCCCAGTCAGGCACAATGAAAAGGCTACTAAACATTTAAGATTTCAACCAAAATACCTTCTTTGTAAACAGCAAGCACACACATGGTCACTGGTTTTGGCCATTTGGTAGTCACGTCACATTGGCCAGAGACAGTGGCCATATGTGAGTGAGTTGGCTTGAATGAATTTGTGTCTATTCCTATTTCCAAAGAATGCGTTCCAAGTTTAGTAGTATTTTCATCATGCCTGTCTGCGACTCAATGCCTCCTTTTGTAATGAGTAGCAGTCCATTCTTTTCACAACAATATATATCTATATAATAAGATGACAGGTTAACAGCAAAAAATTTCAGATGCTTGCAGTGACCAATAAAAAGGAAAAAAACAATGCTTTGCAAAATAGATGAGTATTGATCTTTGAAGTACATATTAACATTTTTTGAGATAATTTTTTTTTATCTGTGACCCATAAATGGTAGTGGTAGTAGTACTGTCTACATTTATATCTGTATGCCACAAGCCACCTTCTGGTGTGTGGTGGGGGGTACTTCTGATAGCACTGCCTTTTCTCCTCATTCTTGAATGGTATGTGGAAAGAACATGTCAGCAAAGCTTCATATGATATATAATTTCTCTGATTTTCTCATTGTGATCATTTCAGGAGACATACATGGGAGAAAGTAATATGTTCCTTGACTCTTCTTGGAAAGTATTCTCTCGAAATTTCGACAGCAAACCTCCCTGTGATGTACAGTGCCTCTGTCTATCACTGGAGTTTGCTGAGCCTCTTTAACACTTTCGTGCTGAGTGAATGATTCCACGATGAAAATTTCATCTTTTAATCCTATTTAGTAAGAATCTGAGACTGATGAATAATTGTCAAGTCTTGGATGACTGAGTGTTTGGTGAGCTATTTTTCTCAAGGATGAATTACAGTTCCTTAAAATTTTCCCAATTAATATGTCCTCTATCAGATTTTCCTGCTATTTGTTTTATGTGGTCATTTCACTTTAGGCTGCTCCAGATGGTTATGCCAAGATGTTTTATGGTAGACACTGCTTCCAGTGATTTGCTTCCTACAGTGTAATCAAACAGTAGTGAATACCTTCAACTACTGACATGGAATACCTTACATTTATTCAAATTGAGAGTCAACTGGCTATCCTGACCAACTGTTGGTCCACTGCAGATCTTCCTGCATTTTGCTGCAATCTTCCAGCAGTGCAGTCTTATTGCAGGCAATAGAACTAACCATAGCCTTACAGCATCTCCAGAATTATCCACTAGATCAGTAATATAAACTGTAAATCTTAGTGACCCTTTAACAATCCCTCATGATATTCTTGAAATTACCTTCATATTTGTCAGATTTGTTCCATTAAGAATATTCTAATGAGTTTTGTATCCAATCACACATCTGGTCCGATAGTCAATAAGCATGTGATTGTGATTTTTATTGGTCCCATAAATTACCTTTTGTGCAGATATGTACTTGTACATAGGACAGTTCATTAGACTTACAATCTAGATAATATGAAATTAATATAAATTATATAAAACAGCTTACTCATTAAATATACATAGGAGCTTTCACAGTATGTATATAATATTAAATCATACACAAATGACTTATGATGCAGTATATTCATAATATTAGATGCTACAAAATTACTTAAGATACATGATACATACAAATAATAATAATAATAATAATAATAATAATAATAATAATAATAATAATAATAATTTTGTGAGATATAATTAGCTTATATTATACATCAATGGTTCCTAATTATAGTTAATTTCTTTAACACTGATTTGTGTTGCTAGTTCTTTTTATGATGTGTGAGATTTATCACTCAAAGGATGAACTTTTGATCACTGTTTGCTAATGTAGTTAGCTACACTATAAAATTCTCCTTGTACCGGAAACTTTTTTAGAGTTGTGGGGAATGTTTTCTCAGTTTTGAGATCTTGTAATTCCTTTGGCATTGCTTGTATTAACTTGATGCCAGAGTATTGGGGTCCTTTTTCAAAAATCATAAGTCTATGTGGAATGCACTGCATTTGTTTTCTGTTTCTTGCGTTGTGTGAATGAACAGTCTCATTAGTCTCCAGTTTTGTGTGATCATGTAATGCACTCACATTGGTCTTGAATATATACAGTGATGGAAATGTTAGAATGTTTAGTTCCTTGAAACAACTTTTACATGATTATTTTTACTTCTTTTTCAATATAATTTGATGTCTTTCTTCTGTTATGTGAATATGCCCTTCATTTGTATGATAGTGATTCCGTATTACATGTATGGTTCAAAAAGTCCATGATAGACAGTGCACAAGAGGTCTCGGTGAATATACTGAGCCATTGGTTACATTACAAATATCACTGAGCTTAGCTTACTGGAAACAGTATTTATCTGCTGTTTCTGATTTAGCTCACTGTCTATTGTAATGCCCAAAAACTTAACTGCAGTTACTTCTTCCTGTCCTTTTTCATCTAAGAAAACATCCATATGTTTTTCTTTTTGTTTATAGTTGAAGACCATGTACATAGTTTTGTTCAGATTAATAATTAACACGTTTCCAGAGAGCCATTCTGCTGTACTACTGACTGATATGAATGTATTTTGCTCAGCTGCCTCCACACTGTTGGAAACATTTATCACAGTCATATCATCTGCATAAAGTATTTTGATTTCATTTTCACGTTTGTATATTATTCGCAAATAAATTGAAGAGAACAGGTCCCATTACAGATCCTTGATGTACACCAATGCTTCTAACTTCTGATCTCCATAAGTTATTAATAGCTATATATTACCTTCTGTTACTTATATACGATGTTATCCATTTTGCTGCATGTCCACGAATACCAGTATTCTCTAGTTTCTTTACTAGGACTGTATGATCAGCTGTGTCAAACATCTTGGATGGATCAAGAAAAACTCTAAACACTACCATCTTGTTGTCCATGGCCTGTACAATTGATTCTGTTAATGATTCAATTGCTGTTTCCATTGATTTCCCTTTCTGATATCCGTGCTGTGCTGGAGGTATTACATTATGTTTTTCCAAATAAGCAGTTAGACTGTTTAGCATGAGAATTTCTAATATTTTGGAGAAGCCTGATACTAAAGATATTGACCTGTAGTTGTTTTTCCTTTTTTGTATACAGGAACCATTTAATTAATTTGACTTTATCTGGAAATACTCCTTCTTGAAAAGAGCAGTTGGCAATATCCAGTAGTAGCATAATTATTTCTGCTGCTACCTGCTTCATTAGACAGTTTGACACTTCATCACGTCCAGCAGACTTTTTTGCTTTTAGCTTTTTCATAACATTTGTCAGTTCCTTTTCAGACACTGGTTTCAGGAACATTGAGTGGCTTTGCTTATCTGTAACAATAGTTTATTACCATTTCTTTTATTATTACCATTTATTACCAATTCTGTGTCATTCGTCAGCCACAGCTGGACAGACAGTGTCAAGATAAAACATTATCAAACTACATGAATACAACTCTACTATGATAGTAATTTAATTCTGCAAGACATATTTAAGTTATAAATTAGATTACAATAATATCACAACTATAAAATAGAAACAAGTATATAATGAAATTAAATATAATGGTTGCTGTTGGAGTCATGGAACTGAGCTGCAGCTCAAGTAAACACTATGCTATTACTAGAGAAGAATTCTTCAATATTGTAGAAGAGTTGCTCTTTTAGCTTAAACTGCTCCCATGGTAAAGATTGAATGTGGACAGGTAGAGCATTAAACAATTTTAAGGCCACCACTGGGAAGCTGTTTTGTGTCTTTGCTAGTCGACATCTTGGCATGTCGATATGGTCTTTGTTGCGAGTGCTGTATTTGTGAACTTCATTTCTCTTTCTGTAAACATCATGGTTTCTCTTTATGCTGAAGAGGCAGTTCAGTATATACTGGCTGTAAACAGTCAGAACTCCTAACCTGGTGAAAATTGGTTTACAGTGGTCTGTGTTTTTGCTTGAAGTAATGATTCTCATTGCTTTCTTTTGCAGTAAAAGTACATTCTTGCAGCCTGCAGAATGGCCCCAAAACAACAGCCCATAACTGATGTGGTTGTGGAACATTGCATAGTACACAGTTAGAAGGTACTGTTCTGGTACTATAGTTTTCAGTTTCCTCAAGAGGTACAGGACCCATGAAAGTTTGGAACACACTTGTTTGATGTGCTGTTGCCAGGTTAATTTGGTATCAATGAGAAAGCCCAGAAGTTTAACATGTGCTGCATTACCCAGTGCTCTCCAGTATTGCTGAGGCAGCATATCATACTCCGAGTTTTTTCTTCATTAATTTTCATTTTGTTCATGATAAACCAGGCCTTAGCTTCATTGAACAAGACTTCTGCTTGTTGTACTGCCTGTTCAACATTCTCTCCTTTTGAGAACAAGGTTGTATCATGCGCAAACTACAAGGTGTGCCCATTGGAGCCTATGACATTTATGGAAATAAGGAACAGCAAGGGACCTATTAGCGACCCCTGAGGCACACCATGCTGTAGCTTCTTCTCACCTGAATCAGCTCCTTGCATGAAGACAATCTGTCATCTGTTTCTCAGGTAGGATTCAAGAGTTTTCAGGACAGATCCCGCAATACCCTATGTTTTTTAGCTTTCTGAGCAGTGCCTTATGTGGGATGCAGTCAAATGCCTCACTAAGGTCACAGAGTACTAGTGTTGTAGACTCGTTGTCTTCAAAACCCTGACTCATGTTTGTAACTAACTCAAGTATAGCTGTTGTTGTTGACCTGCCCTTCTGAAAGCCATTTTGTGCATCATAAAAGAGACTATTTTTTTTTTTCATTTCTCATTCCCCTTTTACTCTTTCTCCACTTCAGCATTTGGGGTTCCTCTTTTCCTTTCTCCTCCCTGAAAGCTCCTAAAGGCTGGCCCACGTGGCTGACATGTAACAGGTGACTGGGTAACACATAATTCCCAGCCCCAGGTTGACAGGTAGGGTTTGCACTTACCCCCTGGTACAGGCCAGGCCCAGAGAGGGGTGATTGCATGAAATGTTACCTTCCCAAATTGCCAATTGGTCCATCTGTCAGGTGTTTGGGAGGCGTGAACAATCATCTAAGGTGGGTGAGCCCCTGTGCGGGGGGCTCCCAGTTGCAAGGAGCGTGTCATCAGAGACGCTGCCAATCATGAGAGATTTTCTCATAATGAGCCAACCATTTCTTCACAGTCTATGTCTACTAAACATAAATAGAATGGGACTAATAATTCAAAGACCCTCCCAGCTGCACCTTGGTTTCTCATCGTTTCACGTACTGAAGATGGTCAATTCTTTGCTATGGGTAATCTGCTTACTATTCAGAGAGGTGTTGATGCAGTTGTTGGCCCTGTGAAATCCTGCTCTGGCACTTTGCTTTTGGGGATGACTTCTCGATTCTTAATCACAACTACTGCTTGCAGCTTCACTCCTCCGCAGGTATACTGTTCGTGCTGAGACTTGTCAAATGCTGAATTCTTTGTGTGGTGTTATTTACACTAGGCTGCTCGATGGTCTAACCAAGGCAGAAATCCACACCTACCTCTCTGATCAGGGCATCACTGCAGTCCATCGGTTGATGAAAAAGGTAGATGCATCCTTAGTGCCTACATGTACTCTTTATCTCACATTTGATAGAGTAGTGCTTCCATCAAAGATCAAAGCAGGCTATAAAGTTATCACAGTCCAACCATGCATTCGGAACCCAATGTGCTGTTACCAGTGTCATTGTTACAAACACACTTGAATGTCTTGTTGACACCCAGCCAAATGTGTAACACATGGTAGGGATACTCACAAGCGCGACTGTCCACCTCCTTCTCACTGCTGGATCTATTAAATTGGCGACCATGCATCCTCCTCCCAGAGATAGTCCTGTGTGTCTCGATGAGTGGGACATACTGGAGATTAGGATGAAGAAAAAAGTGCATTATTCTGACACTTGCAAGTTGTTGGCTAGTCAGAAACCTTGTGTTTTACCATCCAACACTTACTGTACCATTCTTGCAACATCTCGCTCCACAAAGGACATTGTCATGCAGACTTGCGACCTCAAATTCAGCACAGTGGCTGTACAATTGCTCAGTGTCAACGTAGCATCTCCGACTCCTTCTCCTCCAGCTGGGCAATAAGTCACCAAATTTTCACCTCTCGTGGCGAAATCACCTGCTATGCAACCATCAGGACAGAAGGAATACTTCTGCAAAGATTTTTTACATCCCTCCAGCCAACAAACGTCTGAATTGTCATCTGCAACTGCAAAGGCTTCTCCTTCACTGGCTCGGAGATCCTCTTCAACAGTGTCCTGTCGCTGTGTGATACTCTCACGCGGCCAACCTCTATGTTGTCGGAGTGCACCGCCAACCATTTTTCTGCACTGGACTCTGCAGACTGACGAACAGAGGATGCCAACACCTCTGAAGATCTTCCAGCTTCTATGTTGTGTAACAGAGTGTCTTCAAAAGCTGGGACTTGGCAGCCCCCCAGGTGACACCACTTCGTTTTTTGCCCTCCTCCCCTTACCTCGTCATGACTCTCCTCCAATGAAATGTTCACGGACTTAGATCCAATAAGGAGAAATTATGGCAGCTTCTGGAATTGCAGCATACACTTGTTCTCTGTCCCCAGGAAACAAAATTGCATCATCACAACTGCTTTGACCTCTCATATTTCTTTCCAGTCCGCTTCGACCTTCCCCCTGAGGACAGCATGCCATCTGATCCAGATTGATTTTCATAGTCAAACCATCTCCCTGAACACCCAGCAGCAAGCTATTGCAGTCTGCATTTTCCTTCCTCACTTCACCTTTTCCCGTGTACCATTTGCATCCCTCAGTCACTCGGTGTCACCAGGGCAGACTTCCTCCAGCTTGTTGAGCAACTCCCTCACCTTTTTTTGCTGTTTGGTGACTTTAATGTGCACCATCCCCTTTGGGTCTCTCCCAGAACCTGTCAGAGAGGTGCCCTCTTTGCTGACCTTTGTAATCAATTCAACTTCATCTGCATTAACACTGGAGCACCTATATTCCTTTCAGACACGACGCACACCTATTCCCATTTGGACCTATCCTTCTGCACTGCCCAGCTTGCCCATCATCTCGAGTAGCATATTATCTCTGACACATACTTGAGCGACCGTTTCCTATCCATTTCAAACTCCTACCGCTACCAAAACAAATGGCAGCTTTCCAAGGCTGAGTGGAGCCTATACTCCTTCGGGGCAAACTTTGATGAACAGCGTTTCCTTAGTTGTGATGACCAGGCAGAATACCTTACCAACATTATCCTTACCACTACAGAACATTCCATTCCTTGCACTTCATCTTTACCATGCCTTGTCCCAGTCCCTTGGTGGACTGAGGTGAGCCGTGATGCAATTTGCACACACAGTTGTGCTTTCGGCGTTTTTAACCATCATTCTACACTCCTGGAAATTGAAATAAGAACACCGTGAATTCATTGTCCCAGGAAGGGGAAACTTTATTGACACATTCCTGGGGTCAGAAACATCACATGATCACACTGACAGAACCACAGGCACATAGACACAGGCAACAGAGCATGCACAATGTCGGCACTAGTACAGTGTATATCCACCTTTCGCAGCAATGCAGGCTGCTATTCTCCCATGGAGACGATCGTAGAGATGCTGGATGTAGTCCTGTGGAATGGCTTGCCATGCCATTTCCACCTGGCGCCTGAGTTGGACCAGCATTCGTGCTGGACGTGCAGACCGCGTGAGACGACGCTTCATCCAGTCCCAAACATGCTCAATGGGGGACAGATCCGGAGATCTTGCTGGCCAGGGTAGTTGACTTACACCTTCTAGAGCACGTTGGGTGGCACGGGTTACATGCGGACGTGCATTGTCCTGTTGGAACAGCAAGTTCCCTTGCCGGTCTAGGAATGGTAGAACGATGGGTTCGATGACAGTTTGGATGTACCGTGCACTATTCAGTGTCCCCTCGACGATCACCAGAGGTGTACGGCCAGTGTAGGAGATCGCTCCCCACACCATGATGCCGGGTGTTGGCCCTGTGTGCCTCGGTCGTATGCAGTCCTGATTGTGGCGCTCACCTGCACAGCGCCAAACACGCATACGACCATCATTGGCACCAACGCAGAAGCGACTCTCATCGCTGAAGACGACACGTCTCCATTCGTCCCTCCATTCACGCCTGTCGCGACACCACTGGAGACGGGCTGCACGATGTTCGGACGTGAGCGGAAAATGGCCTAACGGTGTGCGGGACCGTAGCCCAGCTTCATGGAGACGGTTGCGAATGGTCCTCGCCGATACCCCAGGAGCAACAGTGTCCCTAATTTGCTGGGAAGTGGCAGTACGGTCCCCTACGGCACTGCATAGGATCCTACGGTCTTGGCGTGCATCCGTGCATCGCTGCGGTCCGGTCCCAGATTGGCGGGCACATGCACCTTCCGCCGACCAATGGCGACAACATCGATGTACTGTGGAGACCTCACGCCCCACGTGTTGAGCAATTCGGCGGTACGTCCACCCGGCCTCCCGCATGCCCACTATACGCCCTCGCTCAAAGTCCATCAACTGCACATACGGTTCACGTTCACGCTGTCGCGGCATGCTACCAGTGTTAAAGGCTGCGATGGAGCTCCGTATGCCACGGTAAACTGGCTGACACTGACGGCGGCGGTGCACAAATGCTGCGCAGCTAGCGTCATTCGACGGCCAACACCGAGGTTCCTAGTGTGTCCGCTGAGCCGTGCGTGTGATTATTGCTTGTACAGCCCTCTCGCAGTGTCCGGAGCAAGTATGGTGGGTCTGACACACCGGTGTCAATGTGTTCTTTTTACATTTCCAGGAGTGTATGATGGCAAACTGTATTTATGATAAACAGTTGTGTGCACAGTGTCATAATGTTCTTTGGGATAGCAAAGAAGCTAGCTGGATATCATTTACTAGTTATTTTAGCAGTTCCATTCCCTCTTCCAACGTGTGGGTCAATCTCTGACAGCTCTCTGGAAACAAGATACTTCCCAATTTCTGACCACCGTAGCAGGCAAGGTCATAGTGGACCTTATTGCATCTCTGACACCTTGGGCCACTATTTTGGGAAGATTTTGAGCTCCACCCACTATCACCCTACCTTCCTCCACTGAAAATGAGTGGAGGAGGATCTGGCGACACCCTTCTCTTCTCAGAATGGGGAGTGCTCACATTTACTACGAGGGAGCTAGATCAGGCTCTCACTTCATCCCAATCCTCAGCCACAGGGTCAGACAATGTTCACATTCAGATGTTGCAGCACCTTTCTCTAGGGGCAAGCACTTTCTCTTTCATATGTACAATCGCATCTGGGCAGAGGACATGTTTCCCAGTTGCTTGCGTGAAGCATACCCATAACTAAGTGTGGTAAGGACAGGCACCTTCCTTCAAGCTACCACCCCATTTCTCTCACCAGCTATGTTTGGAAGGTGATGGAACGTATGACTCATGCCCAGCTGGTATGGTGGCTCAAGTCTCACAATTTACTTATCACTGCACTATGTGGATTTCGAGCACACCATTCTTGAGTTGACCATCTCATCACTTTGACAACCCATGTTGTGAATGGTTTTCTGCAGAAATACCAGACTGTGCCCATGTTTTTTGATTTGAAGAAAGCCTACAACACCTGCTGGAGGACTGGTATCCTCTGTACTCTCTACATGTGGGCTTGAGAAACCGCCTGTTCCATTTCCTTCAGGAATTTTTACAAGACAGTGTTTTCAAGGTATGTGTGGGTTCTGTCTTGTTGGACACCTTTATCCATGAAAATGGAGTGCCTCAAGGTTCTGTCCTGAGCATCATCCTCTTTGCTATTGCTATTAACCTTATTATGGCTTGTCTTCCAGTGGGCCTCTCCAGCTCCCTTTTTGTCGATGATTTTTGCTATTTATTGCAGTTCTCCAGAGACTAGTCTCCTTCTTCAGAATTGTCTCAATCGTCTTTACTCATGGAGTGCCAACAATGGCTTTCGCTTTTCCACTGACAAACCATTTGTATGAATTTCTGGCAGGTTCCTTCCACTGAAAAACCTGTTTGTATGAATTTCTGGCCACCGCTGCTGCCAAGGCAGCAGTCCTTGTCCCTCAGCCCGCTAGTTCTTCAATTCTCTCTGATGATCTCTGTGTTGCTGTCTGTCAGCAGGTGTTGTCACTTTGGCATCACCACTGGTCTTCCCTTCATAGGAACAAGTTCTAGGGAATTACTTAAATTTATATATTTTGCCAAATTCTCAGGAGTTGAATTATCTACTTTTTACCTTAAAACATTTATTACATGTTAGTGAGGAAAAATTTCTCTATTAATAAGATAAACAGCATTCTCTACTAAAGTCTCTTCTTCATAATACTATCACAGATTGTAGTATTTATTTCAGTGACTGCATGTAACAAGTTTGTTGTTCTTAACAGCTTTTTGTTTCGATCAAAAATCAACAAACAATATGTAACTTGATTGACAATGATGATAGGGAAGAGTTCTCACTGGGTTTTAAAGTTTTGTAATGTTAATTTTTCTTTCTTTTCAGGCAAGCCAAGGAGGGAACTGAGAGATTTTAAATTCTTTTACCTCAGAAGGTGACATACAGTATCCAGGAAGAGTTCTCTTTCATTTAAATAGTAATACTTATTAGGTGCTGCATTAAGAGCGGGATTTAGTACAATGGATGTCATAGCAACCTGCCAGTTTCTACAGATGCGTTGCAAGTGTCTCACTGGTTCTTAAGGAAGATCACTCTTCCTGGTGCAATTTACCTGATTTTATTTACTATCTCAAAGTATAGTGATACACAACAATCAACACTTTTTGAAGCAGTACTTTGCCAAAAGAAGTACTTGAATTAGATCTGTAAACAATCTTTGATATTGGTATTGTTCTGTAATAATATTGATTCCAATTGAATATATATATTGTAAATATTTTATAATATGTAAATAATATATAAGTAAGTCAGTTACTGCTGTTTTGTGGAAAAATGCTGGGTTTTGATGTAATAGTTGTATAAGCAAACACCACCAGCATTTATTTAACATGTTAAGTAAAATGAATACAGTAACTTATCTATAAGTTAAGATATTTCTTTTGCAAAACAGAGAGTGTCAGCAGTAACAAAGAAAGACACCTTTTTTCAGGACAAAAGAGAATAAATTCATTCATTTGTTCATTCATTCACTCATCACATTCTATAAAACCTTTCATGTAGGACAGCCCTGTGGGGTGTGAAACAAGTAAAGTTAAATACATATGCACAAACAGACACTGCTGGCTACTTCTTTAAACTACACTAACAACAAATCGTGATGAACACTAATCAGTATGCACAGACAAGAGTGAAAACTATCAGGAGTGGAGTCCATTCTAGAACCAAATGCAGAAATCTTTTTAAGGAACTCAACAACCATTGCACAATGTACAACCAGCCTGAAGTTTTTCATGAGGAAAAAAGGACCCCTTTTTAAACCTAATAGGTGATATGAAAATCATTATACTGGAAAAAAGAAGCCATCCACTATGAGGATACAAACCTGAGTATGGTAGTGAAGGATGTCCATATGAGCGGCTGTAAGATTTTTAATGCCCCCTACATAAAGTATGTGCTTAGTGGATGATGCTTCTCTTTCTCTTACAAAATACTTAAGGCATGGTCTATTGCAATGGTAATTTTACACTATAGAAGAGTCCTGAACGACAATATCCTTATATCTGTAACTCTCAGATACATTCACAGTTCCGAATTTGTGTGGATGTTTGTTTATAATTGTGAACATATTTAAATACTTGTATGTTTGATGTGATGGAATCTGAGTTACAGATGTCTAAATGTGAAATTGATTAATACTATTTACATAGTACCATAGAATGTAACCACAATAAACCTGTAAAACGGTCGTTACATACCCAGTCGTATATTCACAACTTAGATCACTGGAACACAAAATAAATGTGAAATTTCTTTATTCAAACTGATAACTGCTCTGTGGTTGTATGCCGTAACGGAGGCCTGCACTATGAGAATAAAGCGTTATTTCCCCTTAAACGAACTTATCACTTAGATGCAGGTTCATCTATGAATGTTGTATATGGAAGTATGATATAGGCTAGAATCTAGTGTATCATGAAGGTCATAGGAAAACAGTTTGACATTTGTGAAACAGAGTAGAAACAGAAAAATCAACTGTCCATTCTCCAAAAATAAAGAGGTTTTAACCATCTGCAAAATGGAACTACTGTGTTAAATATCTAAATGATAGAACGACGTTTGATCCAACAGGCTACTGTGTTGACATTCTGACACAACACAGCATGAGAACTCTGTCTGGCAGTGTTTGCATCGCTAATGCCAGATCTGGCCACCGTGCTCTCAAATTTTAGGACATTTCTTGAATTTTTTATGACAAGTTTCAATCTTAACATTAACAAATTCTGTATCCCTGTAATTGTCTTCTCAAGAGTAATCAAGTGCAGTTATAAAAAGTATACATCTCAATTCAAAAAAGTTCTTGCTTCAATATCTCAGTTCATACCAAAGCTAAAAACATTAACCAAACAAGAAAATACATGTCCCCCAATGCTCTAACGTCTTCCAAAAACCTTGTTTTGTTACTGGGGTGTATTTTTCGTTCTTTCCCTACTTTTGTTTATTTTGTAAGATTTGTGGTTGGTCTTATATCAGCACTAGTGGGTAGTTGTGTTCCTGGCCGATATAACAGGGCAATATTTTGCTAACCCCAATACACCGCCCGATGAAAGTAGAATTACCTTTATCATATTGGCAGTGCGGATCCTTCATTGCCACCTCCATGTCGGTCCAACTGCGGTGAAGATCCCAGGAATGGTTCCGCACGTTCTCTCTAATGTGCTACTAAATAAATAGCCACACTTAGCACAAACAGAGGTATATTTTGCCCAACATTTTCATTATCACTTTTCACAGCAGAATTAACAATTGCTACCTTCAATCGTTTGTACATGCATCCTGTAGCACCTGGGAGAAAAACCAGAGAAACAACTACCACTCTTCAATTGTTCATTACGCCCTTGTTGGTGTGTCATTTACTCCAACGCTCTCTGATTCAGACACTTTCTGTACCATGGCACAAATGACTCCCGGATGACCAGTGGCTGTAATACCATTTTTAATGGTCCCCTTCTCACTGGCTCCACCACTGCTCCACACACACTGCATTCAAGAAAGGAAAACATACAGTTTCCCTTTCTCATTCCATTTATCCTTAATCAATTTGCTCATGAGTACCTCTTGTTGACGGCTTTCCAATGGTGTTTTGGAATATTTACAAATATCCCGAAACACTACAATACATGGAACAGTTCACAAAATGAAAACGGTGTTACATCTTGTGTGACTCACCCTGTATATACTGTGTGTTTTTGTTAGAGGAAAAGCTGCAATTTTGAAAAGTCACTGTTCCTCCTCCTTTACTACTCAGCTGCTCTTCTCATCTAAACAAAGCATTTTTGTAACTTCACACAGGCCACTATCAGCTGTCTGTATACTGGCAAAGTAAGGACCTTTCTAATATACACTGGAGAGCCAAAGAAACTCATACACCTGCCTAATATCGTGTAAGGCCCCTGTGGACATGTAGAAATGCTGCAGCACGATGTGGCATGGACTTGACTAATGTCTGAAGTAGTGCTGGAGGGAACTGACACCATGAACCCTGCAGGGCTGTCCATAAATCTATAAGAGTATGAGGGGGTGGAGATTTCTTCTGAACAGCACATTGCAAGGCATCCCACATATGCTCAATAATGTTCATGTATGGGGAGTTTGGTGGTCAGCGGAAGTGTTTAAACTCAGAAGAGCATTCCTGAAGCCACTCTGTAGCAATTCTGGATGTGTGGGGTGTTGAATTGTCCTGCTGGAATTACCCACATCCATTGGAATGCACAATGGATATGAATGGATGCAGGTGATCAGACAGGATGCTTACATACATATCACCTGTCATAGTCGTATCTAGAAGTATCAGGGGTCCTACATCACTCCAACTGTACACACCCCACACCTTTACAGAACATCCGCCAACTTTAACAGTCCTCCGCTGACATGCAGGGCCCATAGATTCATGAGGTTGTCTCCTACCCATACACATCCATCCGCTTGATTCAATTTGAAACAAGACTTGTCAGACCAGGCAACATGTCTCCAGTCATCAATAGTCCAATGTCAGTGTTGATGGGCCCCAGCGAGGCGTAAATCTTTGTGTTGTGCGGTCATCAAGGGTACACAAGGGGGCCTTCAGTGCCAAAAAGCCCATATCAATGATGTTTCGTTACATGGTTCACCAACTCATGCTTGTTGATGGCCCAGCGTTGAAATCTGCAGCAATTTGCAGAAGGATTGCACTTCCGTCATGTTGAATGATTCCTTCAGTCATCATTGATCCTGTTCTTGCAGTATCTTTTTCTGGCCACAGCGATGTCAGAGATTTGATGTTTTACCAGATTCCTGATATTTACGATACATCTGTGAAATGGTCATATGAGAAAATCCCTACTTCTTTGCTACTTCGGAGATGCTGTGTCTATCACTTGTGTGCTGACTATAAAACCATGTTCAAACTCACTTAAATCTTGATAACCTGTCTTTGTCGCAGCAGTAAGCAATCTAACTATTGTGCCAGACACTTATTGTCTTATATAGACACTGTTGACTGCAGTGCCATATTCTGCCTATTTACATATCTCTGTATTTGAATAGCACATGCCTGTACTAGTTCCTTTGGCACTTCATTGCAAATATTAATTACAAAGAATTTATATTCCTGAGTCCATGTATTCTGATAATTTGTAGAAAGAGTGAATAATGAAATATGTTTTTATTTTGTATTTAAATATCTGAATACTATGAATTTCTTGCCTGATACCCACTGACAACTTGTAATAGGCTTTTGGTCCAGAATATATAGTTCTGTTCTGAATCCTAGAAAGGGATGTGTAGTCTGTCTAGTTGTTTCTTCTACTTCTATTGTTGTCAGTTTTTGAGTTTAACCTAAATTCATTCTTGGCATTAACCAAAAATATCATTAGAAAGTATTTGCATTGGCATGTACATGCTGGAAACCCTAGGCCCCTCGGTGCTTTGATGTGATATTTGGTTGTCAACTTTACATAGTATTCTTACTGCATGTTTCTGTAGAGTAAAAAATATTTTGCTTAACTGCAACGCACCAGAAGGTTATGCCATAGTGCCATAGTACAGAATTGAATGTAAGTGTGCTACCAATCCTGTCTGCTGGCCAACACAGTGAGAGTGATTTCTAAATGCAAAGCAGGCAGAACTGTACTTTTATGTTAAGATATCCACCTGCTGGTGCCACCTCAGTTTATTAGCCATCCAGATGCCAAGTAATTTCATACATGAGGCCCCACTCAGTGTATGCCCATTGATCTTGACTTCTGGAACCTCTAAGACTTTTTTTTTTTTTTTACATTCCATTATCCTTGTTTTGCTTTTGTTGGTGTTCATCTTATACGCTCTTTTCAAGACACTGTCCATTCTGTTCACCTCGGCTCTTGGAAGTCGCTTGCTGTTTCTGACAGAATTAAAATGTCATTGTTAAACCTTGAAGTTTTTATTTCTTCTCCCTGGACTTTAATTCCTACTCTAAATTTTTCTTTTGTTTCATTTACTGCTTGCTCAAGATACAGATAGAATAACATCAGGGATAGACTACAACCCTGTCTCACTCGTTTCTCAGCCACTGCTTCCCTTTCATGCCCATTGCTTTTCTAATTGCTACCTGATTTCTGTACAAGTTGTAAATAGCAGTTTGATTCCTGAATTTTACCACTGTTACCATCAGAATTTCAAAGTGAGCATTCCAGTAAATATAGTCAAAAGCTTTCTTTAAATCTACAGATGCTATAAATGTAGGTTTGACATTCCTTAACCTACCTTCTATGTGAAGTCATAAGATCAGTATTGCTTTGTGTGTTCCTACATTTCTCAAGATCCAAACTGACCTTCCCCGAGGTCAGCTTCGACCAGCTTTTTCATTCTTCTGCAAAGGATTTGTGTTATTATTTTGCAACTATGACTTATTAAACTGATAGTTTGGTAATTTTCACAACTGTCGGCACCTGCTTTCTTTGAAATTGGAATTATTATATTCTTCTTGAAGTCTGAGGTTATTCTGCCTGCCTCATACATCTTGTTCACCAGATGGAAGAGTTTTGTCATGGCTGGCTCTCCCAGCGCTGTCAGTATCTCTAACAAAATGTTGTCTACTCTCAGAGACTTATGTCTTTCAGTGCTTTGTCAAATTCTTCACACAGTATCATACCTCCCTTCTCACCTTCATCTATTCCTTCTTCCACTTCCATAATATAGCACTCAAGTATGTCTCCCTTGTATAGATTCTCTGTATACTCCTTCCACCTTTCTGCTTCCCCTACTTTGCTTAGGACTGATTTTCAATCTGAGCTCTTGATATTCGTACAAGTGGTTCTCTTTGCTCCAATGGTCTTTTAATTTTCCTGTGGGTAGCATCTGACTTTCCCCTAGTGATACATCCTTTTATTTGTGTCCTCTAGCTATTCTTGCTTAGTCATTTTGCCATTCTTGTCAATCTCATTATTTAGACATTTTTATTGCCTTTCACCTGCTTCATTTGTTGGATTTTTATATTTTCTCCTTTCATTGATTAAATTCAATATGTCTTGTGTTACCCAAGGATTTCTAATAGCCCTCATCTTTTTACGTACTTGATCCTGTGCTGCCTTCACTATTTCATCTCTCTAATCTACCCATTCTTCTTCTACTGTATCCTTTCCCCTTTACTTCTCACTCATTCCCTAATATTCTCTGTGAAACTCTCTACAAACTCTGATTCCTTCAGTTTATCCAGGTCCCACCTCCTTAAAACCCTGCCTTTTTTTCGGTTTCTTTAGTTTTAATCTACAGTTCATAACCTATAAATTGTGGTTAGAGTCCACATCTGCCACTGGAAATGTCTTGAAATTTAAAACCTGGTTCCTAAATCTCTGTCTAACCATCATATAATCAATCTGAATACTTTTTGTGTCTCCAGGTCTCTTCTACGTATACAGCCTTCTTTCATGATACATAAACCAAATGTTAGTTATGATTAAATTATGTTGTGTGCGAAATTCTACCAGGCGGCTTCCTCTTTCAATCCTTTCTCCCAGTCCATATTTACCTATACTTTTTCTTCTCTACCCTTTCCTACTATTGAATTCCAGTCCCCCATGGCTATTAAATTTTCATCTCACTTAACTACCTGAATAATTTCTTTTATCTCATCATATATATCCTCTGTCTCCTCCTCATCTGTGGAGTTAGTTGGCATTTAAACTTGTACTGTGGTGCGTGTGGGCTTCATGTCTATCTTGGCTACAATAATGCGTTCACTATGCTGTTCATAGGACCTTATCTGCATTCCTGTTTTTTTTTACTCATTATTAAACCTACTCCTGCATTACCCCTATTTGATTCTGTATTAATAACCCTGTATTCACCTGACCAGAAGTCTTGTTCCTCCTGCCACCGAACTTCACCGAATTCCCACTGTATCGAACTTTAACCCATTCATTTACCTTTTTAAATTTTCTAATCTACCTGCCCAATTAAGGGATCTGACATTCCACATCTGATCCGCAGAACGCCAGTTTTGTTTCTCTCAATAACAATGTCCTCTTGAGTAGTCCCTACCTGGAGATCCAACTCGGGGACTATTTTACCACTGAAATATTTTACCCAAGAGGATGCCATCATCATTTAACCATACATTAGAGCTGCAATGTCTTGGGAAAAATTACAGCTGTAGTTTCCCCTTGCTTATTGTTTTACACTTACAAAAATGTATTGTTCTTTGTTAGGTTTTTTAATTCCATATTTATCCAGATTAAGTTAAAAGTTTTCAAATACATATACAAACATATTCAATGAAAGGTTTTTCAGATACAGACTTTTCATTAACAAGACTGTGTTCCTATTTATGGATTACACAATCTTTATATCTGCATATTCTGGCAAACTGTCTTTTTCATTATTTTAATCACTTTCATTTCATGTACAGGGGCACACTATATTTCACAAACTGACTGTATCAGTATTTTAATTGGACATAATAAATGGAATAATTCTTCTTTTTGTTTCTTCATCCATCAGTGGGCAGACTGTTGTTCAGGTGAATGGTGTGTGGTTTGAGGCATCGAAAGGGGACCTTCATGATGACAACATGAAACCAATGTAGTTGAGTATTAGGAACAAATAACTATAGCTTCTTTTTTCCCTTTTCTTTTTTTAAAGATTTTATCTCATAGGAGCTTACAATCCTAGGGAAGGACATTCTATAGGATTTTTTTATAGTAAAAGTTGTCATTTTTGCTATGCTGTCAGTTTCAACTACTTACTTGTCACATGTTCTATGACTATAAGTATACCGGGTACATCAATGTTCATGACCACCACATCCCCTTACACAGGACATCCTTGTAGTCTGCGACTTGCAGTCTTATTATAATCTGTGCAAATTATGAAGTTTTCTTAAGTGGGTAAAGGCACACAGTTTATTTCTTAGTAATTCCATCAAGTAGTCTGATTGTCATCCTGTGACAGTTACTCAGTGCTAGTAACACCTCACTCCAGTTCACATGCATCATGCCAAGATGTCGTCTCAGCTTCTACAGTGTGTAATCAAGGATTGCAGTACTTCCTTCACTGGTACACCACTGAAGAGAGTTCTTCAGCACAGAAGTCACTGCTTACAGTTAAGTTCAGTTCACAGTTTATTCCTCAGATCCACACTACAATTTTCTTGTTTTGTCCATGGTGCAGCACTAGCACATACATGTGTGATTAGACTAGCTAATGATTTTGCGTATACTGTCAAACTGGGTATACAGATTGTTGTGGTTGGCAGGTGAGCCAACACCTCGTTACTAAAGGAGGCCGAAATGCACGCGTTTCAGCTCACGCAGGCTAGCGTGAGGTCTGGAACATGACAAGGGAATTAGAATTGAGAAAAACGGACGTAGCTGGTGGAATACTTAACTTTAATCCATTAATGACGAACGTCGCAATTGACATTACATGATTCACAGTATCAATAGTAAATGATAATGGTGCCTTGATAGGTCGTAGCAAATAGCGTAGCTGAAGGCTATGCTAACTATCGTCTCGGCAAATGAGAGCGTAGAAGTCAGTGAACCATCGCTAGCAAAGTCGGCTGTACCACTGGGGCGAGTGCTAGGAAGTCTCTCTAGACCTGCCGTGTGGCGGCGCTTGGTCTGCAATCACTGATAGTGGCGACACGCGGGTCTGACGTATACTACCGGACCGCGGCTGATTTAAAGGCTACACCTAGCAAGTGTGGTGTCTGGCGGTGACATCACATTCCTCCCCACAAATCAGCATACGGTTGTGGTTTAAGGCTTCCGCCTGCCTTGGGGAGGACCGCATGTTGACGTATACGACGAGGTGGGAAGCCTAACAACAGCCGAGACTGTGCCACCCGCACCCTGCCATTCGGACCGCGGGGAGCTAAGAAACGCCTGAAAACCTGCTCCAGGGTGCACGCCAACATGCGGTGTATGTGCCCGTAGAGAGACAGGAGGGGCCGAATGGTCGACCTCCATCGGGCCGGGGCACCCGACGGGCGAAGACGACGTATGGTCCGGAGCGGGCAAGAGTTCCATGTCGGAGTACAACTGGTCACGGGAAGCGATCGGCGGCGCGTGACCCAGGGAGGCGCCCGGCGGTTGCAGCGACGCGTCGACTGCGGGCGTCGCTGGTGGGAGAACAGGCGGCGGCGGCGGCGGTGGCGGCGGCGCGTCGCCATGGGGCAAAATGGACGGCAGCGTCGGTAACACCTGGGGCGGAGGCGAGCCAGTAGATGGGTCCCCAGGGCGCTGACCGGACGGCACCCTCGCTGAAAGCAGACGGTGAGCGGCAGATCCCGTGCGATGACAGAGGCGCAGCTGATTAAGATGCCGACGCACCTCACCAGAGGCCCCCAAAATCAGATACATAGCGCGTCCGAGGCATCGAAGAATGCGCCTTTCGAGCCAACGCCGTGAACCTCGATAGTGGCGATAGTAGACAACGTCGCCTGGAGCAAAAGCAGGTGTCGGCCGCTGCACAGGAACCTGATGCGGCGGATGTAGCAAAGACATCAAGGTTCGATGAGGGCGACCGTAGAGCATCTCATCCGGCGAGTGACCATCTCGGGGCTGAGAGCGATACGAGGAAAAAAGAGCAATAACACGTCCTCCTGAGAATGCGACTCTTTCAACTTCAACATTTGTGACTTGAAAGTCCTGACCAATCGTTCAGCGGCACCGTTTGACTTGGCGAAAATGGCGCGGACGTCAGATGTTGAATACCATTGGCCTTGCAGAATGACTGAAATTCTGCCGACATGAACTGTGGGCCGTTGTCGGAAACAATAGTCTGTGGAAGATCTTCAATGCAAAAGACAGCGGATAACGCTTGGATGGTAGCAGATGACGTCGTGGAAGACACCGTACAACAAAAGGAAAATTACTGAATGAATCTACCACAACCAACCATCGAGCATTCCAGAATGGACCAGCAAAATCGATGTGTAAGCGTTGCCAGTGGGAAGTGGCTTTTGGCCATGCAAAGAATTTCTGCGGTGGTGTTGATTGTTGTTCGGCACACACCATGTAAGAAGAGCACATATTCGTAATCGCGGCATCGATTCCGAACAAAGTACAGTGCTGAAGAGCAAGTTGTTTCGTTCTCACTATACCCCAATGTCCTTGGTGGAGAAGCTGTAAGACAGAGGACTGTAACGATCGTGGTACCACGACCCTGGACTGATCATTATCAGAACGCAACAGCGAAACACCACGTCGTACAAAAAGTCTCTCCTTGTGAGCAAAAAATCGGCGAACCAACGGGTCCCCGATACGTGACTTTGACAAGGGCCATTGCGTAGCAACAAACCGCAGAATGGGAGCGAGGACAGGGTCGGCAGCTGTGGCTGTAGCTACACGATGAAAATCAATCGGAAACGATTCGACCACGTCATCGGTTTCCGCATCAATGAACATGCAAGCAAGTTCGGAAGAATCGAATGTCCTATCCTCAGCAACAGGCAAGCGGGACAACGCATCGGCGTGCTTAGCAGTGGACTGATACAAGATATCGTAGCGGTACTGCGAGAGGAAAATAGACCAGCGAATGAATTTCTGCGCTGTACGTGGAGGTACAGGCTTGGTCGGATGAAAAAGGGATGTCAAAGGTTTGTGGTCTGTGATTATGGTAAATTGACGACCATACATGAAATCATGAAACTTTGTAACACCAAATACGAGAGCCAATGCTTCTTTCTCGATCTGTGAATAATTTCTTTGCGCAGACGAGAGCAATTTGGACGCAAAGGCAATAGGGCGATCGTGCGATCCATCTTTGTGCGCAAGCACAGCACCGATCCCGAAATCCGATGCATCCACCATCAACAAGAGGGGCTTCTGGGGATCGAATGGCGTAAGGCAAGTATTGGAAAGCAACGCCGATTTCAACTGGCGAAAGGCGCGTTCGCATTCCGTCGTCCAGACGAACGGAACACCCTTACGGCGTAAGCGTTGAAGCAGAGCTGAAATGGAAGAGGCATGCGGCACATATTTATTGTAATACGTAATTTTTCCCAGCACACTCTATGTAGCTGCTTCAAATTCCGCGGCGAAGGCAAATCTTGTATGGCACGGAGGTGCGTTGGACTGGGATGTATGCCTTGTACATTGAGTACATGTCCCAAGTATGGCAAGTCCCGAGCAAAAAACACACATTTGTCCTTCCGCAAGCGAAGACCATTTTGTCGCAAGACTTGAAATAATGTTCTGAGATTGGCCAAATGTTCTTCTTCCGCCTTTCCAGAGATTACAATATCGTCCAGATAATTTGCTGCAGTAGGTACCGACGCACAAACAGTTTGCAGATATTGCTGAAACAATGCAGGGGCGGATGCACACCAGAATGGCAGTCGTTTGAATCGATACAACCCAAGATGCGTGTTAACCACTAAAACGCGCTGGGATTCTTTGTCCACCGGTATTTGGAAGTACGCATCTGCTAGGTCCAACTTCGAAAAATATTTACCCAGGCGCCGGCCGCGGTGGTCTAGCGGTTCTAGGCGCGCAGTCCGGAACCGCGAGATTGCTACGGTCGCAGGTTCAAATCCTGCCTCGGGCATGGATGTGTGTGATGTCCTTAGGTTAGTTAGGTTTAATTAGTTCTAAGTTCTAGGCGACTGATGACCTGAGAAGTTTAGTCGCATAGTGCTCAGAGCCATTTACCCAGGCACAGTTTGTAAAAAAGATCTTCCGGGCGGGGTAAAGGAAAAGTTGCAATCACTAGTTGTGGATTCACTGTTGCTTGAAGTCCACACAAAGTCTCAACTTTCCGGAAGGTTTTGGCAAAATTACTAAGGGTGATGCCCAGAGAGAAGCCTGCACTCGTTCAATTACACCTTGTGATTCCAAATCATGTAATGTTTTTGCGAACCCATCACGCAATGCGTGGGGAACATTTCGGTTGCGCGTTTACTTTGAGTTCCAAATGTGCTTTATAGTTCTTAGCGCAACCGAGGCCCGGTGCAAAAATGTCTGCAAATTCTTCACACAGACGAGAAACTCTGTCTGAAGGCACAGTCTGGTTCAATGAGAGGACCTGATTTACTATAGACAAGTTAAACAACTGAAATAAATCGAAACCAAACAAGTTCACGGCAGAAGAAGAACGAAGGACGTAAAATGACACAAGTTTTGTTTGTCCTTTGTATGTTGCAAGAAGGCTGCACTGTCCTAACACAGGGATCTGTTGACCTGGATAGCTGCTTAGCTTAACATTTGCGGCACGCAACGTAGGTGTGCACAGTAGTTTGTAAGTGTCCTGATTGATCGGTGAAACTGCAGCTCCTGTATTGAGCTGGAATGGTATCACTTTGCCGTTAATGTCCAAGTCTACAAAAAGTTTATTGTCCTGCTGACGACAAGAGCGACTGTCTCGTGCAACGTGAACTGACACTGGTACATAATCACTTGCGACTTGACGGGAGTTCCGGCGATGTCGACGCACACTATTTTTGGGACGAACTTAGTGACTGTTAGAGAGAGTGGCACTGGGCGGAGTGGAATGAACTAAATGAATTTCCATGGGTGAAGTTTCGCGAGCCTGAGTATCCTTAGTTCGATTCCGATTCCGGCGCGGACAAAGGGCCTGGAACGGTTTTGAGCTTCCGATCTGAGCTTTTTGTGGCAAACACTCTGAACATGTCCTTTTTTATTACAATAAAAGCAAATAGCTTGGCGTGACGGGCAATTCTCACGCGAATGTTTAGTAGCACACCGCGGGCATGATTTGATCACTACATTTGCTTTCCGGCACGACACACGTGGCTGAGAGCCTGGCGGCAGCGGCGCGGCCGGGCGCGAGGGCTGTTTACTGCTCCGTGCAGCTCGTCCGGCGGGCCGGTTAACCTGACACACTGCTGGCGAAGTTTCAAATGATTCCTGAGCAAAGTCAAGTGTGTCCTGCCGATCCAATATGTCCATCACTTGTTGAAGGAAGAGATTCACTAGTTTCAAAATCTGTTCCCTTATACCAACATCAGAAACGTTTTGTGCATTTGCATCACGTACCATAGTATCTGAATAAGGGAGGCCACATTGACACTCAAAAGCACAATCCCGAGTAAGCCTCTGCAAGGTTGCAACCCACTCCCGATTAGTCTGACCTGCCGTACGTTTTGTACGAAAGAAGGTATACCTTTTCGCAACTACACTGACTGATTCCTTGAAACATGCATCTAATGCAGACAAAATTTCTTCGTAGGACAGAGTTGCTACGTCGCGTCGGGGAAATAATTTGACTATCACACGGTACGTATTCACGCCGACGGACGAAAGGAGAAAAGGCTGCCGCTCGTTACCTTGAATTCTGTAGGCGGCGAGATGGAACCCAAATTGGTGTGACCACTTTGTTCAGCTTTCCAGTGCAGCATCAAAAGGTCGAAAAGTTGGTGCAACAGCGTTTTGTGGCTGCGTTAGCGGTGAAGCGGCTGCTGCCGCATTGGTTTGCATCGCACAGTGACCCTGGATGAGCTTTCCAAGGGCATCCAGCAAGGCCTGCGTCTGCTGATTCTGTAAGCGATAAAGTTCGGACAGTACATCTGGAGATTGTGGCGAAGCCATTACACAATAAAATCAGGGCAATTTAGATAAGAACACTTTTACTCTCGTCGCCAATGTTGTAGTTGGCAGGAGAGCCAACACCTCGTTACTAAAGGAGGCCGAAATGCACGCGTTTCAGCTCACGCAGGCTGGCGTGAGGTCTGGAACATGACAAGGGAATTAGAATTGAGAAAAACGGACGTAGCTGGTGGAATACTTAACTTTAATCCATTAATGACGAACGTCGCAATTGACATTACATGATCACAGTATCAATAGTAAATGATAATGGCTCCTTGCTAGGTCGTAGCAAATAACGTAGCTGAAGGCTATGCTAACTGTCGTCTCGGCAAATGAGAGCGTAGAAGTCAGTGAACCATTGCTAGCAAAGTCGGCTGTACCACTGGGGCGAGTGTTAGGAAGTCTCTCTAGACCTTCCGTGTGGCGGCGCTCGGTCTGCAATCACTGATAGTGGCAACATGCAGGTCCGACGTATACTACCGGACTGCGGCCAATTTGAAGGCTACCACCTGGCAAGTGTGGTGTCTGGCGGTGACACCACACAGGTCTATCGTACCAATTTGCATCCTCACAATGTAGCTCTTTCAGACTGCCATTATCGTACCATCCTATAATTAAATGAAATAATCTTTTATCATCCTAATAATCATTTTAATCTAAAAATATACATCTTCTTTAGGCACCTCTGTTACTGGGCTGGTTTTAAGATGCTCTTAGCTGGTATTTCATATGCAAACAGCCAGCAACTCAGCACTATGTGGAAATGTTGCTGTTTGTCTCCTAATAATGTATTTTCCCTTACATCATCCTGTCCCAAGCTTAGTGACAAAAAAATTGCTTAGCAACATGAACCAGCAGAGAAATGAATTTAATGTTCTATTAAATCTCACAATAAAATTTTTAATTTTAACTCTATGTTTATTTTAGAGCACTTTGAGTGATTCCAAGTCAGTATTGTTGATTCTCATAATCTACATTATTACAATGGGAAAAAAACTTCTTTGCTTCAAAGTGATTTAGCTTTAATTCTATAGCTGTTATCATAAATCTTTCCTCAAACAGAAAATGCTCTCTCTCTCACTCTGTCATATGTTATATCTCCTGCAAAATCATAAAACAGTTATGTTTTCTGTACCATGTATCAGTCGTGTAGAGAACATAACTTGTGGCTGAACATCCCCCCTAGCTCTCAGGGAAAGGAAAAAATATAGTGTGGTAAGCTGTTTTCCTTTTGAAAAACGATTTAAAAGTCGCTATTATGCAGGTTTTCAAAAGAGTTGCAGCTGGAACTTTTGCAAATCGCCATTCGTCTTTAAAAATATTAAAAACCCTACATACCCCCAGGTCTATCCCCCCGCCCCTTCTGCAAACTATTTTATGGGCTCCCTTGAGTACTTACAACTGGAACTTGTTTATGACTGGAACTTTTTGTGACTACTTGCGACTCACCAATCGTCTTTAAAAATACTCCATACCTCCAGGCATAGCCCCTCCCAAACAAGCTATTATGGCGCTCTTGAGTACTTTCTGTAGCATTATCTTGCAGTTTAAACTGCTTGTGCAAAGGTTGCCCCAGAGCTACTGCCAAATTATCAACCCTGCTCGAAAGCAGTCGTCCATTTTAGCACGGTGCAGAATGTGATAGCTTTGTCTTGTTAACCACTCCGGTATACCTTCACGCACTCTTTAGTTCCGATATTCTGGTAGATACTTCTTTCACCATCTTAGTCTGTCTACCTGAAAGTGCAGTAAGCTTGGACGCAAGCTCGTTCTGCTTCTGCACGACCTTTAAAATCTTCGCCATTTCTGTAGACACAGCCTCCTGCTTTTCTGCTATAGATAGTATCCTACTTTTTAGAATTCTCTGAAATCTTATAAGCCACACCCTCCTGGTTTTTGGCCATAGCGTCCTGATTTTTTTGATACTTCAGTCACTGCCGAAACCACGGATTCGAATGTTTTTCAATGTTAAGCACCGGATTTGCCGGTTTAATTCCTGGGTACTCTGTTCTCCTACTTCGGATTCCAAGGCGACATCAGTATGACGTTCACGTTACATTGCAATTTGTCTGGCAGTCTTCACTTGGAATTGTTCAAAATTATCAAAACAAGACTAAATGTAATAGTAAGATATTTAATATGGTAATCTCTTGTCCAATTCTTACTATTGCATCAAAAACTGTTACATTTCCATCACTTAACAAAAAATAAATCTCGCAGTCATTGCTACATTAACCATTGTTTTGACTTGCGTATTACATTTAATTCTTAAAGTCACACAAGAATTACTTCATTCCCTACTTGAACGCTGATAAATGCACTAAGGTTCATTCAAAGCCCTCAAAACATGATTCAAGAAGATTAGCCCTTAAGCGTAGTTTACACGACGACGTTGGGTTGTGCCGCTATAGTTCAATTCTTTTATCTTGGCGGGTCGAGCATGCCCGCCCAGACGCGGGAGATTGCTGCATTGCCAGATGCACGAGCCAAGAGAAGCAGCGCTATAGTATGGTATAGTTCGCAAACTTACGTTTAGTGGGGAGCACGCAGTTTATGAAGTAAAGCCACCGCAGCCGCATTAACCCTTTCGCTGCTACAGAGACGTGCTCCCCGCATTCCGCCCTGTGCGCGATTTTGTCATCACTGCACAGCTCGCCTGCGCAGACACATGGTGTTCCGACTGCTTTGACACACTTATAATTCGATTTCACAAAAACCATTTGGCGCAAAAATTTGATTTTTACACATCTTCTTGACTGATACCTTCCCCCCATAAATGACTTAATTTTGTTTCGATGTTCACCGCAGTTATTGTGAGCATTAAATGTAGTAAACCATTGCATGAATTTTTGAAGAGTTTGCAGCGCATACTTTCCGTATGGATGATTTTAGTTGCCACTAGAAATTTCAAAAAATTACATTCAAACGAATAAAATTCATTTAGTAAGACGCTTCGATATTGGTTTTAAATAAAGAAAATATTCAGCACCAAACAAGATTTGAACTTTTTTTTGTAACCATATATATTTTTTTAAATATATTAACAATGATACATTTAAAGAAGACATTTTATTCTATTAACCTATTATATTCCTAGTGTTGGTTAATATTACTGTCATTTTATATGTTTTCGTTTTTATATTTTCCTTTTTCGTTTTTCTCTTATTGTTGTTTCTTAAACCCTTTTATATGGCCACTTGTCATCTTTTTTGGGGGGTGTGGGGGATGGGGTGGGGGGTAGACATTGCAGGACATGCATAACAGTTTATATTTAGCATCAGCACATTGATTTTGAGTTCAAGTGTCTGTATGTGATGCACTTGTGATGCCACAGGCACATTGTGTATTCTGGTTTGATCTCTTCCTGTAGCTTACACTGTTAAGTGGGACAGTATGAGGGAAACGTCACCATGATAGATGGAGCAGAAGTGGAAGAAACTTTTTTACATATACTACAGATTATACCTAAATTGAAGAAGAGAGAAAATTTTGTCATATTACATAAGAAAAGCAGAAAGGAGAGTTTGAGTAAACAATAGAATTTTATAGGCACAAAGTAAAGGAAATCATTTAAAAAATAATAATAATAATAATGTGTAGTTGGCACTTTCCACTAAGTAATGCTTGTTTCCTAGTCAGTATAGTACAAATAACGGAAAAAAACTAATTTAAAAAAAACTGGTAGTACTACTGGGCATACTTTTGACACTGTTTTGGCTGCGAGCATGACAGATGTTTGGTGAGGAGCACTTTTTATCACTGATTTCACTAAGAAGAAACACTTTATACTACTATCTTTTGTGTTGCACTTGTCCACTATCACTGCACACGTTGTTCTCGTGGTGAGTGTGGTGAGGTGGCTGGTGGCGGTGCTGAGGGTCACAGGCCGGGCAGGACTCTGGCGACTGCTGTCTGCAGTGGAATCTCCAGGAAGTCTTTGAAGTTCTCGTGGTAGCGCCTGTGCTGCTGGGCTGTCTTGTTCTCCTCCCAGAGGTCCATCAGGGAGGCCAGCTGGTCGGTCTGCCTCCGCGCTACGATGGCGTGTGCCGTCATGGCGAGGATCCAGAGAGTCGCCAGTCGCTTGGGCCGTGGAAATGGGTTGCAGTCTGGGGTGGTGACTGCTTCCACTGTGGCGCTTCCCGGCGCCGTTCTGTTGATGTGGGCCACCATCTGCTGGCACGCTTCCCAGATGTTGATGGCATTCCCGCAGATGAGTCGGTGCTCGAGTGTGTCGGTCATGCCACATACGTCACACGGGGCACTTGCGACGAGTTTTATCTCTGCCAGTCTTTGGTCGGTTGGTACCGTTCTGTTAACTATTTTGTACCATGTCTCCTTCGCATGTTTAGGCAACACATTTTCCGAGACAATTCCCCATATTTGTTTCCAATTGTATTGCGGCAGTTTGTGTTCAATTTTGTTTTTTGCCGGCTTCCCCCTGAGGGCCCAGTATATTCTCTTGGCTGTTCTGTGGCTGGGGTTCGCCACGGTGTCTACAACGTAACTTTTGTTGGCGTAGTGCAACCTGGCGTGTCGCATTCTGGAGGCAATGTGCCTCGTGTCGACCGGCGCTTCTTGTGATGCGGGCTTGTATCTTCCAATTGTCTTGGCTGTGACGCTGTCAGGATTTTTGTCCTGGATGGCGAGCGTTCGTTTCAGTAGAAGGGCTGCACATTTGGTCTTTATATCAACTAGACCTAGTCCCCCTTTTTTCGTTGGCAGCGAGCACGTTGCTTGCTCCACTTTGAATATATTTCAACGCTTGTTAGTGCTCGCGCGATTTCTGTCGGGATGCTTAAGATTTGCGCCAGGTACCATGCTTTCGACAGGATCGTCGTGTTTATCAGTTCTGTTTTCTGGTGGATTGTTAGCTTCTGGTTCACGTGCTGTCTGGAGAGACCTTTTATGGTGTGTAGCACGTCCCTCCAGTTGTATGCGGCCATTCTAAGTGCACAAGACTCGGAACCTTTTGCTTAGCAGCCAAACTCTTTACCCGTTACGCTATCGCAGCTCACAATTTTGTGGAGCTCCTGGAGTACTTTAAAAACTAACGCAAAATACCGATAAACACTGTTGGTATGACTATGAATTACTCCCGTTTTGTCGAAGTACAGTAGGAAATAAAGAATTACCGCTGTTATTTATTGCGAAAAAGCGGTTGGTGAGAATGAATTTCCTTGCTATCGCCCGTATTAGGAGGCTTATTACTTGTTTGGTTTAATCAATTAATAGAATATGAAGCAGTTGGTATAAAGAATGCTTTTTCCAAACTTTCTTTTATAGAAAGTCTGCTATCAAGACATGGCTCTTGTTCAATTACTTTATTTATGACTGAACATTTCTAAAACTGAAGACATTCGTCCGTGCTCTGCACTGGAGTCGAGCTCTGGCAACGTCGTTCTCTGTTCATTGGCTGACTGTGTTTTGTGACGTCAGATGCGCAGAACGAACCTAAACTCGGCCGCCGTTGTAAATGACGCGCACTTTAGTTGCGTGGAATGAGTTGCACGCAAGTGCTTTCATATATGATTGTAGACACGGCGACACCAGTATACACTTCAGTTTGGTCGTTTTGTGGGTCCCCGAGTCGTGTCTGAAATGAAAGTTTTGGCAGCTGCATGTCGCACGAGTTGTGATGGAGTTAAAGCTTGTTGTGTGGAATGCTGCATTAGAAAATTTTTAAGAAACGTGTTTCGATTCGTGACTGGATGAAGAAAAGACTTCAGCTCGGTTGCTCAGCATCCTTGCTGAAATATTTTATAATGGAAGATACTAGAAGTTCTTTTAATTATCTTAGAATGTCACCATAACTGTTCATGTTTCTTTTAAATAGAGTTAATTATGCGATAAGGAAAAAAGGTACTGTAATGTATGAAGCACTGTCGGCAGAACTGAAATTACATATCATATTGCGTGCATTACAATCAAGAGCACTCAGCATGCTATAACATACCATTTTTGTTGGTGATGACGTTATTTCATTAATACCAGCAATTATTAACATTAACAGTAATAATTATTATCATTTGCAACAATAATTATTTGAAGCAGACCGCATTAAGAAGAGAATGGTTTGCAAACTACTCTTGAAGATAGATCTGTACAGTGGCAATATTTCAAGATTCTAACATATGTAAATGGGGATCACTGCAACGACGATTTAAATAAATGAATATTGAATAAAGAATGCAGCTTCTTGAATTTGTATAGCCTTCCCTCTTGTCAACAATATTCCTTAACAAAGAGTTGCCCAACTCGAACGATGGATTTTAGTCTTGTAGATGATAACATTGTCACAGCTAGAATTACATTTTTTTGTATTTTTCTTAATTCAGTTGTATATGTGCTCCTAACGCAATAAATTTTGCCCTGCAGCTCAGATGTTGTCAAACCATCTATGTTATGATCGCACATGATGGTCTCAGCGGCAGCAATATGTTTATTTTTGTAATCAGCATCACTGAAATCCCACAAACACCTATGCAAAATATAGACACCCAAAAGGCGAACAATATTCTCCGTTCCCCACTTCATATTTCAGTTTGTCTACACTCTACAAACACATATAACCTCAAACCTCACGCAACTAGCGTCACCAAAGTTGGAACACGCCGAAAGTGATTAGTTTCACCAATGAATTGCGCCAACACGCGACGCGCATGCGCAGTTGCTTGCAACCTAGTGTCGTCGTGTAAACTAGTCTTTAACCTGAACATCGGTCTCTCAAGCCCCTCGTTTATTTTAAATTCAAGTGTCTAATTACAACATATTCTGCTTTCAGGGGCTGTTATTTCATAACGTCTTCTTCTATGCATAAATTTATGTCGTATTTCAGGTATAACATGGATCGATTTTCTAAGAAGAGTGACATATCTGCAGCTAAGCCAGATTTGGAAGCTTGGGTGCAAGCGCCGTTATGGGATTTAGATGAAGAGGAAAATGTGATCGATGACAACACATTTGACGATTCTGATGCTGATCCAGATTTCGTGGTAGGTGATAGTCACCATGAAACAGAGAGTGATGCTAGTGAAGAAAATGTTTTATTGCAAGAAGAGCCTGGAGCGGTCTATACTACAGATAATACCTCACACCAAACACTATACTTTTATGGGAAAAATATTTTTCTATGAGAACGTTCTGAGCGTGTTAGAACGAGAAGAACACCCGAGCACAACATGCTGAAAGGAGGAATGTCTAGCCTAACATCCAAAGTCGAAGTTTGGGACAAAGTCCTACTAAATCTCAAATATGGTAGAATTTAAGTTATTTGATGATGACATGATAAAAGAAATAGTTTTACATACAAACATGAAACTGAATACAATAAGGTCAAACTTGCAGGAAGACACTAATCTGTCCAATTACAGAGATACTATGTTGACGTCAAACCTTTCATTGGTCTTCTAATGATGACATCAATATTCAAGTCGTCTCTTTTCGAAAAGGATCTGACCATTCGTCCTATATTTGTGGTAACAATGTCGCCAAAGCGCTTTAAAACGCTTCTAAGCAGCCTGAGACTTGACGATGCGACTACCAGAGACGAAAGAAAGAAGTCAGATCGCACAGGTCCAATATCAAATATTTTTGAGAAACTAGTTTTCAGTTCTCAGCAGTTATTCTGTGTAAAAGGCAACGTTACAGTGGATGAAATGTTGGTTCCATTCAGGGGGAAATGTCCTTTCCGCTTTTACATGGCTAGCAAACCCCCAAATACGGCATAAAAAATATGCGCCTGGCAGAGTCTGGAAGCGCTTACCCTTTCAAAGCCTACATATATTCAGAGAAAGATAATGCTGGATGTGGCCTGGCAGTATAAGAGAAAAAACTTGCCAAACCAACTGAGGCTGTTTTACATCTGTGCATACCAATAGAAGGAAGTAACAGAAACATTACCGCTGACAACTGGTTTACATCTTTACAACTCATTCGTGAGCTGAGCAAGAGAGGACTAACGTCCCTAGGAATGGTCAGAAAGAACAAACGCGAAATTCCCCACGAGTTTTTGGCTGATAAAAGTAGGCCAGTTGGGTCAGCATTATATGGATTCTCTGAGAATACAACACTGGTTTCATTTGTTCCTAAGAGAAACAAGGCAGTAAATCTTGTGTCTTCAATGCATCACTCAAGTGAAAATGATACCATAAAAAATAAGCCAGAAATTATTTGTTACTACAATGCAACGAAATCTGGAGAAGATTTGCTCGACATGAAATGTGCCAATTATTCTTCAAACAGGCGTACAAGGCGCTGGCCAATGGCAGTCTTTTACACACTTGTAAACAACAGTTCCGTGAACAGTTTTGTTCTGTATTTGTGCTACAGAGGAAACTCCATGCTAACCCGTCTCAAATTCACAAAAAGTCTGGTCATGTAGCTGATAGAGCCACATCTAAGAAGACGCCTGGAAAGTCAAAATTTACCTAGAAATATCAATGAAATGATCCACAAAGTTCTGGGAGACACTCAGTAACCAAGCGAAGACATACCAAGTGACAGAATGGGCAAAATGAAGCCGTGTATGAAGTGCCCTACGTTTAAGAAGAGAAAAACAGCGTATAAGTTCACCAAATGTGGTCACCCAGTTTGCCTGGAATGCAGCAGAAAGATGTGTGTCGACTGTGAAAAAGAGGTGTGATTTATTATTTCAGTTCATTTGATTACTATCTTTTTTTATATTTTCTGCAATATTTTATTTGTATTTATGAATACACTACTAGCCATTAAAATTGTTACACCACGAAGGTGACGTGCTACAGACGCAAAATTTAACCGACAGGAAGAAGATACTGTGATATGCAAATGATTAGCTTTTCAGAGCATTCACACAAGGTTGGCGCCGGTGGCGACACCTACAACGTGCTGACATGAGGAAAGTTTCCAACCGATTTCTCATACACAAACAGTAGTTGACCGGCGTTGCCTGGTGAAACGTTGTTGAAAGCCTCGTGTAAGGAAGAGAAATGCGTATCGTCATTTTCCAACTTTAATAATGGTCGGATTGTAGCCTATCGCGATTGCGGTTTGTCGTATTGTAACATTGCTGCTCGCGTTCGTTGAGATCCAATGACCGTTAGCAGAATATGGAATCGGTGGACACAGGAGGGTAATACGGAACGCCGTGCTGGATCACAACGGCCTCGTATCACTAGCAGTCGAGATGACAGGCATCTTATCCGCATAGCTGTAACGGATTGTGCAGCCACGTCTCGATCCCTGAGTCAACAGATGGGGACGTTTCCAAGACGACACCATCTGCACGTACAGTTCGACGATGTTTGTAGCACCATGGACTATCAGCTCGGAGACCATGGCTGCGGTTACCCTTGACGCTGCATCACAGGCAGGAGCGCCTGTGATGGTGTACTCAACGACGAACCTGGGTGCACGAATGGCAAAACGCCATTTTTTCGGATGAATCCAGGTTCTGTTCACAACATCATGACGGTCGAATCCGTGTTTGGCGACATCGCGGTGAACGCACATTGGAAGCGTGTATTCGTCATCGCCATACTGGCGTATCACCTGGCGTGGTGGTATGGGGTGCCATTGGTTACACGTCTCGGTCACCTCTTGTTCCCATTGACGGCACTTTGAACAGTGGACGTTACATTTCAGATGTGTTACGACCCATGGCTCTACCCTTCATTCTATCCCTGCGAAACCCTACATTTCAGATGGATAATGCACGACCGCATGTTGCAGGTCCTGTACGGGCCTTTCTGGATACAGAAAATATTCGACTGCTGCCCTGGCCAGCACATTCTCCAGATCTGTCACCAATTGAAAACGTCTGGTCAATGGTGGCCGAGCAACTGGTTCGTCACAATACGCCAGTCACTGCTCTTGATGAACTGTGGTATCGTGTTGAAGCTGCATGGGCAGCCGTACCTGCGCACGCCATCCAATGCCCAGGCGTATCAAGGCCGTTATTAGGCCAGAGGTGGTTGTTCTGGGTACTGAATTCTCAGGATCTATGTACCCAAATTTCGTGAAAATGTAATCGAATGTCAGTTCTAGTTTAATATATTTATCCAATGAATACCCGTTTATCATCTGCATTTCTTCTTGGTGTAGCAGTTTTAATGGCCAGTAGTGTACTGTGATATTTGGCGTTTATTTTATATAATTTAAACAACAAAGTGTTTATATGGGCTGAAAAGTATTAAATTTACTTACAACATGAATTAACTGACTATTTAATTGATTTCTGTCAACTAATGTGGAGCTCTGTGATATAATATATAAGGTGTTCTGAGAGACCACATGTTTCTAGTTACACACATTTCAGAGATGTTTCGGGTTCAGGGTTATTGAAAAATACGTGGAAATTTTTAACTTGCTTTTTTGCTGTTCCATCGACGATCGTTTCCCCATATCTTGCGTACCATAAGTTTTGGTATTGGTTATTATTTTTATTGTCTCATCGCTCGGAAGGTGAAATTATGGAACATACGAAACAGAAACAAATCACCTCGCTCTCATTGCTTATCCTCTGGTACAGCTCTCTGCCTGGCAGGAAAACAAAGTCGGACCTGATGGCAATCCCCACTTACAGCAGCTGTCTATAACAATATTCTTCATACTGTCCTGTTGCTTAGCTGAGTGGTAACGTCCTCGCCTGCCATGCAAGTGGGCCTGGGTTCGATTCCTGGCTGGGTTGGAGATTTTCTCTGCACGGGGACGGGGGTGTTGTGTTGTCCTCATCGTCATTTCATCCTCATCACCGGCGCGCAAGTCGCCCAATCTGGCGTCGAATGCACTTGGCGGCTGAACTTCCCCGGCCAACGATGCGATACGCTCATTTCCATTTTTTTCTTCATACGAAAATTAATAACACATTTTGCCTATAATAAAAATTTCACATGATTAGCTTATCTATTTAACAAATGATTCATAATCTGTTTAGGCTTTTCACTTGCCTATGACGTGCCAGGAAAACTGTCATCTCACGAGGGTTTGATTGCAATATCAAAAACCCAAAGTTGCCCTCAGTGACATTTTCATTGATAACTTTTGAAAGAATTAAGCACTTACTAGCTGTATGGTTATACTCTAACTCTTGTCATTAAAATGCATTGAGCTAAACTAAACGGATCTTTGTGTAAATCACTCAACGATTTACCCTCTATGCACTTTAAAAAAAAAACGACTGTAATTATATTCCTGTGGTTAGAGCCGAGGTTCCCAAGCTTTCTTAGGCCATAACCACCGAGTGCAATTAGACATTAGCTAGTATCCCCTCCCCTACATTATAACCAACTTTGGCACATAATTAAACCGTAGAATGAAAGAATTTCCTTGGAAAACTTTTTTATTTTCAAAATGATGAAGGTGAATGATATTTAGTGTGTGTGTGTGTGTGTGTGTGTGTGTGTGTGTGTGTGTGTGTGTGAATGACTGACGAAGAAATTCATGATGCATCACAAGTGCTACCTACAACTACACTTGTTACAAAACAGACTTCCCTAGCATTACTCCTCTCCATTGCGGCAATTGCTTGATCTTCACACTGAAACCCCATTTAAAGCCAACCATGTTAAAATATGTGCACTATACTTACTGTTCGTAAATCATTTGATTGCTGCGAACCTTATTTCTGAACTGGCGGACACTTGCTATAACACAAGGCTGAAAGCTGAAGACAGAAATAACATCGTGAGGAAGATAATCAGTAGTACATGGGTTTATCAGCCATAAACTTTAATAACAATGGCATTATCAGTCTGTTAATCATGGCAAATACGCATGCCATGCCTCGTACAAGTCTGCCCGCTGCCAAAGAGGTTGACAATGCACTGAACTAGACTTTCAATCTTATTACTGGATGTCTGCGGCCTACTCCACTTGCCTAAGTATATCATGTGGCAAATATTGAGCTCCCAGTCATCTGTTGTTGTTACCTGCATGGAAAAAAAGCCTAGCCATCCATTACTCGATTGTGCACCAACGGCCGACAGAGTTAATCCTCATGCCACTGATAAGATGTGAGAAATCGGTAATAGGTTCAGTGTCTTTGAGAAACTGCTGAAATCGTTAAAACTGAAGAAAAGCTCCAGGGCCTGATGGAACCTTATAGATTCTATATTGAATTTGCGACTGGGTTAGCCCCTCTTATAATTATAATCTATCGTAGGTCCCATTAGTTGGAAGAAAGCACAGGTAACTCCCCTCTACAAGAAGGGTAGTAGAAGTGATTCACAAAACTACCGTCCAGTATCCTTGACATCGATTCGTTGTAGAGTCTTAGAACATATTCTGACCTCAAACAAAATAAGGTATCTTGAACAGAATGACTTACTCCATGCCAACTAGCCTGGATTCCGAAAACATCGATCATGTGAAACCCAACTCGCACTTTTCTCACATGAAATACTGAAACCTTTGGATCAAGGCAGGCAGGTGGATGCAGTATTTCTTGATATCCAAAAAACATTTGACTCAGTACCACACCTAAGCTTATTGTCAAAAGTACGATCATATGGGGTATCAAGTGAAATTTGTGATCGGATTGAGGACTTTTTGGTAGCGAGGGCATAGAATGTTATCTTGGATGGAGAGTCATTGTTAGCTGTGTAAGTAACTTTGGGTGTGCCCCGTAGAAGTGTGTTGGTCCAAAGATTGATAACTTGCTTTAGATGTTGAGAAGTGCAAAATTGTGCACTTCACAAAGAGTAAAAAACGTAGTATTCTATGATTATAATATCAGTAAGTCACAGTTGGAATCGGCCAACTCATACAAATGCTTGGATGTAACACTTTGTGATGATATGAAATGGAATGACGATACATATGCTCAGCTGTAAGTAAAGCAACTGGTAGACTTAGGTTTATTGGTGGAAGTACAATCAGTCTATAAAGGAGATTGCTTACAAATCAATCTTGAAACCCATTCTAAAGTATTGCTCAAGTGTGTGGAACCTGTACTAAATAGTACTTACAGGGGATTTTGAACGTATACAGAGAAGGGCAACACGAATGGTAATAGGTTTGTTTGACCATGGTAGAGAGTTAGAATGACGCTGAAGAAACTGAACAGGCAGATTCTTGAAGATAGACATAAATTATCCCGAGAAAGTGTATTAACAAAGCTTCAAGAACCGATTTTAAATGATGGCTCTAGGAATATACTAAAACCTCCTAGGTGCCATTCACACAGAGATTGTGAGAGCAAGATTCGAATAATTACAGCACCCACAGTGGCATTCAAACACTCATTCTTCCCGCGCTCTATACGTAAATGGAACGGGAAGAAACCCTAGCAACTGGTACAACGGGAGGTAGCCTCTGCCATGTACTTCAAGGAGGTTTGCAGAGTATAGACCTAGATATATACTGAAGCGCCAAAGAAACTGGTATAGAGATGCGTATTCAAATAGATATGCAAGCAGGCAGAATATGGCGCTGCGGTCGGCAACGCCTATATAAGACAATAAGTACCTGGGGCAGCTGTTAGATCGGTTACTGCTGCTACTATGGCAGGTTAACAAGATTTAAGTGGGTTTGAATGAGCTGTGGGACACAGCACCTCCGAGGGAGCGATAAAGTAGGGATTCTCCCTTACGACCATTTCACCAGTGTACAGTTAATATCAGGAATCCGGTAAAACATCAAGTCTCCGACATCGCTGTGGCTTGAAAAAGATCCTGCAAGAACGGGAGCAATAACGACTGAAGAGAATGGTTCAAGTGGGCAGAAGTGCTGCAGCTTTCAATGCTGGGCCATTAACAAGTGTCAGTGTGCGAACCAATCAACGAAACATCATCGAAATGGGCTTTCGGAGCCGAAGGCCCACTTCTGTGGCCCTGAAGACTTCGCGACACAAAGCTTTACGCCTGGTCTAGACCCGTCAACACCGACATTAGACTGCTGATGACTGGGAACATGTTGCCTTGTCAGTTGAGTCTCGTTTTAAATTGCCTCGAGTGGATGGACGTGTACGGTTATGGAGGCAACATCATGAATCCATGCACCCTGCATGTCACTCGGAGTAAGGCTCTGTAAAGGTGTGGGGCTTGTGCGGTTGGAGTGATATGGGGCCACTGATACATCTAGATACGACTCTGACAGGTGACACGTACGTAAGCATCCTGTCTGATCACCTGCTTCCGTTCATGTCCATTGCGCATTCCGACGGACTTGAGCAATTTCAGCACCCCACACACCCAGAATTGCTACAGAATGGCTCCAGGAACACTCTCATGAGTTTAAACATTTCCGCTGGTCACCAATCTCCCCAGACATGAAAATTGTTGAGGATATGTGGGATGCCTTGCAACGTGCTGCTCAGAACAGATCTCCACCCCCTCGTTATCCTACGGATTTACGGACACCACTGCAGGATTCAGGGTGTCAGTTCCCTCCAGCACTACTTCAGACATTAGTCGAGTCCATGCTAAGTCATATTGGGGCGCTTCTGCAGGCTCATGGGGGCCCTACGCGATATGAGGCAGGTGTACCAGTTTCAGTGTAGATGTAGATTGAGGTTCAATAAAATGTAAACCAGCAAACGACTTACTCTAAAGCGAGGGTGGGAAAGTGAAAAGCACCCATCACCATATGAATTAGCTTCTCAACGAATATAAGCTAAGTGTCCACTGCAGTGGTTAGTCATAATAGTCGTAGACGCTTAGCAGTGACTTAACATGACCTTTGTGCATTTCATGAAACGTGTTCGCAGTTGAGAATGCAAATAATTATCACTTGTGTAAACGGAGAACGATAATGACCGGGACTTGAACTTGGATTTTTCGCCTTTCGCGAGCGGTCGCCTTAACCGCTGTCCTAGAATACTCCCAATACTTCCCTACAACAGACGCTACATGTTTGTTCCATTTCCATGCCAATTTTCAACGTTCTGCCTTTGATCAACATACCTTCGTCAAAAAGCACACCATTAATACTGTATTCAAACATCAGAGGATTCTTTTTCTTATCACACCGAATAGAAATTCCACCCAAGTCACCTTATATCCTCGTATAGTCAGTCTACAGTGACACTTTCCGGTACACTACAGTGTCATCAGGTACTAGACGCAGATTGCTTCTCACCCTGTCCGCCAGATCGTTTATGTAAGCAGAGAACAATAGCGATCCTACAACTCTTCCCCAGGGCACCCCTGAAGATACTTTTGTATCTGACGACAATCGACATTCAGGACAACATGCTGGGTCCTATTACTTAAATAGTGTCCTAGCCACTCATACATCTGATAACCTATTCCATCAGATTGGACCTTCAACAGTCTCCAGTGTGGCCCTATGTCAGACGCTTTCCAGAATATCCAATCCGTCTGGATACTGTGCGAGAAGAGGGCACGCAAGTTTGCGAGCAATAAACATAGATTTTAACTCAAGACAGAAACTTTTTTGATTGTCAGTCTCGAGCACAAGATTGCATGAAAGTGAATCATGGACTGTGTCAAAAAATCAGAAAAGAAGAGGATCGAAGGGTTTGTGACATGATGTTTTTTAAGAATGCTGAAAATCAAGTGGAATAAGTTATTAGTAGGGCAAAGTTTATACAGGTGCATTTTGTTACTGCAGGTTACCTACATCAGGGGCAGGTATGCACTCAGAGGCAAACCTATTTTTCTCCTTTGATGACAGGTGCTTAATCTATTGTTTTCGATTGATTGACAGGTACTTAACCTTTTGTTCTTCTAAATGATCCTACCTTTGGATTGAGATGCACTTAACCTATTGTCACACCCCCCCCCCCCCCGCCCCCGACTCCCCTCTCCCCTCAGGAGACCTCCCTCCTTGCTGCTACAGGCACACATTCAGGTCTTGAGTTAGTGGATAGCCCCTCTCACTTTCAACAATTTGATTGACTACTTAATTAAATTGATCAATTAATTAACCTCTCCCCCTCTGCTAAACTCCCACCCCTCCCACCCTCCCTCCCAGAAAGTAGTTGATCGGTCATTTGGAGGGAATTCGATTGCAGTGTATAGAGTATTATTTAAACTATTTAGACACTGTGTAGAATATTGTTTAGTTATTTATTGTAGTGTATGGAATATAATTTATTTATTTAGTTAAAAGAAATCGATTGCTGTGTATGAAATATTGTTTAAGGAATTTAGACAATTTTGCACTTCATTGTTTATTTAAACAATTTAGGGGATTCAAGGCAGTGTATGGAATATAGTTTATTTATTTATTTAAAGAATATTTCAGGAAATCGATAACCACCCCCTCTAACCCATCCCTGCCCCCCTCGCTCACTCCCCTCTCCCCCTCCCCTCCTCATCCAGGAAATTGGCGGCTATGCAGTAGAGAGGACGGATCTCACGAAGGGAATTTCAAGGGCGTAAAATGTTTGTGGGGCTTGGATTCCACTTGCTCACCATTCTCTGCTGTTTGGAAAGATGCAGGTCTTTGAGTTGTAGTTACATCGATCGCATTTCTTTTTTTATTCCGATTGCGCAACGAACACCGTCATGAAACACACATCACACGTAATTACACACAGTTAGAAATCTTTCGATCGCAAAGCATGCACCGCCCGCTGAGCCCTGTCCACTGGACCGCACAGGACGCTACCGCACACTAGCCCAGGAGTCTGGATGCACCGGCGGCCCCCGAGAAGTGACGACGTGGTCGTCAGCTGTTGAACTACGTGCAGGTGTCAGTTCGGGTCCCACACGGGTGATGCGGTAGCATCCCTTTGATCCATGACACCTGAGAAATACCTATCGAAATACGTGTTTACCTAGGCACCGCTACTGGCGCGATTATGCAGAGCTGTGGCTCCAGCAATGAGAGAGATGTAACGGGACAGCCAGTCCATTACTTATCAGTCTCTTCCCAGAATTTGTAAAGTGCAGCAGAAATGGTTAACTGTCGCATTTGTAGGAGCTTTCGTGATGTCTCAGCTTGCCTGCATAGAGATTCTTGCCCTAACAGGACCTGTTTACGAAAATAGCCCAGAATAACACCGAATGCATTCTTCCTGATGGTCCTAACGAGTCACCACGCGTTCTCTGCCTGGAAATCGTGACGTCCGGCTTTCAACATACATCTCAGAAACAGTAAACTTTCTCACCACTAAAACTGTTAACTGGTTGAAATGGCTCTGAGCACTATGGGACTTAACTGCTGAGGTCATCAGTCCCCTAGAACGTAGAACTACTTAAACCTAACTAACCTAAGGACAATACACAACACATCTATGCCCGAGGCAGGATTCGAACCTGCAACCGTAGTGGAATCCAAGCCCCACAAACTGATTTTTTTTTTTATTATTGAATATCAATACACCCTTGAATTTCCCTTCGTGAGATCCATCCTCTCTACTGCAGAGCCGCCAATTTCCTGGTGAGGAGGGGAGGGGGAGAGGGGAGGGGGCGAGGGGGGCGGGGATGGATTGGCGGGAGTGGTGATTGATTTCCTGATAAATTCTTTAAATAAATAAATAAACTATATTCCATACACTTCCTTCCCTCCACTAAATTGTATAAATAAACAATGTACCACACATTGTCTAAATTGTTTAAACAATATTCCATACACAGCAGTCGAGTTCCAGACAAATTCTTTAACTAAATAAGTAAACTATATTCTATACAATACCATAAATAACTAAACAATATTCTATACATTGTCTAAATTGTTTAAACAATATTCTATACACTGCAGTGGAATTTCCTCCAAATGACCGATCAACTGAGTCTTTTTCCCGCCAGTTTCCGGGAGGGAGGGTGGGAGCTGACGGACTTTACCAGATGGGGAAAGGTTAATTAATTGATCCATTTAATTAAGTAGTCAATCAAATTGATAAGAGTCAGAGGGGTTATCCAATAACTCTCAACTGAAAGTGTACCTGGCAGTGAGGGGGGAGGTTTCCTCAGGGAGAAGGGGAGCGGAAGGATCCTTTTAGCAGAACAATAGGTGAAGGACCTGTAAATCAAAGAACAGTAGGTTAAGTACCTGTCAATAAAAAGAGAACAATAGGTTAAGTATCTGTCGATCAAAGGTGAACAATAGGTTTACCCCTGAGTGCATACCTTTTCCTGATGTAGGCAATCTGCACTAACAAAATGCACCTGTACGAACTTTGACCTATTATTTTTGTTAATAAATAAGCTGGTTGTCCAGAGAATCGATGGGGAAAGAATTATGTGGAAAGCAATAACTGGAAAAAGGGATATAATGACAGGACATTCGTTTGGAAGACAGCGAACAGCTTGTGTGATACTAGAAGCCGTAAAGATAGAGAGAGACACAGATTGCCATCTAGGGTATACAGAAAATATAACAAGGTTTTGAAACTCCTTGCTAGATTGAAACTCTTTACAGTACTGAGTCGAATCTGGAGCCTTTGCCTATCGTTCGCAAGTGCTCTATCGACTGAACTCTCCAGGAACTACTAACGACCTACTCTCACAGCTTTTCTAGCACCAGTACCTGTTCTAAATTCCAAACCCACATTCGAGTTCCCATCTGGTAAACACTTTTAATGTGCCATGAAGTTTTAAATCACTGCACGCACTGCTGTAGAGTGCAAATAGAGTTTGCAAACTGCGACTCTGCTCGTGAAGAGAGAAAAGTGGATGGAGTCTGGCTGGAGCAGGGCGGTGGAGCAGGTGTATTGAGTGATGCTCCCGCGACTTGCCGCGCTTTCGGGGTTTGGCAGCATGTAATTGCGGTCGACTTGCTATGACGGTTTCTGGCTCGGTGTCGCGGATGGGAAAGATTAGCTGACACACATCAAGAGCCCGTTTCGCCTGGTGACCGTGTCAAGAAGAAGGCACGCCAACATCCAGCTTCTGCAACAGCTACGGCCGACAATAAGTGACTGTCGCCACCTCCTCGATCGACGACTTCAAACCTTCAATCAACCAACAAGGGAGACTGAAAGCACGTAAAGTTTTAGAACTGTATGGCAGACCTCAGCTTTTCAAACTGTTCCACTTGCATCACTAAAATACAGCGCCAACATCCAGCTTCAGCAACAGCGATGGCCGACAATAAGTGATTGTCGCCACCTCCTCGATCGACGACTTCAAACCTTCAAACCTTCAATCAATACGGCGATAACAAAAAAAGATCATGTTGTGGTGTAGCTAGACTTTGCGGATTTGTTAACGGCCTATACTGGTGTCCGAAGTTAAAGCAACAATCGGACATTTTGCAGGGTTGCGTATTTTTTGCTGCAAAGCAGTACAAACAGGTGATAGTAAAATAGTAACAACGTTAAGTATAGAGAACGTAAACAACTGCAACATGCATAATGGTAGACAAAAATATTCTTCATTTCTTGCAACTTAACAGATTTACACACACGTTCTGACAACTGGTTAATGTGCTCAGTATCGGGTGTGACCACCTCTGGTAGCAATACAGGCCTGACAACGACGGGGAATGCAGTGAATGAATGATGTCATCAATCTCATGTTGAGGCAACAAAACCATTCTCCCTGAACAGGTGCTTGCAAGTCTTGGAAAATGGTTGGTGGATACTGAAGTGATTAAACCCGTGTCCCTAGTGCAACCCACTATGGGATTCAAATCGTGAGAGCGAGCAGACCACGCGATGTGTGCAAATTCTGCAGTTTCCAAGAAAACAGCAATCATCCATGCTCTATGACATCGAGCATTATCGTCCATTAATACGAAGCCTGGGTCCACAGCATCTTGCAACAACCCCACATGAGGTCCCAGGATATCGTCACGATACCTGACAGCAGTTAAACCTTGCTAATTCAACCGCACAATTTCATGAAGAGATTTTCGATTGGGCAATAAACTCCCCGCTCACACCATTAGGGATCTTCCTCGATATCGGTCTCTTTCCACAAAGTTTGGGTAGCAAAAACATGTTAGACGTTACCTTCAGATGCTAATCGGTTGAGAATCGCTCTCCAGACCAAATCGGGACTCATTTGTGAAAAGAACATTGGCCCACTGTTCGACCGCTCAGGTGGCATGTTGATGGTTCTACTCTAGACGTTCCCTTCTGTGAAGACGCGCCAGAGGTACACACACAGCAGGTCTCCGACAAAGGCCACTCTGCTGAAGCCCTCTGTACACCTTTTTCCTCCATACAACAAATGTTCAAATGTGTGTGAATTGCTAAGGGACCAAACTACTGAGGTCATAGGTCCCTAGACTCACACACTACTTAAACCAACTTTACCGAACTTATGCTAAGAACAACACACGCGCGCGCGCACCCATACACACACACACACACACACACACACACACACACACACACACATGCCCGAGGTAGTACTGCAACCTCCGGCGGGAGGGGCCGCGCAATCCGTGACATGGCGCCTCGAACCGCGCGGCCACTGGGCGCGGCAGCCATACGACACGGTCGGTGGATGCTTCCAGGTCAGATGCCAATCACCGTGCAGTGCTAAGGCAGTACCGTCGTCCCCTTACAGTCAAATAGTGGTTCTCTCTTTCTGATCTCACACGCGGTCTCTATAAACTGTCACACATAGTCTCTATAAACTGTCGCCACATTCGAAAAACAACAGAACGATTCACGTTAAGCCGTCGGGACATGTCACTTTGAGGCTGTCCTGCTTCCATTCTTCCTATGGCCCTCCACTGCAGACAGTCTGGTAGTCGTCTTCTCTGAGCCACACTGCACCGTGTGTGACTGTGTACACATTGATTGTGGATGTGGGACTACCCAGCAAAAACTTTCCCGTCCGTTAGGTGCCCTGAAGTCATCATTGGCGTGGGCGTCCGTTGAACCGGAATGCTATTATCTTCCGTGCAGAACACGATCGTACGGACATACATCGACAGTTTGTATGCTTATGTCGTGAATTAGACACAGGACGGGGAAATAGCGGTTTGTTGCTTTAATTTTGGACACCAGCTTAGATCAGTGGTCGGCAAACTTATTGGCCAACAGAGCCACATATAACGATTAAAAATATTGAGATTTCTCGTGAGAGCATTTCTTAAAATTTCAACCATATAGATAGGTAGGCCTATACTGTTAGCAACTTTGTTAGGGTGCTTCTAAGCTGACTTTCGCTGTGAAGTACTGAGCCTGATTGAGCTATGTTCACTGAGTTCGTCCCCTTCCAGCTCTGCCAGCCACACTCATCTTTTATACTTGTTTCGTCTATCCCCTTTCGTTTACACTCTCTATACGTCTAAACCATCTCAATATATTTTTCTCAATACTCGACACTACATCTTTCACTCCACAGCGCTCCCTAATATTGACTTAGTAAACGTTACTTAAAGTCTTGTGTCCTAGTTACACTGCAGTTGCGTTGAATAAAACTTGATATACTTAACATCTGTGTTGTTTATTGATATAACTAAATTGTAAAGCATCCACAAAATTAAATTATGTCAATGGCTGATAAATACTTATACGAATAACAGCCATGCATCTATTTAGAAAGTTTGCCTAAATCAAGTTTTAATATTGTTGCTTTTAATTTTGGGCAGATTTCAGCATCACATCAATAAGAAGACTTCTCAAATTCATCTTCGTAAGGTTAATGCTTAAAAATGATTGTGCGCATGATATGAAGCAACGCTACCAGTTTTTTCAGATGACTATATGAATCAGAAAAGCTAATCCATATGTTAAAAATCAACACATTTACTTCCCGAGGCCTTCCATAGCAGACCACCTGTACTGCGAATTATCTCCACGTTAGTTTTTCTTGAATAGTCCTGTATCAGCACAAAGGCATTCAAATTTCGATATCAACAATTCCTTGTTTTTTAAATCCAGCAATCACATTTTAGAGCTGCCAGTTTCAATATTAAAGGAAGAAAATTTTAATTCTTTTACAGAAGGTGAAGAGATTTTTTTTAAAACAAAGGCTAACGTCGGTCTTTCTGTTTCACATTTCTGAGACTTGTTGAGAAAGATTTTCCTCATATTTAAAAGTGGTGTTTCGGAACAGTAAATATCAATAACGGAATGGTTTTCTCGGCGATGTTTCAACAGACTTGAGAACTGAATCAAAGTTTCTGTTTCAGAATCTTGAGCAAAAAGTAATACTTTGTTTTCGAATGGAATAACTTCCTTTGATACTGAAAAAACTGTGTTTCTTTTACTCTGTAGCTTTTGATGAAGCTGAATTAGATGAGACGTAACATTTACCACTGATCTTTGGTTGGTTCTGTATATTGACATGCTTCTCAAGGCGAATCCTTTAATTTCTGTTACTGAAATGGATGGACCGGTCGCCTGGCGCATTCATTTTAGGTGAAGCCACTTCGATGACTTGTGTGTCGATAAGGATGATATGATGATGGAGACAAGGCAACAGTCCCCGAGCGGAGAAAACCTCCAACCCGGCAGGGCACCAAGTACGGGCTCCTCCCGCGATACTCTGCCGAGCTGACCGCTCAGCTATGGAGGTGGACTATTTCTGTTAATAAGGAACCGGAAAGTTTCAAAACGTTTACTCTTCATAAGCAACGTATCCCGTTATGCAGCAAAAAATCTGCCTGCTCATTCTCTACTACAACTAAAAATTCATTAAGTGAATTCGCAATTGCGATTAAGGAGAACCATCAGGTGTAAAATAGAATGACACAAATTTTCATTGACGTCATTCCATTCTACAGCTGACGCTTGTCCTTATTCACAAATGCGAATTAATTAAATGTATATCATAACGGCTGCAGTCGCAACAGTGGTTGTTCATTTGGACATGCATGCATGTCCAAAGGAACTTTGCCTCGTAATCAGAATAACACTGGCACTGCAGTATCGTAAAAATTCATTAAATTGGGAATGATCAACAGCTGTAGCGCTGTACATGTGCGTCCCCACGTGGTGTTTTGTGGAAGAGCCACACTCAAAGGTGGCCACAGAGCTGCATGTGGGTCGCGAGCCGGGGTTTACCGACCACTGACCTACACAAACAGTTCATCAAAGCTTGAAACTGCCTCCCTGTAGTTCACTAACTGCTGACGAGATTTTGAGGCCGGCCGCTGTGGCCGAGCGGTTCTAGGCGCTTCAGTCCGGAACCGCGCGACTGCTACGGTAGCAGGTTCGAATCAAGCCTCGGGCATGGATGTGTGCGATGTCCTTAGGTTAGTTAGGTTTAAGTAGTTCTAAGTTCTAGGGGACTGATGACCACAGCAGTTGAGTCCCATAGTGCTCAGAGCCATTTGAACCATTCTTTCCCCTTCATCTCTAACAATAGTTTCAATGACACGACTCTCCAGTGTACCTTTCGTCATATTTTTTCACCATGTGAACAGCTTACAAAGCACAAAAAAGCAATTACAAAGTCAGCAAGGAAGGTGGAAATAGAGGAGTTTACATATGTGGCTAAATAATGACAATTGTGAAAATCAGGAAATACAAGTAATGTCACTGTCACTGGGGATACTCCTAACAATGAAGTCCACGATGTAATTGGTTTCCGCGGTAACTAAGTATCACTTTCTGAGCTATCGCAAGAGCGCTTGACAGGGTAGCGGCGATGTTCTTCAAAGTGCTGAGGGACCTCCTTATAGGGGAATTCTATTATGGGGCGGTTAAACCAGCTGTAAGCTATGCCTCCGGGCACATACAGACGATGGGTATAGACTCCTACTTTTTAGATAAATATAAGTCTGAGAGCAGGAGGCGCGGCCACGGCGAGCACGCCGCGCGCATGGCGATGCAGGCGTCTGAGGAGCGGCCGTGTGAGCGCGGGCTGGCTGCTCCAGAGGAGGCACCGCTGCTAGTGCGGGCGGCTGCCGCTGCGTACCGCGGCGCCACCGGCACCGGCGCCTACGGGGCACCCCGCGCCTCCGCAGCAGCTAGCGCCAGAGCCGCCTACGGGGCAACCAGATTCCGGAGGCAGCTGTGAAGGCCTCACGTGAGTCAGTTGTTCTCTTCACACACGCCATCGAGTCATTCCTCCATCATAACCGGCCAACTAGGAACCATGTGAAACTGATAGTCTTTCTTGTCAAATGGGTCTAAGCACTATGGGACTTAACATCTGAGGTCATCAGTCCCCTAGACTTAGAAACTACTTAAACCTAACTAACCTAAAGACATCACTCACATCCATTCCCGAGGCAGGATTCGAACCTGTGGCCGTAGCAGCTGCGCGGTTCCGGACTGAAGCGCCTAGAACCGCTCGGTCACAGCTGCCGGCTTTTCTTGTCAACCTCTTCACTTGGCCCCAGGACTTCTTCATTCTTTCAGCTCCATTTTCCTGTGCTCCTAAATTAGTAAGGCATTAGTTCTACTTTTAGGTACTTTTTCCCTGCAATGTATTGATGTTTTCGGTGCAGTTCCTGTCCTCGTTTGTGAGTTACGGTTGGATTGTTTTGGGGGAGGAGACTAGACAGCGAGGTCATCGGTCTCATCGGATTAGGGAAGGACGGGGAAGGAAGTCGGCCCTGCCCTTTCAAAGTAACCATCCCGACATTTGCCTTGAGGCATTTAGGGAAATCACAGAAAACCTAAATCAGGATGGGCGGAAGGCGGGATTGAACGTCGTCCTCCCGAATGCGAGTCCAGTGTGTGTCCTCATTTCTGTTATAGTGCAGAAGATGGCTAACTTTTTCCCCTCTTTAACAATTTTTGAAGCGGTACATGCGTTTCTAAACAGTTTTCTGCTAGACGAAGAGTGACCAGGGGCTCATTAGATAAATACCAACGAGTTTTCGCGACTGCCCAAATCCCCGATATACAGGAACCAAACCTTTTTGTCAATGGAACAATGGTATTTTGTTCCAGAATAGCAGATCTGTATGAGACAAATTCAGAGCCAGCGGATTATAGTTCACAAACTAAATGTAGCCTATAAGAATTTAATTTGTTACTGCTTAACATAGCGTGTTATTGAGATCTGTTGTTACCAACTCTGAACTTTCTATATGCTTGCCTTCGTTTTTTAATGATATGTGTATTTAGTATGGTATGTGCAACAAACGCTATTAAAATGAAAAATAAAGAATCAAATAATTCCCTTAGGTCTCAACACGGACGAACCCCAGTGCCCTGCTAGTGGAGCCTGGGTGCGGGCGTCAACTTCCGAACGACGACCCAAGTGGGAGTTCGCTGTGGTGACTGGAGCTGACCGGGAAGCTGACTGCCATCTCCAACAGCTTCCCCGAGCGGGAACCTTTTAGTCCTGCGTTAGGGGGACGCCCACCTTCCCCCACACACCGTAAGGTGGCTTGCGGAGTAGACACCTGCTGTGTGTGCTGAGGGCCTGGCATACTGTATTGCCAGCGACGTGACGAGCTGCTGGCCTCCAACGAGGTTGGCGCCACCGTCTGCAAGACATCTCACTTGGAGGGAGCCGTCATCTCTAGTGTGGACCTGACAGGAAGATTGCAGGCTTGTGGTTAACAGCGCTGATACAGTCAGGCCGTTTACTCTCTAACGGCTTCTGCTAGTGTACTTGGAGTGGATTTGGTCAATATTGTGGCCAGACTCTTACTTTATAACCTTTGATGCTGCTGGACTGGTTTTCGAGAAGTGAGAATCCGACTTATGTAACCCATCTGTGTGAATTTTGTCTAATAAATGATACATTTTTCATGATATCACTAAATGATTGCGTCATTGTGTAATACGAAAAAGAAATCTTTTTGAGTTGGATTACCCGAGAGGAATAACGATTGTAATTTACTCCTTCATTCCCTAAATGGATATTATCGCACCGATAAACTTTAAAAAAACGTAGGAGCGATTGCATCAGTTATTCTTTACGGGCAAATGTAGCTACAACATAAGTAGTTAAAATGTTGAACTGCAAATGAAGTTGCAGTAACAGCTTAAGTATAAATGAATCTACCTTAATTCCTAATACACAACGAAAAGAAATAATTACAAGGCAGGAGCGATTTATCAGACGCGACAATTCACAAGCGACCACCAGAAAGCTCAGTAGATTGTTGCAGCAGATACTAGGAATGCCTATAGAGTGAATAGCGTACTACGTATGTCACCATCATCAATACAAGATAGACTATGGCGCTGTTCCTTACATTCTGCGATAGCGACCAAAACTTTAATGTTACACTCATTTGTCCCCTTTTCGCACATCTGTTTATTAGTAACAGCAATGGTGATGAATTTACTGCCGGCCGCAGTGGACGAGCGGTTCTAGGCGCTCCAGTCCGGAATCGCGCTGCTGCTACGGTCGCAGGTTCGAATCCTACCTCGGGCATGGATGTGTGTGATGTCCTTAGGTTTAAGTAGTTCTAAGTCTAGGGGACTGATGACCTGAGATGTTGAGTCAAAAATGGTTCAAATGGCTCTGAGCACTATGGGACTCAACTGCTGTGGTCATCAGTCCCCTACAACTTAGAACTACTTAAACCTAACTAACCTAAGGACATCACACACATCCATGCCCGAGGCAGGATTCGAACCTGCGACCGTAGCAGTCGCACAGTTCCGGACTGCGCGCCTAGAACCGCGAGACCAACGCGGCCGGCGATGTTGAGTCCCATAGTGCTCAGAACCATCCATGAATTTACTGCTATATATTCAAACTGAAGTTCTTCAAAGGAGGATAAGTTATTTTCGTAGCTAATTACCACAAGGGTGTGATCATAATAGGGATGAGGGACGTGCGGTAAAGTGGCCCCTCTAAGATAAGTTTTCATCAGACCAGGATTGTTGATAGAAGCTTGCCACTTACACGTATTGATTCTTCACGTTACATACTCAGGTGACAGAAATCATGGCATAGTGATAACCACATATACAGATGGTGGTAATATCGCGTACACAAGGTATAAAAGGGCAGTGAATTGGCGGAGCTGCCGTTTGCACTCAGGTGATTCATGTGAAAACGTTTCCGACGTGATTATGGTCGAACGGCGGAAATTAACAGACTTTGAACGGGGGACGGTAGTTGGAACTAGTCGCGTGGGACATTCCACTTCGGAAATCGTTAGAAAAATGGATATTTCGAGATGCGTCGAGAATACCAAATTTCAGGCATTACCTCTCACCACGGGCAACGCAGTAGCCGAAGATCTGCACTGAACGACAGAGAGCAGCTATGTTGACGTACAGTTGTCAGTTCTCACAGGCAAGCAACAAGAGGTGAAATGACCGCAGAAATCAACGTGAGAGGTACGACGAAAGTATCCATTAGGGCAGTGCGGCAAAATTTAGCATTAACGGCAGCATACAACCGACGCGAGTGCCTTTGCTAATAGCACGACATCGTCTGCAGCTCCTCTCCTGGGCTCGTGACCATATCGGTTTGACCCAGACACAGGTAAACCGTGGACTGGTTGGATGAGTCTCGATTTCAGTTGGTAAGAGCTGATGACAGGTGTCGAGTGTGTCGCAAACCCCACGAAGCCATGGACCCAGGTTGGAAACAAGGCTCGGAGCACGGATTCAGAAAATATCGTTCTTGTGCGACACAGCTAGCTCTTTATTCCCATGAAGTAATGAGAGCTGTCGACAAGAGATCTCAGATCGATTCCATATTCCTAGATTTCCAGAAGGCTTTTGATAGAGTTCCTCACAAGCGACTATTAATCAAATTGCGTGCATACGGAGTATCGTCTCAGTTGTGTGATTGGATTCGTGATTTCCTCTCAGAGAGATCAGAGTTCGTAGTGATAGACGGTAAATCATCGAGTAGAACAGAAGTGATATCTGGCGTTCCGCAAGGTAGTTTCATAGGCCCTCTACTGTTCCTGATCTATATAAATGATCTAGGTGGTAATCTGAGCAGCCCCCTTATATTTTTTGCAGGTGACGTTGTAATTTACCATCTAGTAAAATCATCAGACGATTAATTACAATTACAAAATGACCTAGAGAGAATTTCTGTGTGGTGCGAAAAGTGGCAATTGGCATCAAACAAAGAAAAGTGCGAGGTCATCCACATGGGTACTACAAGAATGCCGATAAATTTTGGGTATACGATAAATCGCACAAATCTAAGGGCTGCCAATTCGACTAAATACCTAGGAATTACAATTATGAGCAACTTAAACTGGAAAGACCACATAGATAATGTTTTGGGGAAGGCGAAACAAAGACTGCGCTTTGTTGGCAGAACACTTAGAAGATGCGACAAACCCACTAAAGAGACAGCCTACATTACACTTGTCTGTCCTCTGCTGGAATATTGCTGCGCAGTATGGGATCCTTACCAGGTGCGATTGATGGAGGACATCGAAAAAGTGCAAAGAAGGGCAGCTCGTTTCGCGCAATAGGGGTGAGAGCGTCACTGATATGATACGCGAGTTGGGATGACAGTAACTGAAACAAAGGCGATTTTCTTTGCGGCGAGATCTACTTACGAAATTTCAATCACCAACTTTCTCTTCCGAATGCGAAAATATTTTGTTGACACCCACCTACTTAGGGAGAAATGATCTTAATAATAACAATATAAGAGAAATCAGAGCTCGGACGGAAAGATTTAGGTGTTCCTTTTCCCCACGCGCCATTCGAGAGTGGAATGGTAGAGAAGTGGTATGGAAATGGTTTGATGAACCCCCTGCCAGGCACTTAAGCGTGAATTACAAACCATGTAGATGTAGATGTAGAAGCTGGTGGTGGCTGCTTAATGGTGTGGGCTGTGTTTACACGGAATCGACTGGGTCCTCTGACCCAGATGAATCGATCATTGACTGGAAATGGCTATGTTCGGATACTTGGAGACCATTTGCAGCCATTCATTGTCTTCATGTTATGGATGAGAATGCGCCATGTCTCTGGGTCACAACTGTTCGTGATTGGTTTGAAAAACATTCTCGAGTTTTTTAGCGAATGGTTTGGCCACCCAGATCGCTCGACATGAATCCCATCGAACATTTATGGGACGTAATCGAGAGATCAGTTCGGGCACAGCATCCTGCAGCGGCAACGCTTTCGCTGTTATGGACGGCTATGAAGGCCGCGTATTTCAATATTTCTGCAGAGGACTTCCAAAGACTTGTTGAGCCCATGTCAGGTCGAGATGATGCACTGCGCCGGGCAAAGGTATGTCCGATACGCTATTAAGAGGTATCACACGACTTTTGTCACTTCAGTGTCAAGTATCACATAAAATATCTTTAATCGGAAACAAATTAATGCAAGGTAGCTATAATTAAAGTTCCAGTTTCAAAACGATGTAAAAAGAGAATCACAGCTTCGAAGTCGGCCGGTGTGGCCGTGCGGTCTAGGCGCTTCAGTCTGGAACCGCGTGGCCGCTACGGTCACAGGTTCGAATCCTGCCTCGGGCATGGATGTGTGTGATGTCCTTAGGTTAGTTAGGTTTAAGTAGTTCTAAGTTCTAGGGGACTGATGACCACAGATGTTAAGTCCCATAGTGCTCAGAGCCACAGCTTCGAATGACGTCAAATTTGAACAGCATATTATTGAAGCAGAAGAAAATATCATGGAACAAAAAAAATTTAACGAAAGTTTGGCCAATAGCTGTAAGCGTGAGAATGTGCGCACCAGATACGCACGGCACACGGCTGTTCCTCAGTTTGGGTCCGAGACGCCCAACATGACTGTCCCCACAAACGATCCCGCTCTGCTGTTAAAGCTGCTTTACGAGAACGCTGGCTGCGTGTCTGTACCCCTGCGGAAGTTCCGGACACTCAAGACTCTGAAAAAAGATGTTGGGCCGACCACTGCTAAGTGTCCGGAGAAAATGATTGCCAAATTCGAAAAGACAGGTTCTTTTGGGGTCCAGTGCGTCAGAGGGAGGAAAGCAGTTGATATGTTGTAATCTGCGGAAGATGTAGCCACAGAATTGCAGGAGGAGGTCAAGCGGTGGTGCGCAAACATGCACTGCACGCTGATTTGCCCAAATGTGCACGCCTGTGAGCAGGGAGTGTAAAATCCTATGAAACATACTGCGTTGCCATCCGTACAGAATCACTCATGTTCAGTAGTTCCTTCCCGCTAACCTGCGGGGGGAACGAGAAAAGTTCGCTCAGGAATTGCTTGCTTGTATGGGAGTGGACAATAAATGACCATGGAACATTCTGTGGATAGACGAAGCCTATTTCTGTCTCCAAGGACACGTCAGCACGCAGAATTGTAGAATATAGGCAACGGAAAATCCGCACGCTCATCTGCTGGTACAACTATATTCTGCAAAGGTCACTGTTGACAGTGTCGTGAGTGTTGACGGCATCGTTTATTGAAGGGCCGTGTTTCTCGGCGAGATGAGCCCTGCGGGTCCTGTTACATGTACCATCATTGCTAAATGCTATGAGAGTCTTTGGCGCACCGACATCACCGAACCCTTTAACAGTATGGACGTTTGGCTAGGATCATTTTTCTGCAAGATGAAGTGCTAATGAAGCGGCAGCTGCAAAGGCATTTCGGAAATGCTAGAAACATCATTCCCCTACAAATGGCTCTGAACACTATGGGACTTAGCATCTGAGGTCATCAGTCCCCTAGAACTTAGAATTACTTAAACCTAACTAACCTAAGGACATCACACACAACCATGCCCGAGGCAGGATTCGAACCTGAGACAGTAGCCGTCTCGCGGTTCCAAAGTGAAGCGCCTAGAACCACTCGGCTACTCCGTCCGCCTCATTCCCCTAGAGTTTGGACGTCAACAGCACCTGATCTTAATCGTATGACATCTGGCCTGATGGACTGTCTGAAAGACGTTGTGTTCCATTACCAGTTACGAACGTAATTGAACTGAAGACACGCATTGCGTGACCCCAGAGACGCTCCGATCTGTTCTAGAACATGCTGTTTCTGAATTTAAACTTGTGGAAGAAAATGCGGGACAGCATATTGAAGACGTCTTGCGCCAGTCTCACGACAGTTATAAACTGATGTCATTTTGCTCTTATGCGGTTTTTGGGTCCAGGACATTTAAAAACCGACGTCATTCTGCTTTTTATGCTGTTTTTGGCGTCCGTCCAATTAAGAACCGATTTTTCCCATCCGATGTGTTTCGGCCTTGCCGTTGTGAATGGGCTTACCTAACTGACAGTGCCACAACTGTTGACTGCCGAATTTGTGCAGTCATGCAGATTGAACAGTTCAGATGGTGAAATGTGAAGCTCAAGCCATAGCCGTCGTATTGCGATCCACCTGTCATTTGTAGCCGACCCCACTTACGTCAAGACGCTTACGGCGCCAGCTAGTGGTAGATTTTTTGTTAAATTATTTGTTCCATGACGTTTCCCTCTGCGTCAATAAAATGCTGTTGAAATTTGGCGTAATTCTGAACAGTTGTTCTCTTTCTACAGATTTTTGAAACTGGTACTTTAATTATGGAGACCCTGTATATGGGAACTAAATTGAGGCGACAAAAGTCACGTGGTACGTCCTAATATCGCGTCGGGCCTCCTTTTGCCTGGCGCAGCGCAGCAGCTTGACGTGGCATGAACTCAACGAGTCGCCGGAAATCCCCAGCGGAAATACTGGGCGAAAGTACCTCTATATCCGTGTATAATTGAGAAACTATTGTCGGTGCAAGATATTGTGCACGATCTGACCTCTCGATTATTTGCTATAAATGTTCAGTGGGGTTATGTTGGGCTATCTGGACGACCACATCATAACCTTGAATTGTCTAGAATGTTCTTCAAGTCAGCCGCTATCAACCGTGGACCATCCACAGAGATTGCATCGTTGTTGAAGAACACGAATGAATGGCTGGGGTTGGTCTCCAGGTACTCTAATATAACTTTTACAGTCAATGATGGGTTCAGTTGAACCAGAGGACCTAGTCTATTCCATGCAAACACAACCTACACCATTATGGAGCCACCACCAGCTTGCAAAGTGCCTTGTTGAGAACTTGGGTCCGTGACTCCGTGGTGTTTGCGCTATACTCGAACCCTACCATCAGCTCTTAACTTGTAAGTAGGCTGTTTAGGTTTTTTTTAATGGTAACACCACGTAGCGCTCTGTATGAAAATCACTGGCTGTGCTGTGTGCAGTCTGAGGCTAGTTTGCATTGTTGTCTGCCATTGTAGTGTTGGGCAGTTGGCTGTTAACAGCGCGTATCGTTGCGCTGTTGGAGATGAGCCGCCAGCACTGGCGGATGTGGGGAGAGAAATGGCGGAGTTTTGAAATTTGTAAGACTGGATGTCATGAGCTACTGTATATATTATGACTTTTGAACACTATTAAGGTTTGTTCTCTATTAAAATCTTTCATTTGCTAACTATGCCTATCAGTAATTAGTGCCTTCCGTAGTTTGAATCTTTTATTTAGCTGGCAGTAGTGGCGCTCGCTGTATTGCAGTAGTTCGAGTAACCAAGATTTTTGTGAGGTAAGTGATTTGTGAAAGGTATAGGTTAGTGTTAGTCAGGGCCATTCTTTTGTAGGGAGTTTTGAAAGTCAGATTGCGTTGCGCTAAAAATATTGTGAGTCAGTTTAAGCACAGTCTTGTATAATTGTTCTATGGGGACGTTTCATAAACTGAAATCGGGACTCATCTGATCAGGCCACGGTTTTCCAGTCGATATGGCCATGAACCCAAGAGATGTCGAGCCGTTAGCAAACGCACTTGCGTCAGGTGTTTGCTGCCATAGCCCATTCACGTCACATTTCGCTCCACTGCCTAACGGATACGTACGTCGTACGTCCCACAGTGATTTCCGCGGATATTTCACTCATTGTTGCTTGTTTGTTGGCACTAACAACTCCATGCAAACGCCGCTGCTCTCGGTCGTTAAGTGAAAGCCATCAGCCACTTGGTTGTCCGTGGTAAAAGGTAATGCCTGAATTTTGGTGTTCTCGACACACACTTGACACTTGGATATTAAAATACTGAATTCCTTAACGATTCCCAGAATGGTATGGCCCATGCGCGTAGCTCCAAATACTATTCCGCTTTCAATATTTTAAGTCACGTCGTGCAGCCATAATCACGCCAGAGATCTTTTCACATGAATCACCTGAGTACAAATGTCAGCTCCGCCAATGCACTACCCTTTTATACCTTCTGTACGTGATACTACCGCCACCTGTCTACGTGAGTATTCCTATCCCATAACTTTGTCGCCTCATTTTGTTCGATTAGATTAGGTTAGATTTTTTTTCCCATAGATCCGTGCTGAGGAGATCCTCGTGGATGTGGAACATGTCAATTTTTTTAAAACTGAAATAACAATATTAATAGTATGAATATATACAATACGTCATTTGTTTCTACTAAAAAATTCGTCAATGGAGTAGAAGGAGTTGGCCACTAGTAAGTCTTTCACGCTCCTTTCAAACTAATCTTTATTTGTAACTAAATTTTTTATGTTTGCTGGCAAATTATTGAAGATGTTCCTGAGTAGTGGACCCCTTTTTGAACTAAAGTAAGTGCTTTTAAGTCCTTGTGCAGATCATTTTTGTTCTTGGTATTGTATGTATGAACTGAGCTGTTTGTTGGAAAAAGAGATATAATATTTAGGACAAATTTCATTAAGGAGTAAATATACTGAGAGGCAGTAGTTAGTATACCCAGTTCTTTGAAGAGGTTTCTACAGGACGTCCGTGAATTTTCTCCACAAATAATACGTATTACACGCTTTTGGAGTCTGAAAACTTTTGTTTGACTTGAAGAGTTACCCCAAAATATTGTACCATATGACATGTTCGCATTTCCCTGAAGACTTGCGTACAGACTGCTTTTCTCTTCCTGAGGGATAATGTGACCACACCATCGCAACAGCATCATATGTTTGTTGTTCTGATTTCCGGATATATTCTTCGGGCATCTTAACAGCTAGTATCTGAAACAAAATGCCAAGCAGCTCCGACATACCGTTTTCAGTCGAATTTTTGTATTAGCCCAAATGAAACAGAACAGAGACAGTTTTAAATACTGTAAGTTAATTAAATCATAATCGTCACATAGGACAGAATGACGAATGACAGAGTTATATATGAAATGGTTTAGAAGTCAGTCTGATGTCTACTGTTACACGTGATATACAGAAGAAACGAACCCTTATTGGGGTCAGGTCACTTTTCCTGACGAGTACTGCGGCCAGTTTTCTCGATCGGAAGCCACGTGTTTGCATTAGGTAGTTAGCAGATGAAACTATCAAACCGAAAGGAACAACAGGGAACTATATTTGTAGACTTAAAGACGTTGTTTCAACATTGGTATTATACTAGAGTATATTTATGGCTTATTTTACATTAGACAACTGAAAATCAGATACGTTGTTGTGACCGTAGAAAATTTTAATTTTTATTCTTGATTTTGTGACCATAATAAGAGTCCAGGCTACATAGGCAAAAAGCCAGCCGACATTAAGAAACAGTCCACCAGAACGTAGGAACAAGATAAGCGGCGGAGGCTACTAAGTATGGCTTGTTCGCCAAATAACTTAGCGTTTGATTTACTGCCAGAGGAAGCAGCATGAATCAAACTTGCACAATGGAAGACGCAAACACCAGGGCCATAATACAGCAAGAGAGAGTGTCAGTCACGTGCGGAAAAGACTCATGTGGAACCAATGTGCGCAGCCAGAAACGAAAGTGTCGTGTGGAACCGAAGGCATTCTTGCGCAAGCCGACCAATTAGAAACGAGAGTGTCGTGTGGAACCATAGGCATTCTTGAGCAATCCGATCACTTAGAAATGAAAGGGTCGTGTGAAACAAATTAACTTGTGTGCACACAAGTACATGAGAAACGAAATAAAAGGCCAGGCAGCGGAATAGCTAGAAGCTGAGATTCAGATGCAGATTCAGAGCCAGTGCTGGCAGTTTGGAGACTCCGCAGCGAGACGCCTGCGGGGCCGAGTAGGCCCATAGCAGCCAAGAGGTAACTACGAGAAAACGGTGGTAGACTCTGGTGGACACTCAGGAACTGCAGGTCAAGTAGGGTTTTTAGAGTTTCACTGGAATAGTGTTGAACAGAGGCTGTCAGTCTTTGTCTCCGTTACTTGGAGAGATTTCAGTGCTAACCGTGAACAAGTGATTGCTTTGAACTTGTTTCTTATATGTACCGGCAAGTAGCTTTGAAGTAGCAAGTCCGAATAAATAGAATGAATCTTACTACGGGGTTTATGGTTCATCACCTCACATAAGCATATGTGAGAATAAACTTGATAGAAACTAAACAATCTTTTCTGCCTATTGCAGTTCTGTAACCTATTTTCAGGGAACTTATTTGCTTCTAACCAAGGAGATTCTCTCCCTCTCATCTCCGATATAAAGGTTGACAGCAATTTATAACTAACCAATTGCTGTTAACGTCCCGATTGCGCTACGCAGTTCGCACTTACTTCATTCTGCTATAGTGAGGCTGTGCCGGGACGCGACAACGTTTTTACTACAAAATAAAGGAACAAACTCCCTGGCAATTATGATGGTGTATGTTACAACTAGTTTGACCAATACTGCACAGGCAGCAACACTGTTCAGGGCAAAAAGTATGTAACTGGTGACATTCTCCACCCTGGCCCGTTTCTCTAGTTAGAGGCAAAGCAAGAACTGTATTTGAATGTGTGGCCATATGTTCGCGAGACAAGTGCTAGATATATTCGGTAGTGTGTTGCCATTCAGTCCATGAATGTACTTACATTTCGACTAAATTTCATCTGTAGATAATACTTACATGTGACAGCCATTTCCTCTGGATTGTACAAATCTTCAAATCATTGTGCGTATTTTAAAGTAGTCACGCTACGAGTGTTCTGCCTAAAGTTTTTAGCAGAAATTCAGGATTTTTTTGTTTGCAATATAACTGTTACCGCTTTTCAAAATATTCTCTTTGAGCACTTACACATTTTTCCATCCTTTGAAACTACTTTAAAAGTGTCTCATCCAAGTTTCTTTAGGGAATTAACGTAGAACACTGTTGTATGCTGCAATAGTATCTTCAACGGATGGAAAACGCTGCCCATGAATTTTGTCCTTCGTCTGTGGGAACAGGAAAAAGTCACGCAGAAACATGTCAGACGAACTGGGTGGGTCCGGTAACACTTGCACGTTTTCCTTCTCCAAGAAGTCTATTGTTCTGAGAGCAGTGTTTGATGAGGTATTGACATGATGAAGACGAGTTCACGTGCTGTGGCTCCATGTGGCGATGACTTTCCGCGGATATTCAGTCACATATCATTCACCACTGACTGTGCGACGTGTGTCCAAGGTCAGAAGGGTGAGAAGACCCATCTTGGAGAAGAAAGTAGGTACCACCAGTGGTTGGGCACTGCAGGTACAATCCAGGAATTCGCTGACAACAGCATCCGCACTGTCTTGTATGTGTGGTGTCATATTACAGCTGAGAAAACTGAGCATGTCATATTTCGTTGACAGCAGGATCAGCACTTCCTTATCTCCAAGGCCTTTGCAGGAATCATGGTATTCCGCCAAGTGTCAAGGTCAAGGAGGGGAAGGAAGGGGAGGGTACGCTCGCCTCCCTCCCTTGCGCACCCGCAAATTTTGCATGAAGAACCCACCACCCTGAGCGCCCCCTATCTGCAGCCAATAGTGTGCATGCTCAACTCCTTACCACTTGAATTTTTTTTAAAAATAATGTGACTTCATATGCATCATCATTTGTTCTCCAGAATGAAGCATCGCCAGCCTTAGCAGCATTCAGCTGGGATGAAGAAGAAGACTGTCAGTAGGTATTACCTCAACCCATCTTATTATTAAGTGGTTATACTTCATTATACTTAGTGTATTTTTTTTTTTTTTTTTTTTTTTTTTTTGCAAAAATGTCACAGATACACAACAGCTGCTGCAGCCCACAGGATGTATGGTGTTGTTCGACTAAGCTGTGGCACAACAGAGCAGCTGTAACGAGCGCCTGATACAATGCTGAACGAGATCACTCTGATATTTCCACAGTCGCAGACCACAGGATGTCTGAATCTGTCGTCGTCTCACTGTGTCGTAACACAAGCACAGCAGCCAAGCCCCTCAGGGATTGGCGAAGAAATACAATGGAACTGTCAGTGTTTCTAAATGTGTAAATGTAGCTTTATCACCTGACAATGAGTGTGAAATAATTACAGAGGCATAAAATACTCAAACTAAAGTGCAGTATTGATGGCATGAGGGTGACTATCTAAGCAGTATGATGGAATAAGCAGATACGAAGATGACAGACGGGTGTGACGCATCTCACACCGTTACTAAAGTTCACAAGTTTCGTCGTGAAGTGTGTATAGTAGATGTGTATGGTGAGGCAATGCTTCAATTAAACTCAAAGGATACAAAAATATATCTAAAACATCGTGTATATCCACAGCACCCTCTCGCTGCACTTGCATCCTGACACTGATAAAGACCGATGGACATGTCGACTGTTAGTATTTAAAATTTAAACTCTGCCATTCTTACATCACGCTGCTAAGCATTCATTTTCTATATTAAATTAATTTATTTCTTGATCTCTGCACGACGTGATGGGATCGCTTACAATGAAGATATTGAAGCAACTTACTGTTTTTGCTGTGGGATTCTAGAAATTGTATTGAGAAAACTGGCGGCAGTTATGTGCACTGAGGTGACAAATGGCTTATATCGTGTCGGACCTCCTTTTGCCTGGCGTAGTACAGCAACTTGGCGTGGCATGGACTCAACAAGTCGCTGGAAGAAATATTGAGCCATGCTGCCACCTTAGCCGTCCAATAATGCGAAATTGTCGCTGGTGCAGGATTTGGTAACCGGAAGAACAAGACAAATGGCTCATTACTACAGATGCTTTGGTTACTGAGCCTTTTGGCTTGGAAAAACTAACCTTGTTCTAACATTTTTAACACATCCTAAGGGAGTCCACTTTGAGCATGTATTAATTTTTTCAAAACTCTATTTCACCCAAGATATGTTACTGTAGGAGATTTTATACGCCTTTGTGGGAGTAACATATCAGACATTCAACGAAAGCAGTAATACTCTACCGTCTGAAAAAGTAAATCCAAACGGTGTATTAGTATTTGTCAACGTCGCAATGGAAAATTGGGATGATATCCGCAGATATTTGAATTGGTTACCAGAATAACTCACAGTATGGCTTTCTGGTTATAGATGAATCTAGGAAATAGTATAGCTACGGTCGCAGGTTCGAATCCTGCCTCGGGCATGGATGTGTGTGATGTCCTTAGATTAGTTAGGTTTAAGTAGTTCTAAGTTCTAGGGGACTGATATCCACAGCAGTTGAGTCCCATAGTGCTCAGAGCCATTTGAACCATTTGAAATAGTATAAGGGCTGATATAGGCGAAACTTCAGTGAGATTCTGCATAAAAGTCAGTGTATCAAAACGTAACTGTATCAGTATAGTAGATTATGGACAAATTTGCATGTGTGTCGCACACTTTTTCAAAAGGATCAAAGCTGATGCGTTTATTTGACGAAATAATCGTGGCAATCATTGCTAAATCAATAGAACCGGAAAGATTTATCAAGGTGTGGAATATAAATGTCGATGTACTGAATGCTGGAATACAGCAAAGTGAAGTATATGTCAATGGGAAAATTGAAGAAGTCAACACAAAACCAATCGATATGCATGGATATGTCAAGACGATAGCTAAGGCACTTGACTCCAATCATCGCCAGTAGTCTCAACGCATATATAAGTTGCATGCTATCTAAAAAGTTGTTAGCATACAGCAGTATGTTGTCGACAAACCGTAAAGTTATTGAGGCACGGAAGGCTAGTCAATAAAAGTTACAGTTGTCGCAGTTAATGCAGATGCAACGAGATCAGCATCTCTCGGAAATGTTGAAGCCAGTTACTGACAGTCAGAAAGGGCTGTCACGCGGACGGAAAATAAGCAGAAGATGAGGGAGTAAATGCTGTTACTGACTTCATTAATCGTTACAGCAGTGCTGAGTTAGACAGAACATAAGGTCAGCACGATGAACCATTTATTTCAGGTAAGCTCCCAATGCATTTAAATGAGATTGGAATACGAGATGAGGATCAGGAATTTGAAAGAATTTCCAGTTTATTAGAGCTAAATTCTTTAAAATGTTGAACATCGAAAATATATGCTATGTATAAAAGTGTATCGTTAAATATTATGCATGACCAACACACAGAGGACCGCAAACGGATGATTGAAAGCCTCAAAGAGTGACAATTACAAGAATATAAATAAACCACCTGTAGCAACTGGACATAGTGCGGGTAAAGAAGTTGAAGTTCACCATAAAAGACTGAACAGTCTACCTATAGAGTAAATATATTATGATGAACTGAATGAAATCATAGATTAATCATGACTACTCATAGTATCAGCTACCACAGGGAATACAGGTAACGTGAATGAAATATATCAATCATATCTGAGCTTCGGGAAAGGCACATCATCGGGAACTTACGGGCGCAGTTGTTCATGACCTTCACAGGCCTGCACATATAACATTTCCGAGAAGACATGTGATAAAACAAGGACTGGATGATCTACTACTAGTAGTAGTAGTAGTAGTAGTAGCTTTATTCAACTGTAGTTCTCTTTTTACAAGGATATAGGATATGTCAAAGTATTTAAAGTTTAGACCAATTTAAAATAAGCTAAGTCATGTACACATACATTTACAGGCTTCTAGTTAGAGACAATCATTATATTTACTTCTTGTTTACAATATTTTTTTTACAAATAACTTATTAAATAATGTAATACCACACTGTTCACTCATATCTCACTATCAGTCACTGCACGCACTATATAAACGTTGTTTCATAAGACTTCACTCACGACACATACAAACACACACACAGACAAACACACACAAACACACACACACACACACACACACACACACACACACACACACACACACACACACACACTGGGGATCTCTGGGCCATTTTCTGTACTCTAACTTCCCATTATTATCCTGAAAAACTGAGTCAGCCTCCCTCTGCAATGAGTAAGATGCAATGAGTAAGATGTTGAGTCCAGAAAGAGGAATGGGCGTTAGTATTGTGCTATGCATAGCTTGGGGGAAAATTTTTCTAGAAAAGGTAAAAAAAGGAAAAACACATAGTGTGAAGGTGTTATGTGGAATGCTGGATGTTTTATAATCATCATTATTATTTATTTGCATAAAATTTTTTTCAAAACCCCTACTCTGTTTTATCTAAGTAATCCTTCGATGTATAAAATGTGTTGCACAACAGGTACTTTTTAGCTGTCTTTTTAAATTTTTGTAATTTTTTTAAATTTCTTTCAGCTATTTATTCCTTGGTAGAAAATGCTGTTTTGAGCTTTATGTTTATTTTTTCTTGGTAAATGTAAGTTGAGTCTAGCTCTTGTATCATTATCGACTAACTCAAATCCTTCAGTGTATGCTGCGAAACAGGAGTACTTCGTCTCTCTTCCAGACAAGAAAAGTCGATGAAGAATGCAGAAAAATGGTATCCCTCAGGGAAGTGTGCTGTCTCCGCTGTTATGTAATATCTACACAAATGACCAGCCAATTGAAACGTCCCCTTGGAAAAATTATACAAAACTGTGCTTAAACTGACACACAATATTCTTAGCGCAACGCAATCTGACTTCCAATAATCCCAACAAAAGAATGGCCCTGACTAACATTAACCTATACGTTTCACAAATCAGTTACCTCACAAAAATCTTGGTTACTCGAACTACTGCAATACAGCGAGCACCACTACTGCCAGCTAAATAAAAGATTCAAACTATGGAAGGCACTAACTACTGATAGGTATGGTTAGCAAATGAAAGATTTTAATAGAGAACAAACAATGTATTTACCTTAATAGTCATAATATATATAGCAGTTCATGACATCCAGTCTTACAAATTTCAAAACTCTGCCATCTCTCTTCCCACATCCACCACTGCTGGCGGCTCACCTCCAACTGCGCAATGCTACGCGCTGATAGCGTCCAGCTGCCGCTGCCCAAAACTTATATAATATCTACACAAATGACCAGCCAATTAACTCTTCAACTAAGGCATTCATACGCATTTGATACAGCATTCGCTGCCCAAGATGAGACCTTTGAGAAAGTAGAGGTGAAACTGACAACAGCTCTTGAAAATTTGGCCAACTATTACGACGAAAACCATCTGAAACCGAACCCTGGAAAGACCCAAGTCTGTGCATTCCATCTTAGAAATAGGGAAGCCAAAAGGAAACTGAAAATCACTTGGAGAGGAGAGCAACTGCTCCACTGCAAAACTCCTAAATACCTTGTGGTGAGTATGGACCGTTCCCTCACATTCAAAGCCCACTGTGAAGAAACGAGCCTCAAAGTAAAAGCGCCGAACAACATCATCCGCAAACGTACAGGAACCACCTGGGGTGCCCAGCCAAAAGTGCTTAGAACATCTGCCTTGGAACTATGTTTCTCCGCCGCAGAATACGCACACCCGTCTGGCAAAACTCTGCACATGTGAAACATGTAGATACAGCCCTGAACGAGACAGGACGCAATGTTACAGGCTGCTTACGACCTCCTCTTATCAATAAGCTGTACCAAATTATGGGTGTAGCACCGCCACGCATTCGGAGGCAAGCTGCAACAGAAGTGGAGAAGAAAAAACAAGAAATCGACCCTAGACATCCTTCGTTCGGACATGACCCTCAACAGCCAAGACTGAGGTCAAGAAAAAGCTTCCTACAGAAAACTATGGCAATTCGTTCATCTTCCAGATCTCGCAGAGAGGAGCTTTGGCGAGACTCCCTAGCTGAAGACTATCACATAACGGTCAAGGAGGAAATAGCCGAAGGTTGACACCTGTCATACGTGACCTGGGACACTTTGAACAGACTGCGAGTTGGGGTGTCAGGGTGCAAAGCCAACCTCAGGAAGTGGGGCTTCGTAATGAGGGGGAAACTTGTCAGTGTGTTGACGTACAGGACGAACAACATCTGCTACTCTGCAGGAACCTACCAGCTGCATGCACTGTCTGTGAACTTGCTGCAGCCAGCGAAACTGCTGTGATAACCGCCGAATACGGGGCCAGTCAACAAGTATAATCATCTCGCTGCTTGTTTGTATATATTATTGAATCTGTGTCATAAATACTACTGTACATATTTAATTTTGCAAATTTGTTATGTGAATCAATACTTATTAGTTTTTGTAATTATTTTATGTCCTGGACTCGAAAAATAAAAATAAATAAATCACGGTCATGGACAGAACTGTTTGTGCAGTAATTAGCAATTTTATTTTTGATGTGTACAACTGACTGGTAAATATATTCACACAGAGCAGTTAAAATCGCCAGTCTTTTTAACAGATCTATACAATGAGCTAGACTACTATTTTTGGTCATTATTCTTATGGCTCTTTTCTGGAATTTGAAAATTGTGTTCATATTTTGTGTATTTGTTCCCCAAAAACGAATGCCATAGCTAAGAATTGAATGTACATATGACTAGTATCAACTAAAAGACACTGCACATTACACGCTGATGATAGGATTTTAAGGGCATAACATGCTGATGACATTCTATTTGCAAGTACCTTTGCGTTTTCACACCACTTCAACTGAGAATCAGTATTCATTCCTAGAAATTTTGCATTTGTTACACAGTCCATAGAGGTCCCATCTACTTTTAATTTAACATTGTCATTTTCCCTCTTCAAACTGAAATTCATAGCAATAGATTTCTTTACGTTCAGTGTTACTTTATTGCTTATTCACCAGTTGTAAACTTCCTTGGGAGTTTTATTTGCTTTATCTGCAAGGAGTTCTCTTGTTTTCTCAGTGACTGTAATATTGCTGTCATCAGTGAAGAGAATTTTTTCACCATAACACTACTGGGAAAGTCATTGATTTATATCAGGAATAGTATTGGTCCTAATATTCTACCTTGCGGAAACCCTGTATTAATGTATTTTTGTTCAGATAAGTGTTTCACTAAATGTTTAGATCTATTTGAAGTATGTTATACCTACTCTTCGTACCATGTCTGCTAGGTATGATCGAAACCAGCCATTAGCTACCCCAAAGTTTAATATCCCAACGATGATGAGCTTCTTAGATACGAAAACAAGTTTGGCAAGGAAGCTGAAGAAAATGAGCTGTGTCCCTTACACGCTTTGAACTACTAAGGGAAACAAAGAATAACCGCTGTATTGTAGTCCACTCCTCTTGAATTTGAGTACAATTTGGCACATATTTTAGCAAAATCTATTCTCATTTCCGAGTTCTGAGGAGAACTGCTGGCTGAATCCTGGCTTTTAAGAACCTGTGATGTTTCAAGCTGAATACGCCCAGCATGTTCTGTGGTGCTGGACACATGGTGTGCAAACCTTACGGTATGGATGTGTTGATGGTAGCTTTCCCGTCTGAAGCTCGACAACTGCTGACAAATGGTTGCGCTTAGCTGACTCAAGCTTTGAAATACGCGGTGGAGGATAGACGAACATCAAGAAAGATTACCGCGTTAACAATCGTTTCCGTAATTGAGGTTTACGTGTGATAATGCAGAAACTATTGATTTGGAGCACCCACTAGGGATCCTTGTGTTCGACAAAGATTTCATTGTCAAAACTGGACCAAAAAGAGTACAGTAGAAGTAGCATATAGTTCCTGCTCACTAGTTTGTCCTCCAAGGTCCTGAGTTTAGTTCCAGGCATCTCTGCAGTGTCTCGGGAAGTGATTGTATATTGTTGAGAATGATCCATCTGACGGATAATTTAACTAGCAACTGCTTTCCACTTACAATCTCATGTATGTTAAAGATATGTTTGCAGGTTTATTTTCAAAATTTCAACGTTCCGTTAATGTACATATACGCGGCTAGTCTGAAAATTCACAAATGCTTGGCATCGGGTTCATAGACCCACTTTCAGGCTATTTGTCAATTATTTCATTCTCGGATAGCATGTGGGACATATGAACATCTAAATCTTTCCGTGTGAACTTTGATTTCTCTTATTTTATTACGATAGTCATCTGTTCCTATGCAAGTGGGAGCCAACAATATAATTTGCGTTCGGCATTGAAATTTGGTGATTAAAATTTCTTGAGAAGATCTCCTCGCCAACGACAAACGTCCTTGTTTTAGTGCCATCTGAACTAGCATTTCGTATCCGTGACACTCTCTTACCTATTTCACGATAATACAAAGCGAGCTGTCCTTTGAGCTTTTTCGATATCCTCAGTCAATCCCATCTGGTCAGGATCCCACATCGGGCAGAAACACTCCAGAACACGACTGACAAGTATAGTGCAGGCAGTATAACCGAAATTTAAAGAACTTTTTTTGTATTCTTGTGGAGTACCTCATATTTTTATTGAATAATATGAACTGCCACTTTTCATTGTTGTTGTTGTTGTTGTTGTGGTCTTCAGTCCTGAGACTGGTTTGATGCAGCTCTCCATGCTTCTCTATCCTGTGCTAGCCTCTTCATCTCCCAGTACCTACTGCAGCCTACATACTTCTGAATCTGCTGAGTGTAGTCATCTCTTGGCCTCCCTCTATGATTTTTGCCCTCCACGCTGCCCTCCAGTACTAAATTGGTGATCCCGTGATGTCTCAGAACATGTCCTACCAACCGATCCCTTCTTCTAGTCAAGTTGTGCCACAAACTCCTCTTCTCCCCAGTTCTGTTCAACACCTCGTCATTAGTTATGTGATCTACCCATCTAATCTTCAGCATTCTTCTGTAGCACAACATTTCGAAAGCTTCTATTCCCTTCTTGTCTAAACTACACTCCTGGAAATGGAAAAAAGAACACATTGACACCGGTGTGTCAGACCCACCATACTTGCTCCGGACACTGCGAGAGGGCTGTACAAGCAATGATCACACGCACGGCACAGCGGACACACCAGGAACCGCGGTGTTGGCCGTCGAATGGCGCTAGCTGCGCAGCATTTGTGCACCGCCGCCGTCAGTGCAGCCAGTTTGCCGTGGCATACGGAGTTCCATCGCAGTCTTTAACACTGGTAGCATGCCGCGACAGCGTGGACGTGAACCGTACGTGCAGTTGACGGACTTTGAGCGAGGGCGTATAGTGGGCACGCGGGAGGCCGGGTGGACGTACTGCCGAATTGCTCAACACGTGGGGCGTGAGGTCTCCACAGTACATCGATGTTGTCGCCAGTGGTCGGCGGAAGGTGCACGTGCCCGTCGACCTGGGACCGGACCGCAGCGACGCACGGATGCACGCCAAGACCGTAGGATCCTACGCAGTGCCGTAGGGGACCGCACCGCCACTTCCCAGCAAATTAGGGACACTGTTGCTCCTGGGGTATCGGCGAGGACCATTCGCAACCGTCTCCATGAAGCTGGGCTACGGTCCCGCACACCGTTAGGCCGTCTTCCGCTCACGCCCCAACATCGTGCAGCCCGCCTCCAGTGGTGTCGCGACAGGCGTGAATGGAGGGACGAATGGAGACGTGTCGTCTTCAGCGATGAGAGTCGCTTCTGCCTTGGTGCCAATGATGGTCGTATGCGTGTTTGGCGCCGTGCAGGTGAGCGCCACAATCAGGACTGCATACGACCGAGGCACACAGGGCCAACACCCGGCATCATGGTGTGGGGAGCGATCTCCTACACTGGCCGTACACCTCTGGTGATCGTCGAGGGGACACTGAATAGTGCACGGTACATCCAAACCGTCATCGAACCCATCGTTCTACCATTCCTAGACCGGCAAGGGAACTTGCTGTTCCAACAGGACAATGCACGTCCGCATGTATCCCGTGCCACCCAACGTGCTCTAGAAGGTGTAAGTCAACTACCCTGGCCAGCAAGATCTCCGGATCTGTCCCCCATTGAGCATGTTTGGGACTGGATGAAGCGTCGTCTCACGCGGTCTGCACGTCCAGCACGAACGCTGGTCCAACTGAGGCGCCAGGTGGAAATGGCATGGCAAGCCATTCCACAGGACTACATCCAGCATCTCTACGATCGTCTCCATGGGAGAATAGCAGCCTGCATTGCTGCGAAAGGTGGATATACACTGTACTAGTGCCGACATTGTGCATGCTCTGTTGCCTGTGTCTATGTGCCTGTGGTTCTGTCAGTGTGATCATGTGATGTATCTGACCCCAGGAATGCGTCAATAAAGTTTCCCCTTCCTGGGACAATGAATTCACGGTGTTCTTATTTCAATTTCCAGGAGTGTATTTATCGTCCATGTTTCACTTCCATACATGGCTATACTCCATACAAATACTTTCAGAAATGACTTCCTGACACTTAAATCAATACTCGATGTTAACAAATTTCTCTTCTTCAGAAACGCTTTCCTTGCCATTGCCAGTCTTCATTTTATATCCTCTTTACTTCGATCATCACTAGTTATTTTGCTCCCCAAATAGCAAACTCCTTTACTACTTTAAGTCTCTGGTCATCCTGATTTAGATCTTCCGTGATTTCCCTAAATCGTTTCAGGCAAATTCCGGGATGGTTCCCTTGAAAAGGGCACGGCCGATTTCCTTCCCAATTCTTCCCTAACCCGAGCTTGCGCTCCGTCTCTAATGACCTCGTTGTCGACGGGACGTTAAACACTAACCACCACCACCACCACCACCACTACTTTAAGTGTCTCATTTCCTAATCTAATTCCCGCAGCATCACCCGACTTAATTCGACTACATTCATACACTTTTCATACAATACAGATATCTTGTCTCTTTCACTCTGAAATTCGTTTTGATTTGCTGACGACTTTAATAGGAGGCAAACGACAGCACCATCTGCAAACGATCTAAGAGGGCTGCCCAGATTGTCTCCTACATCCTTTATAAGGATTAAGAACAGCAAAGGGCCTATAACACATCCTTAGGGCACCCCAGAAAGCACTTCTGTTTCACTAGATGACTTCCCGTCACAATTCACAAGCTGCTGAGTATTACTCAAGAATCGGTCTTACAAGTGTTTTGCAAGCCTCATGTTTCGTAGATGTATTACCTTTCCTGTGGCACCTGCCTTTCCTACAATTTGTTTTACGTAGTCATTCCACTTTAGGTCACTCCGTATGGTTACTCCTAGGTATTTTACAGTAGTTAATATTTCCAGTAACTTGTTGACAATAGTGTGTAATCATACAGTAGTGGATTTCTTCTCCTGTTGACAAAAGTGTAATCGTACAATAGAAGATTACTTCTGCTATTTATGCGCAACATTTATTAATGTTGGCGGCAAACTGCCAATCCCTGCATGAATCGTCGATCCTCTTCAGGACTTCCTCTAATTTGCAACAGTCTCCTGGCGTCGCTACGTTCGTGTAAACAACAGCATCATTTGCAAATATAATCATGGAGCTGCAGACGTTATCCACTAGATCATTTATATATATTTTAAACAGCAACGGCCTTATCACATTTCCTTGAGGTATTCCTAAAATTACCGTAGCCTCTGTCGATTTTGTTCCTTTAAAGACGGCGTCCTGAATTTCGTCTACAAGGGACTCCTGAATAAAATCACAAATCTCGTCCGATATTCGGTAAGCTCCCATTCTGATCACTAAACGTTGACGGCACTGATGTAATGCCTTCCTGAAACGAAGGAACATGGTGCGCCGGATCTCCGGAACGAGCAGAGACAGGGTTTCACTAGATCTGTGCTTACGGAATTCATGTATAGTTTTACACAGGAGATTATCGTTACCCATAAACGTTATAATACGTCAGCATAAAGCATGTGCCAAAATTCTACAACAGTCTGACGTCATCAATCTGATATAGGATATAATTATGTGTATCTAAGATACGACCCTTAATGGAAACGGTAATGACCTGTTTTTTTCAATCTAGCTAGGCTGCCTTCGTTGTTCGAGCGACCTCTGATAAACTAAATTCTTGTGATTTTCAGCTCTCTGAATCCTGATATGGAGATAAAAAATCGTGTCACTCATAATTGTTTTACAGTTGTTGTTGTTGTTGTTGTTGTTTTGGTCTTCATCTACATCTACATCTACATGATTGAAGTAGAGAGAATATAAAATGTAGACTTTCAATGGCAAGGAAAGCGTTTCTCTTCAGTCCAGAGACTGGTTTGATTCAGCTCTCCATACTTCTCTATCCTGTGCAAGCTTCTTGATCTCGCAGTACTTACTGCAACCTACATCCTTCTGAATGTGCTTAGTGTATTCATCTCTTGGTCTCCCTCTACGATTTTTACACTCCACGCTTCCCTCCCATTCTAAATTGGTGATCCATTGATGCCTCAGAACATGTCATACCAACCGATCCCTTCCTCTAGTCAAGTTGTGCCACAAATTTCTCTTCTCCCCAAGTTCTATTCAGTACCTCCTCATTAGTTACGTGCTCTACCCGTCTAATATTCAGCATTCATCTGTAGCACCACATTTCGAAAGCTTCTATTCTCGTCTTGTCCAAACTCTTTATCGTCCATGTTTAACGTCCATACATAGCTACACTCCATACAAATACTTTCAGAAACGACTTCCTGGCGCTTAAATCTATACTCGATGTTAACAAATTTCCCTTCTTCAGAAACACTTTCCTTGCCATTGCCAGTCTATATTTTATATCCTCTCTACTTTGACCACCATCAGTTATTTTGTTCCCCAAATAGAAAAACTTATCTACTACTTTAAGTGTCTCATTTCCTAATCTAATTCCTTCAGCATCACCTGACCTGGTTCGACTACATTCCATTATCCTCGTTTTGCTTTTGTTGATATTCATCTTATATCCTCCTTTCAAGACATTGTCCATCCCCGTTCAACTGCTCTTCCAAGTCCTTTGCGGTCTCTGACAGAATTACAATGTCATCGGCAAACCTCAAAGTATTTATTTCTTCCCCATGGATTTTAATTCCTACCCCGAATTTTTCTTTTGTTTCCTTTACTGCTTGCTCAATATACAGATTGAATAAAATTGAGGATAAGCTACAACCCTGTCTCAATCTCTTCGCAACCACTGCTTCCCTTTCATGCCCCACGACTCTTATAACTGCCATCTGGCTTCTGTACAAATTGTAAATAGCCTTTCGCTCCTTGTATTTTACGTCTGCCACCTTCAGAATTTGAAAGGGAGTATTCCAGTCAACATTGTCAAAAGCTTTCTCTAAGTCTAATAATGCTAGAAACGTAGGTTTGCCTTTCCTTAATCTATCTTCTAAGATAAGTCGTAGTTTTACAGTTAACTTATTGCAGTTTCACAGTTAACTTCTCAATATTTAAAATGCATTTTAGCATTTTTAGGAGTGCACATCTCATGTATTACTTCAGTTAATGTAACGGGATCGTAGGAGAAGAGATCAACAATAGTTCAGAAGTAACTGGCATGCAAGTACGTGGGACGTTCCGAAAGTAATGCCTCCTATTTTTTTGTTGTGACTTTGGAAGCACGCATCAGATGTCGCTGGTGTAGTGCTAATGCTTGAACCTTACTCTTTCATCTACAGGTGGTTCCGTTGGTAGTTGGCGCCAACAGAGGAGTGTTCCAAAATGGAGTCTAATGTGGACACGCTTATAAAACAGCAATGTGTGATAGAATTCCTCACTGCGATGTGCGCCAATGAAATCCATCTCCGCTTGCTAAATGTGTATGGATACGATTCGACGTGAGCAATGTGAGGCGATGTATCGGTATTTTTAAAGCAGTGAAAAGGGTGCGCATAACAAGCCACGGCCAGGTCATACCTCGCAAATAAGAGCATCTTGATCAACTCATCTATGCTGGTCTGATGGAACTATATGAAGTTGAAGATGACAATTTTCTGAATAGCATCGTCACCGGAGATAAGACATGGTGTTACAACCACGAGCCGGAATCCAAAAGACAGTCCAATTGACATGCAATTTCTCTGTCAAAGAAGAAATTCAAGACAAGGCCGTCTGCAGACAAAGTTATGTACATAGTATTCTGGGATAGCCAGGGTGTGGTTCTTTTGGATATCCTGGAGCCTGGAGAAACTGTCAAGTCAGCACACTACAAGACGACACTGACTAAGATGAAAGCCAGAATTCCCAGGGTACGACCAGAGAGGAGGACCAACTTTCACCTGCAACATGATAACATCAGGCCTCACACTAGTTTTTACACTACGCAAGTCATTGCAAAATTAGACTGGACTCTCTCACTACATCCACTGTACAGTCCCGAATTAGCCCCTTCAGACTTCCATCTCTTTGGGTTTCTGAAAGATGGACTACGTGCCGAACATTATCAAGACTCCGATGCTGTTGTCAAAGCTGTAAGAAAGTGATTAGCCTCAGCTGGTTCCGATTTTTACAAACGCCGCTTGCAGACTCTGGTGTAACGTTGGCAAAAGTGCGTAATGGATGGTGGTGACTATGTGAAAAAATGACAGCCTGTAGCTGAAATATTGCTCTATTTAGCTGCGCTGTTGTGATTTATGTATCTCCTGTAGTTTCCGTGAGTAAAAATGGTAGGCATTACTTTCGGAACGACCCTCGCAAACCTTTGAAGCCTGGAGAGGAGAAAGTATTGGGCAAGAACGTAAAAAATGGTTCAAATGGCTCTGAACACTATGGGACTTAACATCTGAGGTCATCAGTCCTCTAGAGTTAAAACTACTTAAACCTAACTAACCTAAGGACATCACACACATCTGTCCAGGCAGGATTCAAACCTGCAACCGTAGCAGCAGCGCGGTTCCGGACTGAAGCGCCTAGAATCGCTCGGCCACAGCGGCTGAATTCGATCACCACCTACCCGAAGACCATGAAGCTGTAGTGGTTGCATCGGGAATATTCCACGATGTTCCTCAACAAATTGTTCATTTTTTTCAACCGACATAGGCCGAAAAAAAAGTGTTGCGTTACTTATTGAATCCTCCTCGTACTTCCCCACTCCCCCAGAAACACCTAGCGGATATATCACAACGAGAAAATGAGAGCAACTGGAGCGTACAGGTTTACCGTCAGTCTCCCATGCGTGATTCGCGGATTGATCAAGGAAAGGAGAAAAGCACTCTGCGGCACACACCTTATGGTGGCTAGAGGACTGTAGATGTAGTATAACATACATTTACTTAAAGTTTTTTTTTTCAACTAAGAACTTCACCGACAGCTCTACAGTACTCTGCAAAGGCCAGCTGTAAGTAGGCTGTTTATGTTTTTTTTTTATTGGTAACGCCGCCGCCACGTAGCGCTCTGTATAAAAATCACTGGCTGTGCCGTGTGCAGTCAGTTGCTGGTTTGCATTGTTGTCTGCCATTGTAGTGTTGGGCAGCGGCAGCTGGATGCTAACAGCGTGTAGCGTTGCGCAGTTGGAGGTGAGCCGCCAGCAGTGGTGGACGTGGGGAGAGAGATGGCGGAGTTTTGTAATTTGTAAGAATTGGTGTCATGAACTGATATATATATATATATAATGACTATATAGGTAAATACATTGTTTGTTCTCTATTAAAATCTTTCATTTGCTAACTGTGCCTATCAGTAGTTAGTGCCTTCTGTAGTTTGAATCTTTTAGTTAGCTGGCAGTAGTGGCGCTCGCTGTATTGCAGTAGTTCGAGTAACCAAGATTTTCGTGAGGTAAGTGATTTGTGAAACATATAGGTTAATGTTAGTCAGGCCCATTCTCTTGTAGGGATTATTGAAAGTCAGATTGCGTTGCGCTAAAAACTATTGTGTGTCAGTTTAAGCACAGTCGTGTATAATTTTTCTAAGGGGACGTTTCATGCGTGATTCGCGAATTGATCAAGGAAAGGAGAAAAGCACTCTGCGGCACACACCTTATGGTGACTAGAGGACTGTAGATGTAGTATAACATACATTTACTTAAAGTTTTTTTTTCAACACCGACAGCTGTACAGTACTCTGCCAAGGCCAGCTTTTATTGCACGGTGACAAGCAGTTTCCGGGTGGCCGCCGCCGCGTGCGTTCGTCGGACGTGGGCGCAGTGCTGATGTCGCGCTTACTAACAGTTACACAAGTGCCTACCTGACCAGCACACCGGCATCGCAATGGGAGTGTGAGTCGCGCTTGCCTCTTTCCAATTGCAGCATACGTAGCATGGTTGTCACTCCGTGTACGCTGCTCACTGACATCCGATCCGATTGTACTTAACCTCATTCCAAGCACGCACGTATTGTTACGTTAGGCATGCGCCACTTGTTACTGAATGCTCCGGCTCTACGCGCTCAATCTGAGTAACATCTTCTTGTTACGTTAGTAAAATAGCAATAATCTTTAGTGATCTCTAACTATTTCTTAAACGTTAACAGCATAATGAGTGTGAATTAGTCAAAAGGTGCACTAGTTACGTTAGTAAATGAAATATTACTGGCATTAACTCGCTGACGCCGACCGGAGTGGCCGAGCGGTTCTAGGCGTCACGGTGTGGAGCCACACGACCTCTACGGTCGCAGGTTCGAATCCTGCCTCGGGCACGGATGTTTGTCATGTCCTTAGGTTATTTAGGTTTAAGTAGTTCTAAGTTCTAGGGGACTGATGACCACAGAATTTAAGTCCCATAGTGCTCAGAGCCATTTGAACCATTTTGAACCATTAACTCCGTGTTTAGGTCTCTGTAGTTCCCAAAACGGTCTGTTCAACCTGTTATTCGTAAACAATTGTTCGAAGTTTCTTTAGAGAACTGCTGCTGGTTCTGTTAAAACGACTTGCCGATGGCACATGTAACTGGTATCGACATAAATGAGCAAAACCGAATTTTCTCTCTGAATTTCGCGTCTTCTCATTTCCATAACATATAAGTTTAAGCCGCAGAAATCTGTGCTTAGGTCGTACCCGAACCATTTATTCTTCTGACATTTTTTGCCTTAACCACTGTGTGAAGTGGTGTTCAGGATTGTGTCGGTTACTGTACAGTAACAGTGTTCTGATGATTCTACTAAGAATAGGGTGACCATGTGCAATTGTTTAAAAAGAAGGACAAACAGCTTCAAAAAGAAGGACAAAGGAAGAAAAAAGAGGACACATCAAATTGGTCAACTGCAGATGAGGATACCACCCGTCAGCTTTGGACAAGTCAGGTGACTGCCGGGAATTACCGGTAAAACTAGTAGTTAATTGTTATTGGTGGTGATTCCCAGAGCAATATTTTTTATTTTCAATTAAAACATTGATTGTGGTGACAGTGTCGCATCAATTATTTTTATATTTAAGCGTAGTTTTAAGATTTAACAAAGACAGCTGCCTAAACGCCACTCCTGATTGGCTACTTTCATGTGATTTGTCCAAAGCTGACGGGTGGTTTCCTCATCTGCGGTATTCCCCATCAAACATACGTTGAATTTTAATAAATGAGTTTATTATTTATAGACATAACATACATATATTCCTTAACAATTATTGATACTTCTCGGAGGAACCAATTTTTTGCAGAAGTTTAGGCTTACTTAACAGATAATTGTAAATTACAGACATGAAAATTCTTTTAAATTATATTGGACGATCAACAGACCTTTCACTAATTCAAGGTTTCATCTATTCCTCTCATCAGTCTACTGTGTGGTAATTAGAGAAAATATTCTTTTGCCATTAGCATTATGCCCTGAAATACTGAAAAAGTATTCAGCAAGTTTCAGAAACTCTGAGTGACAGCCAACTGACTTAGTGTCAAAAACAAAATCTTTGCGAATTTTTTACTACACGATAAAGTCCTAATTTCTGGCTCATCTTTATTCCTTTTTAGAAATTGCCTGAAATTGCAGAACTGATCAAAACATTTTGCATCTTCAATTTCAAAGCCTTTACATTTCTTCTGTAAATACACAAGGCTTTTCTCAACATCCCTGTAGCAAAAATAATTTTTAAGTGACATCCATCTAAAAGATGAGAAGTCCTCAAACACACAGAGCCACCGTTTCAAATATTCATAGCATGATTGATGAAGTAAAATAGCTTCATCCATAAAAAGATTGACTTCTTTCTCGAAGACTTCTTCTGTTGGGATTTTCAGGATCTGCTTGACCTTAAGGCAAATGAATTTTTCACTTAACTGGTCTTCAAGCACCTTACATACTGACTCTAAAATTTCAGTGACATCAACCACAACTTTGCGAAAAAGCCGCACACTGTAAAAATCCACCCGGACCCTGGACAAAGAGCTAAAAAGGAGGACATGTCCGGATTAATCCGGACGTCTGGTCACCCTAACTAAGAAGCATATATTTAATGAAATGTGGACCTGCATACTAGAGTTGATACCTATACTATAATTTCTATTTGTTCAACTGTAATAACGTCACTATTTTTGTGGAATGAACCAATATTATTACGGAAAAATACACAAGTATTTATTTTCAAACTGGACAAAAATATCTTTGCTTTCGTAATTTATTAGTAGAAGAGATTCATTTAATCTATATCGTAGCATCAGATTACTAAATTGGTCACAGGAATCGAATCAGGTACCCCTCAATCTAGAGAAAGCGACGGAAAACTAGAACGCGAGATTCGGACACTGTGCCATGAACAACTACAACAATGTCGATTCGACTGCAGTGAAAACCTTTATAAATTACGAAGGGCGTTCGATAAGTAACGCAACACATATTTTTCTCGGCAGATTTCGGTTGAAAAAATGCGCAATTTGTTGTGGGACAATGTGAAATATTCCCGCTGCAGCCCCTACAGGTTCATGAAGTTCGCCGCCCGGGGTGGCCGAGCGGTTCTGGGCGCTGCAGTCTGGAAGCGCGCGACCGCTATGGTCGCAGGTTCGAATCCTGCCTCGGGCATGGATGTCTGTGATGTGATGTGATGTGTTCTTAGTTCTAGGGGACTGATGACCTCAGAAGTTAAGTTCCATAGTGCTCAGAACCATTTGAACCATTCATGAAGTCAGAGCCATTTGAACCATTCATGAAGTTCCGATGGATGGAGGTGCACGTAACTTCAAATTGGCTTTCTAAGCTTGGGGCTGTAATTGATTTTCGCTTGGCTGAAAACCAGAACACTGCAGATATTCATAGGCGCAGGTAACCTGGCTTTGAACAAAAGCACGTGAGTCTTTGGGCGAGGCGTCTGTTATCATCGCTACAAGGTCGCGCATACCTGGCCGATGCCCCATGTGTCGGCTGGCAATCCGTGGAGTGGCGCCGCACCACCTCTCCTCCGAGGAAAAGTTCAAAGCCACACCCCCAGCAGGTAAAGTCATACCGACAGTCTTCTGGGATTCTAAAGGTGTTTTCTATTTGATGTCCACCCTTATGGTGCAAAGATCAATTCTGAATTGTGTTGTGCTACCCTCAAGAAATTGAAGAAACTTCATCGTGTTCGTGGCCACAAAAATATAAACGAACTTCTCCTTCTCTATAGGCAACGGCCTCGCTGCAATGGATACACGGGTTTCTGTCGGATCAACAAAGTTAGTGCTGTCGGGCGTGGCCAGCACTTGGATGGGTGACCATCTGAGCTGCCGCCATGCGCTGTTGCCATTTTCGGGGTACACTCAGCCTCGTGATGCCAACTGAGGAGCTACTTGGCCGAACAGTAGCGACTCCGGTCAAAGAAAACAATCATAACGACAGGGAGAGCGGTGTGCTGACCATACGCCCCTCCTATCCACATCTTGATTGAGGATGACATGGCGGTCGGACGGTCCCGATGGACCACTTGTGGCCTGAAGACGGAATGAGCGAGTCTCCTTCCCTATGATAACGCAAGGCTTCGCATACGTCTGCGCTCCTGAGAAGAGCTCACAAAACTTCATTGGGCTGTTCTTCCTCAACCATTCTATGACCCGGACCTCGCACCTTCCAACTTCCATCTGTTTGACACAATGAAGGATGCACTCCGCGGGAAGCAGTACTTGGATGATGGGGAGGTTATTGATGTAAACGTTGGCTCCGATGTCGGCCAATAGAGAGGAACCATGCGGGTGTACAAGCCCCCCCAGTAAGTTGGCATAAGGCCGTCGCTTTAAAGGAGATTATGTTGAAAATGGGTTTTGTAGCCAAAAGCGTGAAGAATAAAACGGCATATTGGAATCCTGAATAAAGCCAACCTGTCTTCAGAGAAAAGGTGTCGTATTATTTACTGTCACCTCTCGTATTAATTATTCTGACAGATACTATCAATTAATACACTCCTGGAAATGGAAAAAAGAACACATTGACACCGGTGTGTCAGACCCACCATACTTGCTCCGGACACTGCGAGAGGGCTGTACAAGCAATGATCACACGCACGGCACAGCGGACACACCAGGAACTGCGGTGTTGGCCGTCGAATGGCGCTAGCTGCGCAGCATTTGTGCACCGCCGCCGTCAGTGCAGCCAGTTTGCCGTGGGATACGGAGCTCCATCGCAGTCTTTAACACTGGTAGCATGCCGCGACAGCGTGGACGTGAACCGTATGTGCAGTTGACGGACTTTGAGCGAGGGCGTATAGTGAGCATGCGTGAGGCCGGGTGGACGTACCGCCGAATTGCTCAACACGTGGGGCGTGAGGTCTCCACAGTACATCGATGTTGTCGCCAGTGGTCGGCGGAAGGTGCACGTGCCCGTCGACCTGAGACCGGACCGCAGCGACGCACGGATGCACGCCATGACCGTAGGATCCTACGCAGTGCCGTAGGGGACCGCACCGCCACTTCCCAGCAAATTAGGGACACTGTTGCTCCTGGGGTATCGGCGAAGACCATTCGCAACCGTCTCCATGAAGCTGGGCTACGGTCCCGCACACCGTTAGGCCGTCTTCCGCTCACGCCCCAACATCGTGCAGCCCGCCTCCAGTGGTGTCGCGACAGGCGTGAATGGAGGGACGAATGGGGACGTGTCGTCTTCAGCGATGAGAGTCGCTTCTGCCTTGGTGCCAATGATGGTCGTATGCGTGTTTGGCGCCGTGCAGGTGAGCGCCACAATCAGGACTGCATACGACCGCGGTACACAGGGCCAATACCCGGCATCATGGTGTGGGGAGCGATCTCCTACACTGGCCGTACACCTCTGGTGATCGTCGAGGGGACACTGAATAGTGCACGGTACATCCAAACCGTCATCGAAACCATCGTTCTACCATTCCTAGACCGGCAAGGGAACTTGCTGTTCCAACAGGACAATGCACGTCCGCATGTATCCCGTGCCACCCAACGTGCTCTAGAAGGTGTAAGTCAACTACCGTGGCCAGCAAGAGCTCCGGATCTGTCCCCCATTGAGCATGTTTGGGACTGGATGAAGCGTCGTCTCACGCGGTCTACACGTCCAGCACGAACGCTGGTCCAACTGAGGCGCCTGGTGGACATGGCATGGCAAGCCGTTCCACAGGACTACATCCAGCATCTCTACGATCGTCTCCATGGGAGAATAGCAGCCTGCATTGCTGCGAAAGGTGGATATACACTGTACTAGTGCCGACATTGTGCATGCTCTGTTGCCTGTGTCTATGTGCCTGTGGTTCTGTCAGTGTGATCATGTGATGTATCTGACCCCAGGAATGTGTCAATAAAGTTTCCCCTTCCTGGGACAATGAATTCACGGTGTTCTTATTTCAATTTCCAGGAGTGTATGTCTTCTTTTGAATAAATTGCAAAAAGTCACTTAAGTCGCGAATGCAGGCGAGAATGTAATGTGAAATTTTCATCACTCAGCAGAAAATACTCTGCAAAAAGAGTAAAAATGATACTTTATCAGAAAAAAGTGGACATTATCTTACGTCCTTATTTAGCAACATATGTTAATAAGGAAATTACTAATAGCAGTGACGTATATCACACAGTATTTAGTAGCTCACTTTCATTGATAGTGTACCTTGCTGTTTACGTAATTAATTATTCAATATGGCACTCAAAAATTATTCTTACCACTATAAATGTGCGCCCGCTCCATAGAACTGTCTTGCACTGTAGGTTTCTGGTTAGCCACCGAATAAGTCAACTTCCACCACGACCATCAACGGCGCCAGATGGAGTTCCTCAGTTTTCACGGCGGTGATCTTGAATGGTACTATTAGTCCACTCACTACGCACTTTCACCACAGACACACGCAAAGAGTCCACAACTCTGATCATCACAGAGCTACTTCTCCACGATTCCCCTAATATGAACTTTTTTTCTGCTACTATAAATCCCCTGTGAGTCTTCTAAGCCCAATGCGTACAAATAGTCTTCCAGTCTTCTTACAAACGTTGCTCACAGTCATTTATCACGAGCCCAACTATGAGCTAAATTTAGAAAATGTGGTGGAAGTTACGTACTTCGAAGGTATGTTTTAGGTTTGTAGAGAACTGTCAGGTACACTGTCTCGGACTAAACGTGATTCTGGCCATATATGAATCGTTAAGTGTACTACGGACAATCAACATCTCAGCAAAACAGAGAAACAGCAACATTCATCTCACGAGCATTATGCAGAAAATGACTGAGCCACTGCAGAATCCAAGTTCCGTGAATTTTTTCGAGATGCAAAGATGAGTCTTTGCAGCGCGTCGCAAAGGACGAATTGGACGCTTTCTTGTCCCCCGTTTCAAAGCCCCCTTTACGCTATTCCAAATCAAGGGCATACAACGTGTAGAAAGACGAGTGACAAGAAACACGATGGCACAGAAGCTACCAGTTCTATATATAATCTGAACCTGATACTTGCCCTCCCCCCTTTCTTCCCGCCCCTCACCCCAAGAAGCCCCGTAAATTTCAGCAATCCCCTGCACGTAACTGGTGTCAGAGGCTCCCCAACTCGCTCGTACGGTTCAACATAAGAACGGGATTAAAATCACGTAAACATTTCGAATAAGCAACATCGCCATCAGCAAGTAAATTTGTGGAAGAGACTAAGGAAGTTGAAACACTAATTTCCAACGAGTGTCACCACTATCTTACTACCATAAAGATCACGAACTTTTTAAGTCATTGTAACCAGCTCACATAATTGAGTGCATCGCAACCAAGAGCTTCTGTGCCATTCAACGGACTGTCAGGGACATTGCTGTACCTGAGTACTGCTAAATCGTTGCTGTATAGAAGACATGCATAAACACAGATTAATGTTGCATTGTGATTTCAAAACAAATATGTGAATTTGTACTATTCTTTTACCTTTCCTTCTTTCAATACTCTAAAAGAAATGTATTTGCTGGGTTATACCTCGATGTGGTATTATGATCCGTGCTCTGTGTATCGTTACACAATTATTATTTTATTCGTCAGATGATCCACACACGTATGAAGTTGATGGCTATGTGGAGTGTACTCCAAAAGCCAATTAAAATATATGTTAAATATCTTGCATATATTTTAATTTAAAGCTTCTGATTTTTAAGTCGCGAATTAGACTACGAGCCGATATTTTACTGTGAGCGTTCTTGACTTAAAAGGGGAAACCACCGTAGGTCGCTTTCTGGCACAGTCGAAGCCTGACTTGGTGATGGAAGAGTGAAAATTAAGGGACACTGTTTCTGCTTAGCTGTCAACGCTCAGTAGTTTTCAAGAAAATGACGGTGAAACTTTCGACGCAGCTTCATCAGTCCGATCGCCCATCCTAACACCAAGCAACTTGGTAGCGCATTGGCTAAGAGTACGGTTTCGTCATTTATCGCCCGATGATCCATTCCAGTTTTGTTTTCTTTTTTCATTTGTTGTCGCGGAGGTATGTCACATCATCAATATTTGTCGCATCGTAACATACAAAGAAATGAGCCTTTCAAATTTTATTAAAAATCGGTCGTATCACCAGAAATTTTATACATCGTATAGAATTAGCAGTAATTGAAAATTGAACATTTAAAAATTCTACAATTTCAGTTTTTTGTTTTTACTTTTATTCTTAAAGAGGACCAGTGCACACATAAAAACATTGAAAGCATAAAAATTCGGAGCACCGAGAGCAACATATGTAGGCCCATTTACAATAGTAAATTTTTTTTATCTGAATATCATCAGGGAAACCACCTCGCTATCTGGGGATACCTTTACGCTCAACCACGCATATGATAGCATTTTTTCGATAGCTGGAGCTTGCAGTTGATTATGGATCAAGGTTTGTATTCTGTCTGCAGCTCGTGGTCGTGCGGTAGCGTTCTCGCTTCCCACGCCCGGGTTCCCGGGTTCCCGGGTTCGATTCCCGGCGGGGTCAGGGATTTTCTCTGCCTTGTGATGACTGGGTGTTGTGTGATGTCCTTAGGCTAGTTAGGTTTCAGTAGTTCTAAGTTCTAGGGGACTGATGACCATAGATGTTAAGTCCCATAGTGCTCAAAGCCATTTTTTTTTGTATTCTAGCTGCAGAGCTTCTACTTGCGATTTTCCCTTGCTGAGTGTTGGGAGTAGAGCACCTCTGCAGTCGGCGAATGTAGTTCGTCACCTGTCAGTAAAAATACTCCTCGTAGTATTTACATAGCAGCATACACTTTGGCGGAATACTTTTAATGAACATGTCGGGATTCCAATTTCATCGACAAACAGTTTTGTCCATTGTACTTAAACAGCTCCATTTTTACGTAACGTCGCAGAACTTAATCCTGAAACTAATGACAGATTTCTTTTGTGAGCTTTTCAGGTTTTGCCGTTGTTGGGTTTACATTCCAATGTCGTTCCACTAATTAGGTTGCGTTTTGATGGACTCAAGGACCAAATTTCTCACTTACTTCTTGGAGACAAACGAAACTGTTGGTAGCATTTTTCCGGAAGGCTTTAAACAGTGTCTACTGGGATAACAAAACCCGTTTTCAGTAAGATCTGAAATCTTTATTTCTTTTGCCATTAATTCCATTGTATTTCACGACCTCATGAAAATTTTGATATCACATACTCCCGCGACAACAAAAGAAAAAAGGTCTGTGATTGTATTTGAACACGAGGCGCAAGATTTCCGAACTGTGCTCTTACTCATAATGCTACCAATGCACTTGGCTTTACGCAGAGCGAGTAGTCTGACGAAGTCACGGCGAAACTTCGATCGTTGGTTTCTCGGAAGCTACTGGGTGTTGGCACCTAAGAAAAAAAAGTGTCCCTTTTTTCATTCTTCTATTATATTACTTCACCAAGCTTAATGTATATCAGAGAACGACCTATGGCGGGTTCTCTTTGTTAGTTGCAAGAGCCGGCCCTTTTGAACGAGCGGCTCTAGGCGCTTCAGTCCGGAATCGCGCTGTTGCTACGATCGCAGGTTCGAATCCTGCCTCGGGCATGGACGTGTGTGATATCCTTAGGTTAGTTAGGTTTAAGTAGTTCTAAGTTCTAGGGGACTGATGACCTCAGATGTTGAGTCTCATAATGCTTAGAGCCATTTGAACCATTTGCTTTTCAGTATTTCACTAACTTTAAAGATTTTTTTCACGACACTTCTCATACGCAACACAGGGCCAACCAAGAGTCAGTACTGGTCAACAGTTGAATACCATATCTAAAGCACACGTCACGCGAGGAAAGTTTTATTCTTTTTAAAAGGAATATTCAGTACTTTAATTCAATAATAAGGTTTTGTATGACACAACTGACAGTATAATCGAAAATTAAATTTTTCCGTTCACTGCTTTCTATTTGTTTGCATAAACAACTAACAGCCAATCTGTGCAGCAGGTTGGTAGATTATCTAGAATTGACAGGATCGTTCTTATTGGATAAGAATTCTAAACCTGCTAAGTCAGTGATGTACGAAGTGAGATGATAATACAACTTTCCTGATGTTTTGGGCAAGGCAAAATGTGCTAATTTGAGATACAGAACCCATGTCCGGAAATGATCTAGTCAACAGTTAATCAGCAAAACGTGTTGTGTGATAAGCAAGCCAATGAACTTGTGACATTGTGTGTACAGTAATTTATCATGTTGGTTACTTGTAAGTGGGGAAGACAAACCCGAGCAACAGTTAAGCATACAACAAAAGGCGTTGAAGTGAGCCTTTGTGTCGGTATTTAGTTTGATTAAAATGGAACGCCAGCTCACTTTGTACATTCTGATTGTGAACAGTAGCGACAGATGTTCACTAAATAGTTGGACTGAAAAGGACGTCCTGTTTGGTGGCCTGTTCGACCACGTGACATAAACCGATTTCATTTCTTCTTGTGATGTCTTGTGAAAGAGGAAGCGCTCGGGACACCTGTCAAGTCCGCACCTTTCTATACACGCTCACATCGGCATGATGGCCAACACAAAAGATCTACTGCCATCTCTGCATATTGGTTAGTTTTCTCTAAGTGAGGTCTAGCAGGATATGGGCACTACGATGTTTGCATACGTCCTATTATGGTTAACCATTAATACGCGCTCATCTGGAGATAGATTGGGTCGAAAGTTGAACGAAGGTTAGCGGTTTGAAGAGCAGAGGCAAAAAAGTGCCAAGGCAAGAGCCAAGAGGAAAAAAAAAGCCTCTGCGATAGTTGAGTCGGGTTGTAAGAGCATTCGCTGTTTTCTTGCTGCCTGCGGCAGGTCATGCAAGGGTAAGTTCTGTTAGTAGTGGGTATCTTGAAGGCGGATACCTTTGACGTTGTGGAGCGGTGTTACTCGGCGGCTATAGCTGCGTGCTGGTGTTGGCATCCTGTTCAGCATCAGCACGCCTGTAACAGCTGGGTTCATCAACGTTTAGTGACCGATAGGTCATATATCGGTTTCACAGTGCAGGGCAGTGTTGATGGTTTGTGCGTTAGTAAAAAATTTTAGAAATTTGTGGTAAGTTCCTATGAGACCAAACTGCTGAGGTCATCGATCCCTAGGCTTACACACTACTTAATCTAACTTAGGCTAGGACAACACACATACCCATGCCCGAGGGAGGACTGGAACCCCGGACGGGGGTAGCCGCACGAACCGTGGCAAGGCACCCAAGACCGCACGGCTACGCCGCGTGGCTTTGTGCGTTAGTGTGCGAGCTTGTCGGCTTCCCTGCTGTAGCCTGTTGGTCGGTTATAATGGCAGCTGGCAAATCCAGTCAATATTGCTGATTTACAGGGGCTTGCCGATGTTCCTTGTGAGTGAATGTGAAAATTCTGCTTTGAATGTAAAGAATGACAGTGCTGGAAAAACTCTTACGTTATTTGATTTTCATACAGCTGAACAAAACTCAACGAACTCAGACAGTTTTCTCTTTACTTATTCTGATCATCACTAAACTGATTCACAATATTTTAGCGCAACGCAATCTGACTTTCAATAATCCCTACAAAAGAATGGCCCTGACTAACAATGACCTATACCTTTCACAAATCACTTACCTCACAAAAATCTTCGTTACTCGAACTACTGCAATACAGCGAGCGCCAATACTGCCAGCTAAATAAAAGATTCTAACTACCTAAGGCACTAACTACTGATAGGCATAGTTAAAAAATGAAAGATTTTGATATAGAACAACCAATGTATTTACCTTAACAGTGTTCAAAAGTAACCTCTCAAAACACTGGTATCTTTCTCCCCACATCCACCACTGCTCGCGGCTCACCTCCAACTGCCCACGCTACGCGCTGTTCATATTCAACTGCCCAACACTAGACTACCGAGACACAGACTGCACACAGCGCAGTCAGCATTTTCATACAGAGCACTACATGGCGTTACCAAAATAAAAACCTAAACAGCCTACTTACAAATGTTATCTTGCCATAGATGGTTCTGCTCTAGCTGGTAGTGTCTTTGGCCGCTTATGCTTCCACCAATGGTTGTAATTTTAGTGCCGGCCGTTGGGGGGAGCGGTTCTAGACGCTTCAGTCCGGAACCACGCTGTTGCTACGGTCGCAGGTTCGAATCCTGCCTCGAGCATGGATGTGTGTGATGTCCTTAGATTAGTTGGGTTTAAGTAGCTCTAAGTCTAGGGGACTGATGACCCCAGATGTTAAGTCCCATAGTGCTCAGAGCCATTTGAACCATTTTTGTGATTTTAGTTTCCCAGAGTAAGGATGAAAGGATTGTCTCGAGTTCATGTATATTCGTGTGGTGAGTTTTTTGAATACTTCCTTGAGGGTTTCAAGGCATTATTCATTGTGAAGATCCACGGCGCAGGTATAGCGTGGAGCGTTGCTAAAGGACCTCATAGTAAAATTTATCACTGCCTGTGACATTGTTCGAACAATTCTTGGGTTGAGCAGGTTCTGCAGGTACCGAAGGACTTCATACGACGATGTCAAGTGTGCATAGAATCTAACGGAAGGCAATTTGGAGAACTATTGGGAATTTAACTCCTTGTGCAAGCTGTATTGATAAATTAAAATATTATAAAAAGGTATATTCCTGGATTTTTAATATAATCAATAGGCAAATTACGTATTTAAATGTTGTCATTTTCGACTTTAACTTTCGCCTCGGTTGTCTTCTCTCTGGACGATGATTACGAAACTCAAATTGATCCGTAAGCCCTTCGCCATCATCTTGTTTCATCGGCATCAAGAAAATGCTTTGTATAATATAAACAACATCTGTTCTTTTATATTTCCTTGGGGCACACAGAAAATTATGACATCGGATCTTTTATACTTCCTTGCGTCACACAGAAAATTACTTTTGTCTATTTGGATGGCACTTCGTCCAGGAAAACGTACTGCAGTCTGTCAATCACAAAGTTGTTAGGCCAGTCACAAACCTTGTTGGTTCGTTGATTTGGGGGAAGGGACCAAACAGCGAGGTCATCAGTCGCATCGGATTAGGGAAGGATGGGGAAGGAAATCGGCCGTGCCCTTTCAAAGGAACCATCCCGACATTTGCCTGAAACGATTTAGGCAAGATCACGGCAAACCTAAATCAGGATGGCCGAACGCGGGTTTGAACCCCCGTCCTCCCAAATGCAAGTCCAGTTTGCTAACCATTGCGCCACCTCGCTCGATGCCCTACACGTTAGTGCTTTCCTTGACTGGCGGTTGTGAATTACAGTTGAATTTTAATTCTCTTCTTAATATAAAAATAATGGGCGCATCGAGTACATGTGCTTTGTCAGTGGCGAGAGTGGCAAAGCGAGAGTTTAGTTTTGCATGGGCGATATATTTTTGGGATCTACTACGGCTGCCACGGAGAAGAGAGGTATTGTATTGTTGTTAACGTTATGAAAAGTTGCGTAGATGGATGTCATCGAATCTCGTTACCTCGAGGCGGTATGTTGATCGCAGAGTAACGACAGCGCTTAAGCTGCGGGTGCTTCGTCTAAATAATGCTAAGCGACGCTTATTACGTTCGGAACAAACCATTAACATTTGACACTGTCAGCTTCTGCGTACTCGAGGGACTGTTACTGTCTCATAAAACAGCAGACACTCGTCAAGAGTTCAGTCTTGGCCTTGAGAGCTGGTTGCAACTGTGTCGTATCCGAGTTGTGCCAGTAGCTAACTATACCAGTAGCGACATTACATACTGAAAAAAACTGCTGAAATGATAAATTATACGAAAATATGCGGTATGGGCAATTCCAGACTGGTCCAAGATACACTTGACGTGCAGCACACTTTCTGTGTTGCTCTCGCGTCCTTTTGCCTCCGGGAGTCTGTACTACGAGTGCCTTTCTTGCCATTAAACATCTTTCAGTACACAGTTGACGTTGTTCGTTGCGGCATGATGTAAGACGTAGTCACGATTGGCCTTACTCAATTGTTGCTATGATATCTTTCCAGCATATCGAAGTAGATCACCACTGAGACTGGGAAAAAATTGACTGGAAATGGCCGTAGACTTTCTCTTCTGAAACGGTGTGAAAATCTTTAATCTTAAGCACGAGTGTAGGTCGTTTTATTACACTGTGCGCCCCTTTTACTTTATTTTTGTGGTCCCCGCGCGCGTTGCGCTATGACAATGGAGATAGCAGTCTCCCTCGAATACTGGTTCTCTAAATTTATCCAGTAAGGCTTCGTGAGGTCAATGTCTCCTTTCCCCCCAAAGATACCTGTTTAAATATCTCTTCATTAGGGGCTGTACTGAGCTGTTATGATCGTAGCAAAGTGCCTGCCGATTGATTCGACATGTGCTGTCAGGGCTACTTGATAAGACCTCCAAAGACTGGGACAGTACTCTAGAATCACTCTAGCGTACTATATACAATTTCCTTTACACCTACACTTCACATTTTTTTTAGTAAATTTTAGTAAATTTAAGCCTTCCGTTCTCCTTATTTAGTACTGATTTCATGTGTTCATACCATTTGATATCGTTTCGAAGCTTTGTTCCAAGCAATGTGAGTGTAAGAACTTCCAACAGTTTACCACAAATCTTGTACTCGCTTAATATTGGATTCCTTGCCGTTGTTATGGTCGTTATCGTACGTTTATCAACTTTTAAGGAGACCTGTTATTCTTAAAATCTTCACATTTTTTGCGGTCATCCAAAGACGATATGCCTACTTTCTTGTAGGCTGCAGCCTCGTCAACGACCAATCTGTGAGTGCCATTATTTATTTATTTAAATAATCCAGTGATGACAGGAGAAATACTGAGCGCAGACGTGTGTAAGCTGCCAGGAAACTGGTCGGTCGATCGGCCATTCGACCAATAAACTGGTGCTTGTGTGGAGGCCAACGACCAAGGTTAACGTCACTGACAGGAAAACAACAGCAAAACAAAATCCGATAAACTAAAGATTTACAACAAATATATACATTTTTACACAGATACAATCTCAAATTCGTGATGGGTTCATACGAGATTCGAAATCCAATCAGAAGCTTCTGTAGACAAATTGTGAAGGTCTTGTTCCCCTGAATGCTCTGAGGGGACATTCAGAATGTTACGCGGTGTACTCTATGTTGTTCTTCGTCGCAGTCACGTTCAGCGGAGGACTTCTATTCCCACTAGTGCAGCAATTTTCCTCGTCTGGGCCGGTTAGGTCTTGTCCGATTCAGAATGCTCCAGTAGCATTGATCCGCCCGCCCGGATGGCCGAGCGGTTTAACGGACGGCTTTCTGGGCGGGAAGGAGCGCTGGTCCCCGGCACGAATCCGCCCGGCGGATTTGTATCGAGGTCCGGTGAGTCGGCCAGTCTGTGGACGGTTTTTAGGCCGTTTTCCATCTGCCTCGGCAAATGTGGGCTGGTTCCCCTAATTCCGCCTCAGCTGCATTATGTCGTCGATTTCTGCGCAAACAAGTTCTCCACGTACGCGTACACGACCAGTACTCCACCACGCAAACATAGGGGTTACACTCGTCTGGTGGACTGCGGTAGTCGTCGTGGGTTGCGGACCACTGCGGCTGCATAGGGAACGAAGCCTCTCCGTCGTTTCTAGGTCCCCGGTTAACATAACTTAACATAACATAACCATTGATCCAGTCTGATAGTTCGGTATTTACCTTTCTCAATACCGACAGTTCATCCCATGACATCAGTACAGACGAAGAGTTAATCGACAATGTAACGATGAAAGTGGGATAGCGTTTTCACTGCAACCAGTGCGACTTTCGATTGTGTATTTTCTTGTTTCAGAGCGTGTTACAATAAAAAGAGTGACTGAAATACGATTTTAAAATTCAGTCAGTTCTGATCCTATTCAGTACGCTCCAGTACCAATGCCACAGTCTGATATTTTGGTATTTACCTTTCCCAATATCGACAGTCCAGCCCACGACGCCATTACAAGCGAATAATTAATCGAAAGAACGATAAAGTAACGATAAAAATGTAATCGCGTTTTCGTTGCAACCAATGCGACCTTCGACTGTGCATTTTCTTGTTTCATGATGTGTTGTAGTAAAAAGAGTGATTGAAATGTGTATTTTACATTTCATTAGAACGTGGTGTTGATCTGAAAGGAATAGTCAGTCCAAACAGCGGCTGAGATTAAACAAAAAACGGTGTCATGATAGCAGCTACACACGCACCAACCGACCGACGGACAAATTACACGTGTTTGGGCGTTTTGACCGAACGATCGACGAACTTTCCTTGTCGGGATATCGGCAGGGCAGAACTTCACCCGACATCCGGGCCCCCTCTCACCCACAGTCCCCCCCCCCCCCCCCCCCCCCAATCCACCCAACAAATAGTGTTTTCCCATGTGTAGCGGTTTCTGGAGAAATTTAGAAACTGCAAATGTACATGGGGCACGTCATGCGAGGAGGATAGTAGTACAGACGCAACAAATGAAACACTTTTTTTCATTTTTCTAACGTATCCATAATGGTTTCGTGTGGCACATGGAGAGAATAAGAGTCTGTCGACATTCTGTTTTTTTTTTTTCTTCTTTCCGATACTTACCGGAAATAAAATGTAAAAATCGAAATATCGATAGTCAATGGACGTTAATTCATACAATATACTTGCTCCATTGTTACAGGCATTTAAAAGCCCAGCCTACATCCAAGCCCTCTGCTATAAGGAGCAAAGTGTGAGATTTTTTGTATAGTTCTCACAGTTGCTAAATACTTCATTTCTTATATATCTGTTGTATTTATTAGATAATGTGCGCCAACACCATGTGTATAGCCTTTCTTCTTCGAATCTGAAATGAGTAAACTTTCACGTCGTCTTTTATGCTACATACGTCAACAAATAATGATGTTTACATGAACGTCTTTTGTTTTATTTATTTTGCTTTACCATGATGCAGTTCGTCAGTCAAGTATATATCATGTTGCATGTTTCAGGAATCGGTTTAGGTAGTAATTGTTGGGATAGAACAGCACTGAATTTGAGATCCTCTTAACTTCTCTCAATGACTAGAAATCATAATATAGCTATCAGCCTCTCTTCGCAGCTTACAGCTTCCCTCATGACAGTATCCTTTTTCGTTAATAATGGTTTGATGATGTTCAGCAGCTCGTAAATACATTATTCATACATTCTTAGATAATTACGAAAATCATCGAATCGCAGCTGCTTACTTAAGAGAAAATGAGTGAATTTCTTCCCTTGCATTAGCCACTTCTTTGCCCGCAGCTTTCGCTCCGTATGCTTTTTTTTTTTTTTTTTTCTAAACAGTCGAGGCAAATGCCGTGTTTGTTTCTGTCTGAAACGTAGCGGGCTCTCACAGGGCATAAAAACAGTGAACTTAAAACGAATCGCAGCAACAGGGCACACCGTAATCGCTAATTGCAGTCGGTCAGACGTGTGTTAAGCTGCAACGAAATTTGTCGGTCGGTCGGCGGATAAATTGGTGTGTGTGTGTAGGAGACCAAAGCTGCGATTGAGATTAAACAAAAATGGTGTGATGCTAGTAGCGAAGAAGGGGGGAGAGCAGAGAATAAAGAAGGTATTGGGCCTGAAGTAGACGCTTCAGGCCTCAGCACCCGACGCTTCACCATACGCTACCCTGTTCTTCGTACTTGTCGTATCACTGTCTGATGGGCGGGAACGAGATGTTTACACCAATTAGCACTCTCGTACACGGCACACTGAGATCTTTTTTGGATAGACCTAAATTGAGAAGGCTTCTTGCAGATAATGGTGCCCAGGTCCCTCTCCAGTTCAGTGTACCCGAAGTTGTTCTTATTGTGTGATGCTAGTTGCGAGGGTCAGGGGGGGGGGGGGGGGGAGGCAGCACAGGCGTAGAGTCACAGTTTGCCCTGGGCGTCTATTACCCAAGTTACGCCAAGGTTAACACCGCTTCCTGCCCCGCTGCATGTAAGCCGCTGGCACCTTTCCGCCGGAGGGTTTGTAGGGCGGAGTGTTGGCAACAGTGAGGACGCGCTGCTGGCACGGCAGTGCGCTGCCGCTGCCGCCGCCACAACACGCCAGTTTCGTGTGTCACACTCGGCCCGCGCGCTCCTACTGGCCACGCTCTTTTTCTCTCTCGCTTGCCGTAGAAAGCCACCAGCCCTGCCCGGATGACTGCTGTGCAGCACGACATTCATCACCCTAACCGGCTGCAGGAGGACCTCCTGGAAGCTGTGCTCGTTGACGGATTACAGCCTCCGTTCCCAGGTAAGTCTATATTCACTACGTTCGATTCCCGCAAATAGCCTAGTTGTCCAGCCTCGTGCGCTGCGGCGCCTGGTAAAACGTCCAGTCGCCAGTTGTGGAACATAAATACTCACCGATCTTAACAAAGCTGTATTGTTGGCGCAGTTACGTTTTTCTCTCCCGTTCAGCTGGCGACGGTGCCTACGTGTCGCGCGATTTTCTGACTTGCTTTGTATAAACTGTTCACAGGGTGAAGTTCGGTAAAAACTGCCATTTCTGCAATCACAGCGAAAAACTGGCTCTCGCAACTTCGGGTCGACGGAAGCGTCCGATTCCACCCGTCTGCTTTGACCCATGACATGAGGTTGTTGTGGTGTGTGACGTCATTATGGCGCGGAATTTGAGTTGGTGGTGCTTGTAGATGTCGTCTTGTTCTGTGTGATGGCGTCCTCCCTTGTGTGTGTGTGTGTGTGTGTGTGTGTGTGTGTGTGTGTGTGTGTGTGTGTGTGTGTGTGTGTGTGTGTTTGGGATGGCTGGCCGAAATATGTAGGTGGTAAGTAATTGTATTTTTGGGTCTATTTTTCTCGAATTGTAATGTTTTGTGTATTGAATATGTTTTAATTTACGTAGGGATGTTTGAGTTTAAGTTTTTAGGTGTTGCGGTTTCGGTTTTGTTTTTCGTAGTTGTAGGTGTTGGTTTTTTTTCGTATCAGTAGTTATATTTGGCCTATACAGGTGAAGGGAAATGACCCATTCCAATTTTCGTATTTTTACATGTAGGTATAGGTGTTTTGGTACCGTCAGCTGTGGCCAAGGAAAATGTCTGATTCCAATTTCCGTCGTTTTTGTTGTAGGCGTTGATGTTTTGGTATCGTCAGCTGCCGTTGACCTATATAGGTCAAAGGGAAATGTCCGATTGCTGTAGATTTTATAATTATTTTTATCTTCGTCATCTTGTGTTTTTTGGAATCATGGTGTGTTTTTTGTGTTATATTTAGCTTGTGCCCTCCCTAAAACACCCAATTTCCCTTGGTTGTCCCGTTAGTTTGATTGTATTTTTGGAGGGAGATGTTATTGTCTTATTTATACGTATTTTCGTGTTTGTTGCCGTGTTGTTGGAGACGCTTAGAATAGCCATTTCCGCCATATTGATGACGTCATGGGTAGAACACTCGCCCACGAAAGGCATAGGTCTCGAGTTAGAGTCTCGGTCCGCCATACAATTTTAATCTGCCATTAAGTTTATTTTATTTTCATTGTGATCAGTCCGTAAACTGTAATGATGTTCTCCACGATAGTCTGTCATGTGCAAGACGCCTTATATTAAAAGTGGAAAATAAATCATAGAGGGAGAATAGGTGTTTTGATCAGGAATACACGTACTGTCCAATGCGCGATGTATCTAGGAAACATTGTCATTACACACACAGGCGTCCGCAAAATGGGGATGGCGACGGGACGCGAAGAACACTCGCATGCTCTTGGAATAAGGAGACAGACTTAAATTTCGCTACAAAATTCTCATGCGTTTGTGGCAATTATGTTTTGATTCTAATGACATTAGATCTGACGTTCTCATGTGCGACGGTAAACACTGTGGCTTTAGTTCATGTAATTAGGGAGAAAAGAGTAGGAAGAATTTCTTTAGACGGAAAGAGGTTCAAGAAAGTTAACCAGTTCAAATACATCGTATCTTGGTTTACCAGTGACACCAGCGTGCCGGCCGGAGTGGCCGTGCGGTTCTAGGCGCTGCAGTCTGGAGCCAGGCGACCGCTACGGTCGCAGGTTCGAATCCTGCCTCGGGCATGGATGTGTGTGATGTCCTTAGGTTAGTTAGGTTTAATTAGTTCTAAGTTCTAGGCGACTGATGATCTCAGAAGTTGAGTCGCATGGTGCTCAGAGCCATTTGACCTTTTTTTTTTTATTGACACCAGCGTAGAAGATGGACATCAAGGAAAGAAAAGCAGGGAGAATGAAACTAATGTATTCCCTCAGGGAGACATTCAGCTCAAAATCAATATCAGCGAATATTAAGATGAGACTTAACAGTGATGTGCAAATTAGTCATGTACGGTTCGGAAACCTGGAGTCTGATTAAATGAGAAAAGAAAACTATTAATATTTGAAAGGAATGTAATGAAGAAGATGTGGGGACCTATCTTAAAGAATGGAGAAGAAAGAATGGGGAACTCTACCTCTTGATATAACAACCAACAATACAACGGAAGCTGGAGAGCAAAAGAATCCACTGGGCGGTCCATGTAGACCGTATGCCAGAAGACGGATGATGAAAGCACTTGAGGGGGAAACCACACACCAGTCGCCGCATAGGACGACCAAGGCAGCGCTAGATGGATGATCTAGCATTCTAGCGAATGACTTGGCAGTCCTGGAAACTAGACACCTAGAGAAACCGAGCACAAAACATGGATAACTGGAGGCACTATGGAAGCACTTGCTCTGCAGGGCCTGGGATAGTTGGATATCAATTTTTTTTTTTTATTCCAGTCTCTGATCACAATATCAATGCTTTAGACGTTGACCGGTTTCAGTCCGTAATGACCATCCTCAGATCTACAATATACAAATATATACACCTAGTGAGCAAGGTGTCTTTAAACATAATACAGCAACACGTATCACAATATACTATCATACAACCAGGGAAATGTAAATATAAAAAAGCGTAAAACGTTCCTTTTTAATATCATGTCCTAAAGTGATAAGGCCATAATGACGTCGTCAAAACATACAAACATAATCAGTACAGCATCGTCACATAGATCTAAAATAAGGTGTAGAATAGGCCACATCGTCCACACAGTCATTATTGCAACTGGCTACTGAAGTACAGTAACTACCAGAAATCTGTTTGCCTAAATCCTCCCTAGATGTCGCTACTGTGGACTTAGATGTAGTCGTTATTTACGCAAAAAACATAATTTGATAAAACCACATTAGGTAAAATACATGTAGCAGACTTTTAAAATTGATAACTATCATAGGAACGGATTGTGATACATTAAAAGACGAATACAGTTACCCATACAAAATTATTAAAAGGAATTATATGAAGAGAATAGGTCTGACCCTTTTTGTAGTGAATTTACGGTCAACAATTAATATACGTAATACATTGCCTGTGGTAACCTATAAATTGCCTATGAAAGATAAAATGTTTATATGACAGCTGAAAAAAGACAGATCAATGGATCAGCTCCCTCTGTTGGGTCGGCCGCTAAGATGTTACGTTGGCGCGCACCGATCGTAAGACGGTGATGTGTCTCCCACAGAAAACGTTTAAACAACATATTAACATTTAATAAATAAATTTATATAGTCTAACTCTACATTCCATGAATAGGTAGGAGATAATCAGTTACAGTATTAGAGCGACTAGCTGGATATGTATGTGTGTGCTAGTAATTAATTTCTTTTCGGCAGCAGTTTCACCTTAGGTCTTAGTCACGATGAACAACAGATCAGTGGCCGAATTGTCCCAACCGCTTCTCTGTCGCTTTCTTATGTGGCCCATGTTTGTAAACACCCTGTAGTGCATATGCACATTTAACCGTCAGGACACACTACCTTATAGTCTACGTGCACGCCAGCATAACTATTTGTTAGAACATACGTGAGCATTCTGATTATTTTCATACTTTGAAGGATAAGAAAAAGGCCAAAACAAGGAAAAATTTAACACAAAACAAACCAAACCTAAGAATTAGATATCTGTTCCACAAGTTTTAATCTGTTAATTTGTGTTAACTGGAGAATCAGTAATTTGTTATTTTGACGAAGATTAGTCATTTTCGGTTTTAAATGTCCTGTTCAGTTCTTCATGGAATGGTTCATCGTACCTTATAACAGAAATCCATTGTTTTTATGTTATAATGCTCTCAGGCGTCTTCTCAGTGGAGACAGCTTCGTGACTAGCAGGTAGTACCAATAGTGGTCGGCGCAGGCAAGGGAAATTTGAGGTCTTGTTTCTGTTTACGTTTTTTATTTATTCACTTAATGCTGTCTTCAGCAGAACATGCTGACGGTGGACAACCACCTTCCACATGGCCCGTACAGGGTGTTGTACATTTTTAGGTTTAAAATTATGCAGAATATGCAGCTGAGTAATGGTCGGAAATGATTATTTCTGGTACTATGGGATTCTGAATGGGTAGTGTCAGCAGGTGATGGTTGTGCGTCGACGACGGTGGAAGTTTCACCTTGAATGTATTACCTTCTTATCTGGTAGCAACTTGCAGTCATTGTCTTGGTTAATGTGATTGGGGTTCGTTCAGCGTTATGATGCTAGAAGCCCGTAAAATGAAATGAAATGGTGCAAGTCTCCCACATAATTTAATGGAAAATATAACGGACGTGAAAGTCGCCATTCTGTGTTTTGGTGGGAAAGCGACGACGCGTCCGTCAACAAATGAGGTGGCTTACAAAACACTCATTCGACCTATACTTGAGTATTGCTCATCAGTGTGGGATCCGTAGCAGGTCGGGTTGACAGAGGAGATAGAGAATATCCAAAGAAGAGCGGCGCGTTTAGTCACAGGGTTATATGGTAAGCGTGATAGCGTTACGGAGATGTTTAGCAAACTCAAGTGGCAGACTCTTCAAGAGAGACGCTCTGCATCGCAGTATAGCTGGCTGTCCAGGTTTAGAGAGGGTCCGTTTCTGGATGAGGTATCGAATATGTTGCTTCCCCCTACTTATACCTCCCGAGGAGATCACGAATGTAAGAGAGATTCGAGCGCGCACGGAGGCTTTCCGGCAGTCGTTCTTCCCGCGAACAATACGCGAGTGGAACAGGAAAGGGAGGTAATGACAGTGGCACGTAAAGTGCCCTCCGCCACACACTGTTGGGTGGCTTGCGGAGTATAAATGTAGATGTAGATGTAAAAATAGCTGTCGTAGTCGTTTACGCAGACAGGCGAGTCCTAAACGCCTTAGACAGCTGAGTTTGAGACGGGAGGAGCGGAAACAGCGGGAAAGGGTTGTTATGTAAAAATGGTAGAAAAATAGCAGATATTAATGTCGAATTTATAGTTTTCAACGTCATAGAAAATTGGTGACATTCCCAGTGGAAGAAATTAGATGATTGACCTGTTGAAGCCAACTAAAAGTGAGAGAAACAATTTTTCCGTGTCATCTGGGAAAGAGAGAGAAATAATTGAGCAATTCCGCTTAATCCGTTAATTTTTGGAGGAATAATATTTTCAAAACGGTAGTACGATACACATTTCTAAAGTAGCGTTTTGAAATACACCTGTTGGAACTTTGCGGTCGCACACCTCGCATGCTCGCAAAGCATCTTCGAATATTGACTATCCACAGACTCCAGAACGGTAGCTTTCGTTTGAATGAAAGTAGGTTTGACGTGTTTAAAACTGACCAGCCGACTGAAAAAAACACATTGTCAATATACGCTATTAATCGTTTCTCAAATGCAAGAGACGTGAAATTAGCATATTACGTGGGGAAAGCAACGAGCACGGGAATTGTTAGAAAATGATAGAAAGTATTTTAAAGACGGCTGCACAAATTTGCACGACGAGTAAATGAGCGACCGTATGTCATTACTCATGATCTGGTGATAAAAGTCGATAAAAAACTAGTGACAGACACTTCATGATTTCATGATCTCGTGTCTTCCCTCGCGTTTGAAGAAATGCTCAGTTTTGCGGACGCACAAACGGCAGATTTCTATGAGAATGGATTTCAAAATAAGATAACGATACGTTCCGTAATATAGGTTGAAATTATGTCGTGAAGTAGGTGTAGGCCCAGGGTTTCATGTAAAGATAAAGTTGTAGTAATAGGATTTTTGTTCTTTCTATAAAGGCACTTTCTTTATAAAATGCTCCTAATCTATTAACATTATTAAAATGACCAGACAAAGGTAAACACTGCACTGGATAGCTCAATCGGGCAGACCTTTATCCTTGAAAGTCATGGTTCCGGGTTAGTCCCGGTTCAATACCCATTTATAGCCTGCCAGTAACTAGGCGCGCAGTCCGGAACCGTGCGACTGCTACGGTCGCAGGCTCAAATCCTGCCTCGGGCATGGATGTGTGTGATGTCCTTAGGTTAGTTAGGTTTAAGTAGTTCTAAGTTCTAGGGGACTAATGACCACAGCAGTTGAGTCCCATAGTGCTCAGAGCCATTTAAACCATTTGAACCTGCCAGTAAGCTTTTAAAACAGCTCACATTTTCGCTGCAGAGTGAAAGATTCATTGTGATTATGGAATATTTGTTGTAGGCTCGGCCTTACGGGGTTATGATACTTGGCAATCTGAGATCAATTTACAGAACCATCTAAAGGCAATCAGTATCTGTTGGCAGTCCGTAACGTACATCAAAGTTTTCAATAGTCGAACAGAATCTGTGTAGATTAGTTAAGCCTCATTTTTCATTTGTACCTTCCAGCTATTGTTCCGGCGCAAATTTGCTTTGGTATGGTAAATAATCAGCAGAGGAGATGATTTGACACAAAGGCGTTTTTGACTAGTTCAGCCACACCTTTGCTACATTATATCACAATAACTGACGACGTGGGAGGGAAGAACAATGGCGAAATCAAGTAATCGACACAGAATATTAAACACTCTAGAAAGAGGGAGGACAATTGTTGTATTTTGCTTCATAGACCAACAAGTGCTGACTGCCTTCTAGTTTAAGTGCTTTGTACTTACTGTATTTGGCACTTGCATCTTTGAAGCGAAAGTGTGCATACATTCATTCATTCATTCATTCATTCACTGAGGACAGGACAGATAAAAAGGTGCATTAGCCAATTGTGTATCATTTCAGAAGTCTTCTACAAAACTTCGTATTCTCTGCGGGGCTAACAAAGGGTTATTTAACCGTTATTGTTTTTAAAAAGAATACAATGTACAACCTTAGCGTTGAGTAATAGATGTCATTTTCTCTTCTAGTATTGTAATTATGTACCTCATTGTTCCTTTTGAACTGTAGTGGATTATTTACAATAAACTTCTTAAGGGAATAAATATACTGTGAAGCCGTAGTCAGAATGCCATCTCATTAAACAGATGTCTACAAGATGATCTCGTATGAGCACCACATATTATTCTTACAGCACGTTTTTGGGCAATGAAAACCTTTCTTAAAGATAAGTTACCCCAGAACATTATTCCACATGACATTACTGAATGAAAATAAGCAAAATATGTCAACTTACGGACTTCTCTTTCCCCAAAATTTGCTATGATTCTAAGTGCAAACGTGTAATAACTAAGTTGCTTTAGTAGTTCCAAAAATTTTTTTTTTCAATTTAAATTCTCATCAATATGGACAGCTAAGAATTTTGAAATTCCACCCTAGGTATTGTTTCATCACCATATGTTACACTTATTACTGGTGCAGTACCCCTAGAGGTGCAGCACTGAATACGATATGAAATTTAGGGTGAGGTAATTCGCAGAAAACCAGTCAATGATACTTTTGAGAACTTTGTTCGTCATTTATTCCATTTCTGTATGTATACTGGGAGTGATTACAATATTGGTGTCATCTGCAAAGAGGACTAATTGTGCTTGTTGTACGATAGACGGTGGATCATTTACATACATAAGAAACTGTAGCGGACCTAATATTGAGCCTTGGGAACCGCATAAGTGTTTTCTCCCCTGTGAGAATTGTGTCCCTGGATTCTGTTGGTTGAATTATTACTAAGTACAACTCTCTGCATTCTTCTGGTTGGATGTGACGTGACCCATTGGTTGGCTATACCATCAATCCCATAAAACTTCATTTTATCTAGGAGTGTAGTATGATTCACACAATCAAATGGCTTGTATAGGCCATAGAAAATACCTACTAGTGCTATTTTGTTATTTAATGCATGTAATATCTGGCGTGTGAACACGTAAATGGCATTCTCAGTAGAGCAACCTTCTGAAACCCAAACTGTGATTTGCTGAGGATATTATTGTTGCCAAGGTGAGATACTATTCTAGAATACATCACCTTCCCAAAAATTTTGGAAAATGATGTCAGCAGTGAAATAGGTCGGTAGTTACTAACGTTTCTCTTAATACCTTTCTTAAAGAGGGGTTTAACAACGGCATATTTTCGTCTCTCTGGAAAAATGCATTACATATCTCGGACAATACCGGACTTATTATATTGTAACAAATCTTTAGTACTCTATTGGAAACACAATCAAAACCAGAAAAGCTTTTATTCTTGAGAGAATGTATGACCCTCTTAATTTCAGCAGCAGAAGTTGGTGTTACATTCATATGATGTATTTTTGTGAGAGTTACTTCAATATATTGCTGTGATCTTTCTCTTGAACTGTTGGTCCCTATGCATTCTACTATGTTTAAGGAATGATTATTAAATACATTTGCAATCTGTGACTTGTCATTTATAAACCTGCCATTCAATTCAATAGTAAAGTGATCCTCTTCTGTGATTGGTTGTCCTGTCTCTTGCTTCACTACATTCAATATTGCCTTAACTCTGTTGTCAGATGTACTGATTTCTGACATTGTGTGCATGTTTCTTGATTTTTTAATAACCTTGTATTGTGTGTATTGTATGTTAACCGGGGGGGGGGGGGGGGAGGGGCTAGAAACGACGGAGAGGCTCCGTCCCCGCCGCAGCCGCAGTGGTCCACAACCCCACGACGACTACCGCAGTAAACTTCACCCCTCCACCGCCCCACGCCGAACCACTCTGTCAGGGTTATTGTGCGATTCGGCCCCCAGTGGAGACCTCGCCTCCCCAGGGAACGACTCACACCAGGTGAGTGTTAACTCCGATGTTTGCGTGGTAGAGTAATGGTGGTGTAGGCGTATGTGGAGAACTTGTTTGTGCAGCAATCGTCGACATAGTGTAGCTGAGGCGGAACAAGGGGAACCAGCTCGCATTCGCCGAGGCAGATGGAAAACCGCCTAAAAACCATCCACAGATTGGCCGGCTCACCAGACCTCGACACAAGTGCAGCGGGCAGATTCGTGCCAGGGACCAGCTGCTTCTTCCCAATCCGGAAAGCCGTGCGTTAGACCGAACCGCTAACTGGGCGAGCTTCAACGACCTTTCTTAGCAATTTGAGTAGTTTTTGTAGTGTGCAACTACTGCAGGCTCTCTACTTGTTCTTGCCAAAACATAAATTTCCCTTTTCCTTTTACAAGATACTTTAATCATCTTAGTGATTCATGGTTTTTTACGTGGTTGCTTAATGTCCCTTCTGATTAGCTTATGTGGAAAGCTGTTTTCAAATATTGTTATGAATTTATCATGGAATAGATTTAATTTTATATTGGCACTTCTTTCTTTATTAATTTCATGCGAGGTTATTTCTTGTAAACTCCTCTTATAAAATTTGCCCTGTAGTCATTAATGGCACTATGTAATTTATCCTTTTATTTTAGGTCTTCTAAAGGGCCACTTGCTATTTCTTTCCTGATAATAAAATTTAATAAAAAATATCTCATCTTACACATATAGCATACAACAAAAATTTCTCTTTCATATACCTAGCAATTTCTGTGTACCTAGCTAATCCTCTTCGTTCTGAGACGTAGTCCGTCGCTTCCAACACCCAACTACTTCAAGGCAATGTTTACCGCATTCTTTTGTTGTGCTGAGAAGGTGGAGTTGGTAATACCACGAAGGTGCGGTGGCACTTGGCACGATGCAAGGTGCAAGCGAGCGAGCTCCCTAATGCTAACATTTGCACGACGGGAGCGTCGTTGCCTTGGCTTCGGAGTTTCCTTCTAGGCAGTAAATAATTTTTTCCTTTAGCTCTGCACCGATGCTGCTCCACTGTTTAAGAACCGGACGTACGGTTCTGGGCACTTCAGTCCGGAAGCGCGCTTCTGCTTCGGTCGCAGGTTCGAATCCATCCTCGGGCATGGCATGGATGTGTGTGATGCCCTTAGGTTAGTTAGGTTTAAGTAGTTCTAAGTCTAGGGGACTGGTGACCACAGATGTTACGTCCCATAGTGTTTAGAGCCATTTGAACCACTATTCAAGAAATATGGTGTTCTTTGAAAGGCGGGAGGATTTTTTAAACTGGCCATGGCAACTAGCATGTAGTTGCCTAAAATTCTCCCTTATGGAAGTGTTTCTGTGAGGCAAGTGACAGTTTAGATAACTGACACTAAACCACATGTTCACTGCTTCAGTTCTTATATAATATCTTAATTAGAAGGACGCGTTCTCAGAGCACACTCGCGTCTTCAGATATGTTAAATTTGTTACATATACGTGTAGCAAGAGCCAACCTTTCTTGCTCTGTTTGAAGACGTTTTACACTTAAGATCCGCAGGAGAAACGCAGGAAGAGTCCAACTCTTACCTACAAACACTCTAAAACTTCGCCTAGAAATTTTGCCAGATGTTTTTGTATGAACACTTGGTCCGTAGTTCGATTTGTAACTTTTTGGTTATATGTCAGAGTAAGTGCACATAAGTGTCTATTTATTCGTATGGCTTATGTGGTCATTTTACAGTCTTATTTAAGGACGTCATTTACAAAAGGTTAAATATACAGTAAAATATACGTAATATAAAGAAGCAAACAAACAATACAGACAAAATATTATAGTGGAATATCTAGGTCTCTTCACCATTCTACAGCTCTTTGTGTCACCAAATGCAACTTGCTGAGTCCACCAGGAAATTTTCGTAGTATACACTCTTCAATCAGGTGCTGCGCAGTTTGCACAGGATCAGCACCGTCACACACTGGACCATCTTTGAACCTCCATTTCATACAAAGAGGCACCATATCTTCCATCCCCCGTACGAAAACGATTCAGAGGTGTCCATAGTTTTCCGGGAAGACCAAATCCATTTACGCGTTTGTTAGGGTCAGTAATAAGGTGACAATTAATCGAAGGAAACTTTCTACTAACCTCTTTCCATTCTTGACAAGCATATAAAAGAGGAGCATCTCACATTGGCCAGACTGGTTTCCTAGATTTGAGTGTGCTGTCATGTGTACTCTGTAGTTGATTATGTAGAAGTGAGTTCCGGTGAGTGAAACACTTTTGGAACTGCTATTGCTGCTGCCTCTGGTCTTATTGATGGAGGTGCAGTATCACATAATAAAGGCAGCCTTAGAAGTGGTGTAGATTTAGATTCTCATTGCTTAAAGCAATTTGACGTCACGTATGGGTACATGTGCACTGTTTCTCCATACTGGAGCTCAGTGTTCTGGCATGGAGTAAACCAATGCCAATGTACCAGTATGAAGAATATCTGAATTTTCATCTCATCCTTACACGGCCAATTTTCTCACAATATCAATTCTGGTATTTACTTTTTTTTCACGTTTTCTAAATGTCTCTTAAAGGTGAGAGACCGGTCTAAAATGACCCCCAAGATTTTGGGTATGGCTTATGTTCCAGGGGAGCGTTTTCGAAGACCACGTTTAATTTCCTATTTGCCTCACAGTTATTAAGATGGTTAGCATTTCTCTCCGTTTTAGATAGATTTGACTTAAGTCTCCAGTTCTTGAAATAGTCGCTCATCTGTAAATCTGTGGTCAAAGATCTTTCACGCTTTTCCAGCTTTCTTGCTTGATAAGCTAGTCTTAGGTCGTCAGCAAATTGTATCTTTCTAGCACTCTTGTTGCGCCTATAGCTGGTACAAATATTAAAAATGTTTGGTGATACCACAGAGCCATAAGTAGCCCTTTGTCTCCAAGGAATACTTGAAGTCGTGTTGTTGAGCAAGCTATCCATTACATTAACCAACTTCTTACATGGTACGATTTCTGCAAATTTAAATAACAGGCCATGGCGCCATAAGGTCTTAAATGTGGCCCCTAAGGTCAACAAATACTACTGCGATCTTTAATTTGCGTTGGCACCCAGCTTCGAAGAAAGAAGTTAGTGCCAATACGTGATCACAGCAATTGCGATTCTTTCGAAAACCGGCTTGATAAAGCGGAGGTACTTTGTCAACTAATGACTGAATTCTGTTTATCAAGACTTTTTGTAGTAGTCCACAAACTACACTAAGTAGTGATATGGTAATGTAATGTGACGCTTCGCTGCCATCTTTACCAGGTTTTTTGACAGCTATTACCTTTCCAGCCCTAATTTTTGTTGGCAGTTTTCCATTGACCAATATCATATTATATACACACATAAAAAAAAAGTTTTGAATCGCCCCAGTTCCCAGAACCCCTGAAGATAGATGTTGACTGTGGATATTGTATGACATAGTCCCTTTGACTGTTCAGAGATGACACTAAACCCGTCCAAAGATGTAAACAACCATGCTTGAGCAGTGCCTATTACACGGACGGGCTCCGACAGCCGATCAGTTCCAGTCATTCCATCAGGAAGGAGGTACAGAACTCGTGTTGCCTGTAGTTCAACCGTGCGTAGACGGTCAGTACTGCGGTTCGATCGTGTTCGCATTGATACTGTGTACCAGGAAGAGCTCTCAACAAGGGAAGTGTCCAAGCGTCTCGGAGTGAACCAAAGCGATCTTGTTCGGACGTGGAGGAGGTACAGAGAGACAGGAACTGTCGATGACATGCCTCGCTCAGGCCGCCCATGGGCTACTACTGCAGTGGATGACCGCTACCTATGGATTACGGCTCGGAGAAAGCCTGACAGCAACGCCACGATGTTGAATAATGCTGTTCGTGCAGCCACAGGACGTCGTGTCAGGACTCACACTGTGCACAACAGGCTGCACGATGCGCAACTTCACTCCCGATGCCCATCGTGAGGCCGATCCTTGCAACCACGACACTATGCACTGCGGTACAGATGGTCCCAACAACAGGCCCAATGGACCGCTCAGGATTGGCATCACTTCCTCTTCACTGATGAGTGACGCATATTCTTTCAACCAGACAATCGTCGGAGACGTGTTTGGAGGCAACCCGAGCAGGCTGAACGTCTCAGACACAGTGTCGAGCGAGTGCAGCAAGGTAAAGATTCCCTGCTGTTTTGGGGTGGCATTATGTGATGCCAATGTAGGCGGCTGGTGGTCATGGATGGCGTCGTAACGGCTGTACGATACGTGAATGCCATCAACCGACCTATAGTACAAACATATCGGCAGCATATTGGAGAGGCATTTGTCTTCATGGTCGACAGTTCGCGCCCCTATCGTGCACACATTACGAATGAGTTCCTACAGGTTAACGACATCGCTCGACTAGAGTGGCCAGCATGTTCTCCAGACATGAACCCTATCGAACATGCCTGTTATGGATGACGTGACACACCAACCACTCTGAGGGATCTACGCCGAATCGCCGTTGAGGAGTGGGACGATCTGGACCAACGGTGCCTTGATGAACTTGTGAACAGTATGCCACGACGAATACAGGCATGAATCAATGCAAGAGGACGTGCCGCTGGCTATTAGAGGTTGCGGTGTGTACAGCAATCTGGCCCACAACCTGTGAAGGGCTTGTTGTATGGTGGTACAACATGCAATGTATGGTTTTCATGAGCAATCAAAAGGGCAGAAATGATGTTTATGTTGATCTCTATGCCAATTTTCCGTACAGTTTCCGGAACTCTCGGAACCGAGGAGATGCAAAACTTTTTTTGATGTGTGTAGCTGTAGCAGCTTACTTTTCGGGTACGAGTTTTTCAGGAACTCTAGATACCTCTCGTCGAAACCAGCCGCTTTGTACGACACTTCCACGTAAGTGCAGATGTATTTAATACTGAATGTGTGAAATAATGGGGTACACTCTGCTAAGAAAACAGTTAATTGACGTTTTCGTTTTGTTTTCAAAAGTAAATTCCACATTGCTCAGTAGTGGTTTTTGTTTTTGCCAGTTTAGTTTGTATGGAGCACATTACAGGGTGAACCCTAACTCCATCTAAAAAATGTTGGCGCCCGGTATTCTCCAGTGGATAGTCAGAGTATTCGTACCCTCCCCCCTCCCCCCCTTATCTTTGCATCTGTACTGCAGGGAAAATATTTGCAGAGCTGGGTAAATGTCGATGTTATGCGCTGCCCCTTGCTTGCAAATAAAGTTATTCCGTTCATTCACGGTACGTAATGTGTCTATCAGTAACCCCCCCAGGACACGCACCCTTTGTATTACCTTTCAAGTTTGTAATCCGTACTACTGCATTTTGCTTTCCAGCAGTGTTAGTGGTACGGCAACATTGCTACACAATGTGATTAGGCTTATGATGAAGAGCTGGTGTATTTGCGCATCGTGGGGTTCAATTAATGCCATGGAAGAGAGGCGCCGTCGCTATGCTGAGCGACATCACGATGCATATGTCGTCTGAGGGTTGTTGCATTATTCAGTGCGCTGTGTTATACGTTTTGGTGACTGCGTGTTACAAGTATTTGCTCTGTTTTGAAGATATTGTAACAAAAAGATGTAATTAGGGTAACAAACCGAATAAATCACAACTAAATTATGTGAAACCACCTCCTTCTACTGCGCTTGTGTTATCTGACCTGATCACCCTAAATTACAAGCAGATCTCTCCTCAGCGTCCAGTGTCAACTAGTGAAGTTATGCAACGGATTTTGGATAACGTGGTGTGGTGTAAGGGACCCTAAATACTTCATCCTCAGTGGGGTCTCTTTGAATCTTCTATAACTCTTTAGTATGGCATGTGAATTACTGGCTATGAAACCAAAGACACAAATATGCAGAATTTATTTCACAAACAGTTGATATTTGCAAGGATTGGATATATTATTCACAGTCTCATCTCACATAATATGACACTTTACATCCACAATCTTCACCAAAGGATGGTAAGATCCAGAGATGAGTGAGATGTCAATCAGGTTATGACCCAGTTCTATCAGACTAAGGCCGGTATTACATTATTTATTTCTTTGTTATGTCAAATATTTATGCCAAAGAAATTTGATGGTGTAATAGGGAACTTCGTCAAATCTCGCCTGTCATCAAAATGATCAAATCTAGGGCCTTGCCGTAGATTATATCATGAAAGTCGTTCGTCGTCTGTTCACTCCATTGGGAAATGTAACCGCTTGGAGCGCTGGCGTTGCTTCAGCTATTTGACGTTTCTGTAGTGTGTTTGTAAACATTGCTTCAAAGTTGGTGTGTTCTTTCGACTCTTTTCTTTCTTTTTTTTTTTTTAATAAACTTGCTTCGACTAGGGTAGGGAGTGAGCAACGGGCACAGTGCATGCTATTAATTGTGTGCTGATCGGCAGTTGGAATATGCTGCAGGAGACTTCACGTCAATCACAGGTAAAGCCATCCACATCTACATCTGAAAACATCCAGGCAGCTTTCCAGCAAGCCAGAATAGAGGATGCGGTCACACTCTAAAAGAAAAAAAATTCTTTCTTCGCTTTCCATTATACTTTGTCTATTTTTGAACTCTGGAAGTCACAAGTTAAAAAGCGCTTCATCTGTTTCACACTTTTTAATCATTCTGTAGTTGTTGGAACACTAATTCCATTAATTAAATTATTCAAAAATAGAAACAGTTCTTATTGCCCCTATAGTGTACTAAACATTTATTTAACTTCACATATTGGAAGGAGGCTGAAGGCCTGCCTGAAGCTGTAGTCCATTTATACCCTGGTATCCAGCCCTACAGCGTGCAACTGCAGATCAGAGGCGGTGTACTCGTATAGTTCTGATCTGTGCTGAAGAACCTGAATTTGAGAAAGATGTGTACACGGTACAAAACAGTGGCAGGATACCATGAAGAAGCTTAATCGTATTTTGTATAAAAAGTTAGCAGGCAGTATCTGGTGGCAAACGCTCCAGGATATATTTCTGTGTGTAGCATCAATAGCCTTATCTGAGATTATCGGAAGTTGGTAATGTAGAGACAGGTCGAACTGTCGATTCTGGGCTCACTCAGCATGGTTTCAGTGTTCAGAGGGCAAGGAGAAAACGAGGCAACCTTGACCTTCAATGTCAGGCTACAGCACTGAAATGATGGAGTAACTGATTCGGCCCTCCAAGACAGTCTTGAAATTACTGGAACTGTCTTCTCGTTTTGAAATGAGTTGCACAATCCAAGCATTTGAAAAGTAAGTGGCTGTCTATAATAATAATAATAGAATATTCGATTTTTTCAGCTCAAAGCATTCCTAATTGAGTATTAGCAGGGCAAAAAGTGTTGCTGCTGCACCAGTCATGGCATATATATGAATTGTGGGACAAGGAAGTGCGGCCCTGAAGAAGTGACACAGTGACAGTTCATGTGGAATAGAGCAATTGTTCCCGGGAAGTGGTTTACCGTTATCACCGCTCATCAGTGATGTTGTGGCAAAAAAAGCATCAGTCGATTTTTTAAAGATGACTTACTGTATCCACTGATGTATCAAAGTATAAAATAAATAGTTACACATAAAATAGCGTTATTCTCCCCATCCTCAACCTGTCTTTACAAAGACGTGTAACCACAATATCTTTGTGAGTAACGTATTTGTTTTTACTCTATAGTGAAAGGACCAAAATGTGGGCGTTTGTTATAAAAAATAATTCTATCTCCTTTTGAGCAACTACATGAACCTAGTGATGGTCATAAACATGCATGTCGAATGTGGTGCCAATTCTGTTCGCTTCCATGAGTATTTCTTTGTTGCCCCTGTTTTACAATACAGCAGTTCAGATATGTATGGTCCAAGTTTCATAGAGCTATGTTACTTGGCAGTTTCACATCTTGCGAAAGTTGCTTTCGTCTTTGAGTTTTGCACACCACTGTATATAGCAAATGAAGTACATTCAGAGGCAGTGCCAAGATTTAAAAATGACTAAGGTAAGATCGATAGCATCTTTCAGAGACGCAGGCATTACAGACTTGACCACTGCACCAAGAAAGAGGAACGAAAAGTTTGAAATATCTGAAAAAGCAGATAACGTATTCCCGCCATGTTACGTACAGTGGCAAGCCTAAATGAACGACTACTGCCTTCAAACAGGACAGAACTTAGCTGTCATCACTTTCATTGACCTCATCTGCAGCGTCAATCATTCCTAAAACAGAAGTGGCAGTCAGAACCCTACCTCGTCCACCTGCGGGTTCGGGGGTTAGAATAGGCCCGCGGTATTCCTGCCTGTCGTAAGAGGCGACTAAAAGGAGTCTCAACCTTTTCGGCCTGATATGATGGTCCCCTCTCGGGTTTGACCTCCATCTTTCTAAATTGTTCCGAAGAGCGAGCCACTTGGGGAAGGGCGCCTTACTTGGTGCAATGTATCTGTCGTGCATTGAGACCTTTAGCCGGCTTTCTCGTCGTTGCAATGGTGTCCCGCTCGTTTTCCATCTCTTGGGCGACGATATGTCCATGGGTGCGATTACCACGCTGCACTGTGCAGTGGTGTTTTTCGCTGCGACGACGACCTTATACATTTTTGCACCTAAGATCCAGCACGGTAGCCAGTCCGTTGTGGTGGGGTCGCCATGTAACCTGTTGGTTGTAGCCCCCTGACAACACAGGGATCGCTCTACTGATGCCTGCGCCGTTTACTCCCCATGTATGCCAAGGAGTAGATGCCCATCTCCCTGGGGCATCAGGACTCCCGGCAATGGCCATCCTGCCAGGTGGCTCTTGCTGTGGCTGGGTGGCGCCCATGGGGAGGGCCCTTGGTCGGAGTAGGTAGCATCAGGGCGGATCTCCCGCAATGAAGCGTGGTACATCATCTCTTGCTGGTAGCCAGCCACCAGCAGTCTCCAAGCGTTCAAGGGCTCATTTTAAAGCTAACGTTTATGACCCCAAATCGTTCCCATCCCTGGCCACACCATGGGAGGAACGAAAGGCAATGAATGATAGTGACATGTATTCGCCCAGGTATCTCGTCTGTACCAGAGCTGGTGGGGAGTCCTTTGTATCCATGAAGCCTCAGTTCTTTGTAGAGCATTTGGAGGACAAGTTTGGGGAGGTGGAGGGCTTGTCTAAAATGCGCTCTGGGTCAGTTTTGATAAAAACAGCATCCTCCGCCTAGTCACGCAGGTTGTTTGCTTGTGACAAGTTGGGGGATGTTAACGTTACCATTACACCACATAAGAGTTTAAATATGGTCCAGGGTGTTATTTTCCATAGGGACCTACTTCTGCAGTCTGATGACGAGCTGCGCGCCAACTTAGAGCGTAGAGGTGTTCATTTCGTCCGGCGCGTTCATCGGGGTCCAAGGGACAATCAGGTTGCTACCGGTGTCTTCATCTTGGCCTTCGAGGGTGATACATTACCGGAGAAGGTCAAGGTGATGGTCTACCGTTGTGACGTCAAGCCCGATATCCCTCCCCCGATGCGGTGCTTTAAGTGCTGGAAGTTCGGCCATATGTCTTCCTGCTGTACTTCCAGCCTCACATGTCGAGATTGCGGTCGTCCATCTCATCCTGATACTCCATGTGCTCCGCCTCCCATCTGTGTCAACTGTGGAGAGCCTCATTCACCTTGCTCGCCAGACTTCAGTATCGTACAGAAAGACCGCAAAATCATGGAATATAAGATTCTGGACCGACTGACTTACACTGAGGCTAAGCGGAAATTTGAACGGCTACATCCCGTGCGCATGATGTCATCTTATGCCTCCACTTTCACTCCTGTTCCAGCTCCTTTAACTGCGCCACAGACAGTCAGCTCTCAGCGTCAGAGGACCTCACCTGCCCCCCTGATGGGGGAACCTTCTCTCGCTGTTGCTCCCACACCATCTACCTCGGGAGCAGCACCCACTAAACCACCGAGGACACCAGTCCCTACTTCTAAGCCGGAGAAGCGTAAGTCTTCTTTGGCTTCTCTCGCTCGGAAGGGACCCCTTGGGTCACTCCCTTCCCAAGTTCCTACCAGCGGCACAGCAGACACCAACCAGTGGCTGAAGAAGCCACAGGCCGCTGGTCGTCGAGCTTCGCGATCATCTTCGGTTCCGGAGACTGACACCAATCAGCCCTCTCAACGACGGCAACCGAAGGAACAGCGAGAGAAAACGTCATTGAAGCCCCATAAGACCAAGGCACCTGCGATGGCTCCTACTCCACCTCTACCTACAAGCTGTGTGTCTGAGGATAAGGTGGAGATTTTTGCGTCCGCTGAGGACCTCGATCTCGCCGGTCCCTCAGACGCAATGGATAGCATTTGCACGGGTGCTCCATCGGAGGCAGCAGGTGGCCCAGTGGCGTAATCTGCCTTCCCAGTCCCGTCACGCCTTTCTCAGCCATGGACAACACCATCCTCCAGTGGAACTGCAGCGGTTTCTTCCACCATCTAGCTGAGCTCCGCCAACTTATCAGCCTTCACCCTTTCCTCTGCATTGCTTTGCACGAAACCTGGTTTCCGGCAATGCGAACCCCCGCCCTCCGTGGCTATCGGGGTTATTATAAGAACCGGGCAGCTTATGAAAGAGTGTCTGGTGGCGTCTGCATATATGTCCTGAACTCTCTTCACAGCGAGTCTGTCCCTCTCCAAACACCTTTAGAGGCTGTCGCTGTTCGAGTGTGGACGCCACAGGCTGTTACCGTCTGCAGTCTTTACCTTCCACCGGATGGTGATGTCGCGCAGCATGTCCAGGCTGCTCTGATAGCCCAATTGCCGCCACCTTTCTTGTTACTGGGCGACTTTAACGCCCATAACCATCTGTGGGTCAGTGGCAACAAGTCGAGGCGCCATCGTTGAGCATTTATTGGCGCAGCTCGATCTCTCGATATTAAATGATGGTGCCTTCACACACTTTAGTGTGGCGCATGGCACATACTCCGCCATTGACCTTTCGATCTGTAGCCCTAGCCCCTTACGTCTGTCCAATGGAGAGTGCATGACGACCTGTGTGGTAGTGACCACTTTCCGATCTTTCTGTCACTGCCACAGCGTCAATCTTCTGGGCGCCCTAGCAGATGGGCTATGAATAAGGCTGACTGGGACTTGTTCTCCTCCACTGCCATTATTGAGCCTCTCTCTAACGATGACATTGATGCAGTGGTTCAATCGGTCACCACCGGCATCATTACTGCCGCCGAATCGGCCATTCCCCGTTCTTGTGGGTCCCCTCGGCGACGGACTGTGCCTTGGTGGTCGCCTGAGATCGCCGGCGGGCGCTCTAGCGTCACAAGCGACATCCGTCAATTGAACACCTTATCGCCTTCAAACGGCTGCGTGCGCGAGCCAGCCGCATTATCCGCCAACGCAAGCAGGAATGCTGGGAGCGGTATGTGTCCACCATTGGCCTCCATGTCACTCCATCGCAGGTCTGGGCCAAGATTCGACGCCTCTATGGCTATCGGACCCCTGTCAGCGTCCCTGCGCTCTCACTGAATGGAGCAGTTTGTACTGACTCCGACGTCATTGCAAACCGCTTGGCAGAGCACTTTGCCCTGAATTCCGCTTCTGCCAACTACCCCTTGGGCTTCCGCTCCATTAAAGAGCGGATAGAACGTCGGAATCTTCGCACCCATCATCCTGAATTGTACAATGTTCCATTTAGTGAGTGGGAATTTCGCAGTGCCCTCGCCGCTTGTCCTGAAACCGCTCCTGGGCCAGATAGCATCCACTCTCAGATGCTGAAACACCTTTCAGTGGACTGCCAGCGACGCCTCCTCGACCTTTACAACCCCATTTGGGTCGAGGGTGAGTTTCCGTTGCACTGGCGGGAAAGTCTTGTTGTTCCCATTCTGAAACCGGGGAAGAATCCTTTAGAGGTGGACAGCTACCGTCCCATTAGCCTCACCAACGTTCTTTGCAAGTTGCTTAAACGGATGGTGAGCTGGCGCTTGAATTGGGTACTGGAGTCTCGCGGCCTTCTGGCTCCGTCTCAGGGTGGGTTCCGTAAAGGCTGCTCCGCCGCCGACAATCTGGTGAGCCTGGAGTCGGCCATCCGTACTGCCTTTGCCCGCCGTCATCATCTGGTCGCTATCTTTTTCGACATGCGGAAGGCGTATGATACGACATGGCGTCATCACATCCTTTCTACGCTTCATGGATGGGGTCTTCGGGGCCCTCTGCCGATCTATATCCGCAATTTTCTGTCGTCTCGTACCTTCCGCGTGCACGTCGCGGCCTCATATAGTTTCTCCCAAGTCCAGGAGAACGGTGTGCCACAGCGTTCTGTTCTAAGTGTCTGTCTGTTTTTAATAGCCATTAACGGGCTTGCTGCGGCGGTGGGAAATTCTGTCTCCGCTTCCCTGTATGCTGACGACTTCTGCCTTTACTACCGCTCTATTGGCATTGCAGCTGCTGAACGTCAGCTACAGGGCGCAATCCGCAAGGTGCAGTCTTGGGCTGTAGCGCATGGTTTTCAGTTTTCGGCAGCCAAGACCTGCGTTATGCATTTCTGTCGGCGACGCACTGTTCACCCGGAGCCGCGGCTGTATCTCGACGGCGAGCTTCTTACAGTGGTGGAGTCACATAGGTTTTTGGGGGTGGCTTTTGATGCCCGGTTGACTTGGCTGCCTCATATTCGGCAGCTTAAACAGGGGTGTTGGCGGCATCTAAATGCTAAGCGATGCCTGAGCCACACTAGGTGGGGCGCCGACCGATCTACTCTCCTACGGCTATACCAGGCGTTAATCCAGTCCCGTCTGGACTATTGGAGTCTGGCTTATGGCTCAGCATCCCCATCTGCGTTGCGGGTGCTGGACCCAATACTACACAGCGGGATACGACTTGCCTCTGGTGCCTTCCGGACCAGCCCTGTGGACAGCATACTAGTGGAGGCAGGTGTCCCTCCCCTGCGGTTACGACGCCAACGTTTGCTGGCCGCTTATGCTGCCCACGTTTTTAGCTCGCCTGGGCATCCCAACTATCGTCTCCTGTTCCCGCAATCGGTCGTCCATCTGCCAGAACGTCGGCCTCGGTCAGGTTGTACGATCGCTGTCCGAGTCAAAGAGCTTCTTTCCAGGCTTAGGGTTCTCACTGTTCCACCTCCTTTCCGGGCCACATTGCGTGCACCCCCATGGGGTGTTCCTCGCTTTTGCCTTCGGCTCGACTTGGCACAGGGCTCGAAGGACCTAGTCCCTCCATAGGCCTTCCACCGCCGCTTTTATTCCATCCTGGCCACGAATCAGGGTTCTGGCGTTGTTTACACTGACGGTTCGATGGTTGCTGGTTGTGTTGGTTAAGCGCTAACTCTAGGGGACCATTCCGAACAACGCTCCTTGCCAGATGGCTGCAGCGTTTACACTGCTGAGCTGGTCGCCATCTTTCAAGCCCTAGAGTATATCCGCTCCTTCTCAGGTAAGTCCTTCGTTATCTGTAGCGATTCCCTGAGCGGTTTACGAGCTCTCGACCAGTGTTTCCCTCGTTCTCGTCTGATGATGGCTATCCAGGAGTCCCTGTGTACTCTTGCGCGTTGCAGCCGCTCTGTGGTCTTCGTGTGGACCCCAGGCCATGTTGGGATACCCGGCAGTGAGAATGTTGACCGCCTGGCGAAAGAGGCCACCAGTACACCATATCTGGACATTGGCCTCCCGGAGACAGATTTGCGAGCGTTCCTACGCAGCAAAATTCTGGACCTTTGGGAAACTGAATGGCGCGCCCAGCCTTTACGAAACAAACTTCGGGCCATCAAGGAGGCTACCGATGTGTGGCGCTCCTCCTTGCGGTCCTCTCGCAAGGAGTCTGTTGTCCTCTGTCGGCTGCGCATTGGGCACACATGGCTTACGCACGGCCACCTATTGCGACGTGAGGACCCACCTTTATGTCGCTGTGGCTCCGTTTTGACAGTGGTCCACATTTTATTGGACTGTCCACTTTTAGCTGTGCTCAGGCAGTCGTTCGCACTGCCTGACACGCTCCCTGCGCTTTTAACCGATGACTCTGCTATGGCTGACTTAGTTTTACGTTTTATTCGGTAGGGGGTTTTTATCGTTTAATCTGAGTGTTCCTGTTTCATTTTATTGTATTGTGTTGATTCTGGCCTTTGGCCTACGATTTTAAACTGAGTTTTTAATGTGTTCTCGGTGGTTGGCTTTTCCTTTTTTATCCCTATGGTCGGCCAACCACCGCCAGACTCTGTGTGGTTTTACTTTGTTTTGTCTGTTCTTTGTCTGAGTATTTCTTGTCCTGTGTCGTCTGCCGTCTTTCCTGTTGTTCGTTTTCCTTCTCTTTAGGAGGTCTTAGTTTTTTTGGAAAAAGGGACCGATGACCGTAGCAGTCTGGTCCCTTTAACCCCCCACAAACCAACCCAACCAACCCTTCCTCGACAAAAAGCGGAGGAAATACGTACCGAAACCTCCGGGATAGTGCATACAACAAAACCATCAGCTTGAAACCTGAAAAGAAGATTCAAATTATCAAGAGCCTTACAACTGGAAAGAGCATACTGGTTCTGCTTATCGTCAAGGGAATTCGGCTGTTTGGATTATCAAAAACTCACATAAATGGTGTGTCATCGTAAGCGCTCCTGGTTCGTCAAGCGATTGACGAAACACTTAGCCTATCTGGTTCCGCCACAGGTGAGGAAGATTTATACACATGTAAAAAAGTTAAAGAAACCAAAGCTCGCAGGATTCATTTTCCTCACAAGACATCACCAATCTCTTTCATACATATCCTACCTTGTGGAAATTATGTGGCCTGGCGATTAATATAAACAGCTGTAAAGTGTCGCATTGGCGGTCCCATAGAGCTGTGGTTGCCAATTTCTTCATACAACGTTTCGAAAGACAGGCACTGAACCTAAGGTGTGATACCGGTAAGTCGATACCTTCGTCATGGGAGGCCTTTGGCGAAGAACAATGACTTCCTAGTACATCTTAAGCCTCCATGCCAACACTGGAAGTAGGACAGGATCATCAGCTACTCTTTCTACGTTTATGATTACGAGTAGACGTAATGGCGAGAAACCAGGTCACAGGATGTATCGAAAACTCATACACGGACCAGAAAAGAGGCATGATTAATACGCTCATCACGCTCATAAGATAAATATGTGAACCTCAGAACCCGGATTTCCACGAGTTTCGAGGAATATTCTCTTTGAATACAATAAGTACCTTCGGAGGGAAAAGCTTCTGTTCACATATAAGTGCGGTTTTAAAAAAAGGTTCGCTCGTACGGAACTCAGCTTGCCCTTTTCTCACGTGACATCCTGCAAACCACGGATGAATTGCAAACAGGTGGATCCCATATTTGTAGATTTCCGTAAGGCATATGACATTAGTGCCACATGCCGACAGTTAACGAAGATACAAGCATTTGGAATAGGTTCCCGGGCATGTGAGTGGCTCGAAGACTCAATAAATAACAGAAGGTAGTATGTTGTCCTTGATGTCGAATATTCCAAACCTCCCTACCCCCTACCCCCCCCCCCCCTTCCAGGTGGCTCACAATTCCTCCGTAAGTTTGTGTGTGGCGCCCGTAAGGCCCTGAGCTATTGCAGCCCATTCTTCCTGGGCTGCATTTCCTTCTCAGCGCCCTTCCCGTGCTCCTTCCTTTCCCTCTCTGTGTTCTTACCTACTTCAACCTGATTATCCACCTCGTTTCCTGTATTCCTTGCGATTTTGTTCCCCTTGCCTTTTCTATTCTCCATTTTTGCCGTTTTTGACACCCCTTTGGCCATCTATGGAAGAACTCCCTCCCTAGCTTCTACAGTGTGGACTTCTCTCCCCCTTTCTACCCTTCTTCCATCCCCACTGCAGCCCTCCTCCACTCCACTAGGTCAACAGCACGTTTAGCCAGTCTATGTGGTGAGGCAGTTATGTACCCACCTGGTTGAGCTTCCTGACAGCACAGGGATCACACTTCCGATACCTGAGCTGTTGTCTCCCCAATTATGCCTAGGAGTGGATGCTTGTCATTCTGGATCATTAGAACTCCTGTCTGTGGGATCCTGCTCACTCGTCTAATACAGGATGCCTAGGAAGCTGTTTTCTCAGATAGCTAGACAACACTCAAGCAAATTTTATTACTGGAGTTTATTACAAAAAGTTAACCTCACAATACTTAACTTCGCCGTTTTACAAATAGGTGTTGCAAGCAATTGGCGTCATGCAAATAATCAATGTCCTTCAATATATACAATTTCCATGCAAGCAAAACAAGTCCCGATTAAAGAGTTAGGATGACGGCTCGTCTTCTAGTGTGGCTCATCTAGTGCGTTTTCTAGTGTGACTGAGGCTAGCTGGAGCGGCGCTTATATTCTCTTCGTGCAGGTGCCGCTCCTGTCGTGGTGTCGTCGTAGTCAGTGTTCTATTGGCTGAAGTCGTCTCACAGCCTTCTCTGGTATTTCGTTCAAGCCGACGTGCCGGCGTTTGATGTCGCGCCGGAAAACCGGCAGTGGCTGCCAAGCCAGATGGCCTTTACTGTGGCTGGACAGCACCCATGGGGAGATCCCCTGATGAGAGTAGATGGTATCAAGGCAGATGCTTTGAATATGGCCATCTCTTCCATTGGTAATGGTTCATTTAATGATGCTTCTTATGACGCTGCAGCCTTCCCTTCGTTGGCTACACACTGGGAGGAGGGCCAGGCTCGTCGGCTTAGGGTGAAACACTTACTTTGCTACCTGATGTGCAGTACGATGGATGGGGACACTTCCACCGCCGCAAAGCCAATATTTTTTGAGAAAAATATCGAAGGCAAGTATGAGGAAATAGAGTCCTTCGGTAAGATGCTGTCGCATTCTCTTTTCGTCAAAACTTCTTCTGCCACCCTATCGGCAGCCCTTCGTGCTCGTTACCATCTTGGCAACATCCCAGGGTCCATTACTCCTCACCAGTGTTCGAAAATGGTTCAGGGAGATAGTTTTCATAGGTACCTCTGTCCTAAAACTGATGAGGAACTCTGGCCTCGTCTGGAAAGACATTTTGTTTGATGTGTTCAGAAATGTCATAAGGACAATCGCACTGACACTGACGCCTTTATTCTTGCTGTTGATGGAGGTACCCTCATGGAGAAGGTCAGGGTTGTGTGTTATCAGTGTGATGTGAAGCCATATGTATCGTCACAAATGAAGTATTTTCGGAGCTTCCATTTCAGACACATGTCTTCCTGCTGTACAGTGGCCCCTCTATGCAGTGAATGTGGATACCCACTCCATGAGGGAAGCCCCTGTGTTGTGTCACTTGTGTGAGTTAACTGTCATGGGAGCATCTCGCCATGCTCATCTGATTTCCCGGCTTAGCAGAAGAAAAAGAAGACAGGAGATTGACTTCATCCTGTGATGATTTCTATCTTTGCCTCTGTTACATTCTTTCCCGTTCCTCCCTCTCCTTTATCCCAGTCCCACCCCATCTCCTCCTCCTCTCTCATGCCGTTCCCACACCTTGCGCCTCCCAGTGCCACACCCCCTGACTGGCTGAAGAAATATACCTCTTCTTCAGCCCCTATCAGTGATGAGGCTCCCTCCCGAGACCAACCCCCTCCCCCCGCCCCGGCGTTTCTCAAACCAGCAACATGCTACCATAACTCGGACACAGGACACACAGTCTGTGTGTCCCAAGATCGCCTCGTCTCTTTAAGTTTTTGATCTTGCTCTCATTTCATGCCCTGCCCTTCTCAATATGTGAAAGAGAAGAAAAAAAAAACTTAAGTCCCAGGACAAGACCCCCCTCCACCACCTGATTGATATCTTATTATGAGTGTCATCCCTTTCTCATTGGTGATGCATGGTGACCTGGCGGTGTGATTGGCTCCAGCCCATTCACCTCCCATTTGGATACCTGCTCTGTGCTTACTCAATGGAATTGTAATGCATACAGCTGTCACCTCCCACAGTTGCAATCCCTTATTGCCTTTTACTCAGCAGTTTGTCATTCTCCAGGAATGTAACTTTACTGTAATTGACTCACTGACCCTTCATGAATTACGTGCTTTGTCAGAACTGGGTTGGCACTTTGAGGGCTTCCAATGGCATTTGCACATTGGTCTGTGTGGCCATTGTTAGTATACGGATCCCACTGTGTACAACAATTGGGCCACCTGGACTCAGCAGTCATGGTTCACGATCCCTCTTCCCCTCCTCACTGGTTACCTATACCTGCTGCCCTAACTGCCCTTCTTCAGCAACTGCTCCCACCGTTCCTCCTGCTTGGAGATTTTAATGCCTGTTACCCTTTGTGGGGCAGTGCTTTTTCGTCTATTCATGGGCTACTCCTTGACCAATTTCTGATGGGCCATTCTTAATTATGGTTCACTTACTCATTTTAGTGCCACATATGGCGCTATATTAAGGAATGTGATATTGAAATAGTGGGCAACTTTAAATATTTGGAAAGTGTATTAATGGGTAATGCTCGTTTGGAGACAGAAATTAGCAAAACAATGCAATACAGTAGTACATTTTACCAGTGTGTGAGGGGCATGGTGTGGGGAAGGAAAGTGCCAATGAGATGGAAGCAGGTGCTATACAAGACTGACTTCACACCCATACTAATTTATGACTCAGAGACTTGGACTATGATTTGAAGAGAGTAGGATACAATCCAGAGGAGAGGCAGAGTGAAAAATGAAGATGTTAGGAAGGAAATTGGAGTGGGAAAGTTGACGGAGAATCTTGAAAAGAATAGATTAAAATGGTTTGGGCATGTGAAGAGGATAGGAGAGGGAAGAATACCAAGAAGAATGATGGAGTTCAAGATTGAGGCAAGAGGCCAAGAGGAAGACCGGGAACAACATGGATTGATGCAATAAAGATGAGTTTAAGGAGGAGAAACCTGCTATGGAACCCAATTGTGGAAGAAGAATGGTGGAAAGACCGTGTAAAGTGGTGAAGCACCATTGATACCCCAACCTGACCAGATGTCGGTTAGAGGGGGAAATGAAGTTGATGATGATATGGTGCTATCTTTGCCAGTGATCTTTCTCTCTTCCCCTCCCCTTCTTCCTTCCTCACTCTGGTCACCACACGATGACCTCTGTGATGGTGACCACTTTCCATTGATTCTCCTATTCCCTTCATCTCCCAATGACCAGGTCTGCAGCTCATGGTCTTTCAGTTGCTTCTCGCTTCCCGAACACGGGGTCTCAGGTTTAATTCCCAGCAGGGTCAGGGATTTTCACCTGCCTCAAGATGACTGGGAGTTTGAGTTGTCCTCATCATTTCATCATCATTCATGAAAGTGACGAGATTGGAATGAGAAAAGGTTGGGAATTTGTAAGGATGCTGAAAACCATGCAGTTGGGCGCCCTACAACCAATCATCATCATCATCATCATCATCATCACCACCATCATCCCAATGACCAGGCTACCCTGTTGAGCTATACATCTAGCTGCCAGTATTGCTGTTCCCCACTTGACAGATCCCATTCACCTTCAGCCAGTTCCATGAAGGAGCATGGCCATTTCCACTGCCATCTGTGGTCGTCATCATGCCTTGCAACATGTTAAGCGGCACCCATCCTCTGTCAATCGTATTACCTCTAAACATCTTTGTGCCAAATTCCATCACTTAATCACACAGAGCAAGCAGGTGAGTTGCGGTTTCCTGTCCCCTTGTCACAGGTGTGGTCTACACTCCACATACTCAAAGGTTGTCCGCAGCAGTCTTCCATTCCAGCCCTTCCCTTTCCATGTGGCCTTTGCACAGATTCGTCAGTTCTCACAGAAAGCCTCACTACCCATTTTGCAACAGCATCAGCAGTGGCCTCCCATCCAGCTGCCTTTCTCCTCCACAAACGACAGGCTCAAGTTCCCACTTTTATCCCTTGTCAGGTGGAATCCTACAATGAACCTTTCTTCTGAATGGTTCAGCCCCTGGCTCTGATTCCATCCATAATGAATTGCTTCAAAACCTCAGCCCTCCACAATGCCAGTATCTCCATTGTGTGTTCAATTGTATTTGGCTCCAAGGCATTTTCCCCTGTCAGTATTGAGCACGACAAGTATCCATCGTCCATTGATAGTTACTGGCCAGTCAAATTGGCCATTGCCCCCTCAAAACACTAGAATGGATTGTGGCTCATCGGCTCATTTGGGTCCTCGAGTTTTGGTATTTCTTACCTCCATACCAGTGCTGTTCTCAGGAGTGACTGCCTCCAATCAATCATCTGCTTCGATTGGAAACTACAGTTGGCAGGCTCTTTCTCAGAAATGCCATCTTGTCGCAGTTTCCTTCGATCTTTGTGAGGCCCATGACAGAGCTTGACGCTATCACATCCTCCTTACGTCGACTTGCGCCTCTGACCGACTGTTGGTGTGTGTGTGTGTGTGTGTGTGTGTGTGTGTGTGTGTGTGTGTGTGTGTGTGTGTGTGTGTGTGTGTCCATGTGATCTGGAGCTCTACCTTGACACCCAAGACGTGGCCATCGTCACCCATTTCTGTCCCTTGGGCTTCTTTTTGACAACAAGCTTACTTTGTTGCCCCATATCTGTCATATCCTTCGCTTCCTTGCCCACATTTGTTGAGGCACAAATTGTCCAACCCCTTTTTCACAGGACATTAGTTCCGTCTTGTGTGGACTACGGTTGTCAAGTTTATGAATCAGCTGCACATTCAATGCTGCTCTTCTTGGACTGAGTTCACCATTGTGGTATCCGTTAAGCCACTGGAACCTTTCACACTAGCTCTACCGATAGTCTGGTGGTAGATGCTGGGATCCCTTCCCCTTCACATTGGCAGTCCCAACTCCTTTTTTTCTTATGCCATTATTATCCACTCTTCCCCTGCTCACTACTTCTATTCTTTTTGTGATTTTGGGACATTGCCTGCCTGCTGCCCACCCATGGATGGGTTTACTGGTTGGGCTCCACGTCACTTCAAGCTGGCCGAAGTGGCTGTGCGGTTCTAGCCACTGCAGTCTGGAACCGTGAGACCGCTATGGTCGCAGGCTCAAATCCTGCCTCGGGCATGGATGTGTGTGATGTCCTTAGGTTAGGGGACTAATGACCTCAGAAGTTGAGTCCCATAGTGCTCAGAGCCATTTGAACCATTTTCCACCTCACTTCTCTCTGCTTTGACTTCCATCTCCCTTCTTTGTCCTCTTCCACATGTTTTCTCCTGACCACCTCCCCTCCCCTTGGTTAGCTCCTCAGTCCCATATTCAGGTGAAGCTCTTCTGGGTTTGTTGTTCCGAACGCTCTTACTGCTTACTGGAGTTTCAGGATACCATTGCTTTTTACACCGGTAGCTCTAAAACTGCCAATCATGTGGCATAAGCCTTCACACCTTGTTTTGGCGTGGGGCACCATCTCTTGCCTTCCACATGTGGGGTGTTTACTGCAGAATTGATGGCCATCTATTGGTCCCTTTGTTTTATTACACGGTCCAGCCTCGCTCAAGTGTTTTTTTCCCATGTATGCACTCAGTGGGTGGCCTTCAGGCTATCACTCAATGTTTTTCCCTCAATCCCTTGGTCTCTGCCACCTATGACCTTCTTGATGCTCTTGGTGATGTTTCTTGTTAGGCTGATTTTCTTTGGGTTCCTGGCCATTTAGATATCCTGGGAAATGAATATGTTATCCTCTGGCTGGGGGTGGGGGGAAGGTCGGCCACCTGCCCCACATCTTCTTGACACTTCCAGGTGTCGGATTTGTGGTTTTATGTCAAATCCCTTTTGTTCAGTTGTGGTCCAACTCTTGGGAGGTTACCCCACTGTCTAATACACTTCACGTAATCAAGGACACTACCACGACATGGCAGTCTTCCCTGTGCTTCTCCCAGTGGGAATCTACCGTGATCTTCTGTCTTTGTATGCTAGACTGACCCATGGTTTATTACTACACAATGAGGCCTGCCCCCTTTGTAGCTGTGCCCCTTTTCGTTCACAGTGATCCATGTTTTCGTGGACTGCCCCCACGGTTTGGCCCCTCATACTAAATATGGCCTCCCATAGATGACCCTCGCATGGTTACATCTGTCATCGATTTACTTCGTGAAAATGTTTTGTCCTCACAGGTTGAAGTCCTTGAATTATCTCTGGAACAGGAGTCCCTCCGTTAGCGTTGGAATTGGTTATGGAGGCCTTGGCCTTGCCACTATACTAGTCACGCCGTTTCCCTATGTTTTATATGGTCTTTTGTGCAGTTTCGTTTCTGCTAATCTTGTGCCTTTTTCCTGTGGTGTTGTTACCACTGAGTTGTGATCGTGGCAGGGTGTGGAATCGAATCGAGTTGGGTTGGTGGTAGTGCTGGCGCCGAACTGTTCTTAGCGTTTCTGGGACACCCTAACTGTCCCCGTTTCTCCTTACCCCCTTCCTGTTCTTTTCTCTTCCTGCTCCCCTGATGTTCCCTTTACCCCTTTGTTTGCCCGTTTTCCCTTGCTATTTATTGGACTGTGTTGTTTTTGTTGTTCCACCCTTCACTTCTGACACTTTTGACCATGGGACCGATTATCTCGCTAATTTGGTCCCTTACCAACCCCCCCCTCCCCCCCCCCCCCCCCCGCTCTGTCCGCCAGTCAACCAACCATCGACAGCGAGACAATGTATCATCAGGAGTACAGCAGGGAGCCCGCCCTGTTGGCTGTGCGGTGTAACGCACGTCTTTCCGGGTGGGAAGGAGCGCCGGTCCCCGGCACGAATCCGCCCAGCGGACTTGTGTCGAGGCCCGGTGACTGGTCAGTCTGTGGTTAGTTTTTAGGCGGTTTTCCTGGTTCCCCTTATTCTGCCTCAGCTACACTATATCGGCGATTGTTGCACAAACATGTTCTCCACGTACGCGTACACCACCATTACTCTACCACACAAACATAGGGGTTACACTCGTCTGGTGTGAGACGTTCCCTGGGGGGTCCACCGGGGGCCGAACTGCACAATAACCCAGGGTTCGGAGTGGGGAGCGGAGGGGTGAAGTGGACTGCGGCAGTCGTCGTGGGGTTGCGGACCACCGCGGCTGCGGAGGGGACGGAGCCTCTCCGTCGTTTTAGGTCCCCAGTTAACATAACATAACCGGAGGAAAGTAAGATAGGACTGCTATTTTCTACATATATATAAATGATCTAGCAGACAGGGTAAGCAACAGTCTGCGATTGTTTGTTGATGACGCTGCGGTGTACGGAAAGGTGTCGCCGTTGAGTAACTGTAGGAGGATACAAGATGACTTGGACAAAATTTCTAGTTGACCTGATGAATGGCAGCTAGCTCTACGAGTAGAAAAGTGTAAGTTAATGCAGATGAAAGGGAAAAAGAGACCTATAATGTTTGAATACGGTATTAGTAGTGTGCTGCGTGACAGTCACGTCGATTAAATATCTGGGCTTAAAGTTGCAAAGCGGCATGAAATGAACATGTAAGGTTTGTAGTAGGGAAGGTTTATTGATGGAATTTTAAGAAGACGCGGTTCATGTCTAAACATTCATGGTGGTGTCTGATTGTTCTATATCGTGTCTCCCTACCACTTTCGCGCAACGACGCTCTGAGCGTGTTTTTTAGGGAATTAACTAGTTTGAACCTGGGACCTGTTGCTGGTAAGGAGACGCCAGACCACACATGACATGTAGAATTCAGAAGAGTTCAGTCAGACTAGCGATGATATAACCAAATACTAAATGATCTCAGCGTCAACTCCACTGCACTCCCTGTAAAAGAATCTTAATACTAACTAAATATAGTGGAAAGGGTTCAAGGCTTTCCTATTTTTAGTTAGCTGGTAAAATAACGAAGAAAAAGCAGTTAAGTTTACCATTGATAATTTTATTCTACTCTTAAAACATCGTTTATAAATTGCAATATTGATAATAGGAAATGTTTCAATACAGGATGGTAAAAACCAACTGCGTTCAACAAAAATGTGAACGAATATTCCCTGAATGGGTTTCCAAGTTCTACAATCGATCGAAGGATGACCTATGCCACATCACATCTATAATCTAGGTTTAATTTAAGTTTCACAAAAGAGAAAACTATCAAAATGGTCTACAGTGACCCTCAATTATCTTTAATTACTTATCTAACTTGTCATAAATTACAGTGGCTGATGTGGCTTCTCAATAACTATATAAAGGAAAAATCATCGCGTTTCAGATCTGTTATTCAAGTGGCAAATGTGAACACCATGAGTTTTAATTAACGATCGACACTAGTATTACACAAAAAGGGGGTGTAACAGATGAGTCTTCTGCAGTTCTGAGTGAAGCCTTATGCGCTCAAAAATGCGGCATCGCGTGCGTTCGTTACCTTGTCGGTGTTTAAGCAGCGTCAGGGCGACAGCGGCCGGCGCAGCAGCCATCCAGCTCGCCGTCTCGGAACTAACTCTTCACTTCTCCTTACTACAATTTACCGAAGTTAGTTTAAAAAACTATCTGGCTATGTTTTCATCTGACCAATCAGGGTCACAATGTTAACCTTAAGCTCCGCCTACAAAAATTCTGTCTATCCAAGGAGAAACGTTATACTTTTCGTGGTGGGGCAATGTTTTTTAAAGTTTGCAACGTAACAGAGACGCTAAAAAGTCTCACGCTAAAACCTGCAGCTGGTGTGGTCCTTTTAGCGTTATCGTGAGATCTATACTGTTCTACTGGAGGGCTCTATCTTTTAACATGGGCTGGAGGATTGTCCTAATGTAACAGACACGCGAAAAAGTCTCACGCTAAAACTTGCGGGTGGTAGTGGCCCTTTTTGTGTTATCGTAAGATCTATACTGCTTTTCTGGGGGCTCTAGCTTTTAACATGGGCTGGGGGTGGTCCTTGACGTACCTGAGACGCGAAAAAGTCTCACGCTAAAACGTGCGGGTGGTGAGCCCTAGTGGTTAGCTGGAGACGTAGGTGTCCGTCTCTTATCGTAGGGCCTTCTAGCTTAACACGGTTCTGCTCTCGGCTTCTGTCCTCGTTTCTCCCCTCGGAACTGCGTCTGCCTCACGGTGGGAAGGTACGACATGCATTTAGGCATTCTTGTGTTAGTCTGTGGCATTCCATTTGCTCACTCGTTACTTGTATTACTTTGGTTAATTTAATGTCACGATTTATTCGGAGCTATGTGACATACTAGTAGATTTGCTTATTATCTTTGCATCATGGGGTGAAACATCACAGCTACTCAAGGAAAGACTGTAACAATAAGCTGTTTCCTACGTTATTTCCTGATATTGGAAGTTGCGGAGAAGGTACCGTGCGGTCGAACTAAATTTGTCAAAATGTCTCAGTCACGCTTTAACAAGAAATACCGCTATCCGAATTGCATGATTACACACATTCCTCAATTGGCAGAGATTCTTCTAACAAAGGAAATTTAAAAATGTTTAAAGTAAAATACAACATTTTTCACTTAAGGATGGTTTGAAACAATGTTTGTGTATTGTGTATTTAAACTGGGGACCTAGGTATGACAGAGAGGCTTCTTACCACCATAGCCCTGAATGGTTCAGAAACCCACAACACTACATCCACCCACCGCCGCTCCACACCGAACACAGGGTTATTGTGTGGTTCGGTCCCCAGTGGACCCCCAGGAACGTTTTATACCAGACGAGTGTATCCCGAAATGTTTGCGTGGTAGAGTAATTATGGTGCACGCATACGTGGAGACGGTATTTGCGGGATTCACAACTGTTTTTCATAAGTTCAAAATAGAAAATCCACATATTTTTAAGGCGAATTGGAAGTGCTACATTTTATATAATTGTAACAAAAATGCATTAAAATCATTAGTTTGATGTGGGATCGTCGGTATTGCAAGTTCAAAGCGAATTTTCCGCATTTGCGAAATAAACTGCGAAGCTTAAGGAACTCTTATATTTCACTCATCTGGAAACCAAATCTGTTCTCCGCTATGTTGTTAAGATGGTTCTCTTTGCTTCCAGCTTCAGACTGACTTCTTCTGAATTGGCCGGTTTTAAGAGAACATTTTCTTATTTTGAGAGAAGATTTTTGTTACTTTGAGAGAAGATTTTTGTTACTTTGAGAGAAGATTTTTGTTACTTTGAGAGAAGATTTTTGTTACTTTGAGAGAAGATTTTTGTTACTTGGAGAGAAGATTTTTGTTACTTGGAGAGAGAACATTTTTGTTACTTGGAGAGAGAACATTTTTGTTACTTGGAGAGAGAACATTTTTCTTACTTTGAGAGAACATTTTCTTAATTAATCCGAAGAGGAATATGCAGCAATAATTTGGACTTTAAAGACGAAACTGTGTTCCATTATGTTACTGCTATTTTGTTCACAATATAATGTAAATTTTTGAAACCTCTATTTAAAAATTGGAAAGTGACTATACGACATTCTCTGAACTACAAGTGATTTTGATAGAATTGTGAACCAAAATTACTAATACACCCGACAAGTTTTACGGACAGTGAGTGATGCAGTGTTGCAGGAAGTTGATTAGAGATTAAAATACTTTTAAAGAAGATGCACACAAATATTTTGAGCGTTGATTGCCTTATTTGAATAAGGAATACGATTATGACAACTCTATTTTCAAGAAAATGAACGTTCTGACAACGAAGCCGGTAAGTGGGGATAAATTGTACGATAATTACTGTACACTGCCAGTAGATCGTGAAGTTGTGGCGAGTAAAACTCAGGCTAGATCTACCCTCGGTAAATTGTTTCGAAAAATTTAAAGATAAGTCTGCAAAAGAAGTATAAAAGACTTGTCACTTTCACTTTATCGAAGCCCACCGCAAACGCAGCCGCTGAGCGTGTTTTCATCATTGTTAACAAACTATGATCAAAAAGTGGCAGTCGACTAAATGAAGTCCATCTCAAATCCGAATTACAGGTGTGCACTAATTTCAGATTCACTCGTCAGGAATTTTATGATTTTTATTATTGCTAATCCAAAGGCGCTAAAAGATGCACGCTGTGAAAAACATATATAATTTTAAATAAAAAGTATTTGACTTTCGTTGACTTATTTAATCTCCTAGATTTTTGAAAGAGAGAGTTGGCAACCGTGATTACATCCCCAAGCTAACGGACAGAATCGGCAGTGTATTCTGCAAACACGTCATATAGAATATTTACAAACCGACCAAGATTGATCGATGTTCGCCTAAGCCGAAAATGGCCCCGTTTGCAGTGCTGGCAGTTTACCCCGTAAGGTGTAAGTGTGGAAAACTGTTGGAATGACTGGACAGTTCTGCAATAACAGTATCATGGAACATAGACGGTTGCAGATTGGTACAGGTAAGGTCTGCAGTGGTGGAATGCCCGTTGTCCGAGACCGAACACATAATAAAATTTGCCGACGTGCGGGTGCTCGCTGACTTAGGTTGGCATAGGGAACATATATTAGCAAGAATTGTGAGTGGTTGCAATGAAATGTTAGCGTTCTACCTATGCCACAAAGACTGAAAGAAGTGGAATGCCTGCACGTCTGATTTTGCTAGCATCTGCATTTATGTTCAAGCATGCTTTCCTCGTGGTGTGTCCAACCCCTGTAGGGAGGAATAACGCCCTTGCAGTGAGTGTATGAGAAATGATTACACAGATTTATTCCAGAAGTCGTATTTGAATGTTGCTTGCGAGTAGATTGCGTCATGCCTTATGTGTGGTGGAGAAACATCTGCCACCATGCGTCTGAATTCGCCAGCTACAGGGCAGAGTTATTGCATAACAGATTTAAAATAAAACATAAGGCTGTAGATAGGGCGATGCTGAACGAAACGCCTTTGGCTGCCTAAAGTGCAATGCGTGAAGCCTTCAATGACTAACGCAGCAGAACATTATAGAAGGATCTCACAAAACCCAAAGAAATTCTGAGTATGTGTAAAGGCTGTTAGTGGTGTCAAAGTTAGGGTGACCAGATGCAATTGTTTATGAAGGAGGGCAAACAGCTTCAAAAAGGAGGACAAAATAAGAAAAAAGAGGACACACAAAATGGGTCAACTGCAGATGTGGATACCACCCGTCAGTTTTGGACAAGTCACGTGACTGCCGGAAATTATCGGTAAAACTAGTATTTAATTGTTACTGATGGTCAGGTGGTGGTTAACTGAGTAATATAAAAAAATTAAAAACATTGATTGTGACAGTGTGGAGTCAATAGTTTTGTTATGTCAACAACACGAAATTGTTTACAAAGCGAAAAACGTGAGACCATTCACTTCCCTTCATTCGACGCACCGCTACCAACATCTACAATTCAACCAGCAGCTGACGACACGTAAACTGCACTTTAACCTTCCGAATACAAATAAATTGAATGACTGTGGAACAATGAAATAAAACCATGACAGTTAATCTGTCAAGTTATTTCTTACCTTTAATGGCCACTGAGACGTATGTTCCAGCTCCACATACCTTACATTCCGCTTCACATTCATTTCTCCCTTTCTTAAAGCCGGATATTTGGAGGAAAGGACATCAGAAAATGTAAAATTCCGTTTAGGTATAGCCAAATATTTTACGTAACTCACTCGGTTAAAAATTGCATTACACGTGCACTACAGGAAGCCAAGTATATATATATATATATATATATATATATATATATATATATATATATATATATATATATAGTTCAAATGGCTCTGAGCACTATGGGACTTAATTGCTGAGGTCATCAGTCCCCTAGAACTTAGAACTACTTAAACCTAACTAACCTAAGGACTTCACACACATCCATACCCGAGGCAGGATTCGAACCTGCGACCGGAGCGGCCGCGCGCTTCCGGACTGAAGCGCCTAGAACCGCTCGGCCACACTGACCGGCCAATCCAATACAAAGTGAGGATACGAAACGAAAATTTTAAACAATCGATATTTGCATTCGCTTATAAGTAGATCAACAATAACATCGACAATCCTGGTGCCACCTACGAACACCGCCTTCGTGCGTGTTTATCACGAAGGCTGTGCCAATAGTTAAAGTATTTAAGAAATGAGCAATAGAACGGGACGAATAGTAAAATTAACTGTATTACGCTCAACTTTGCGAAAAGGCCGGACTCTGCAAAAATCCGCCCGGACCCCGAACAAAATGCTAGAAAGGAGGACATGTCCGGATTAATCCGGACGTCTAGACACCCTAGTCTAAGTTAGTGTCCAGACATTCATGTACTAAACACGGACTGCAACTTAAACTGCTAAAATCGAACAACGTTCCAGGGTCCGATATTAATTATATACGAATTTACGGCTGTGAACATACATACATACATTAAAGTGCATTATACCTACGAACTGAAAAACTTCGGTTCAACATTGCTTTGTATCTGGTGCCACATGGACCAACGTTAGGATGAAAAGCAACAGGAACGTCGATGAAGTTGTCGCACTGAGCTCGGTGGCCATAACGTTTCAAAATATTTCGTTGTTGTGATAGTATTTTTGTTTGCCGAACTGCTCAATTCGTCCTTACCTTAGTTTCGAGGTGATTGTCACTTCAGGGTGTGCAGTATTACGAGGTTATTTAGAAGACAAGTATCTTTGGTGCTCTCGGGAAACACCACAATCGAGAAGAATATTCTTAACCTTAAGGTTAGAAATACGTTGCCTCAGAAGTCAATTTTTGTCAGTCAGCTACACAAGTCAGAAATTGCGTTGCCATATTTTGCTCTAACACACAGTTTGTGAACTAACTTCCAGTATATCAAGAAAATATTCTTTGGTG